>NC_047054.1:29051443-29721127 GCF_011762595.2 Tursiops truncatus | reverse complement strand
TCATGGGCTCTCTACGGGCACAGCCCATGGTTTCTACCCGAGCTGGACACAGCAAGAAACCCCACGTCTCACTCTAGGGCTCGGATCAAAACAGCAGCACGCCTGGTGTGTGGTTATACAGGGGGAGAACATTTGTCTGGGACTCTGATGTGCATCTCGCCCAAGAGTTCTTTGGGGAGCGATGCTATCACACCAACATCGTCATCAAATGGCACTTTTTCCCAGAGTGTCCAGATGTGCATGACACCGTGATGGGCCAATTAAGCGGCTCACTCTGCAGTGTTTGGAGTTCTCTTTAGCATCAAGAGCTGTTGCTCATTATACACCCATACGATTGTGTTCTACACCCAGCCTCTCCTCTCTGGGTTAGTCTGAAAGTAGAAGGCGAGCAAACTTATCTTCTCCAAAAAGGCTGCAGAGGTGTTTGGAGATCTTGCGGAGGCTGAACCACAACCCTTATTCGATTTGGTTGGTGGTCTGGGCCACAGAGCTAACGAGCTGCAAATACTCCCCTTCAAAAGGATGGGCTGAGCCTTTGAAGCCTGGGGACCCGCCCAGAAAGAACACCATAGCCTCCAGCCGCAGCCAGCACTTGGAGAGCTCCTTGGGATGGCAATCAGTGGGCCTCGCCCAGCCACCCTCCAGGGCACACCCAGCCTCGCCTCCCCATTGGAAAAGTGGAGCTGTTGTGCTTTGCACCCTGCATTTTGGGCTTGACAGGAAGAGTATAACAAGCACCATTTGTTGAGTAATTAATTCCATGCCAGCCCCTGTGCCAAGCACTGTCCATGTGTCACTTTCTCTGTTTCTCCCACAGGTCTTACTTTAAAGATACAGAAACTGGGGCACAGAGAGGCGCCATGATTAGACCAAGGTCACACAGCTAGCAGGTGACAGATCCAGGACTTGATCCCAAGTCTAGCTGACTTCCAAGACCATACATTTCAACACATGGCAACTGGTTTTCTTTCTATAAAATCCTAGAAATAAGCCTTGATCTACATGTGTCTGGGAGTCATGTGCTTGAGACCAAATAGAACTTGGTCTATGGTTGAAAGAAACCATGCCATTGGGCCAATGACCATCTCTGAGAGAACATGGGGAAAAGCCCTCTCATTTAGAGCACCCTCCCCACTCTTCAGCCAAGCATCTGTTTGGTGAGAAGATTTTGAGTATGTACACTGTCAACGCTAGTGAAATGAGGAACAGTAAGGACAGCGGTTGTAGTTGGGCAGCCAGATAGGCTCTCAGCTTCCTAAGGATTTCTGAGAACTAGCTGGAGGTTACCTGCCTGATCCCTGCACAGGACCAGCCAGCGCTGGGTCAAGAAGGAAGAGAGTCAAGCAGAATGAAAGAAAAGCAAGTCGTGGAAGTAGAAAAAGAGCACCGGAAATCTAACAAGACTGTATTGGGTCAGCCAAAACGTTCATTCGGTTTTAAGTAAAAATAAAAGACGCATATTTCATTGTCACCAAGAACTTTATTGAACAACGTATTCATTAACCAAACGAACTTTTTGGCCAACCCAGTACCTAATGCTTAAAACTCATAGCAGTATGTGTGCGCGTATCTGTGTGTGTGTGTCTGTGTGTGTCTGTTGGGTCAGAGAAGATGGGGAAGGGGAGAAACTTTTGCAAACTAGTTGAAAAATGACCAGTATTATATAAAAAATAACAGTCCAGAGTGGTTTGCATCGCTCCATGTGTAAGTGCGAGATGATTCAGTACCGACTATAACAGCAGCCGGGGGCCGGAGAACAGTCAGCAGGGGCTTCTTGGGGTACGAAGGGGACGTCAGCTGGCCAAGAAGGCAGAGTGAGAGGCAATCGGGGGCCGAGGACAGGAGGGCTTTCCTGCCGAGGAGCACACCTAGGAAGACTGGACATAAAAGCTCAAATCACATCTGCATTGTACTTAAAATCACAAGCTGTTAGGGCTCAAAGGGATCTCAGAGGCCGTGGAGTTCAGCCTTTCCCTTTGCCGACAAGAGGACAGAGGCCTGGAGAAAACAAGTTGCGGTGGATGAGCCGTTAACCTCCTTGGGCTCAGTGCATGTTGGTCTCCACAGAAGCGGGATTGCTTGGTAGGCAAGGTCTCCGTTAACCCAGTAATGTCCTTGGGAACCAGCCAGACACGGAGATGGTGACCAGAGCAGTGGTGCAGATTTGATCCCTTGTGTTGTAGTGAGTTGGAAAAGAACCAGGTCCCCCAACTGTGTGTCAGACTCCCCAGCTGCAAAGCCATTGGAAAGGGGGTGCTGTGTGAAAGATGGGGGACGAGGGCGACATTAGCCTCCTACTGGTCTCCTAGCATCCACTTCTCCTCCCCTCCCATCTGCTCAGCACACTGTACAATAAAACTCACCCATTTCAAGTGCAAAGTTTGATAACATTTTAGTGACTGCATATACTCTTGGAAACATGACCACACTCAAGATACAGATGTTTCCATCACCATAAAAACTTTACCCGAGCAACCATTGTGTCGATCCTTCCACCGACCCTTGCCCCAGGTGGCCACTGATCTGTTTTCTGTCACTATAACTTCGCCTTTTCTAAAATTCCCTGTAAATGGACTCAGGCAGTATGTAGTCATTTGTTTTGACTTTGTTCTCTTAGCAAGGTGTTTTTGAGGTTCATTCATGTTGCCTGTGTTAATATTTCATTCCTTTTTATTGCCAAGTGGTGGATGGGTATTCCACAATCTGATTATCTACTCTGCAGTAGACAGACATTTGAGTTCTTTCCCACTTTTAGATATTTTGAATAAAGCTTCTAGGAACATTCATGTGCAGGTCTTTGTGTGGACATCTTTCATTTCTCTTGGGTAAATATCTAGGAGTGGGATTGCTGGGTCACAGGGTGAGTATATGTTTAATTTTGTAAGACACTGCCAAACTGTTTTCTAAAGTGATTGTATAATTTTGCATTCCCTCAAGCAATGTGGAAGAGTTCTGGTTGCTCCACATCCTTGTCAACACTTGGTTTTATCAGTCTTTTTAACTTTACCCACTTAGTGGGTATGTAGTAACATTTCATTAGAGGGTTACTATGCATTTACCTCATAACTAGTGATGTTGGCATTTTTTTATATGTTTACTGGTCATTCTTTTTTTTTAATATTTATTTATTTATTTATCTTTGGCTGCATTGGGTCTTCGTTGCTGTGCGCAGGCTTTCTCTAGTTGCAGCGAGTGGGGGCTACTCTTCGTTGTGGTGTGTGGGCTTCTCATTGCAGTGGCTTCTCTTGTTGCAGAGCACGGGCTCTAGGCACGCAGGCTCCAGTAGTTGTGGCATGCGGGCTCAGTAGTTGTGGCACACAGGCTTAGTTGCTCTGTGGCATGTGGGATCTTCCTGGACTGGGCTCAAACCCGTGTTCTCTGCATTGGCAGGAGGATTCTTAACCACTGTGCCACCAGGGAAGCCCTACTGGTCATTCTTATATCTTCTGTATCTATTCAAACTGTTTGCCCTTTTTTTTTTTTTTTTTTGGCCATGCTGCACGGCTTGCAGGATCTTAGTTCCCTGACCAGGGATCGAACCCAGGCCCGTGGCAGTGAAAGCACAGAGTCCTAACCACTGGACTTCCAGGGAATTCCTGCCCATTTTTTTTTAACCTGTTGCTTGTCTTATTATTGAGCTGTAAGAGTTCTCCATATGTTCTGAATACATATCCTTTGTCATAAGTATGCTTTGCAAATATTTTTTCTCAGTCAGAGACGTGTTTTTGTTTTCTTAACTGTATCTTTTGAAGAGCAAAAGTCTTTAATTTTGATGAAGCTGATTTTATCAACTGATTTGTACCCTCTGTATCTTTATGAAATGTTTGCTTAACCTAATGTAACAGAGATACTTAGTTGATATTTTCTTCTAGATTTAGTTCTCACCTTTAGGTCTATAATTCACTTTGAGTTAATTTTTCTGCATGGTCTAAGGTAAGGAACAAGGTTTAATATTTTTCATACACTTATTCAGTGGTCCCAGCACCATATGTTGAAAAGTCTATTTTTTTCTAAGTGGATTGCCCTGGCACTTTTGTCAAAAATCAGTTGTTGGGCTTCCCTGGTGGCACAGTGGTTAAGAATCTGCCTACTAATGCAGGGGACACGGGTTCGAGTCCTGGGCCAGGAAGATCCCACATGCTGCAGAGCAACTAAGCCCATGCGCCACAACTACTAAGCCCACGCACCTAGAGCCCGTGAGCCACAACTACTGAGCCCATGTGCCACAACTACTGAAGCCCACACGCTGAGGGCCTGTGCTCCACAACAAGGGAAGCCACCGCAATGAGAAGCCCACACACCCCAATGAAGAGTAACCCCCGCTCGCCTCAACTAGAGAAAGTCCGTGCACAGCAACGAAGACCTACGCACAGCAAAGCAGCCAAAAATAAATAAAAATTTAGATAAATAAATAAATAAAAGTAATGAGTCCTATTAATTAATGCCCACTGTGAAAAGTAGCCCTTTCCTTTATTTGTCCTAGAATTACTTCTTTCAAGTGTTGGAGGCTGTCCTGAACCCCAAATTTGGGATTTTCAGATGAGGTAGCCATGTCTGTGTTCACCTTTCTACCATGTTTTTGCAGCCTTCTCTTCTCCTAAAACGCATTTGATTTTCCAGTCAAAAAGGGCCTCCTCTCTGGAGTCTCTTTATACTTGGCCAGACTTCAGCCCCTAGAATACGTTATTCCTTTCTTCTAGAATCTGTCAAACTCTATCGTGGATTATTGGTCAGCCAAGATCAGAAATGCCCATAGAACTGTGTTCAACGGCTAGGTTCTTGCATCAAAGAAGGATGGCGCTTCCTCCTTCTTTCCAGTCCTCGTCCTGATGAGCAAGTCAATCAAATCCTTGGAGAGTCAGTGTCTTCATCTGTTAAACAGCAGCAGTGTCTGATGTACTAGTTATACGTTGCTGAGTAACAAAACACCCCAAAATTTAGTTCCTTAAAACAATCATTTTATTTGCTCATGACTATTGTGAGTCAACTATTTGGGTTGGGTTCAGTTGGCAGTTCTTCTGCTGGACGCTGACCCCCAGGGTCACTCATGCAGCTACAGTCAGCTATCAGGTCATCTGGAGGCTGGTTGGTTTAGGGAGCCTCAACTGGGACAGTCTTCTCTGCCCCGTGAAGTCTCATTCTCTGTAGGCCAGTCCAGGCTTCTTCACGTGATAGCAGAAGAGTTCCCAGCAACAAGAGAAGGCGAACCCCCATTATCTAAGAACCTTTCGAGCCTATACTTGTATTACACTTACTAATATTCCATTGTCCAAAGCAAGTCATCAAGCCAAGCCCAGAATCATTGTCAAAGGGGCTACACAAAGAAAAGATATAGATACGGGAAGAATGATTCATTAAGGACCATTACTGTAACAACCTACCACATCTGTTTCCTCCAGAGACCCATGGCAAGGATCAAAGGAGATGGTGTTTGCACACCACCAGGTACAATGCAAGTTATTATTTTGTAATGTATGTAATTCCATTACCTTCGTCTTATTTGCAATGTATCTGAGGTCTTTCAATGTCCCCTCTGAAATTCAAGTTCCTTTGGGATAGTATTTGGGTAAAAAAAATTGTATTCCCCCCAAAAGACAAGTTGACCTTATTTGGAAATAAGGTCACTACAGTTGTAATCAGTTAAGATGAGGTCATACTAGTGCAGGGTGGGTCCTTAATCCAGTATGACTGGTGTCTTTATAAGAAGATGGTCATGGAAAGACATGGAAATACACAGGGAGAGCGCCATGTAAAAACCAAGTGGAGACTGGAGTTATGCTGCCATAAACCAAGGAACATCTCGGACTACCAGAAGCTGGAAGAAGCAAGGAAGGATCCTCCCCCGGAGGGTTCAGAGGGAGCATGGCCCCCTTGATTTTGGACTTCCAGCCTCCAGAACCATGAGGCCAAATATTTCTCTTATCTTAAGCCATCCAGTTTGTGATACATTGTTACTGCCTCCCTAGGAAACTAATACAGGTGGTAAGCATCTTTAACCCGCATCTGCTTCATCTAAAGAGGCATGAGATAGAATGGACCACGAGTCTTTGATTGAGAGTCAAGAGTGCAGGCCGTCACCATTGGTGGAACTTGAGCAAGTCACTCAACCGCTCTGGGCCTTAGTTTTCATATCTGTTCAGGAAGAGGGTTGCAGGAAATCCATGTTTCCAAAAGCACGGTGTGGAGGTACCACAGTAAGTACTTGGGATCATTTTACATGGGTACATGGGAAAACATTTTTAAATTTTAATGGTTAATATTGATCATGGTTATCTTAAATGAGTGGCAGGTAAGGCTGGTTTTCCGTTTATGTTGGTAATATAAAAAATGCAGGTTTTTGAAAAGTCTCAATTTAAATAAAGCTATGAGTAAATAATAGAACAGTTGGCATATGTATATGGCAAAAACTGTGAAAGTGGTGTGTGAAAGACTGACATTTGGGGAAATGCTGAATTATGTATTCTCAAAGGATTCTTCCAGATGGGAAATGCTAGGATTCTGTGGATCCATAAATATGACGACTAAAGTAGAAGACAGGCGAGGCTCTGGGGGAAGACAGGTGGGCAGTTAACGAGAGGCGAGAGAGGCTTCGGCAGCTCTGCCGGAATCCAAGAGGGGCAGTGAGTCCCTTGTCGCTCTTGGGAAGTGTTGTCTGATTCAGTACCCGTTTGCTCTGTATCCATCATATATCCTTACCCCCAAAGCCGCCATCTCACTATGTGTCTTTGCCAGGACATGTCTTACCCTGTTTAAGCTTCCATGAATGGAGGTCCCAGGTCCTGAGACACAAACCACCTCTCCACTCAAGAGGCAAATGGAGGTAACTGTCAAGGTGTTTAGTTGGAGAACCTTACAGTTAGGCTTTGTGCTGTGGTCTGGTTTTCATCGTTGGATGTAATATGGGGTCACATTTGACTGTAAGTGGCTAATGGTGGCTGAAGAAAGGGCGAGGAGTATAAAGAGGTATGACTCCTATAGCCTCGTAGAGGGCCCTAAGTGCTGGGGGAGACCATGGAAGTCATCTAGCCTCTACTGCATCCCCACTGGATGTCTCCCAGCTCCACAGAAACCTATCCGTTGACGAGATAACCGTTCCATTGTCAAATGGCACTTAGGGTAAGAAATACTCTTCTCTATGATGGGCTACAGTCTCCCTTCTATTAACTAACATTAGTGGATCTTTGAGCTGGAAGGACCCTCAAGCAATCATCTTGTTGGCCCCTGCCTTTGCACAGGGCAGGTGTTTTTATTTTTCATAGGAGACAGCTGAGACCCAGAGGGGTTAATGGCAGAGGGAGGCTCCCCTCTTCCAGTTCCATAACTCCAGCTATGCCACAGTGTTTCATGCACATTCTGATTGACCTCTTAGAGTTGACTGGACCAAAAGGACATCAGTCCTTCTTTCCTCCCATGCAGGCCTGGCTTCTACAGCATGTTTGATGTGTGGCCATGTTTGGCACCTTCCCTCCAAACCCTGTGCTTGCTCTCACCATCCTCCACCAGTCCCAGGAGAAAATCTAAAGCCTAGTTATCAAATATACCTGTCTGGTTTCTGTTCCATTGTTGGCACTGACTTGGTTTTTGGATTATTACCCCTTGGTCCCTGTTCTGCACTCAGTATCTCTATGCAGTAAGCCCTTCTTCCAGCTAGCAACCCTCCACGTACTTGATAAGATCCCTCTCACATCCATGTAAATCTTGCCTTCTGTAGACTAGCATTGCCAATTTCCCCACCGTTTCCCAAGGTCACAGTTTCCAAGTCTCCGGACACTTCTGCTGTGGTCTTCTCGAGTGCTCCAACCTGTGATGCTCAGAACTGAATTCAATAGTCTAGATACAGCACAGTTGTAATGTCACCACTATTATCTGGCCACTAAGCTTCTGTTAATTCAACATTGGCTTTTGGGCAACCACAGGACCCTCAGGACTCTTGGTGAACTTGCAGTCAACTAAATCCCTAAATTATGAACCATTGTTAGACTAGGGTTCCCATACCTTTTGTTTGTACAATGGATATTTTTAACCTAATTTTTAAAAAAATCTCAGATATTCATGTGGATTACTTGCTCATCTCCTTCAGGTCTTTGCATAAATGTCATCTTCTTGGTGAGGTCTTCTGGACAAGGCCATCAGGCTTTGCCTAAACACAATTTTCTAGCGTTTCCTATCTCCTCTGCTTTATTTTTCTCTATAGCAGTGGTCCCCAACCTTTTTGGCACCGGGGACCATTTTTGTGGAAGACAATTTTTCCACAGATGGAGGGGGGTGGGGGAGGGATGATTCAGGCGGTAATGTGAGCGATGGGGAGTGATGGGGAGCGGCAGATGAAGCTTCTCTCACTCACCCGCCACTCACCTCCTGCTGTGCGGCCCGGTCCCTAACAGGCCACAGACCGGTACCGGTCCACGGCCCGCGGGGTTGGAGACCCCTGCTCTATAGTATTGATTGCCGTTTAACATTTACTGTACTTATTTAACATATTTACTGTACTTATTCATTCTTTTTTTCTGTCTGTCTTTCCCCCATTAGAACGTCAGCTCCACGGGGAAGGAACTTCTTTATCTATTTGTTCACCACCACCCCACAGAGATAGTAGTTCCTGACGCAGTAAACACTCAGTAAATACTGGTTGTTTCAGTAGGTGAATACAACGTAGCTGTGTTAGGCAGCTGGGACTGCTATCACAAACACCATAGACTGGGTGGCTTAAATAACAGAGATTTTTTTCTCACAGTTCTAGAAGCTGGGAAGTCCAAGATCAGTGTCCAGCAGGGTTTGACTTCTGGTGAGGGCTCTTGTCGGCAGATGGCTGCCTTCTCACTGGGCCAAACATGGCCTTTACTCGGTGTGTGTGCGTGGAGATCTCTCTCTCTCTCTTTCTCTTTTATTATAAGGCCACTAATACTATGGGATTAGAACCCCACCCTTAGGACCTCAGTTAACCTTCATTACCTCCCCAAAGCCTTAGCTCCGAAAACAGTCAACTCAGGAGTTGAGGGGGGACACAATCCTGCCATAGCAGCAGGACACTGGGGATAACCTACTAAACCATTCATACAGTAAGGAAACTAGGGCCCTGAGATGCTGAGGCAACACCTTGCGCATTCACCTGCCAACAAGCCCTCATGTAAGGGCTACCAAAGGGGCCTTGGGATTGAGGTGGGCTCCATCCAGAAATCATATGTGAATCTAGTGGCTCAGTTCTCCTTCTTGCTGCAGCCTCATCTCCAAATTTCAGGACCAAAGACCCTCCTTCCAATCTACCCTGTGGAAGACGGTCACAGTGAACAACCCTCATCCACTGGAAGAACTTGCCATCTTTCCAAGAACCCCTCCGTCAACCTGTACTTGCTGAGTCCATCCCAGTCTGCAACCGGTCTGGGCGCTCTAAGTGATGACAACAAGCTGGTAAGACAGAGCTAATGTTCATGAAGCTGTTAGAGAAAAATTAAGTGCTGAAAGCATGTGTGGGACCAACTCCAGGATGTCAAGAGTTCCAAGAAGAGAGGAATTACAGCGAGTGGCAGGGAGCCTCATGGAAGCTGTGGGACTTGAGTCAGGTCTGGAAGGATGTGTGGGACCTGGACAAGCAGAGGGAGGAAGGAAGACATTGCAGATGACGGAAAGAGTGGGGTTGGTGACAGTTCGTGATGAACTATGAACGAAGGGCTGAATGGGGTTGGGAGGGAGATGAGAGGTCCAGCGTTCATGTTGAGGATGTGGGAGAAAAGCACTGGGAGAGACAACCTCTTTTGCCAAGTTGAATTATTTTATTCTTTTTTTTTCCTTCTCCCCACCTGGGTCGGCCAAGGCAGAGAGGCCCAGAGCTTCTCTAACAGGGTTTGTAGGGAGCTTCCCAAGAATGTTTATCAACAGCAGATCTTTTATTTTTCCATCAGCACAGGCAGCTCCTGGGATTTCTTTGCTGTCCTTTGTTACCCAGATTTTTCCTCCACCAGCAGCCAGTTTGGGGGCTGGGGAGCTTCAACTCACTCACTTGAGCAGAGTCCAAGTTCCCTGGGGTCTGAGGTACAGTGGGGTAGAGGGTTTGGCCCATAGGTCCCTTCCTTCTTGGGTTAGACAAGAAGTGGGAAGGTCAGAGGCAGCTGTGCTGAGTATTTATGTTACGCAAAAGGCCAACTCAGCCCTCCTTCCTGCCAAGGTCAGCAAGCTGTGTTCCGGGCAGTTTGGGTGTGTGGGTGTCTTCTGGACAAGCAGGAACGTGGGCCAGGAGCCCAGGCCTTCGCCTGTGGGGGCCCCACGGAGCCTGGGGGGTTTCTGTGCCCACGAGGAGCGCCAGGGACCTCTTGGATCTCTTCTTTCACCCCGACCTTCCACTCTTTCTTCTCTAGGCTTCTCTGTTCACCCGCGGAAACAGGGACCCAGGCTCGCGTGGTGGGGCTAAGGGTTGCGAAGAGGGGGCCCTGGAGAGGCTGTGGCAGGGTGTGGTGCGGAGAGACTGCAGTCATGCGTCCGCTGACACAGCTTCCGTCAAAGCCCCAGGGGGGTCGCCTCCCCAGCCCCACCAAGGTCATCTGCAGCCACATTCATACACATTCTCAGCCCCTCAGGGTTCACCTCCAGGTCCAGCTTCTCCGGAAAGCCCTCCATCCCTCATCCATCTCCCATGAACCAGGGACCCTGAGGTTCAGAATACATCGAAGTAAACCTCCGCCCACTGAGCTCTTGGAGAAGACTGGACGATATGATTCTACAACCTCGAATCTCCCTGGGTCCTTAAAGACCTAAGCCACCCCAATTCACTGTCAAGAAAGACACAAAGAGCACGAAGAGTGGGCTGGCAAGAGAAACACCGGAAGAGAGGCCATCAAGTGTTTTCCCTAGAGATGTGTTTGAATTAAAGCTCAAGGCCTCTTCCCAGCATCAGTGCGGGGCCCCAGCCCTCTGCAGCCACTGCGGAGGCAAGCAGGGAACTCCCTCACCCCCTCACCCCCCTACCGTCCCCCCCGAGCCGGTCGTCTCTGCAGGTAGCATTCAAGAGTATGACCCGCCCCGTGGGGCCTGAAAGGCAGAGTCTTGTGCTGAGCTCTCTGTAAGCGAGCCCCAGGAGCCCCAGTTTAATTAGAATTCCTGCCCGGGATGAAGGCTTACGGCTGCCAGCCCAGGCCTTGAGCCATTAGTCATGGCCCATAAAGGCCACACATGAGACATGGATCCAGGGCGGGGCCTGCTTCCCTGGAGGGGGCAGCCTCAGAAGTTTCTGTGATCCCTGCCTGCAACCCCAAGCTCCCCAGGACTCCATCAAAAAGCCTCCTCTCTGTAGGGCACATGTGTAATGACACCCGAGGAGGACTTGGACCTCTCTTCTGGGCCACTCCGGGGGGTTTCTGTGCTCTCCCCATGCCTTCCAAGAGGCCATTCCAGTCGCCAGCATCCCAGCTGCGGGGACTGCCGTTCAAAGCCCCATGTGTCCAAGACGGCTGCGGGGCTGGCACGAGGACCAAGCCGACCTGCCCCAGGAGGGTGAGTAGTTCGAGAAGATTTACATCAAAAGCACACTTTTAAAACTGTGAAATATGCTATAAACTTCATACCAGGTTTGCTAACGACGGAGTTGGTGGTGGCTGGCAGCTGCTACGCTCTGCAATGTTCCCCAGCAGAGCCAGCGGAGACCATGAACACGGGTCTGCAGGCAGCGTGGGGCAAGGCTGAGGCTCCGCCCAGCTCCATCCTCCTGGCAGCCAGGTCCCCAAACAATGGGAGCCCACCGGTCTGCAGAGTGTGACCCTGAAGGGTCCAAATCCCACTCACAACACACATTCCAGAAGTTACTTCAGATTCCACCTTTAATAAAGCTTCATCCCTTCCGTTTATCATTCCAGATCCTGCTAAAATGTTTTCCAGGGAGGGGTATCCCTCTAAGGGATTCTCAGTCCTTTACACTTGAGCGTGAAGGAAGGCTCCGAGACCAGATTAATTTAGAAAATTACGAGGTGGGAGCCTAGGGTACCAGGGTTCTGAGGGGAAGGGATGTACCCAACTGAGCCAAAGACAGACGAAGTCATTTAAGTCAGGGCAAGTTCTGCTCCTTCATCAATGATGCAGTGGCTGAGGGTGTTACTGAGGCCAGATCGCTGAGGCTCTGAGTCCTAGAGCTGCCACGTATTCGCCACTAACTGTGTGCCTGTTTCCTCAGCTGTAAAAGGAAACTCTTAGCACCATACTGTAACATTGTGGTAAGGATTTAGCAAGTCAATGCCTGTGCAAAGCATCTTGAGAACGGAGTGCGGCACAGAAGCTGTAAGTAAGCACCACATCAGTGCTGCCATTATTATCTACAAAATGAAGGACCAAGATGGGACAGTCTTGGCATCCCGTTGTCAGGTGTGCAGTGCTGCTGAAAGCCATCTTTGCGAATGGTCTCCTGCTTGGAAAGGGACTACCTCTTTGCTCCCCTGAGAAAGGCTCCTGGAGTGGCTGGGCAGGGAAAAGTTCAAAGAAATCCCTGCGGAGGCTACCTCAGTGGCCCCAAACCCTCCATCCCTCTGCCTGCAAAATCCCACTCTGGGTTATTACCAACTTTCTGTCTTGCATGCAAATGTGGTGTCATGCTAATAAATCAATTCCCAGCCATTAGAAGCCTGTAATAATCCCTTTCTCTCGGCCCTTCAAGCCTTTTTCCCCCAGCACCTAATTAACAAATAGCTAAGACTTGGGGCTTCTTTGTCCTGGGTAACTCATCACCGTCACCGAATCCCTCCCCGCAGAGTGCTCCCCTGTTCCCTTAGGTTGTCTTGCTGTCAGAACCCATCTCACAGGGGGGATTGGCCCAGCCAGGAGATGATCAAGCAATTAGAATGTGGGAAGATGGGGCCACTATACTAATGGAGATGAGGGATAAATAAAAACATTTAATTTAATTAACCAAGCAATCAATCATGACTCAAATGTTATATCCTCCCTGTAAGGTCCTATCTTAATGTTTCTACTAAGAAAAGTCAATAAATCATAATGTTAATCTATGAGGCAGGCTCTCAGTTTGCTCCCTCTCCACACTTACTTATTTTCAAAATAGTCATTTTCTTCAAAATCGAGCTCTAACTCATTCGTTATTCATCTGTCCCATACCTACTGCATGTCAGGCCCTGAGCGAGGCATGGGGGGTACAAACATGCACTGAGAGCAGTGGTCTCCCAAAGGGCTACACACAACCTGGGGAGGGGCACCAGGTGAGTTAGGGGTCGGTAGGAAAATATTGGAAGTTCCATTTCTATCTATTTTTAAGTGTGCCCTCTATTAATTTCTATTTTTGTGCTTCCTTTATTATGACTGTAATATGTGAATACAGAAGTACATGGATGTCGTTTTTAAATTAATAAATACCCAAATATTGAGGGTACATGCTTAAAGATTTTAATCCACAGGTACCCAATCCAAAAAGTTTAGAGACAACAGGAGTAGAGCAGTGGTTCTCCAAGAGGAAAGTGGGAAGTGGGTGAGAGAATCAGAATCCTCTGGAGAGGGCTTCCCTGGTGGCGCAGTGGTTGAGAATCTGCCTGCTAATGCAGGGGACACGGGTTCAAGCCCTGGTCTGGGAAGATCCCTACATGCTGCGGAGCAACTAGGCCCGTGAGCCACAACTACTGAGCCTGCGCTCTGGAGCCTGTGCTCCGCAACTAGAGAGGCCGCGATAGTGAGAGGCCCGCGCGCCGCGATGAAGAGTGGCCCCCGCAACTAGAGAAAGCCCGCGCACAGAAACGAAGACCCAACACAGCAAAAATAAATAAATAAATAAAATTTTTTAAAAAAGAATCCTCTGGAAAGAACCTTTTCAAAATGCTCTTGCCCATCCCCCTGCCAAAAGCCCTAAGAATCACAGGAGAAGAAAGATGGAAGCCGTTTGCAATTTTTTAAATCTCCAGGTGGTTCTGATACTAATCTTACCCCTGCCTAGTCCCTGGCGAGAATTGTCCAATCACTGACTTCTTTGGGGAAGTTCTCCTCCACCCGCTCCCCAGCCTGCACTGGACAGTCCTGGGGTGTCCAGGTCTGAGGGTAGGCTCAGTGCCGGATACCACACTGCTGGGGTTTTCTACCTGGTGCCTCTTTCCAGAAGGTAGGAGAAGGGGAAGACATGGCATTAAAACACACACGTCATGGGGCAGGGCTGGAAGGGGGATTTCTGGGACTTGGTCACCTTGCGAGTCCCTGAGGTCTCACCCCTCCAGGCAGGACACAGAGAGCCAGGCTGCTCGGCACACGGCCTCACCACCCTTTCTGTGGACCTTTTCTCCCGACTTTCAGCACCCCTCCTCTCCAGCAGCACCCACTGCTCTCCTGTTGCCTCTCTTGTCCCAGAGGAATTGACACTGAGGGAAAGTATAGACTTAGCCCGTCCAGAGGGCTGATTTGGGAAGGGAAGACATTGGGAAGGGACTGAAGGATCGCTGTGAAGCAAGCGGTCCAACCAGACCTGTCAGTTACAAAGCTGCCCCGCCCAGAACTCTGTCGGAGGGGGCGGCGCCAAGAGGCTCTGCCCGGGGCTGGCCCAAGTGGGAGACCCCAGGGCATCCCGCCCACAGGCCGGCTGGCATCCCTCGAGGTGGCCTGACGGGAAGATTTCGGCCCATCTGACTGCATGTGTGACGTAGACAGAGAAGATGGGGAAGCTGGCCCGAAATGGGACACCCGGAGAGAAGGAGTGTGCCGGGCCGGGGAGACCACGTGGCCAGAACGAACTCTGCGGCGAGCAGGCTCCGGAGCCGCCTTGGCGCGGCTGCAACTCCTGCTTCTGGTTCCGAGGCAGCGCTGCCCCTTGCTCTCCAGGGGGTCTGGGAGCATCGGGTCCTTGAACCAGAGCCAGAGCCAGGCAAAGCCAAACCTCAGTTAATTGACCCCTTCCCAGGCGGGGCCTCCAGGTATGGAAGGGGGAACAGACACGTGGGCAAGGCCACCCCACGTCCCCCCACCTCACAGCAGCCACCCTGGCCTGCTCTGGTCCCCACAGGACGTCTTCGGAGGGACCCAGGCAAGAGAGCCATCTGGGGCTCCGCAAACCGCTGGCCCAACCCTGTGACAAGCAGGCAGCCCCAGCCAGGAATCTGCAGAGGACATGAGCTAAGAACGGGGTCCGCTGAGGACCCATGCCTCCTCCTTCACTAGAACCAAGGCAAGGCTTGAGGCTGGACTCCCCGTCTGCACACCCACCTTGGATTTCAGGCTGAACTGTGACCTTTCCACCTTCAGGTCAGCCCTGGATGGTCACAGCAGCGGGATTCCCCCACTAAAAAACACTGACTGGGAAAGAAACCTACTGAGGTTCCCTTTCCCCTCAGGGATTGTCCGAAACCCAGCCCTCCCTGGAGGTAGCCCGAAGGCTAGGTGAGCTGCTTTCTGAGGCAGCTTGGACCTTGGGGACTTGTCTCCATCTTCACATGGTCTCTTCTAGGAGGACATCAGTCCTACTGGGTTAGGGGTCCCCTGCCCCAGGAGTCTGCTCTCTCACCTTAGAGAATCGGGAGCAGGTGGCCACACGTCACAGCCTGTTCAGGCTCCTCTGACGAAGCAGAGGGTCTGCTCTAAAGGAGGGAACCAGGTGATGGATGGGACTCTGCTGGTTGCCCAGGATAATGGCCAGGACCCAGGATGAGGGCAAGAGAGGCAAACTACAGTCAGACCTCACGTTCCATGTTCAGCGCTACCAACCAGGTCACCTAGGACAGGTGAAGAGGAGCCAGAAACAGCAGGGCTGCCACCAGCCCAGGCCATAGGAGGTGGATCTGAGGACAGGAAGCAGGGGTCCTGCTGGTCTGAAGAACACCGTGGTGATCATGAGGGTGCTTTCTGTGACCCAAAGAGGAGTGAGGGGGACTCCAAGAGAACCACTAATCAAGGTTAGAAATGCCTGAAAGAAGGAAAGACTGGCATCTCATCCCCCACTAGACAATGACAGAGCTGCAGAACTTACTGGAATGGAAGGTGATGAGAAACTCTTCAAAGAACCTTCTGGAAGCCTAAGCGCATGGTGCAATGGTGTTTCAACCTCCCTCATCCACCCATGGGCACCAAAAAGAGGGTGCTTGTGATGTGTTCCTTTACCTTTGTGAGCAGAGGTACTATCTCAGTTTCCCAGGGCTGCCATAACAAAGAACCACAGATAGGGTGGCATAAGACAACAGATATTTATTGTCTCTCAGTTCTGGAGATCAGAAGTCCGAAATCAAGGTGTGGGCAGTGCCGTGCTCCCTCTGAAGCCTGCAGGGGAGAACCCCTCCCTGCCTCTCCCTGGCTTCTGGTGGCTTGCCAGCAAGCCTTAGGGTTCCTGGGCTTGTAGCTGTAACTCTTCAATCTCTGCCTCTGTCATCATATGGCATCCTCCCTGTGTCTGCCTTCACATGGTCCCTTCTTACAAGGACATCAATCACCTTAGATTAGGAGTCCACCCTCCTCCAGACCTCATCCTAACCAATTATATCTACAGTGACCCTGTTTCCAAATAAGGTCACATTCTGGGGTACCAGAGTTTAAGATTAAACATAGCTTTTGGGGGGGGGGACACAATTCCACCCATAACAGATACTGTTATGGACCATTTCTGGGCCAAAGATTTCTGAAGGCGGAAGGCTCACTGGACTGGCCAGTGCCAGCTGAACATGAAGGGTCTGCAGCATAGAGCACCTAAAAGGAAGGCCGGTAACTCCCATCTATTCCAGTGCTCTGTGGACGCCGGAGGATATAGAGATGAGCCCGGGGACTCCTATGTTGTGTGTGAAGGGGTCTGTGGTTAGCAGACAGGACCAGCGGCTCTGGGGCAGCCATAGAGCCAGGTAGTAGGGCATCCGAACCAGAAGCGGCGCCCGCTCCACACAGGACCAAAAGGAGCTTCTGCTGTCCCTGCAACCCCAGAGGGTGTTCCTCACCTTGAAGGAGGCCAGGGTGAAGCCGAACATCACCCCCAAGAAAGCCAGGCTGCAACACCTCCCCACATTGACACAGGGCTGGTCCGGGAAAGAAATCTCTACCTCCTGTACCCCTCCTTCCTGCCCCGCAACCCCTTCCAGGAGAGACAAAAGGAGCAAGGGTCTCAGATTGCACCCTCTTCCTGCTCTGTAAGCAGCTGGGAGTCAACACTCTCGCCAGCCCAAGAGGAGGGAGGGGACAAGCCTTGTTTTGTGCTTAAGACTGAAGTCTTAAGTACTGGAATGAGACAGGGCAGATGACTCAAAGTGACAGGAAATTCAGCACCCAGCCAAGAAGTCATTAAGGAATGCACTAACCAGTGGGACAGAGCGTCTACACTGTATAAATAAAAGCAGTGACTGGAAAAAAATCATGCCGTTTCAAGGTCACACTCCAACAAATTGAGATTCCTCCATCTGCTAGCTACAATGAGTTTCTCTGAAACTGATTTATAAAAGTGTCACATGCAGGCTGCTGCCCCCACCAGATAGGCTGTGCCCTTCATCATGCGCTTGGGACCTGAGCTCAGACAGCCGTCTTCCTGTCCAGGTGAGAACAGGTCCCAGCCCTCATCACTCCAAAACCAGACCCTAAACGACACAAAGAGGCCTTTGTCAGCATTCATCCTCGGAGGATCTCAATATCCCTCCCATCAGATTGCAAGTGTCAGAAAGCAAGGAACTTTCTCCAAGGAGGTACAGCTCAGTAAGGGCTGTTGGGCTACCAAGAAGCCAGCTCCACCATGTATTTCACAGAACCAAGCTTTTCAGAGTGACACAGACCAGGGAGAAAAATGCTAGGGGCAAATGACTTCTTCTTGAGCTTGTTACTGCTCCAGGGCAAGGTATGAAGAAAGCATTCTGACAGATGCTGCACTGTGGAAATAAGGTGTAAGGAGTAGGAGAAGCTTGCTCACTGCTAACAGGTAACAACAGCAAAACGAAAGAGCAGGAGAACGTGGCCAAACAATTCAGTTAGACTAAATCCATCAAATACTTATCAGGAACCCAATGTTGTAAGGCATAGTTAGGAATACAAACATGGGTAGGGCAGGATCCTTGCTCTCAAGCTTGAAATCCAGGAGGAAGGGCCTAGGAAAAGTCCACAAGTAACTGTAAATCAGGACAGGATATAATATGTGCCACAAGGGATAAAAATTAATAGCATGGGATTTTCAAGAAAAGGAGCAATCATCTGGTTGGGAGAATCAGGAAATGCTTTAGGAAGAAGGTAGTATTTGGACAATGGATAATAAAATTCATTTTTTCATTGTACATGATTTTTTTAATTCCAAAAGAATCATACTTAATGGTGAGAAACTCAAAGCCTTCCCTTTAGGATCAGGTACAAAGCAGGATTTTCCCTCTCACCACTCCTTTTCAACATTGTACTGGAAGTTCTAGCTAATGCAAAAGACAAGAAAATAAATAAAGGGTATACAGGAACTTCCCTGGTGGTGCAGTGGTTAAGAATCCTCTTGCCAATGCAGGAGATACGGGTTCGAGCCCTGGTCTGGGAAGATCCTACATGCCGCGGAGCAACAAAGCCCGTGAGCCACAACTACTGAGCCTGTCCTCTAGAGCCCATGAGCTACAACTACTGAGCCTGTGTGTCATAACTACTAAAGCCTGTGCGCCTAGAGCCCATGCTCCACGACAAGGGAAGCCACTGCAATGAGAACCCTGTGCAGTGCAACGAAGAGTAGCCCCCACTCACCGCAACTAGAGAAAGCCCTCACGCAGCAACAAAGACCCAACACAGCCAAAAAATAAATAAATAAGTAAAATTAAAAAAAAAAAAAAAGGTATACAGATTGGGATGCAAGAAATAAAACTGAGATCTTAAAAAAAAAAAAAAGTGTTCATGGACCTCCGCTCACGTTCTGTGTAAATTATGAGACTCAGTTACTCTTCACATGCCTATTTCTCCCTGAATCTAGATGATTCTCCTCCTTGACTTCCACACAGATCAATTTTTCTAAAAATTTTATGTGTTTTTTATTGGGTACAGGGCTCTCTAAATCTCCATTAGATCAAGCTTAAAAATTGTATTACTCAAGCCTTTTGTACTCTTACTAAGTTTTTGGCCTAATTGACCTATTAATTATTAAGAGAGAAATATAAAAATTTACCACTGTGATTATAAAACTACCAATTTCTTCTTCTAAGTCAGTCCACTTTTGTTTATACTTTTTTTTTTAATTTTTATTTTTTGCAGTACACGGGCCTCTCACCGCTGTGGCCTCTCCCGTTGCGGAGCACAGCCTCCGGATGCGCAAGCTCAGCGGCCATGGCTCACGGGCCCGGCCACTCCGCGGCATGTGGGATCTTCCCGGACCGGGGCACGAACCCATGTCCCCTGCATTGGCAAGCAGACTCTCAACCACTGCGCCACCAGGGAAGCCCTGTTTATACTTTTTGAGGCTATATTATTGATATATACATGTTCATAATTGTTGTCCTAAGGATTTGTACCTTATATTGTGTATCTTCACCCTAATAATCCTTTTTGTCTTGAATCTATTTTGTCAGTTATTAGTATAGCTACACCAGCTTTTTTTTAGCTGGTATTGTTTTTTTTTACATTCAGTTTTTCCTGTAGACTGATGTTTTAGGTGTGCATGTTCACAGCTTATTTTGCTTTTTTGTTCCTTAAAACAATCTGGCAATCTGTATTTTAATTGGCAAGCTAATCCAGTTACATTCATTATGATTATACTATTACTGATATATTTAGATTTATCATATATGATAAATATATGATTACTGATATATTTAGATTTATTTCTACCATGTTATATTTATATCTACCATGTTATGTTTCACCGATTTTTTTTTCCATACCAATTCAATTTTCTTCTTCTCTGGTTTTAGAAATTATATTTTATACTTCAATTTTGAGGAGTTGTTCTCTAAACTTATTTTTTGGCTGTGTTGGGTCTTTGCTGCTGTGCTCAGGCTTTCTCTAGTTGCGTTGAGTGGGAGCTACTCTTTGCTGTGGTGAGTGGGCTTCTCGTTGCGGTGGCTTCTCTTGTTGTGGAGCATGGGCTCTAGGCACACAGGCTTCAGTAGTTGTGGTGTGCAGGCTCAGTAGTTGTGACTCACAGGCTCTAGAGTGCAGGCTCAGCAGTTGTGGCGCATGGGCTTAGTTGCTCCGCGGAACGTGGGATCTTCCCAGACCAGGGCTCGAACCCGTGTCCCCTGCATTGGCAGGTGGATTCTTAACCACTGCGCCACCAGGGAAGCTCTGTGTTCCCTAAACTTTTTAACCTGTATCACAAGGTCATGTTCTTCTGGAAACAAATGCTGAGATGGAAGTATTTGTGCAAAGGGATTTTGGGGGAGTAACACTGTGAAAGAGAAAAGAAGCAGGAGGAATTGAGCAAGGGGGAGCTTTCAGACTATGGTGCAGTTCAACAAAGTCTCTGCTGGTCCCACAGGAAGCTGTGAAGTCCCACATCAGATAGAAATAGCCAGGCCCTTGTTCCACAACTTTAGCTACTATCACCTTGCTCAGTCATTGGCCAGAGGCTGCTCCAAGAATAGCATGACCTTGACTTGGAAGCCAAGGTAGATTCTGATGAAACTAGAAGCTGGAGGCTGCCAGGTATCCTTGAAGCTGGGCTACAAGTCTTTTCTGGAAGGAAGAGTTAGGCTGTACATTTCCATGTCTGCCATAGCATGTATATTTGCCTTCATCAATATCTCTAGCCCCTTTCTAAATAATAATAGAATTTTAGCATTCTAACTCCAATCATTTCTGCCCATCTTTTATGTAGTTGTCTAGTACCTACCTCTTGTTACACCTTCCAAATTAATCATCATTATCATTATTTTGTATAATCAGTGCTTGTTCAGATTTTTGTATATTTACTAATTTCTTTGTTCATCATTCCTACTTACACCTCAATCCTTCCCTTTGCTTTCAGTCTTACTCTTTCTTAAGAACATCTTCTACTTCTTTCAGTAAGGGTGTGTTAGTGCCTCGCAGTCTTCATTCTGAAAATGTTTTTATTTAGCCCTCACTCTTGAATGATAGTTTAGCCAGGTATAAAAATTTTTGTCAGCCTTCTGAAATTTTACTACATGATTTTCAGGCTTCTGTTATTACTGTTGAGAAATCTGGTAATTATCTAATTGCTCTTTCTTTGTGGATTGCTTTGTTTTGAAGACTTCCTTTTAGTCTCTGCTGTTCTGACTTTTTACCACAATGTGTCTAGTTGTGGATTTAGTTTAATTTATTCTGCCATGAATCTACAACTCATGTCTGTCATCAACTCTGGAAAATTATTAGTCATTACCCCTTTAAGTATTGACTCTCCTTCATTCTTTTATTTATTTTTCTTTCTGGAACTTCTATTAGCTATATATTGAAACATTTTACTCTATCCCCCATGTCTCTTAACATTTCTTTAATATTTCATATCTCTTTAACCCTTTGCAATAAATTCTGGACAGTGTCTTCAGCTCTAGCTTTCAGTTTGTTTATTCTTTTTTGTGTATCAATTTGCTGTTTCATACAATTATTATGTTTTCATTTCATATGCCCACTATGTTTCCATTATATCTTTCTCTTTTCTTGCATTTTTATTACTTCATTTATGTCTTTAATCATTTTAAGCATCTATTTTTAAGAATTCATATCTCTTATATTTTCCAAAATTCTTAGTTGTATCCATGGACACACATTCATTATGGATTGTTTCCTTGTGAGTTTTAAGTTTTGAGCCCATACTCAGCAGAACTCCATCTATGAGAATCCTGTGTCAGGGTGTGTCCTTCTAGTGGGATTTTGTGTTTGCTTTTTCCAGTCTCCCTGGAGGTATCATCAGCCTTGGGCCATGTGTACGTTAATGTCTTAGCCTGAGGACTCCTGGACCACCCGGATAGTATAAATTAGGACCAAACTCAGGCAAGGTACAGGCTGTGACTACAAATTCTCAGGGAGTACTCTCCCCCATCCAGACCCAAGCCAAAGCAGACAAGTGTCTTAGCTGGCTCCTTCTGCGGATGAGTGGATATTTTTTTAGCCCATTATTTTACTGAGCATGTAGCCCATAAGTGACTCTAGCTTTAGGCAAGAGCCTCAGTCCCAACCCCCCTGCTTGATGCAGGTCCAAGGCTTTGTCTCCTAGGGGTTTCAGACGGAATCCCTATCCTTTACCAGGTCTGAGAACAAGCTGGCCTCCTCCCAGGGCTGCCACAGTCTTTGATCACATATTGTATTTACCAGTCTGGTTTTCAGTTTGCTCTTCATTTTGGGCCCCAGGGATTTCTTTTACTTTTTTATAAGCTTAGCTATGTATTGAAAAGGGTATTTGTTCTATCGTATCCAAGACTTTTAGGTGTTTTGTAGCAAGAGTTCCCCAAATCATATTGGTTCACCATATTGACGAAGTCTGAACCTCCTCATAGTTGCTGCCTTCTCATGGTTTGCCGATTCAGATACTTTATGACTCCCATACTAATAATTTTATTGCCTCTCTGGGCAATATGTCAGCCTCAGCTCCTCTTGTTAAATACCTGGCCTCTCCACCTGTCTTTTTTTTATGATTTATTGATTCATTCAACAATTATTTATTGTCTGTTAGGCAGTATTCTTGATGCTGGGGAATACGGCAGCCAGATATTTTTCTTAGGGCAATTTAGAACATATCCATGCTGATGGAACCAGTGCTGTGGGGTTTTTTGTTTGCTTTTTAGGGGGTTTTATGGCCACACCACATGGCATGTGGGATCTTAGTTCCCCGACCAGGGATCAAACCCACGCCCCCTGCATTGGAAGTGCGGAATCTTAACTACTGGACCACCAGGGAGGCCCCCCTCCACCTGTCTTAATACAAATTCCTGGGAATAGGTACTGTCTTGGGCCAGTCCACTAGGCCATGGGCAGCCCATGAGTCAGCTGCTTTTGAGTCAGGTCCAGTCAGGTGCAGCCAGAGGAGGAGAGGGGTCCCATGGTGCAAGATGCTGTAGCCTGATGCTGCCTCAAGCAACACAATTTCCTCAGAAGGGCCTGTGGATACTGCAGGCCCTGCCGCAGACATTTCGAACCCAGTCCTCCACCCAGCACCATCGGAACAAGGTTCCATGCTCCTCCGAGTAGCATTTTTCCCGTGAACAAATGAACAAATGCACAAATAGCTAGTCGAACAGCCCATAGCCAATTGTGATGGTTAATATAGGTTCGATTGGAAAGGCAGTCTCTAATGGGCTGCTGGTCAACATTTTTTGTCCATGATTTAGACGTTGAGATGAGTCAGTTTATAAATTTAATGCACGAGACAAAGCTGAAAGGGACGGATAACACATTCCAGAAACAAAGTTCAAATGGTTTCGACTGATGAGAATAAACAAGATTAAATTGAATAAGGATTAGGTAAAGCCCTGAAGTTAGGTTCAAAATACCAATTGGGAAGCACAGGATTGCTGGCTTGGCAGTAATTCGTGGACAAAGGACCTGGGGGTTCCAGCGACCATAATTGCAACCTGACCCTGGCTGGTCCTGCTCAGCTTCCACCCAAATCCTCCTAGCCTTGGTGAGACGCACGGGCCCACAGAAAATAGCTCCCCCGTGGTCGCCCAGCGCCCATAGGCTTAGATGCTAAATTGCTTCATCAGACCCACCCTTACTCTGACCTCTGCGCATTCTCTTCTATACCCCAACCTACTCCCTCTCGTTTTATCCAGTTTGGTTTCTTGGAGCCTTCTTTCACATCTCTGCTCCTTAGACATTTTACTTGGAGCCTTTTGGGTCTCTGAAAGCCACTTCACACTAGGACCTTGGAAGAAACTAAGGAAACATTCTCCTGGAGAAGAGACCGTGGGAAGCATAACGGGCATCCCTGAATGGAAGCAGGAGCAGACACGTCATGTGTTGCTCCAGGCAGAGGGGAGAGTCACATGGATCAGATGTCTGTTCAATAGAAGGCGTTCGTGTTTCAATTAGTATGTGCGAGCGCTCACTCTACGCAAGGTAACAGGTGCCTTGGGCCATCCAAAGGAAGGGCTTTGCAACAAACGGAATTAATTCCAGCTAGCTGGAGTGTTGGAGGGGGATCCCTGACCCTTTATCAGGAATACTGCAGAGTTGATTCCTGCCCTGGAGAAGCAGGGCTAGACTCTGACCTGTAAGGTCCCATCTGATGGCAAAATTCTGGTTCCATCATATTATATTCAAGCCAGGCCAGATCGCTCAGAAAAGCACCGACAAGAACTAATCTTTTGAACGCAGAAAGGGTGACGACCACAGCTTGTCATTCCAAAAGAATCAGAATGGCCTGCAAAAAGACCTGCAAATACCTCTCTACCTATCCACTTTGCTTCTGGTCCTTTAAGTCAGCCCAACCCAACCCCAGGCTGTACCTGCAGAAGATAAAGCCTGGCTGAAAATAGCCACGGGTGTTCAGAGCAATTTCCCAGAACCTCCATCCTCTGATTGGGCTCAGATTCCATCTCACCCTCCTCCAGTCTCTTGGCTCTGACTTTACCTCAGTTATTTGAAACTTGGCTTTACTTATCCTGCAGACCAGAGAGTTTCGGGTTTTAGCATTAGAATCACCAAGAGGACTTGTTAAAACATGATTGCTGGTCTCCATCCCCAGAGTTTTGAGTTAAATAGTTCTGGGATGGCCCAAGAATTCACATTTCTGACAAGTTTCCAGGGGACACTGATGCTGCTGGTCCAGGGACCACGCTTTGGGACCCGCTGCTCTAGCCCATGGCCCAGCTCGCACCTCTGCAGGAACCCCCAGTCTAACTCAGCCCCATCTCTGTCCCCTAAGCTGCTGCAGCCCCAGCCATCCCCCTGGTACCAGTGGTGTCTTTGGATGCTATCGACAGAGGGATGCCTAAAATTCCCCAGATTGCATTCCTGAGGCCAGGCTTCCTTGATCTGTTCAAATGCAAGTGCTTCAGAAGGTATTTTGCCATAGTTTTATAGAAATAATTAATTACAAATCCTCTGGGTATGGTGTTCTTTCCTTGAGAGTGAGCATGTTTAAAAAAAAAAACCCCAAAAATCTCATTCCCCCACAACTTCTTAAGTCAGTTGAGACCCAGCTGGTGACCTTCTAGCTGCAGGACTGAAGGGCCTGAGCAAACAGCTGAAGGTAGACAGTGGGGGCCAATTATTAAAGCTAACTCTAAGTTAACTCTCATTTTGTGCCAGGCTCTCTCATAAGCACTTTGCATGTATTTGTTGTTGCATTCCTCATAGCCAAACTGTAAGGAAGATATTATTATTATCCTCATTTCACAGATGAGACAATCGGGCACAGAGAGGTCAGGTAACTTGCTTTAGGTCACACAGCTAGATCCTGACAGAGCCAGGATCAACCCCTGGAGCAGGGGCCCCAGAGTGCATTCCCAACTACACTGCAAGCCTGGGGTGACTTGCAGACTCTGAAATCTGTGTTCTGGGTTCAGGCTCCTCTTTCTGCTGAAACTTTAACCCCAGTTGGGTGCCAATTCTCAGGTCTTCTACCCCTTCCTCACCACCCCCATTCACACTGAGACTTGTTCCCTTGTCTGAGAACATAATTTCAGGTGTCAGCAAACAGAAGATTTGGGGGAGCCAATGGGGAGGGCCTAAGCCCATTCTGGGTGTACCCAGCTGACCACGAACATAAACCTGGCTTTGATTAGGGTCTTGGGGACTTCCCTGGTGGCGCAGTGGTTAAGAAACCCCCTGCCAATGCAAGGGACACGGGTTCAATCCCTGGTCTGGGAAGATCTCACATGCCACGGAGCAACTAAGCCCATGCACCACAATTACTGAGGCTGCGCTCTAGAGCCCATGAGCCACAACCACTGAGCCTGCATGCCACAACTACTGAAGCCCACACCCCTAGAGCTGTGCTCCGCAACAAAAGAAGCCACCACAATGAGACGCCCACGCACCGCAACGAAGAGTAGCCCCCGCTCGCCACAACTAGAGAAAGCCCGCGTGCAGCAACAAAGACCCAACACAGACAAAAATAAATGTATTTTAAAAATTTAGGGTCTTGACTCTTTTCCAGTGACTTAGTGGAGGTGGGAACTCTGGGAACACAGGGTTCTTCAGCTCTGCCTGAGACGGTAGGCATCCTTGGAAGTCAAGGTAGGTCTGAACCACTTTTAGGTTTTGAAGATATTTCCAAAAGAGGGGCTATTACAAATGTTTACATCAAGCAAACATCTTTAAAACAAGAAATATACAGTGCAACATAATGGTGAAATTCACAAGATGACTGATTCCAGGATTCAATGAAACACCTGTGAACTCAGTGTGCCCTGGTCATGCGGTGGGGTAACGGTCTGCCATCTGAGGGTGGCGTGAGGGGTCTCCTCCCACACCTGTCGGGTAGCTCGGTGCCTGTGTATGAAACCTCGTTTGCAGAGAACATCCACACCCCAATGCTGGGGCCCTCTCTCGTGCCCGATGGCCATCGCTCCCACCTGGGATGGTTCCAGCTCCCTGGAGATGCTGAGGCTCCAGCAGCAGAAGGGCTTCCCCTCCGGTTTCTCTCGGAGTCTGGACCAGCCTGTCCCAGCACCTCTGTCCGCCCCTGGTCTTCTCTCTTCAGACCTTCTCCCTTCCTACATCTCTGCTGAATTTCTCCCAGTCCCATTCACTGCTGCCTGAAAACGGAAAATTCATGATGTTCCAGCTGAATACCAACATTTTAATTGATATCTAATGGCTGTCTCAAATCCAGGAACACGTCTCTAAACCTTTATGTTATTTCCACCTCTGGCTGTGAAACTTGACCCAATAAACAGAGTCCTTGGCCTGCCTATTCTATCGGAAGAGAGGGGCACTGTTTTGTTTTGGGTTTGCCTCTCTAACCCTTCAGAGGGGCTGTACATCCACACAGAACCTGTTCCCACCCAATATCTGCTTACAAGGAAACCACAGCTGAACCAAGAGCTGAACTTTTTCCAGGAGTGGGTGCATCTCAGCAGACTGATAAGGTTGGCAGATAAGATACAGGATGCCCAGTCAAATTTGAATTTCAGATAAACAATGAATACTTTTGTAGTATAAGTATACCCCAGGCAATATGGAGGACATATTGTAACATAGAGTATAAGTTACTTTAAAGGTATTTGCTGTTTATCTGAAATTCAGATTTAATTGGACATGCTGTATTTTTATTTGCTAAATTTGGCAACACTAAGAATATATCAGATAATCCAGTTAAATAAGAGTTCTAGGAAAATGTTAAAATATTACCAATAAGGACAGGCATCCAGCTGGCCTAGCAAAGCTCATGTGCTGCCCCTTAGCTAAGGGAAGGCAGGCATCTGATTAACCATCACAACTGATCCAGTGGAGGAGAGTTAATTCTCCGAAAGGGTGTCGCAGTGCTACTCAAAAAGGAAAAGAAAAAGATAGAATAAAAAATACACCTTGGGGGCTTCCCTGGTGGCGCAGTGGTTGAGAGTCCACCTGCCGATGCAGGGGATGCAGGTTCTTGCCCCGGTCCAGGAAGATCCCACATGCCGCGGAGCGGCTGGGCCTGTGAGCCGTGGCCGCTGGACCTGCGCGTCCGGAGCCTGTGCTCCGCAACGGGAGAGGCCACAACAGTGAGAGGCCAACATACCGCAAAAAACAAAACAAAAACAAAAACTCCTAAGTCAAAAATTAACAAGGTCTACCAAGTATCCTTTATAAAGATGTTGTGGGATGGGTGAGGAGAAAAAATTTTAGAACAGGGAAGGCGAGATTGATAAAGATAAACCTCTCTTCCATCATAATTTATCCAAAGGAACTTTCCTAAAAAGCCAAAGGAGAGCTTCCCTGGTGGCACAGTGGTTAAGAATCCTCCTGCCAATGCAGGGGACACAAGTTCGAGCCCAGTTCCAGGAAGATCCCACATGCCATGGAGCAACTAAGCCCGTGTGCCACAACTACTGAGCCTGTGTGCCACAACTACTGAAGCCCACGCACCTAGAGCCTGTGCTCGGCAACAAGAGAAGCCACTGCAATGAGAAGCCCGTACACTGCAACGAAGAGTAGCCTCGACTCGCCGCAACTAGAGAAAGCCCACACGCAGCAATGTAGATCCAACACATGTGTATGTATAGCTGCCTCACTTTGTTATACAGCAGAAACTAACACACCATTGTAAAGCAATTATACTCCAAGAAAGATGTTAAAAAAAATAAAAAGACCCAACACAGCCATAAATAAATTTATATATTAAAAAAAAATAGCAAAGGGAGATTAAGGAGATGGATGTCCTTTTTCTGCCCCAGGATTGATCCCTGCGTGATTTGGGACCACACACTTTATAGCAACCCCACCCCATCCGCAGTGCCTACATTTCATCCTAGATGCAAAACAAATTTCTCCTGTATCCGGGAATCATCTTAAGGTCCTCAGAAGGAAAAGTGGGAAATAGTCAAGGAAGCCTTCTACCTTCTAAATAGCTAGCTACACTGAGGTAGCCTCTGTCCGCCTGGGGGAGGATGGAGGTCTAGGTCCTGAGCAGCTCCCCCTGCTCTGCCCACCCCATGCTCACTCCTCTCCACTCTGCCCCTCAGATGAAAGGGGAGGAAAATAGCCTCATTAGAAAACATTTTTTAATAAAAATATTTTATCAGAAACATTCACAGAAGGATTTTAATCAAATGACGCAATAATTTTACGGCAATAATAACCATACTTTTGAAAGCCAGTGCCGATTACCAGGTGTATTAAAAACGGCCTTGGGGGAAATCTCTGCACAAATATTTCTTTATTAGTTTCAAAGGGAGGATATCTGGAGTAGTAAAGTAGCGATCATTTGCACCTGGACAGCCTATGTTTCATCCTAGAATCTGGAGCTTTTTGTGCACAGATGGAAGAGCCCGTGTGTGCCCAGGGAGCCCTGGGGTCAGGGGGAGGGGCATGGCAGAGAGACGAGGTGCCCCTGACAAGGTCAAACGGAAAAACAGGTGGACTTGAGGGCTCCGCTCCCACCTGATTACGATCACGGAGCCTCTCTGCTCTGAGGGGAGCATGGACGTGCTATGGGAGGTCCCTCCCCTAGGGCGCTTCGGGGTCGCAGCCTCTGCGGCTAAAGGGAAGCCGATGAGGCTAGGGCCAAGTTCACTGAGCATCTGCTACGTGCACAGCACTGTTAGGCATCCTGGGGGAGGATGAAGGTGGACACGACAGATTCTCCAACAAGTGTGAGACTAGCTCACAAGACTCTTTGGGAAGATGTGAGACCTGCCGATGAGGATGTGGTGGGTATTCAGACCTTTCCCTTGGCCTCCAAGCCCAGGAGGGTGTAGATACAGACGTTCACAAATGTGTCAGGACACCTTACATCCCACCCAGCTGAAGAACCCCTGTCTTTTCCCCGTGTCATGCCAAGGCAGTTCAATGCTGGCTTCCAAGCTGTTTGCCGGAGGTCAGACCCGTGTGGTCTCCTCCAAGAAGTTCAGAAGGGATTTTGGATGGTGTGCTCCCATTCTGTTTGTGTTGTGCTTTGTGTTTGTGTTTGTTTCGCTCCACCCAGTCCTTTCTTCTGCTCTCTCTTTTCTTCTTTTCCTTCCCGCAGAAGAAAAACACATGCTTAGACCTCAAGACAAGGAGAGCAGAGAAGCTTCTGGATTCTCACCCATTTCCCTGAGCTGTTGGGCAACCATGGTTCATGTTAGGGCTGAACCAGAGCCTGTGCCCAGAGGAGGGCCTGACTGACCAGGGTGCGCCCATTTGTCTCCATTCTTTAAACGATCTGGAATAAAGGATGAGATGGAGGTCAGCGGATGGGAGTCACCAGGGGACCCACCATCACTCACTACCACAGTGTGGCCACCAGGCAGCCTGGATTTTCTAGGACAGTTCCAGTTTCAGATATCCTGTTGACCCCATAATCCATCCAAATGGCCTGGAAATTATAACATTTCAGTGTCCAAACTACAGTTTCAAAACTGTCCCTCACTTTGGAATTGGTACAAAAATCTCTCATCGCCCAAACGTCCCGGCTGGGTTTTAGAAACTGTGATCACTGCAGCTAGAGACTGATTGGTAAGGAGGTGTGTTTGGTCCTCACGCAGTCCCCACGTCCGTCCCCTGTCAGCTATGCTCTCCCCTCACACAGTACTTCCTGCTGCCCACCCCAATCCATCCTCCCGCTGGTCTCCCCTTGGTTGAAAGCAGCCCCAGGTGGGGTCTGGTAAGAGCACAGGGGAGCTAGGTGTCTGAAGAGGACGTTAGGCTCTGTGCATCCTCACAAGAGGTAGGGTCTTGAGACCAAAGGGTGGAATCCTAATAAGGAATTAGGGGGATAAGTAAACTATAAAGGAATCTGGGGGGATGGAGAGAGAGGGGTCTCTGGAGCCCCTTGAGCTAAGTGGCTGCTACCCGGTCTGCCTGTGTGCCAGCTTAAACCTCCTGCCTCTGAATGCGGTGGAGGAAACACAGATGCCACGGTCGAAGGAGAGGGCAGGTATCAAGTAGGTCTGAGCCTCCCTCAGTGAGTGGTCGCACACGCTTCTGAAGGCAAGGCCACGTGGCAGGAACATGCACCCTGATGGCCACACCCGAGGACCCCCGGCTGCTGGCTGCAAGCCCGAAGGTGACTCCTGTATATTTTTCTGCACTTCTGCCCCAGGGAAAACATGAACGCTGCCTGCCAGAAAGCTGCACAGTGGCTGATACAACAGTACTCAGACCCCTGGGGCACTGAGCTACCCACCGCGATGGTCTTCATGTCACAGGGGCCGCAGCCGCTGGGGACAAGGGTCACTCTGGCCTGAGACAGGGGAAGCAGAGGTCTGCTATGGCTCATCACAGGACGTGAGCCCAGACTCCCACCCAGAACATGGTCTCCCTTAGTCGGGGGGAGTCTTGCTGGGACCCACCTAAAAGGCACACCCCCCCAGGCTGCCCAGGGCTGGAGGTCTAGGTCCTGAGCAGCTCCCCCTGCTCTGCCCACCCCATGCTCACTCCTCTCCACTCTGCTCCCCGATAGATGACAACTGTCTCGCCTCTGCTCTGCCTCCAGCAACTCAGCTAGGGCCTGCCTAGCGCCATCCGAGTCTCCTGTTTGCTTTCGTTCTCTCCTCTGTTCTCTCCACTGCAGAAGAGTAACCTTCAGCCTTTCCAAATCCTTCCTCTGGTAAAAGAGGATACATGACAGTCTTTGAAGAAAGTGTCCATAGCAGGCTGTCTCACCCTCAACTTTTTTCCTCTGACTCTTCCTCTTATGGCCAGATATTTCCACACTTAGAAATTAATTTCTTTGACTTTGTGAAAATACTAATAAGCTGGGGAAAGGTAACTGCTATTTGTGTTTCAGAGTAAATGTGCTTACTCTGAAGGCATACTTTAACAGAGAGAGAATTTGAGAGAATTTCCTTTGATAGAGAGAGAAAGAATTGGAGAAAAAGAATTGGCAAATAAAGGAGTTAGGAACAGTTAAGAGATGCCTCAAACAGGGAGCAACTGCAGAACAGAAAGATGGAAGGGGGCCCAAGGCACACTTTTCCTGTTTCAGAGCTTTGCACTCGCCAAATGAATTTGAGCCAGGTCTCAAATCAACAAGGGGAAAGGGGAGGGATATACCGGCGCCAGTTCAGGCATTAAACACAAAGACCTACTTTAGTCTGGAGACTGTGTAGGCACCAGGGATGCAAAGACCCAGCTCCTGCCCTCAAGGAGATCACGGACTCATGGGGAGAAACACATCACCTGAGTGAGGCACACAGGAGAGGGGCATGGTGACCGGGGATGGACACAGCCTGGGGAAGGGGGAGGGTCTGACAAGTGGGCTGACTATTAAGAGACAAGTAAGAAGGAATCTAGCAGCAGAGGGAAAGGAACACCTGGCAGAGGGAACAGCCTAAGCAAAGTCTCATGAAAAAGCAAACTTCGATGTGGTTGGAGTATAGGGTCCTTAAGGGGATGTGACGGGAGATGGGGCCGGAAAGGTGCTTGGCCATCCGAGCACTGAAGGTCATGCCCAGACATGTAAAAGCTTTCTTAGGAAAGCAGCGAGGAGCTCGCTGGTGGGTTTTAAGCAGGGGTCTACAAGGGCAGTTTGCATCTGAATGATCATCTGCAGGTAGGCAGATGACCGAGCGGAAGGGAATGAGGCTAGAGACAGGAGGTGCTGGTAATAGATGCGAGAGGAAGGACTGACCCAAAGCAGGGGCAGAGGAGCTGGAGGAAGCTTGGGAAGTAGCATCTATGAGACCCGGGGACCAATGCAGGCACAGAGGGCATGTAAGAAGGTAAAAACAATGCCTGGGTTTCTGGAAGGGCCACTGGTGAATGGTTTACTGTCCACTGAGAAAGGAATGCAGGGGAGTCATCCAGGGATGAGGTTTGGAAGTCTGGATATAAGTATAACCTCATTAGGTCAACATTCTGCTTGAAAATCCCTTCGATTACCCATACACTCCGGTTGCTTTGGAAGAGTCCCATCCTCTCTCTCATCCTCACTCCAGGGCTTTCAGTCATGGGTTGGATGACCGGCAGGTACCCCAAGCGTCGTTTAAGTCAGAGGTTCTCAACGGAGAGGCTGAATGTTAGATCCACCTGGGGTTAAGATGATGGCTGAGTCCCGCCCCCAGAGGTTCTGACTTAATCCTCTGAAGCACAGCCTGGGGATCTGGATTAGCAAAAGCTCCTGGGAGATTCTAAAGTGCAGACAAGGCTGAGACTCTCTGATTTAGATTGTTCGCTCTCCTTCCCAATGCATCTGAAATCCCATGAGTTAAAGGTCAATGAGTGAGTTCAGTGTGTGACTTATGGTGACTGGCAGAGGTTCAAACAGAGACATCTTCGGCCCTCCCCTAATGATCCCTCTGGATCTCCTAGTAAATGTTTATCCAGGCAGCCCCGGGGCCAGCAGTGGCTCCTGATTGCTGGGTACACTTGCTAGCATGGGGAAGAGGCTCTTCCAGACAGTAGTTCCAGACAGCTTGGCTCAGAAACACAAACAAACAGAAAATAGTCCCTCTGCCTCCCAACCTGTTCATCACTGGGGAGGCAGTGGGATGAGGATCGGGGAAGATTTCAAACAAGGGCAACATTTACTAGGCTTTTCCAACCTGTGCGAGAATAGTTATTACTGCAAGGAGCCATTTGGGCTGCTACGAGTCTGTAATTTCCACCTCTGAAGTAACATGTTCTCAGAGCCCCTGGTATCTCATTTTTGGCGACACAATGAGGAAAGTCCAGGGACAGGGTGTAAGGCAAGTCTCACCCCCCCAGCTGCTGGTGCTGTGACTACCAGGCTCTTCAAAATCAGGTTCTGAGATTTTACGAGGAGGATCCTCCAGGTGCAGGTTGGGGCTTAATTCTTCTTTTTCTTGCCATCCTTGTCATCTGCATACCTTCCCCTTCAAATGGTCCTAGTTTCTCTGGGCATCTTCCCTGGAGCATCTTTGAAATGCTAACGTACCTAGTGAACCTTGACCCGTCAGAGACAATGGCGACTGAGTCATTTTATCCACGAGCCCGTAGCATGGCCTTCTAGCTCAGCAATCAGACCAGAAAAGCCGCACGCGTCCGGAGTGGAAGCCACCAAGCATAGCAGAGACCCCCTCAGCTACTCCCTCTTCCCTGACCCCTAGGGCAACAGTAGGGCATCCCCATGAGGGCCCTGGGAGAAGAAGAGGTACACAGTCTTAGTCTTTGCGGGCAAGAAAGGTATATACCAGCCCCAGCCTTTGGGGCACTTAAATCCAAACGTGCGGAAAGATTGGGAGGCATTCACCAGGACCTAAACACAAGAAGTGCGGGGAGCGGTGGTGGGCGCAGAGTTACAGAGGCGTGGGGAAAGGTGAGGCCTTCAGGAGTCAACTTCCGCAGGCTGGGACCTCGCCCTGGGTGCCCGGCTGAGGCAAACCACGGGATGCTGCCGCTCTGCCTGGTCCAGGAACTTTCCTGGCACTTCCTTAGTGAAATTTCTTCTGCACCCACACTGGGTCGATGTGCATGTGTCTGATAAGCACCGCAACAGGTATGTGGCCTTCAAAGTCACCTACGTCATCCTATTCGGGATGCTGAAAGTAACTTACCCATCTGCTGCCTGCCCCATCTCACCTGTCCAGACAGAAGGTGGGCAGGTGAGCCGCGTCAGAAGCAGGAGTTGGCAGAAGGGGACTCTGGAAATTTTGCAGCGTTTGAGTAACTATCCACTGGCTTGCAAGCGTATCGGGAGACGAGAGTCTTGCCCCACAACGACATTGGCCTGGAGGACCCTCCAAAGGAGAAGCGAGGAGAGCCAGTGCTTATTGAGGGTCCACTCTCCGTCAGCCCGGTGTCAGCTGCTTCTTGTATGTTACCGTCATCTCTGCTTAAAGAGGAACCCCAGGATGCCAGCCCACCAGCTGGAAGGGCTTATGTCAACCCCATGCCCACACCTGTCGGCACTCACACCGCCCTCCCTTCACCTTCCTGGCTTCCTCCTCACTGCCTCACCTGCACCACCTCGGCTGCTGGGTTTGGAGGGGCCTCATTCTGGGCTGTGATCCCTCCTTTCCACACAACTGCTCCAGCGGGAGCTGTCAGCACCGGCGCACGTGGGAGCGGGTGTTCGCGAACATTCGGAACTACCTTCCTTTAATGACGATAACATGTGGATCCTTGAACAGGTAGCACATTTGTGTATTTTCTTCCAAGAGAAGCCCTCACTTGCATGCATCAGAGAAAAGGAATATGGGACAGAAGACACGGAAGAAAATAAAAGAAAATCAGGTTTGGAAATTAAATCCTTACACGTTTAAAAAAAAATGAAACTAACAGGGAATTCCCTGGCGGTCCAGTGTTTAGGACTCCACGCTTTCACTGCTATGGCCGGGGTTCAGTCCCTAGTTGGGGAGCTAAGATCCCACGACGAGCAGCCAAAAAGTAAAATAAATAAAATAAAGTAAAATGAAATATAACTGGGCATTTGTAGTAAAGAAAAAAAGAAACCAACAAATTCCTAACCCTTTTTTCCACACACAAGTATCCCCACGGAACCCTAGAGTTTGGGGTCCCCCTGTGATAGGACATGATGGCCACTTACTTCAATGCCTCTGAATGTCCGCCGGTCTGTAACACATGCACCTTCTCAGGGCACGGTTCCCTGGCCCGCCATGTCCTACGAGGCACCCAGTCTCTCTTCTCACTTCCTCCGCATCCTTCCCCCCCCCCCCCCGACCAAGCCAAGGCAACAGGAAGTTCTTCTGACTCTGGTTCTCCAGCGTCCTGCTCCGTTCAGAAAACACTGCCTTTAGCTCATTTCTCCTGAACCTTCAGTCCCAGAGATGCTATTCTTCCTCTGCTTTTTAGAAGTTATCACCCGTGAGTCATCTCTTCATTTTCACTCTTCTTCTCTCTCTCTAGTCTCCTACGTATGCCCCACTCAAGGATGTGAGAGTTCAGTCTTATCTTGGACTCGAGACATGAAAGAAGGGTGAGGGAGACAAGTCGTGTGTGACCACACAGAGGATGCAGGGCAGAATCGGAGAGGAGGTAGAGGGCTAAGGAGTCGGGTGGGTGTACAGAGGGAGTTGGGAGGGAAGCTGATGAGAGGAAAGAGCTGAAACTCTGGAGTTAGACTTCACTTTCTCCCTTATGCTTCAGTCTCCTTTTCCATAAAATGGGAAAGAAATACCCAACAGGAAAGGTAATTAATGGACTAACTTTATGCGTGGTACTTTACTTACTTGACCTCACACCCTTACTCCCTTTTTTTTTATTAACAAGTGAAGAGATTAGAGCTTAAAGGTGAAGTAACTTGCCCAAAGCCACACGACTGGTAAACAGCAGAGCGGAGATCCAAACCCAAGCTGGTCTGCTTCCCCCACCCCTGCTTTTAGTCACCACCGAGGTTGCCTCACACTTTACATCCGGCATCGAATTCTCAGGAGCACCACGTCCTCAGCTGACAAATCACAGCTACTGCATCTCAAGGAAGGAGTATGTACCTCCCCATCTTAATCATCTCTAGGAGATCCTTTCCCCCCTAACCATTCCCCCCCTCACCCACTTCTCTTTATCACTTAACATACAGGTTGGTCAACAACCTGCCAGGTTAACTATGACTATTATCGCCAGAGCTGCGATGCCCCAGAGGGGAACGGATACAGGCTCCTTGAAAGCAAGGACCATTTATTCCCTTCAGATCTAGCTCCTCAGCTAGTGAGGCATTTACTAACTGCCCAATTAAATACAGTCATCCTTGGTCTCTCGGTAGAGGGTAGGGGGGTTTGTTCCAGGCCTCCCGAGGATACCAAAATCCGAGGATACTCAAGACCCTTACATAAAGTGGCGTTGTATTTGTGTATAACCTATAACACATCCTCCCTTATACCTTAAATCATCTCTAGATTACTTAGGAGAACTAATACAATGTAAATGCTATGTAAATTGTTGTAAACACAATGTAAATACTATCGCAAATTTAGCAAAGCAAAAGTTTTGCTTTTTGGAACTTTCTGGATTTTTGTCTTCTTGCATATCTTCAGTCCACGGTTGGTTGAAACACTTATGCAGAACCCACGGATACGGAAGGCAACTGTAGTTATTTGTTGATATCCAGCCAAGACAAGGACTGGTAAAGGATGGGAGTAACCATATTTCTCATAACGTCTGTGGTTCACTGTGAGATCCTGCCTTATTAAAATGTGTCACTGGCAGACAGGCCACTGAACAGCCTCTGAGTCCCAGGTGCCATTCAATTCTGAATTCTCAGGGGACCCCAGGAGCCTGGGGCAGATAGAGGAGGGAGAAACATATACCACCTCATAACATTCGTGTGGATTTTAAGTGTTTAACTTTAAGCACAATTGGTAGGTTTGATTTCTTTTAAATCCTTAGAAGTAATTTACATGAAAACATGTCCTCACCACAATTTGCATACGAATGTTCATAGCAGCATTACTCAGAATAGCCAAAAGTGGGAAATAATCCAAATGTCCATCAACCGATGAATGGATACATGAAATGCGGTTATCTTCATGAAATAGAATATTATTCAGGAAAAAAAAATGAATGAAACACTGATACATACTACAACATGAAGGAACCTTGAAAATTATGCTAAGTGAAGAAGCCAGGCACAAAAGACCGTGTACGGTATGAGTCCATTTATACGAACTATCCAGAGAGAGAAAAAGCAGATTTGTAGCTGCCAGGGGCTAAAAGGAGATGGGGACAATGGGGAATGACTGCTAACGTGTATGGGGTTTATTTGAGGGTGATGAAAATGTTCTAAAATTGAGCATGGGGACGATTGCACAACTCTGAGAATATACTAAAAAATCATTGAATTCTACAGTTCAAATGGGTGACTCATACAGTATATGAATTATACCTCAATAAAGCTGTTACAAATAAAAAATAATTTACAGTGAACACAATTGTTTTTTTACAATTGATACCGACTTCAGTTATGCCAACCATTGAGACGTCTTCTCTTTAAAGGTAGCTCTTTTTCACCTTGTTTACTCTCAAATCAGCTCCTTTTCAAGGACACTTACTGATTTTATTTTCCTTTCAAGCCCACAAAAAAAAAAGGCACAAGGATTTTTTTTTTCAAATCTGAGATGTTTTTATGATCAAAGTGATACATTGTTAAAAATTCATACAATACAGAAATAGTATAATTAACATCAATCGTCTACTCATAACCCCTTTCCCAAAGATTGACACTCTAAAAGTTTGGTTTACAGCCTTCCTGAGTTTTAATGCATATATAAATATAGGGGCTTCCCCGGTGGCGCAGTGGTTGAGAGTCCGCCTGCTGATGCAGGGGACACGGGTTCGAGCCCCGGTCCGGGAGGATCCCACATGCCACGGAGCGGCTGGGCCCCTGAGCCATGGCCGCTGAGCCTGCGCATCTGGAGCCTGTGCTCCGCAACAGGAGAGGCCACAACAGTGGGAGGCCTGCGTACCACAAAAAAAAAAATATATATATATATATATATATATAAATGTAATTTGCACGAACTTGATCATCCAAATACACTGTTCTGAGACCAGCTTTCTTTCTTTGACAGTCTGTCATAGATAGCTTTCAATGACCAAACGTTTTGATATACACCATAATTTTTAACACCTGCTTAATATTCTGTTGAATAGACAACCCCCCAGTTATAGCAGTCAACACTACATTAATGTGTTATTTAAGCTGTTGTCATGGTTTTGCTATGCTAAACAAGCTACAGTGGACGTTCTTTGAGATAAATTCCCAGATATGGGAACGCTTGGCCAAAGGAGTTGCATGTTTTACATTTGGATGTATATTCCTCCATCACCTTCTAGAAAGGAGGCTAATTGAGAAGATCCTACATAAAGAAGTATCTTTCCTACCTGGGCATCAAGAGCCAGGGGACTGGCAAGGGGCTCCATTCGGCTGTCCATCACTCCCCACCTGGAGGCAGAGGTGGGGACATCACATCTCTTCATGATTTCTTGTGTGTTTCCACAGGTGGGAACCAGGCAAATCCTTGAATTACAGCTATGTTTTCAATTCTAAGATTCCAAGGATTTCCCTTCTCAATTTCTAGTTCATGGTGATTTCCCAATTTAGACAAAATTCATTATGTCTGAAAGTAACTAGAAGAAAGTGAACGGTCACAGAGTACACAATATGTTAGTACCGACTGAGGATAAGTTGACAGAACTAGTTAGAGCGAAAGGAACAACTTTCCGAGATTCCAAAGCACCGCTTGATTTTTCTGATCTTCTCTAAAACAAGCTCATTTTCGGAACCAGGCTTTCAAAATGGTCTAGCTACGTGGCCTAGCTCCATGGTAAACTTTAAAGCCTACATCCCCTAAATAAACCCCACTTTTCTCTAGTGAAACAGAAGTTATTGCCTCTTCCTCAGACATGTTGTACTTTCCTGTTTTGTGTCTTTGTAGTTAATAATAAAAAGCTGACACCATTTCCTGAGAATATATTATATGCCAGGACCCTGCTACATGCTTTTGGTGGGATATTTAAGGTAATCTTCGAGCAGTTCTATGAGGCAAGTACTATTTCTCCCCATAAACATATAAGGGAAAGTGAAGCTCAGAAAGGTTGAGTGACTTACCTAGAGCCACACAGCCGTTCAGAGAAACCAGGTCATCCTAATGCCAACGCTTCTGCTCTAAATCTCTCCCCTGCATTGCCTGTCATCCCCCACTCTCTCCAGCTCCCAACAATCTAAATCCCTCAAGATGCAGCTCAAATCCCATCTCTTCTGACAGCTGCCCACTTTCAACCCAATGGAAGTTGTCTTTCATCATTCTGAATTCTTGTTGTCCGAACTCTGAAGGGAGTATTGTCCTTGACACAGTTTGCCACTCCTTTTTTCAGTTTAATTCATTCAGTCGTCCCTTCCTTCATGTCTTTTCCATGAGCCAGGCTCTGCCAGATGCCCAGCCCGCAGCCGCAGTTCTCAGGGAGGTGAGACCAGGATTGTACCTGTCCCTGGACTTCGGACTCATCAGAGGCAGGGGTGATGGTTACTCTCCGTATTCCCCGGAGCAGCGGCAGAGCCCATGAGGCACGCAGCAGACATTTCTGGATTCATTGGTGAGTTGGATGGTCAATGGCAGTGCAGGGGGAGGGCTGCTTTTCTCCCCCCAGAGCAGTGCCACTGAGTCTCTCCCTGTACCCCATGACCTGCCTATTCTGTAAATTCACCCCTTCCTGCTCTGAGGCATTTCTCCTCTCACCCGGGAGGCAGCTCTGGCCAGATCATCTATCTCCGTGCCCTGTCTTCTGCAGAGAGGGACGTGCAGCCCAGCAGGTGCCAGAAAACAAGCCCATTAAACCTCCGTCTCTGCTCTGGGCATGAGCTGCAGGCGCTCCACGGTGTTTATCTTCCCTACCAAGCAGCTGGGGGGATGACGAGGGTCTCCCTCAACGTGAAAAAAGCAGGAAAGAGAGCGTACCTGGAGCCCCAGGTCACAGAACAACAGGCACGGCACCCAGTGTGGTGACCCCCATCCTGAGTACCAGGGCTGGGCCCAGACTATGAGGAAACCAAAGCCTGATGTCTACCCCCATCCATCCTTCCGACGGCTCTTCTGGCCCAAGACACACACACACACACACACACACACACACACACACACACACACACACGGACAGCCCCTCCTTCCCTGGCCCCCTGACAGGAAAATTCAAAAGAGAACACATAAAGCAACTCTACTCCAAAAAAATTAATTAAAAAAAAAAAGAACACAGGTGACGGAAAAGCCAAGGAAACTACCTCGTATGAGGGAACTGGGGTAGGTGGTCCCCGATCCCCGTGCTGCAATTTGAGAGCATCAGGCAGGACTAACTCCTCAGCCACCTGCCACCAGGGCCTGAAAGTTCTCATTTAGGGTTGTTTTCTGAGATGGCCCCAAAGTCTCTCTTTGAGGGCTGGCTTCATGGCACTCGGAAGGGCCCTACACGTAGTTTTACGCCCTTCTGGGGCCATATTGAGAATCTAACAATTTTTCAATGAGAGTGACCCTGTGTTTTCATTGTGCACTGGGCCCTGCGAATCACAAAGCAAGATTCTTCAGGAAATGGATGCAGGACGGAACAGGCTCTTGATGGGGGGAGAGGGGCTGGTGAGGGCCAAAGGGCTGACCCTGAGAGCTGGGGCAACTTCACTGGCCCTGCTCAGGCCCCAGCAGCTCAGAGAACCTAGCTGAAGCTGGGCCACCCTGTGTCTTGTCCCTCCGCCACCAGCCTTTCCCAAGACACCGAAGCCAGCAGAGCGCTGAGAGCTTCTGGGTCTCACCGTGTCCCTGGGAAGACGCCAGAAAGCGTCCCCCGAATGTAAACTGGTGCAGCCACTATGGAGAACAGTATGGAGGTTCCTTAAGAAACTAAAAATAGAACTACCCTGTGATCCAACAATCCCACTCCTGGGCATATATCTGGAAAAGTTGAAAGCTCTAATTCAAAAAGATACATGCACCCCAGTGTTCATAGCAGCACTATTTACAATAGCCAAGATATGAAGCAACCCAGGTGCCCATCAAGAGATGACTGGATGAGGAAGATGTGGTATATATATATATATATATATATATATATATATATATATACACACAATGGAATATTACTCAGCCATAAAAAGAATGAAATAAGGCCATTTTCAGCAACATGGATGGACCTAGAGATTATCATACTAAGTGAAGTAAGTCAGACAGAGAAAGACAAATATCACATGATATCACTTCTATATGCAATCTAAAAAAAATACAAATGAATCTATATACAAAACAGAAACAGAATCACAAACATTGAAAACAAACTTATGGTTACCAAAGGGGAAGCGGAGGGAGGGATATATTAGAAGTACGGAATTAACAGATACAAACTACTACACATAAACTAGATAAGCAACAAGGATTTATTGTAGAGCACAGGGAACTATATTCAATATCTTGGAAAACAATCTGAACTATATATATGTATATATAAAAACTGAATCACTTTGCTGTACACCTGGAACCAACACAATATTGTAAATCAACTACACTCTAATTAAAGAAAAAAAGCATCCCCCTGCCTCCCAGCCCTGGGTGTGCACACGGAGTGTGATGGTGGCTCATCCCCATGGTTACACACTTCTGTCCGTCTACCAGGCCCTGGGCTCAGCCTCCAGCTGCAAATCCTCCTACAGCCACCAGGGCCGTAACAAGGTCAACTCTAAGGACCGTGCTGTAGTTTGCCGGGTGCCTTCAGCCACAGCAAAATGGGACTGGAAGCCCCTGGTTCACTAGGGCTGAGCCCACCCCACAGAGAGCCCATTTCAGACTCCTTGTGATCCAGAGCCCAACTAGGGAGCAAAAGTTCACCCCCAACCCCATTCCCATCAGAAGCCCTGCTCCCTCTTCTGGGAAAACCAGCACTTTATTAAAGCGGGGAGTTGGGCGTGTGGAGTGAGAGTGAAAGGAGGGGGCTCCTTTCAGGCAAGAGCCAGGTCTTAGACTCCTTTGCATCCCAGTGTCAAGCTCAGAGCCCTGGTAGGAAAGAAGGAAGGAAAGAGGGAGGGAGGGAGGGAAGGATTACCTAGGCAGAACTATTTAGGATAGCGCCTAGGAAACCCTCCTATCTTCCAATCTCCTCCAAAACAGCCTGTCAGGTTCCACCAATATTACTGCATTTCTTAAGGACCTTTTGCAGCCTTCAGAAGCCCCTGTAAAATTCAAATATTCCTGGAAATAACTCTGTGAGCTTTCTTCCAGGGAGATAAAGGGTGGTACTTGGAGTCTGGTGGAAGCAGAAGGAAGGCAGGGAGAGGGGGAGAGGCAGCGGTGACAAAGGAAGGCACACACCGGCGGCCACACTGTGGAGGGGCCCTGTGCAGTCACTGTGGCTACACACAGACACACGCGGCTCCAAGGGGCTTCTGAGCCGTGGTTGCTGAGCTTTGCTTGTCCTAAGCTCCTTCCTGCCCCAGCTCCCTGCTGCCCCCGATCCTGACTCCCCTCCCTTCCTGAGCAATAGAAAAGCAGGCCCTCCCTTCACGGAGGGGAAGAACCAGCTACATAGCGGGTGGGAGCACAGATGGGCGGCTGGCACTCCTGCCAAGTGTCCCCGAGCCCTGCCTTCCAGCCCCTCTTCCCAGCATCCTGCCTGCCTGTGTGGATGTCGGCCCCGCCCCGCCCACTGGGGCCCCAAGGAGGCTGCGCTGAAACAGGCCTCCCGCTTGGTCCTACCTCGGAGGGGCGTCGGGAAAGAAGGACCTGGAGGGCCTGCCCCCAGACACTCCCTGGAAACCGGTCCCACTCAGCAGAAGGAGACCTCATTAGAAGGGCCTGCTGCAAAGCGGATTAGGCATCCCAGTGAGTTCCCGTCACGCGGCTGTTATTATCAGTAGTTTTCATCATAATTCAGGACTCATAAGTAGTTCGGAACCAGTGCCCCTCTCGCCAGCTGCAGCTGCCCCGGGATCAGCTGATCGGCACCAGGCCCCCCCAAACCTACATTCCCACTTCAAATCCACAAGCGTGTGGATTCATCAAGGGCTCGGGCCTCTAGACCTCCCCCGGAAGGGAGAATCAGCACTGGCGGTCCTCAGGGAGGCCTCCGGAGGGGGCAGGGCCAGAGCTGGGTCCAGCAGGATGGGGACAGGGGCACCTGAATTGGGGGGTGCAGCAAAGGCAGCCAGAGATCTCTTTCTACCTTAAGCACGTCTCTGCTCCCCTGCCTGGTCCCTAATAGCCTGGAAGTTTCCCTGTAACTGCTCCCAAAGCATTCTCCTGTGAATTCTAGGGATCAAAGTGGCCTTTTCTACCCTCCCCTAAGTTCCCCCATAGACCTGGGGAGTGAGGATAATGCATCTCAGTTCCTCTTCATACCTGCTGCTGCAACCAGTCAGAGGGCAGTCTCCAGGGTCCTCCACCCTCTCCATCCTGCTCCAACCTGGAACTGTCTCCCGGGGTGTCTCTAAGCCTGGAGGACAATTCAGCCCCAGGGAGCCCCTTAGCTACTTCTCAATGCTCTCCTGACTGGAGAAGCTCATCTCAGGGCTGGACAGGGTTGCTGTTCTCACACACAAGGACGGCCCTGCAGGTAGTGGCCCCCAGGATCCTGTCTCACCCATCCACGTTCACTCATTGGCTCCGCTGGACATCTGCTGAGGACCTCAAGCCGAGTGCTTGCCGGGACAGAGGACAGCAAACCCATTCATCCTCACTGAGCTCCCCACCTGGGGAGCAGATAAGGAGCAGGGCTGGGGTGGAGGTCGTCCATTGTGTAGGAGGCACCGCTGGGAGTTCCACGGCCTTTGCCCTCAAGGAGCTTAGAGTCTCCAAGCTGACACAGTGTGATGAGGCTGGGGGCAGGGGCTGCCAGCAGGATGCAGAGTGAGCAGCTGTGGCGGGGGGGCCTAAGCAGTGCTAAAGAAGGGGGGGAGCAAGGGACAGAGGCCTGGCAGGCCTAACGGCCATGGATCTGAGAACTGGAGCTCAGGAAGAAGAGGAGAAGCGCTCTGCTCTAAACGGACCCAGGCACGGTCAGATTTACATTCTAGAAGGTGACTGGCCAGAGCTGAAGGGCGCTGTCCTGGAGGAGCCTGCCTTCTCTGTCTAGTGAGCGATGCCTGACAACTGCACTAAAGCAACGGAGGTGAGGCAGCGCAGAGGACAGAGTGGGTGGATTTAAGGAGGGCGCACGGACAGGATGTGGCAACTAATGGAAGCAGGTTGCGCGTGAGAAGGAAGACGACACCCGGCTTCTGGCTTGATCGGCCGGGAGGACAGCTGAGCAATTAACATAGGCTGGGAATACGGACAAGGGGCAGGATGGTGGGGATGATAAAGGGCTCAGTTTTAAACTCGTTGACTTTGAGGTGTTTGTGGGATAAATAGGAGATGCTGAAAAACTGTTAGACGGTGTTATGGATTTGGAAGATAATGGCAAACTGAAAGCATACAAGTACTTGAGGTCATCCAGTTTGTAAATGACAGCAAGGTTAAACCTCGAGGAAGGGCTTCCCTGGTGGCGCAGTGGTTGAGAGTCCGCCTGCCGATGCAGGGGACACGGGTTCGTGCCCCGGTCCGGGAAGATCCCACATGCCGCGGAGCGGCTGGGCCCGTGAGCCATGGCCGCTGAGCCTGCGCGTCTGGAGCCTGTGCTCTGCAACGGGAGAGGCCACAACAGTGAGAGGCCCGCGTACCGCAAAAAAAAAAAAAAAAACAAAACCCCGAGGAACACCATCATATAATCCAAAGGAAAAGGAAGAGGGACCTGGGAAAAGTTGAATGGAATGATCAGAGACAGAAGAAAAATCAGGAGAGAAAGAAAGTGCGTGCATTAGGACTTTTCTGCATGTAATCAAAGAAGCCAATGCAAACTGGCCTAAATAATAGAAGTGATTTAAAGGTGCGTGTAATTGGAAATCCAGGGCCAACACTGGCTTCAGGTTTAGTTTGATCCAGCTGCTCAACAATGACATCAAGGATCCAGTTTCTTTCTGTCTCTTGGCTCTGCCTTATGTGGGATTAGCGTTCTTCTAATGTCAATTGCCAAAACTCCTAGTTTTCATATCGTCCCCTCTGAGTTCAGAGGAAAAAGACCCACACACTCAGATATCTCCCAGAGGAGCAAGAAACTTTCTTACCTGGAAATCTATCAAATTTTTCCCCACCCCTGAACCAATGTCTGTGGCTCTAATTAGCTTATATGCAAACCATTTTCCCCAGATTTAGAGCATGAGATGGACTTGATTTTCCACAAATCGCATACACAGAGGAGTAGAGTCCTTAAATCAAAAAAAAAAAAAAGTATTACCAAAAAAATAGAAAGAATGGATGTTAGAGGAAAGTATTGCAGATGAGATATTTTCAAGGAGGAAGTGGTCAACGGCATCAAAAACAGAGAGATTGAGGGTCACCTTTTTTTAAATGAGGTGGGATGGTAATAGCCATCCATCCTACGGTTATGGCGGGGAGGTCCATCTAGAAATTCTTCCTGGAAATTGTGGTACCCAAAGGGAGTCAAACCATGCCTAGGCTTTGGACAGTATGTGTGAGCAGAAGTGTATATGTGTGAGTACAGCGGATCACATGGCCACAGTGAATTTTAGGAAACTCACTCTGGCCTCAGAGTGGGGATGCAGTGAAGGAGCCAGGGGCAGGCAACAAGAGCAGGGGAGGCTCTCACAGGTACTTGGGAGGCCTCATCCAGGCGATGGTGGTGATGGTGGCCAGGGATGGAGAAGAGGATAGAGTGAGCAATATTGAAGAGGATAAGACAGGGCTTCCCTGTTGGTGCAGTGGTTAAGAATCCGCCTGCCAATGCAGGGGACACGGCTTTGACCCCTGGTCTGGGAAGATCCCACATGCCGCGGAGCAACTAAGCCCGTGCGCCACAACTACCAAGCCTGCGCTCTAGAGCCCGCGAGCCACAACTACTGAGCCCACGTGCCGCAACTACTGAAGCCCACATGCCTACAACCCGTGCTCCGCAACAAGAGAAGCCACTGCAATGAGAAGCCCGCGCACCACAACGAAGATCCAATGGCGCCAAAAATAAATAAATAAAACAAATAAATTTTTTTTTTTAAAAAAGAGAGAGGATAGGACAGCAGGACTGGGGGGTGTTTGGAAATGAAGCGTGAGGAGGGGAGGTACTCTGGATGTGAGGGCAGGACTGGACAGCCCCCACCAGCCACCATCAAGGATGAGGGCCCTGCCAGAACTCTCCTTCCCTCCCCAGCCAGTTCATCCACTGCTGAGATGCCAGTGATGTCAGATGTGCTGCCACAGTCAGGATGACTAACTATTCACCGTGGAAAGGGAATTGCATATACACGTGTGGGAAACGCTTCAGGCTCCAACTGGCTCCCCCGGTGCAGGGAGGAGGGTGAGCTCCAAGAGGAAGGAACTAAAGGGGAGAGATGCTCCCCCATTAAATTTTTTATAAAAATGCAAGTAGAAGAGAATTTTGCCCCAAGGAGCAGAAGAACAGGATCCTAAGTCTTCATTTTGGAGGCAGCTCCCTCAGTGGCTGGTGATTTTTCGTCTGGAAGGTAAAGTGTTTGCAGTCCCTGTTCCAAGAACTTGGACCCCAAGTCCTTTTTTTTTTTTTTTTTCTCCCAGACTTTGGCTTTGGTCGAATAGGCGATGCTGGAATCCTTTCTGCAGGAGACCGGACCCAGTTGCACTCTTGGCCACGCTTCCTTGGCCCTGGCTCCAGTTTGGGGGGAAAGGGAGAGGGCTGGGGGACTGATGGAGTGGAGAACACACAAGGGGATCATGGAGGAGGGATGGACCACTCTTCCCAACAGGAAGAGAGAGTCCTGGCAAAACAGCTAATCCCCTGCCTCTGCTTTCTCGCTTAGCATCCTCAGGCCAGAACTTCTTGCCCTCGTCTGACTCTAGGGGAGGAAGAGGTGGAAGAGCTGCGGACGAACGTGTTTCCAAGACCCGCTCCACCAAAACACAAGCCACCAATCTGGAAAACACAACCCCTGGCTCACCACGGCCGCACCTGCCTCCACCCACACAAGTGAGGCCACTCCGTTTGTGTCTCCAGGATGTGGTCCACATCCAACCCTGGCGTCCAAGGAAAGAGGCGGGAGCTGCAGTTGCTGGAGGATGTCTACGCTCACTGCTTTGGCCTTCTCTTCCCCAAAGCAGCAGGAGAATCTGGAAAGAGTCAAACTAGAGGTCCCAGTTACTATTTTCAGAAGATGCTCAAGGAAATCTCTTCTTCAATCTAAAAACCTCTCCACCCAATCACCAGGAAGGCCACAAGGTCAAAAGCGGCCTTTTGCCTCATACTCCGCCCCTTCTTCCCCCTCACTGAGCACCAAGAATAACTTCCTGCTGGGGGTGAGGTGGGTAAAAAAAGATTTAATTACAGTTTCTGTTTCTGACCTCACTCCCCCACCCCAGGGGCCGCCATGCTGCCCTGCCTGGCTGTGGTGTCAATGAAAGGGCACCAGCCTGGCTGACACCACCGCAGGCCAAGACGCCACCCAGAGAGAGCCTGGGAGCTGGAGGGTCATCTATCTCCAAGGCCAAGCTCACTCGTTCTCACAGCAATCCCTGAGCAATCTCTGGTAATACCGGAACATTTGGTCTTGGGGTATCTTCTTCAGATGCCTAAGGCAGGATGGAAGGGGCTTCTAAGTCTTTGAAAGAGAGGGTAGTTTTCCCCTGGATATCTCTAGGCCAGCATCGCCTTCTCCTCCAGTTTCCAAATCTCACCCCTTACCCCCCTAGCCGCACCCTGACCACATCCTTGCTGCTCTGTGGCTGTCCATCAGGACTGCTTCCTGCTAAGTGCCTTCTCACACGCAGTTCTCAGCAGCATGAAACAGGGCTTCGTATTGTGTGGCCTGCCCTCCATTGTTGACAAGCCCGGGTAACACACCTCTCGGGATCCTCCACCCTCACCTTCGGCTTCCAATGGAAAATTTTTTTAAGTCCAGTATTCACCAAGCAAACATTTTGCAAGTCGTTCTCTGCCCATGGCCAGCCCTTAGCTATCCTCTTAAACACTGACAAGCAGGTGAAGAGGGTCCTTCTCCCCACAAAGCCCCCTAAACTCCTTACAGTTTGAAACTGGTCATCAGATGTTTCTGAAAAATGAAGGCTGATCCAGGAGGGGCATCTATGGCGCTGTGTGAAAGCTATTTTTCTGATTTGGGACCTCACCCACTGGGATTCCGTTAACAGCCTTTATTGTCCAAGAATGTGAGTTAGGAATCCCTCCAGGAGGTAAGAGGGGTGATTAAAACGAAGAAGAGAATAAAAGCTTTTAGACATGGTCCCTCCGTGCCAAGAACCGCTCCGGAGGCTTACAAGTGCTCGCAGGCCCATCAAAGGGAAGCCGGGGCCGATAACGCTGTTTGTTGACTCGGTGAAATACTACATCTCAGGGTTATTGCCACTGAAAACATCTCCTCTATCTGGGATCTTTTCTACACCAAGCACACAATTGCTTCATTCATCTCCTCAGAGGAATCTGTCACCAAATCCATAAGCTGCCTCTGCCAGCAGGCGGGTTGGGACACCCACCTGCCCAGCCTCCGCCCACTGGGATGAGACAAGGATGCGGTTAATAAAACCCAGATTCTCTCCCACCCTGCGGGCAGCACACTCCTCCCTCCCCCGACCTAGCCCAGCCCGCCTCACCATCAGAAAAAACCAAAGCAAGGGGAGAGGGATGGGAGCAGGAATTTGGTCTCAGTCAATGTTCAGAGAGCTTCACGTACACATACGATGTAGTCCTCCGCCCAAGAAAGGAAATCTAACCTCACAGTGTGCCTTCTACGTGCCAGGCGTATGCTATGTTACACGACTGATCTTTACAACGACCCAGTGAGGCTGGTCTTTCATGGAGGAAAAAGTTGCCCAAGATCATAGTGGCAAGAGTAGGACTCGAAAGCAACTCCCACCCCTGACGGGAATAATGTGGGCAAACCATTGCGAATCTGAGCTCTGTGTCACCTGCCTCTTTACTGAGGGTAGTAATGGTACCTCCGCGCCCCACCTCCCAGCCCTGTGCAGAGGGGAATCGCGCACAAGTCTAAGTGCGCTGTAACCTGGAAAGCAGTAGCCAAACGTCAACGGGGCTGTGACTTCCTCGAGGGCGGCAGGGTGTCCTGCTTCATCTCCGTGTCCTGGTACCCAGATCACCCTCTATGGATGTCGGGGTGGGATGAAGCAGTGTCCACATCACGGGCCATGGGGAGCAGGGAGAGACCTTCCCATGGTGCGGTGGGGTGTAGAGATAGATTGGGGCTGGAGAGGTGGCAGGGGAGCCAGGCTTCACGTGGCGGACCACCCCGAGGGAAGATTAAGCACGTGCTCTGTTCTGGGAGTGGGAAGCGGCTCAGGGGACCCTCCCCCCGAAAAGGCTAGTCAGTCAGATCAGCAAAATCTGCTGAGGTCTTACAGGAAGAGCCATGTGACCCTGTCAGAAGAGGTGAGAGCTGAACCGATGCCCAAAGCACTCTCACTCTGACGGAACAGTGGGGCAGGCAGAGGGGTGATGCCTGCCTGATGCCACCTTAAAGAAGCCCTGCAGCTCCTAACAGAAAGGCAGCCCCTGCCGCCCGGGTTTGACTCATCTAAGAGCAAAAAGCAGCTGCTCTGGGCAGGTTTTAGCTGGGGGGAGGGGGGTCCCCACAGACCCAGGTCAGCCTTGTAGGGAGGGGGCTCCTGCCAGAGACACCAACATCACCATCACCTCACACCTCTGGGGACGCCCCCTCTGCCCCCTGTGAAAGAGGCTGAATCCCCAGGGCACTTCTCTGTACCTATTAGTGCACTGACTGCTTTCTGAGTTTTCCTGCAGGCCCTGCGGTCCTGTCTCTTCCTTGTGGAACCGAGGGCGGGGCCCTTATGCCTCCTGTGTCCTCTCAGCAGCTCCCACGGGGCCCCGCCTGGCGAGTGTGCGCCACGGACAGCCGTGAAGATGAAGGTGGGTTCAGGTGAGGAAGGGGATGAACGCAGAGGAACGTCGGAATGGCCCGCTTATCCCATCGCCCCCTGCCCTGCCGGCCCACCGCCCACCCCAGGTCCCCCGACATGGCCCCCCGGGGTGCCAGGCACATTTCAGGCCTGCCCCCCTCTCCCCAGGTCCCCAGATCCCCAGGTCAGCCGGGTGTGAGCCCGAGCGCCGCCTCCCCGCCCCGGCAGGAAGCTCTGCCGCGGCTGCACCGCATCTGCATCACGGCCATAATGGAGCCCCGCTCTCCTGGAGTGATTTGTGTCGAAAATACGCCCAGGCTGTGAAGGAAGGCGGTAGGAAGCTCTGTCGCCTGTTTTCCTGCTCAACCAGAGGGAGACGAAATGTACTACCACGGGCTCCCCAGTCTGCAAAACCGCGTCTGATTTCAGAGGAGATTTGTAACAGGCATTAGCGCGGGCCAGTGCTGGGGGGCCGGGCTCCCGGTGCTCCCTCCCGCCCTCCTCCTCCGCAGCTGGGGCTTAACCGGCGGAGGACCTGAGGACCAGGTGCCCGACAAGCCCTGGTGTTCAAGAGTAGCTGCTCCAGCGCTTCCCTGGTGGCGCAGTGGTTGAGAGTCCGCCTGCCGATGCAGGAGACACGGGTTCGTGCCCCGGTCCGGGAAGATACCACGTGCCGCGGGGCGGCTGGGCCCGTGAGCCGTGGCCGCTGAGCCTGTGCGTCCGGAGCCTGTGCTCCGCAACGGGAGAGACCAAAGCACCGCAAAAAAAAAAGGGGGAGGGATTCCTCCCCAGGAGAATCTGTGGGTAATTTTCCACTGCCCAGTTCAATGGCGCTCTCACCTGCCCTGACTGGTCACAGTGAGGAGAGCAGGAAGGTGGGGAGCCCGCACGGAAGCCCCGCCCCCCATCCCTGCAGCATCCGTGCGCGTCCCGAGTAGGTTTTGTTTGTTTCCCCTGGGCCCCAGCTCCCCCTCACTAAGCCCTGGTCCTGGAACGCCAGGGTGTGTGAAGGTGCTGTCGGTGGCAACCAGGCACCCTCTGAGTAAGAACGAGAGAATCAAGGCCCGGGTTTCAGAGAGCGGGGACAAAAGCCAGTGAGTCGCCTCCCTCGCTAAGACACCCGGCGCGGGTGGATGCACCCTCCCTCTCTCCCTCCCAGCCTCCCTGCCTCCCTGCCTCTGCTCCTCCCCCCTCCCCGGAACCGCTCCCACCCCCAGCCCTGAGCCGCTGATGCCCTCTGGGTTCTGTTTTCATTCCAGGCTGTGGATCCGGTCGTGGGAAGCAGGTAGGAAACCATGATTCTGGAGGTTAAATGAAGAATTATATTTAGTGCTCACAGAAAGCCAAATATTGGGTTAGCAGCCAGAAATGGAGAGGGAAAAAACCCAAAGCAAACAGCAGAGGAAAGAAATTCCTACCAAACAAGGTCCCTATTCATCCTTCCAATCCCAGGTGCAGGGGCCTGCAGGGGTGAGACCCACTGAATGCGAGCAGCCCATCCTGTGTTTGTGGCTATGGACAAACACGTGGACCCCAGATTTGATGAGCCCCCAAACTCTGATCCCTTACTCCCTGTCCCCATGGGACCCAGGGACTCTCAGCCCTGCCCACAAAGGTTGTCCATATCTCCCCTGGCAGGCGTACCCCAAGCTCACTGTGTTGGCCCCAAAGCCCTTTGGGAGCCAGGGGTGGGGTAAGGAGGGGCAGAGCAAAGTGAAATGTCCCTGGTTTGACCTCAGATGAGTGATTTAACCTCCCTGAGCCTCACGTATGGAACGCAGGGTTGGATTATGATTTCACAGCTCCTAACATTCTATTATTCTGTTTCTGCCTAAAATAAATAGTAAGAGTAAGAGCGTGAACAAGACCGCGACAGCAGTACCTATCTGCTTCCATCAGAGCTTAGGGTGAGGCCCAGACATAACGTGCTGTGTTTCAGCCTATATTCCCCACACCCGCCGGGGAACCTACCCTAACCCTAACCCCGGACTTCGACCCTCTGCAGAGTGAACTTCTGGGATCTGAGCTGACTCCGCTGGACTCCAGTGATGTTTCTGGAACCTGCTCTGACTGCTGTGAAGTCAGATAACAGCCTGGGCTGGGGGAGGACTGGAGGTTCAGGAAGAGGTTGAGAGTAGGTGGGAGAGAGAAGGGACAGAAGGAGGAACCATCGCAGACCCCGCCCAGTCCCCTCCCCCCAGCCAGCATCTTCTGTGGGATCACGGGAGAAGGCAGTTTATCCTCCTAACTCCAAGGCTCATTTGTATCCAGCCTCTGGATTTTCTAATTATCTTCCCCTCCTATGGATTTCTCCTGCGGGGGAGACCTACGGTAGGAGGCTGGATCCCAGGTAATGAAGGACCTTTAAAAGAAAAGTTGCTAGTCAGGGGGCAAAGGACTGAATTCTGACCAACCAGAGAGGAAAGACTGCTCCTAAGTCTATCTGTTTCTCTCTATGTGTCTCTATTTATTTCTCAAATGCTTGACTCTCTCTGCCTCCCATGCCTTAGTTGCATTTCCTGTACACTGATGAACGCTCACTCCAAAGAGCTCAGCCTGAGGGCAGACCTGTCTACTAGCTCATCCCCCACCCATCCCTGTCTTCCCAGGTTCCAGCCCTCATGAGCAGGGACTCAGAAACAGGTGTCTGTCTGGTGAGTCAGGACCAGAACCTCGGGAGAGGACACACAGAGCCACCCACTGACAAAATTGTGAAATAAAATGAATTCCCACAAACCTGCCACTTCTTTTGCATGCCTTAAGCTCAGCAAATTACACCACCTTCCACCAGTCTCCCAGAAACTAAAAATCGTCCTTGCCATCCATCCAATCCGTCACCTCCTATTTATCTCCCCAATTTATCTCTGAAATCTCACCAGCCCCACTACAATGGTATTGGGAGGATAAAGGGACAAAAGAGTATCTGCATGTGTGGAGAAGGAAGGGAGAGAGCCCTAAAGCCTTATGGTCTATGGAGGGAAGTCTATCAATAATACCTAGAGCTGAAAAATAAAGAGACAGGAATAGAAGCATATTATTTAGCGATATAGAGGTAAACGCCAAAAAAATCAGAAGAGTTGAAAAACGTTGCCTCTGGAGAAGGGGAAAGGAGAGGCAGGGAGAAGGGGTCCACCATTTTTCATAACAAGTCTTACAGAGCTACTTAACTTTTTCATTTAAATGTATGTATGATTTCAAGCAAAGATGAAACTAAAAAAAGAGATAAGAGCAGAAATTACCAAAACAAAAAAACCAAAGAAACAACAGAAAGGATCAATGTAAAATGCTGGTCCTTGAAAGAAAATTCTAAACCAGACAAATCTCTAGCACACCTTGACCATTAAAAAAGAAAGAAAGATCCACTAACAAACAAAATTAGGAATAAAAAAAGTACAGTCTCCACCTACACAGAAGATTTTCAAATACAGTGAATGACTTTGTGTATTTGAAAACTCAGATGAAATGGATAATTTTCTAGAAATAAATAAATTACCAAAGTTGGTGCAAAAATAACTAGAAAGCTATTAAAAATTTTGAATTGATAATCAGAGGTCTCTCACCCTAAAAGATATCTGGTTCAGATGGTTTTAGAAGCTCATTTTCTTAAACTTTAAGGCACAAGTAAATTCTTAAACAAATGTCATCCTCCCAAATCCTTCTGATAAAATTTTTGCAGGACACAGGATCACCCACCTATAAGCTACGTTTCCCAGCCTCCCTTGCAACTAGGCGTGGCCATATGACTAAATTCCCACCTTTAATTATGAGCAGAAGTGGTTGGCTACTTCTCCACCACTTGCCGTATTAGTTCCCTAGGGCTGCTGTGACAAAGTACCACAAACTGAATGACTTAAGCAACAGAAATGTATTCTCTCACAGTAGAAGGAAGCTAGAAGTCAGCGATCAAGGAGTCATTGCAGTTGGTTCCTTCTGAGGGTTATGAGGGAAAATCTGTTCCATCTCTCCTAACTTCTGATCATTTACTGGAAATCTGTGGTATTCCTTGGCCAATCTCTGTCTTCATGTTCACGTAGTATTCTCCCTGTATCACTTCATCTCAACTGCAACCCCTTTATTAGTTTGCTCAATTATATCTGCAATGACACTGGTTCCAAATAAGGTCACATTCTGAAGTACTGAGGGTTAGTACTTCAACATATGAATTTGAGGAACACAATACTTGCTTAAAAGGAAATCGCTTGCCCTCCACTTTCTTATTTTCCCCTTCCCATCGGCTGGAACACAGACACAGAACTGAACCAACTTTGACCATGTAGATGAACACATACCTTAGGAGATGACAGAAACATAAAATGGAAAACCCCTGGGTCTCCACATGACTACACGGAGGAGATCTGGACCATTCATTTCCAGACCGTGAGTGAGAAAGAGACTTCCATCTTATTTAAGCAACTGTACTTGGGTGGCTTTTTTGTCATAGGAGCTTAGCTTTTACCCCAACAAATACAGCTACTCAACTTACTTTATAAGAATCTTAACTTTAATACCAAAACCCAATAAGCACAGAATAAACAGAAAAAATGTAGAAGCATATCATTTATAATCATAGATGCAGATAAAGAAATGCTAGCAAATTAAATTCTAGGAAATATATATTAAAAATAAAGCATGACGGGCTTCCCTGGTGGCACAGTGGTTGAGAGTCCGCCTGCCAATGCAGGGGACACGGGTTTGTGCCCCGGTCCGGGAAGATCCCACGTGCTGCGGAGCGGCTGGGCCCGTGAGCCATGGCCACTGAGCCTGCGTGTCCGGAGCCTGTGCTCCGCAACGGGAGAGGCCACAACAATGAGAGGCCCACGTACCACAAAATAAATAAATAAAGCATGACCTAGTGTGTTTGTCTCAGTAATTCAAAAATGGAATGGTTCAACAGAAAATCTATTAAAGTTTGCTAATTTAACAGATTAAAAGAGAAAAAAACCCACTTAATTAGCACAATCGATTCTGAAAAAATATTTACTGAAGTTCAATACTAATACAATTAGGTACACAAACAAAGAGTGCATAGTTAATAACGGGAAGGATTTCTTGTTAAATTTGTTTGATAATAGCTCTACAGTTGTTTTTCTTTTTTAAAGAATTCTTATCTTTTGGGGTAGACACTAAAATGTTTACAGATAACATGGCGTAATATCTGACATTTGTTTCAAATGACACAGAATGAGGAGAAGTTAGCAGAGTATGGATAAAACAAGACTGACCATGTGCCAACAGTTATTGAGGCTGTGTAATGCGTAGACAGAGGTTTATTATACTAGTCTGTGTGTTTTTATATGTTTAATTTTCCTATAATGAAGAGTTAAGAACATTCAAACTCATTCATGACTTTAAAAGAAAGTAGGAACAGAAGTCAATGTCCTTAACCTGACAAAAGTCATCTATCAAACTTAGAGGAAAAACCACTTTTGTAGGGAAACTTAAAAGCATTGCCATTAAGTTCAAGAACTAGACAAAGATGCCTGTTGTTGCTGCTTCTACCCAACTACTAGAGGTCCTAGCCTATGCAAGAAAAGAAAGAAGAGAAAGAAGATATATAAGTATTGGGGGTTGAGGGAAAAGACAAAACTATCCCTATGTACAGATAATATGATAGTATATAGAAAATCCAAAAAAACCTGACAAACTATTAAAACTAATAGTAGAGCTCAGCAAGGAAATCTAATTTTTAAAAAACATGATATTCACAGTAACAACAAAAATGATCCAGTACCCAGGAATACTTCTAATAAAAAATTTGTTTTCTGAAGAAAATTATAAAACATTATTAAAAACCTAAGAGGAGACTTGAATAAATGGATAGGTATATCATGTTTATGGAGAGGAGGACTCACTCTTGTAAAGATATCAATTATCCCAAAATTAATATATTAATTCAATGCAATGCCAATCAAAATCCCAACAGATTTTTCTTGTAACTTGACAATCTTATCCTAAAATTCATGTGAAAGATCAAGTGTCAAGAAAAGCTAAACAATTTTGAAAAGCAAGGTGAGAGAACTTCTTCTGAATCTGTAATAGTTATTTCAGTAAGATAACTGAGTAGGAATAGACAATCAGACCAATGAAATAGAATAAAGAGCCCAGAAACCCACATATCTTTGGAAATTTGATATATGACAGTGGAGATATCCCTAAACATCAGTAGGGAAAGAATGAATTATTTGGTAAATGGTGCCAGGGCACTGGTTATTCACCTGGAAAAAAAATTAGGTGTCTACTTCACACCATATAGAATACATAAATTCCAGGCGTTCAAAAGACATAAATATAAAAAAGGAAAATTTTTAATTTTCAGAAGAAAATGTAAGAGGAAACAAGAAAATACAGTAGGATACCTTTATGACCTCAGTATTGAAAAGGAGTACTTAAATAGACCATAAAAGCCTGACCCATAAAGGAAATGATTGATAAATCTGACTATAATAAGATGTAAAGCTTCATTCAAGAAGAGAAAACCTCTAGAAATTTAAAGACCAGGACTAGAAAAAAATATGTGCGGCACACACAATAAGAGTTTAGGGAATTCCCTTGTGGTCCATTGGTTAGGACTCGCATTTTCACTGCTGAGGACACGTGTTCAATCCCTGGCAGGGAACTGAGATCCCACAAGCTGCGTGGCGTGGCCAAAAAAAAAAAGAAAGAAAGAAAGAAAGGAAAAGAAAGAGTTTAATAAACTAACACAACATTGTAAATTAACTATACTTCAATTTAAAAAAGATAGTTTAATATCAGTATTTTATCCACACTTTATAAGGACCTCTTAAAGATCAGTTTAAGAGAGGTTCCATTTCCAGTGGATGGAGTAAGCATGTCCTGCCTGCCTCCGCCATTGAATGCAACTATAAATCCCACACAGATTGTGTGGGGCAGTTAGCTCTCCAAGGACACTGAAAACTAAGTGGTAATAGGCTGATGGGAGAAAGATGCCAGAATTCAAAGTTATACCCAGTCAGTGGTGAGGGTACCTATTTTTCCCCTTGATATCACCTGACCTGAAGGAAACCCGAAACCCAGAAGTACATACTAGATGAGGACAGAAAGAGCTCCCAGGGAAACCTTTTCCTGGTCTGTAGAAGGGGAAAAGGGTCAGAAAGGGTTCAGTACTTTTGTTGTTGCTGTTCTCTTTTTTAGCTCTCTCCCACTCCAATCGCCAGGTATTACCAAAGTGAAGGCATGATATTGGCAAGTGCCAAAGCCCTGAGGGACACAGAGGAGGGGTGGCCTCCAGAGTGGGGGGCAAATTTCCTGTTTGTTACTCTCTGATTTGAATGACTGAAGGTTTCTCATCAGATACCATAGAGTCCAGAAGGAGGAGGAACAACATTTTTCAAGTGCTGAAAGGAAAAAAACTGAACCAAGAATTCTATATCCAATTCAACACAATGCTTATCAAAGTTCCAACTGTGTTTTTTGTCAGAAATAGACAAGCCGACCCTAAAATTCATACAGAATGACAAGGGACCTTTAATAGCCAAATCAATTTTGAAAAAGAGGAATAGGGAGTTTCCTGGTGGTCTAATGGTAAAGAAGCTGCCTTACAATGCAGGGGATGCAGGTTGGATCCCTGGTCAGGGAACTAAGATCCCATGTGCCACGGGGCAACTAAGCCTGCATGCCACAACTACTGAGCTTGGGCACCTCAACTAGAGCCCACATGCCACAAACTACAGAGCCCACGCACTCTGGAACCCACATGCTGCAACTACAGAGCCCATGTTCCCTGGAGCCTGTGTACCACAACTAGAGAAGAGAAAACCCACATGCCACAACTAGAGAGAAGCCCATGCACCACAACAAAGAACCCGCCTGCTGCAACAAAAGATCCCACGTGCCGCACCTAAGGCCCAACACAGCCAAAACTAAAATAAATAAATAATAAATCTTAAAAAAAAAAAAAGAAAAAGAGGAATGAAGTTGGAGGACTCATACTTCCCACTTTCAAAACTTACTACAAAGCTACAGTAATCAAAAAAGTGTAGTACTCAACAGATGAATGGAAAAAGATGTGATACACACACACAATGGAATATTACTCAGCCGTAAAAAAGAATGAAATAATGCCATTTGAAGCAACATGGATGGACCTAGATATAATCATACTAAGTGAAGTAAGTCAGAAAGAGGAAGACAAATATCATATGATATCACTTATATGTGGAATCTAAAAAAAAATGATACAAATGAACTTATTTACAAAACAGGAATAAACTCACAGACATAGAAAACAAACTTATTGTTACCAGAAGGGAAAGTGGGGGGGGGGGGTAAATTAGGAATTTGGAATTAACAGATACATAATACTATATATAAAATAGTTAAACAACAAGGACCTACTATATAGCACAGGGAGCTCTATTCAGTATCTTGTAACAACCTATAATGGAAAAGAATCTGAAATATATATATACCCTTTATTATATATATTCTATATAATATATATTATATATACATATATATAACTGAATCACTTTGCAGTATACCTGAAACATTGTAAATCAACTATATTTCAATAAAAAAATGAACAGTGTAGTACTGGCATAAGGATAAACATATAGATCAAGGAAATAGAACTGAGAGTCCAGAAATAAACCCATTTATCTATAGTCGATTGTTGACAAGGGTGTCAAGACTGTTGCATGGAGGAAAGAATAGTCTTCAACAAATAGTACTGGAACAACTAGATAACCAAAAATACAAAAGACTGAAATTGGGCTCTTACCTCACATCATATACAAAAAATAACTCAAAATAGATCAAAGACCCAACTACAAGAGTTAAAACAATAAATCTCTCAGAATAAAACATAGATGTAGCTCTCTGTGATCTTAAATTTGGTAATAAAGTCTTAGATATGACACAAAAGGCATAAGCAACAAAATAAGAAATAGATAAATTGGACTTTATCAAAATTGTAAACTTCTTTAAATCAAAAGACACTGTCCAGGAAATGAAAAGACAATCTACAGAATAGGAGAAAATATTTATATTTCATATATCTAGTATCTATGATATATAAAGAACGCTTACAACTCAACAACAAAAAGATAAATAAACCAATTCAAAAATGGACAAAAGACTTGGCCAGATATTTATCTAAAGAAGATATCCAAATGGCCAATAAGCACATGAAAAGATACTCAACATCATTAGTTATTAGGAAAATACAAATTAAAAAAAAACAGTGAGATACCACCTCACATCCACTAGGTTGGCTATAATAAAATAAAATAAACAGGAAATAACAAGTGTTAGTAAGGCTGTGGAAAAATTGGAACCCTCATAATTTGCTGGTGGGAATATATAATGGTGCAGCCACTGTGGAAAACATTTTGGCAGCTTCTCAAAAAGTTAAACATAGAATTATTACATGACCTAGCAATTCTATTCCTAGATCTATATCCAAGAGAATTGAAAACAGGTGTTCACACAAAAACTTGTACACAGATGTTCATAGCAGCATTATTCATAATAGCTGAGAAGTGAAAACAACCCAAATGTCTGTCGACTGATGAATGGAAAAACAAAATGTGATATATCCATACAATGGAACATTAACTAATCATAGGAAAGAATGAAATATTGATACAAGCTACAACGTGGATAAACCTTGAAAACATTGTGCCAAGTGAAAGAAGCCAAACATAAAAGTCACATATTGCATGACTCCATTTATATGAAATGTCCAGAACAGGTAAATCCATGAAGACAGAAAGTAGATTAGTGGGAACGGGGACGGGGGAAATAGGGAGAAACTGCTTAATGAGTAGAATTTCTTTTTTGGGGTAATGAAGATGTTTTGGAGGTAGATACTGGTGATGGTTGAGCAACATTATGAATGTACTAAAAGCCACTAAATTGTGCAGTTTAAAATGGTAGATTATCTATCACATGAATTTTATCTCAGTTTTTAAAAAAGCATTCTAAATCCAGTGAAAATATTCTTCAAGAATGAGAGTGAAATAAAGATATTCTCAGATAAAAGAAAACTAAAATAATTTGTCATCAGCAGACTTGTTCTAAAATAAATGCTAAAGGGATTTCCTTGGCAGTCCAGTGGTTAAAACTCCACACTTCCAGAGCAGGGGGCGCAGGTTCAATTCCTGGTCGGGGAACTAAGATCCCAGATGCCACACAGCCCAAAATAAATAAAAATAAAATAAATGCTAAAGAAAATTCTTCAAGCTAGGAGGAAAATGATACCTAAAAGAAACTTAGGGCATCAGGAATGAAGAAAGAGAAAAATGGTAAATAGAATAGAGCATTTATCTCCTCTTAAGTTCTTTAAAATATGTATGACAATTGAAAGCAAAAATTATAACATGCTTCAGTGAATTTCTGGTGTACATAGATGTGATACGCATGACAACTACAAGATGAAGGGAGAGGGTAAAGGAACCTATAGGGTGGTAAGCTTTCTACATGTTACATGAAGTGGTAAAATATTAAATATATATTATAATCCCCGGAGAAACCGCTGAAAACAATTATTTAAAACTATGCAAAGAGACACAGTTAAAAGCTCAACAGATAAACTGGAATACTAAAAATGTTGACCTAGTTTTAAACATATCAATACACATATGAAATAAAAGTTGTCTAAAAAGACAGGGATTGTCAGATTCAGTTTAAAATGAAACAAACAACAAGATCCAACTATTTGCTGTCTACAGTTTTGTAGTATAGGTACGTTAAAAGTATAACAATGGAAAAAGAAATACCGTGCAAACACTAATCAAAAGAAAGGTGAAGTGGCTGTATTAACGCTAGACGAAAGAGACTGCATAGCAAGGATAATTTCCAAGACTAAAGAGGAGCAATATACAATAATTAAAGAATCAATTCACCAAGAAGATGTAACAGTTTTAAATGTGTATGCACTTAGCAAAAGAGCTTCAGCAAATGCTGATAGAATTGAGAGAATTAGACAAATCCGCAATTATAGTTGGAGACTTCAACACTCCTCTCTCAGTAATTGATAAACAAGCCAACAGAAAATCAGCAAATATATAGAAGAACTGAACTATTCCATCTAGCAGCTGATCCAACTGATATTTACAGAACACTCCACCCAACAAGCAGAGAATACATTCTTCTCAAATGCACATATATATTGGACTATGATAGATCATATCCAGAGTCATAAAACAATACATATAATAGACTTGAAATCATACAAAGTATGTTCTCTGACCATAATGGAATTAAACTAGTAATCAATAGCAGAAAGATAACTGGAAAAACTCCAAACACTTGGAACTTACACAACATAATAATCCATGGGTCAAAGAGGAAGTCTTGAGGGAAATTAAAAAATACTTTGACCTGAATGAAAACACCACATATCAGAATTTGTGGGATGCAGCTAAAGCCATGCTTAGAGGGAAATGTATACTCTTAAATGCTTCTATTAATAATTGAAATGAAGGAAGATCTCAAGGCAATATTCTAAACTCCCGCATTAAGAAAGTAGAAAAAGAAGAGCAAAGTAAACTCAAAACAATTAGAATGAAGGAAAGAATAAAGACAAAAAAGAAACCAATGAAATTAAAAGCAAAACCAATAGAGAACATCAAGGATAAACTCAAAGCTGATTCTTTGAAAATTGCAATAAAAGTAGATAAATCTCTAGCTAGAGTAACAGAAAAGGGGGTGGAGCAGAAGAGAAGACACAAATTACAGTCCTCCATCGTTATCTGGGAGGGATTCGTTTCAAGACTCATCTCAGATACCAAAGTCTGTGGATGCTTAAGTCCCTTATATAAAATGGCAAAGTACAGTAAGCTCTCTGAATCCATGGGTTCCACATCCACCAACAGGGAGGGCCGACCATACCAACTTCTGGAGTAACAGAGAGGATCCCCCTATAGACCCCACAGACATTGAAAGAATAATAAGAGAATACTAGGAACAATTCTACACGAATAAATTTGACAATTTAGATAGAATGAACCAATTCCTTGAAAGCCACAAATTAACAAAGTTTACCTAAGAAGAGATAGATGACCCAAATAGCACTGTATCTATTAAAGACATTGAATTTATAGCTTAAAGTATTCTCATAGTTTCTTTTAATTTCATTGGTTTCTTTTTTTCTAACATGTGTTAAAACTTAGAACTGCAAAACCCCCTCCTCGAAAAATTCAATTTTACTCTGATTTTTAAAATCAATTAAGAAAAAAACCAAATGAATAAATATCAAGGTGGACATAAGTAAGTAGAAAATTCACACAAGAAACAAAGAAAAACTATGAAGATGTTCAACTTCCCTAGTAATCAGAGAATGCAATTAAAATGACAGTAAGAAGTCATTTGGTACCCAGAGTTTGATCACAGCAAGTACTGGGAAGATGCAGAACCACAGGGCTGTCACTCACTTCTGGTAGGAATACAGTTGGCCAATCCATTTGGAGAGGAATTTCACAAGATAAAGATAAAAATGGTCCTGCCTTTGCCCGCAGCAATGCCCCTTCTAAAATTATCAAAGGAGTGCAAAAGAGAACATGCCAAGAAAGTTCATTGCAGCATTGTCTGTAAAAATATTTTATGCAAAATATTTTTAAGCCAGAGATTTATACATGGTGTATTATTCATATGACGTAATACTATACGATATTTTAAATGCTATTTGATAATATGCTATTTTAAATAAATGACCTTAGAACTATGGAATCAACAAAGATAAAAATCTCAAAGATAGAATGCGGAGCGCAAAAGCAAGCTGTAAAATGACACTATCTATGGAAAGTTTGAAAACATGCAAAACAATGTTATATATGGGTACATGCAAATGCTTTGATAGTATAAAAATATGCCTTGGAAATGTAAACACAAATTCAGGGCAGGCACTACCTCAGGGGATAGAGAGGAATGTGTTCAGTGTAGAATACACAAGGGGACTTCAACTGTACCTATAATTGCTTTTCTTTCTTTCTTTTTTTTTTTTTTTGACCACGCTGCGTGGCCTGCGAGATCCCAGTTCCCCAACCAGGGGTTGAACCCAGGCCCTCGGCAGTGAAGGCATGGAGTCCCAACCACTGGGCCACCAGGGAATTCCCTCTTGTCTCTTTTTAAGAAATACTATGCAAGCAAGGCAAAATACTGGAATTCAATGGAGATGGATGATGGAATTTCATGATGTTATTCTTTGTATTTTTCTAGACATTTGAAGTATTTCATAATGGAAATGATAATCACCATTGCACACAGTAATGCATTCTAGTGGGTTAGCGTCCTTAGCCATGAACACTGCGGCTCGGCTGCCCAGGCTCCGATGCCACCTGTACTTCTCCCTGATTGCGGAACTTGGGAAAATTACTTAACTTCTCTGGGCCTCAGTTTCCTTAACTATAAAATAAGGATAATATTAGGACTTTCCTTACAGTATTTTTGTGAGGGTTACATGAGATAAAATGTAAGATGCTTAGTATAATGCCAGGCACATAGCAAATATAATTTGTGTTAGTTTTTTTAATTATATTTTTTCCTCAACCTTTGAAACTCAACTATCAACTCTGTGCCACCGTCCCCAACACTGCCTTCATGTCAAATCCATCTATCAACCCTGGACTAAGGAGAGCTGGGCACTCCATTCTGACTGTTCACCTTGCTCACCTGTGTGGCTTAGCTATTTGTTTTGCCTGTCTTCCTGACTATACTATTTCCTTATTTACCTTTGCATCCCAAATGTCTGGCAATGGTAGGAATATGAGAATCATTATGGATGCCTACAAGAACAAAACAAACAAATGAACATGAATATCCCTCCTGTCTCCAAATAAACCCACTAGTGTTTTCTCTCCCTACCCACTCCTCTTCCCAAGGGCCCTGGACCTTTACAGACCAGCTCAAATCCCTCTAATCACAGAAGAAATACTTAAGGGTCAGTACTCCGAACACATGTGTAGAAGACAAGCTTAAAACAGAAAAAGAGTCTCTAATGGTGGAATTTCAGACCCTAAGGGGCACATACCCCCCCACACACACACACATACACACACACACACACACACACCATCTATCTCTGCTCAGAGAGGAACTATCTCAACCAGTAAGAAATATTGAAAGATAATGTGGGAACAGAGCTCTCAGAAAAAATAAAGTTGTGAATGTTATCTTGAAAAGTTGTGGTGAGTCACACTTAAAAAAAAAAACAACACACAAATCATAATCTTTGTGAATAAAAGAATGTTTTTCATTTACCGGCGAAGAGGGCTAGTTAAGTCTTCTTGTGAATTCTTTATTAAAGACTGAAGTAAGGAATTCTTTTGTTAAGTAAATATTCAGGCCCTTCCTTGCCAAAGAGCTTTTGAAATCCTTGCTGTAATTATGCTGATGTTTTCTGTGTTTATATGTTAAATGCCTAGAGCTTAATTGTTAATGGGCAAATAAGAGAAACCGCACAGTCCCTGCCAAAGGAGGCCGGATCGCTGGGGCCGGGAGGACAATGGCTCGGCAGGACTCCCCGGAGGGGCTGGAGGGCGGTTAGGACAGAGCGGTGGCCCCGGCTCTGCTCTCTGTGGATGCGGCTCACTTGGGCCAGGGAAGACATAGCCCTACAGGGAGAACAAAGGCAATGGTCAGGTCGTGGACCTGGGCCTGAACCCTAGACCGAGTTTCCTTTCTCCTCACCGCCCCCAGGTCAAGAATTCCCGCTGCCCCGAGAAACCAGCCGGAGAATTCTGATGCCGTCCGAATAACCAGAAACCAGGTGGAGAGCTTGGTCACAGGCTCTTATCCCAGGGCAGGTGTCCTGGGCTGGAGACCCACACCCCGCACTCACCAGCCACGCTCGCTCTTTCGTCCCTTTCCGGGATCCTCATCAGCATGATGGGGATGAGGGTACCCTTTCATAAGGGTTTTATGAAAATTAAATCAATGAATATTGTAGAAACATGCTTAGAACCATGTCTGGCACAAAGTAAGTGCTATTTAAGTTAAAGATTTAACTGAGAGTTCAGAAAATATTGTGTTACGTTTCCAGGTATTGAATTCATCTGGAACAGAGGTGCAAGTGACACCCTATGCATGGACCTTGGGGCTCGTTGCGGTGTTACAGGGAATCGCCATACATATGTGGTTGGTCCTCCCACACATCAATGCATGTTTAATTACAGTGTAGTCTTTCTCGTCTCTGCCAACATCCTCTGGAAGATTACACGCAGAAGATGGGAATTAGTGAGGAAACTTCCGTGTACCCCGACTGAAAGTCAAACAGGGCCTGTTCTGATCAACCCTGTCTTCTCTTTCTCTTAAACTCCTCCCCTTTAGGGGTTGGGGTCCTGGCAGAAGCGGACTGGGACCTGCGGAGCCTGCTAGGGTATCTCAAAGATAATCTGAGCTATTCCATGCAAAATAACCTTAAATCCAAAGTTAGAAGATCCGTTGGAAGGAAGGAGTTAACTGGAAATCTCTCTAAGAATGTTTGCTGAGAAGCCTTCCAGTAGTGTTGGAGTGGGGAGGAGAGCAGAGGAAACTCAGAGGGTGCAGGCTTGGTGCAGAGACTCAGTCGGCCAAGGCAAGGTAGTACCCTCTGAGATCCAGACCTTCAGATGGGTTGAATGTGGTCAGAGATAAGGTTCTTACACAAGTAGCAGGGGTGGGGGGAAAAGCTCTCAAGGCTTATTAGGCTCTTAAAATTTCAGAGATGAAAAGGGGCATTTCAGCCCTCAGCTATCAGCAGCTAGCCAAGAGCTGAGTTTCCATGTTTCTGGGCACGAAAAGCTCCTTGGTTCTTAGCATCACTGGACCAGCGCCTACTTGGGCGTGAACTCCTTCAAGCACAGCCCCCGCCCGTCTGTCCTCTCTCCTGGAGAGAGGAATTCATCAAAGCACTGTCACATAATCTCCTTGGCTCTGCACAACCACATCTTTGGGATAGACAGAGAGTTGCTATTAAGGCATTTGACAGCCGAGGAAGCAGATGCTCATGGTGGCTAATGACATGCCCAGGACCACGTGGCTGCTTCACCAGACTTGGGTACACCCCCTCTCGGTTTCTGAGAGATTCCCAAGGGAAGGAGGAAAAGCCAGGGTTCTACTCCTTGTGCAGGCAATAGGACCTGTTCCCCATCTTCTGATTAGAATCATGGCCAGTGGCCACATCAGGTGAAGGCCAGTCAGCAAAGACCGCACACAGACCTCGGTGCTCACGAGCCCCTCCTGCCTCGGCACCTTCAGAAGCAGCTGGTCCTGATCGATGCCCAGAGGTGGGCTCTCCAGAAGCCCCTCCACTTCCTTCTGCCTGGGATACTGGGAAGAGGGGGGTTTTCAGAGATGCTGGAGACCACACTCCACAGGTGCCCACACTTCCATCATGTGACAGCTCAATTCCCCTCACTCTGTGAAGGGGGCACAGATATTGGAGAGCCTCCTGCCAAGACCCTGGGAGGAAGCCAGGAAGAGATGCCTGGCCAGGGAAGGGGTGAGCCCCGTGGGGAAAGGACTGCTCACAGCTGAGGAGGTTATTCAAAGAGACTTGGACTTGGAAAGGGCTCTGGAGATGGTGGGGTCCAGTCCCGGAAACTGGCTGAGGAGCATTGGAGCAAGAGACCGAAACCAGCCAAGTAGAGGAGGACGGGAAGGAGAGGGTTGAACAGTGATCAGAAAGACAAAGAACAGGCGGTTTGGAAGAGCCAAGAGCGTAATCGTAAATCGCTTGCAGACGCCGGTGCAATACACAACCGAGGCTCCCGCGGGGGTGCCCGCTCGGGCACGTCTACTCAGCACAGTGGGTGTGATCCTGTGCGTGTGAGCAAAACCCCCAGTGAGTCATCCAGTGCGTGTAATGGTCCTGTCGGTTTGTGAATCATGGAGTGTGTGTCAGAGCTGGGGTGTGTGTGTGTGTGTGTGTGTGTGTGTGTGTGTGTGTGTTTCAGTGCACAAGGCAGTGATGCCCAGAGTGATGCCGGGAGGAGGATGAAAGCCAGCCCTCCCGGGGTGAACTGTGTTTAAAGGGCACCATGCTTCATTCACACCCTGCATCACGCTCCACATTTCTGAACCTGGTCCAGAGAAAGCCATCTGTCCTCCCTTCCTGATGAAACCCCCCCTATGGAGCAGCAGTGCGAAATTCTTCAGGATTGTGGGGTTGTTTTCAGAGTCAGAGATGGCCAGGATCTTAGAATCCCAAATTTCAACCCCTGCGTTTTAAAGACAGAGGAACAGCGGCAAGGAAAGCCAGCCCCACGGTCCCAGAGTCACAGGGAGAGCTCATAGCAAAGCCAGATGCAGACCCAGGTATCCTGGCCACCCCCATCCTGCTGTCCTTGTTCCACCTGCAGGTCCTTTTCCCTTTTTGCTCAAGGATGTGATGAGATCACTCCTTTTTACTAAAATGCACCGGACCCACCCATGAAGTGAAACACTGTTGTTGCATGTTAGAGGCTGGAGTCCATGAATAACGTCATAGGCAAAGCTGGGGCGTCTCCGGCCAGGTGGCTTAGACGGAGCGTCATTTCACCTCTTCTCCCAGAGCCTCACTCTCACCCCATCCAGGTCAGGAGGAGCCAGAGGGAGACCGCTCTTCGGCCTGTGTCCATAACTGGCGGGGCCCCTTGGCAGACGATACCGTGATTCAGAAGTTGCTTATGAGCCATCTATGAATGTCTCACTCAGGACGCCTAGCTCTTTCTCCTTTCACCTTCCTAGGGGCTGTTTCACTGCTCAATTGCTCCAGAAAAAATGAAAAAATAAATACAGCAGAGGACTTACTTTAGCAGTTCTGAGGAAGAGTTTACTAGGTAAAGAGCCTGAACCTATTAACTATTAAGATGGGGTTTAGGATAATCTGTGAGTTTCAATTATCCATTCCATTCATTCTTCTCCGATGGCTCAGAGTTGACCCGAACTTCAAAGGCAGCACTTCAGCCCCTGGATTTATTGTTCTTATTTCATATTAATTAAGTACTTACTATACACCCAGCATGGCTGAGACCGTTCAGTGGACACAGACTCTGCCCTGCATCCCTGGAGAGCAGAGACTGATTATCTCATCTATCTGGACTTCAAAGCCCTTTACCTCCAATAGCATCTTGTCACTGAATGTGGAGGTGGCTGGGATGCCGAGGGTGCAACAGGACAGAGTGAATAAAAGGAGCAGAGAAATCACGGCTCCGGGTCAGGTGTGGAGCGATCTTACGTCTGAGCCCAGGTTCTGCAGTCACAGGAAGGTGTGCCCTGCAGTCAACAGGGCTCTGCTAAATGTACACATTGGGGAAGGGAGTTAGGAAGCCTTCTTGTGTGCTGGACCAAGTAAACATTGATATAGTTAAGTGTCCTTCATACACGACACACGGGCCAAAGGAGAATAACCAAATGTTTCCTTGAATATAAATAAGTGTATTTACAAAGGTATTTATTTCAGCAGTGTATGTAATAGCAAAAAGCTGTAAACAACCTCCAAAAATCCATTAATAGGAGATTAGTAAAATAAATGATGGTACATCCATTCAATGAAAAACAATGCAGCTGTGAAGAAGAATGAGTTATATCTACATACATTAACTTGAAAAGAGATCTATGATTATTAAGTTTTGAGAAAGCAAGTTATAGAAGATGATGTTATCTGTATTAAAAAATTTTAAAGGGGAGCCTATAAATAGATACATATGTTTATATATATCTGTACATGTTTTAAAATGTGGGGGAAATGTGGAACCTAAGTATATGGAAAAATGTGGAAGGATACACATGAATCTGGTTACATTGTTTACTTCAGAGGGTAGAGTTGGAATGGATAAGAAAATCTATTTTTCTATACTCTGTACTGTTTGACTTTAAGTATGAATTATTTTTATAACTTCAATAAAGAACAAAATGCATTGTGAAAATAAAGAGAATAAAAATAGGTTTGTCGATGCTTCCCAGACACCCTCAACACTGGAGCTTGCCCCCATGTGAAATGCCTCGCCTGTTATGACATTTGGAGAGCTGGCAGCCATCGCTTGAGAAAACATGGCACATTTGGCCTCTGCGGCAGCGTCATGGAACAAACAGAGACTTCGGCTGTCAGCTCCAAAGAAAAATACTGATTTGCGTAAACTTACGTGACCTAAACTTATTCAGTGACTTTGAGATCTCTCACTCTGATCAGATAAAATTAATTAAGAGGAGCACAAGTTTCTGGCAACTGTACTCCACCTCCTCCATTATTGATCCAGGACATTGGAAATCGGAATCCATCACAGATTCTTCAATCCCAGCATGAGTCGGGAGGAGGGAAAGGGCAGGGAAGGAGGGTTTGCTGTATGTGCCGGGCCCTGGGATGGGCACCGTGCCTACACCATCCCACTGGATCCTCGTGCTGATCCAGCAAGGTAGGAGGAAAGGATGTGAACGTACACACACACACACACACACACACACACACACACACACACACACACACTGGAGCATGCACTAGAAACTACAGAACAAGACAGAAAGGGAGAGCCCAAGACCCAGGGAAGAAACACACCCATGGCCTGAGAGTGGGTACCAGGCAGGCTACTCATCAGGCCAGGAGAGTAGTGATTCTGGGGTCCCTCGGACACCTTGGCCAGGAGCCTGGCTATTTTGACACCGCCTGGGTCTACTTTATTCCCACCGAGTCTGGGGACTGGGGCCAAAGCACGAGAGGAAGCTGTTGCAGCCAGGACTGAAATCTAACTCAAACCAGCTTTGGCAAAACATTGTTATTTGGCTCTTGGAACTAAAAATGTCCATGAGTAGATGGCTCACTGGAATTAGGACTCAATGAATGTCAGTCAGGGTTCATCCTGTTTCTGTATTTCTCAGCTCTGGTTTCCTCCGTGCTGTCTTCGTTTTTCAGGCAAGCTCTTCTGATGTGGCAGCAAAGATGGTCCCAGAAATTCCATGTTACTTGGTTCCTTGCAACTACCCATTCCCATGAAAAGCAAGCATTTTTTTCCCCGATAGTTTCAGCATGAGTGCCAGGGATGGCTCTCAGGGGACCAGCTGGGGTCATGTGCCCATTTCTCAATTAATTACCATGGCGACCTGATTGGGTTTTCCCAGCCTTTTCCAGATCACATGGATTAGGGACGAGGGAGTGGTCTCCCTCTCCAAAATTGGAGGGATAGTACCAAAGCAAGAAGGGAAGGATGCTGGGCAAGCTGACCACAGATGTTCATCACAACGTCACAGAGACACCTACAAGGAGATTGTAAACTGAGAAACTGGTAGGTGTTGGTTATTTATACCTGTCACCTCTTGGCAACCATAAGACCCTTGGAAATTGTTCAACACAGTGATATAAGCTCTGAAGACACTACCGACCCTGGTCTCCCATTGCTTGCCCTCTACTCTTGGAGACCCAGTCCCTGGCCCTCCCTACTTTGAATCTGGGAGGATGAGGGTGGACGCAGAGGCATGGGCTGCAAGGGGCACGTGTGTCGTGGCATTGGGGGGGAGGGGCAGGCAGGAAGCATGAGCAAGTGGGGGGGCACATGCGTGTTCTCACTGGGGGCTGCCGCGTGCTGGGGTTCAGGAAAGCTCTCTGCTGGGCACGGCCAGGGTTGGGCTGCCTTGCACACTTGTTCAAGCTGTGCCACAAAATACTAAATACAACAAAATTTTACTTGAGGAAGGAGCCTCCTCATCTGCACAGAGATGCCGTAAGGGCAAGAGGAGCCCTGCTAGTAAGTGACAGAGAGAGAAACCCAGACCCCACTCCATCATCAGCTGTGTGACTTTGAGGATAAAAATATGATCATGGACGTTACAGCGCTTTTTGAAAAGTCATAAACACAAGGTATTCTAAATCACTCTCCAGTTCTCCAGCCGGCGGAGTGCTAGAGGTTACCTAATTTGTTCCCAGGCTCTAGTCATATGAGAGCACAGACTGTGGGAGAGATTGATGACTGCGGTTCCCTTGAAAACATCACACCCACGGCAATCTCTCGTTTTTCCATTTCTATTACATATAGGACTGTATCAGGTATTTATGCCCACAATTTTTTTCTTTGTTTTTTTTGGCCACACCACTCAGCTTGCAGGATCTTAGCTCCCCAACCAAGGACTGAACCCCAGGCCCTCGGCAGTGAAAGCACAGAGTCCTAACCACTGGACCGTCAGGGAATTCTGTATCAGATATTTAGAAGTTAGTGTGCTTTACAACGTTAATAACCTTTCTTCGAGTGGATGCAGTCTATGTGTTGTTGGAGGGGGAGGCTGTCTATGTAGGGGCAGGGAATGTATGTGTCCATCCTCAGTCGGATTCTAAACTCCTAGAGAATGACATTGTCCTTCGTTGTATGTCCCATGTCAATTATTTTTTTCCCTTGGTCACTGTGTTGAGTTAAACAAATGAAAACACTTCTGATAGAGATGAAATTAAATAACTTATAAATGATGCCTAGACAGTACTTGGTCTATGAAAGATGCTTTCATATATATATGAAAGATATATATTTCTTTCCCCTCACTCCTCTTCTGTTGCAGAAAGAATAAGAACATTCATTTAACCATATTAATTTGAGGCCACTTGTTAATTGCCAGGCACTGTGCTGGGCACTGGAGACACAATGATACATGAGAAATAATCTCTCAAGTTCTGTGGTCCATCTGGCCAGAAGAAAACCCTTGATTGTAATCTTTCACATGTTATATGGGCTTGTAAACAAGGCGCTCTTGGATGGAGGACAGTGGAAGGATAGTTTGATGGTTTTAATGATTTTCTGGGGTTGGAAGGGCAGTAGGAGATGCCAGCTTGGAAGGTGATGTTTGAATAGGGTCTTGAAGGATGAACAGGAGTTCACGAGGTCAAAAAGCAGCAAGAGTGTTACAAGCAGAGGAAACAGAACAATAATAAAAGTTAGCTTGAAAATAACTTCCTTCTTGAACAGAACTATGATCTGTTGCAACTGCCAGGGAAAGGACCCCAAATCAAAAGCTGTTGATTGGAAGAAAGAAAAGGGCTTCAGAGCTGGGCTCCATCAATCATCTCAAACTTAGGGCTCTTCAGGGCCTGGCACCTGCCTTTACATACTTTCAGTTTAAAGATGTTTGGAGCTTTTTAAATTATGCATGTTATTATTTTCCATTATCTAGAAAGGAACTGTTTTGAAAGCTGAAGACCGAAAGTTGAAACCCCCAGGAATTTATTTTAAACTTGGGAATTTCCCAGAGGTCTGGAATTTGGTGTCTGGGTTCCAGATTTGGGCCTAATTGTTGGGTTCCCTTCTCAGACTCTGCCGCTGTGTGTGTCTACTGCCTCCCCCGCCCCCATCTGTACCATCTGTTCAGCAGGGCACAGCTTTCCAAAGCCCTGGGTCAGCCCTCTCCTGGTAACTCTACCTGGGGAGAAAAGTAGCTCTGATGCCCCACCAGATCAAAGATAAAGCCCAAAGTGTTTACAGTATCAGCTATCGCTCCCTGGAGAGAAGGACTGTATCTTTCTCTGTGGCTGCAGAACCCAACTGTAGCTTTTCTGAATGACTGGCCCTGTTGGCACCTCCAGGCCCAGGATCCCAGCTGCTGCCCTAGCCCAGCCCAGGGAGGGAGGGAGGCAGGCCGCTGACAGGACGCCCCTCATGAGAACAAAGCTATCAGCCCCATCTTCGCAGGGTACCAGCCTCACCCTCACACCTGCCAGGCGGGGCCTCCTCTTTCTTGGTAAACGTCTTTGTCCCTTAGTTCAGTGATGGGCACATGGGGGACTCAGTGAGGGCGTGTGGTTTATTAGCAGCTGGTTTTGCGACAAGACCTTAAGATCTGGAATCAGGAGACCTGGGTTGATACTCTGCTTCCACCTGTGACCAATTGCCTGTCTGAGCCTTGGTTTCCTCATCTTTAAAACAGTGATGATAATTATGCCTCTCAAAGCTGTTCACTCATTTACAAGTGCAACATGGAGTAGAAGAAGCAGAGTGGGGTGGAGGCCAGGGCTCTGTTCCTGCATCGGTACAGTGCCGGGTTCACGTACAGTGTGTTATTCCCTAGTTAGGTGACCCTCAGTGTTCCTCATCTGTGAAATGGGATCATAATCGCTCCTCTTTCACGGGGTCTTTAGGAGGATTAAATGAGACATACTCACGACGAGCTGAGGACAGCGTGCGCACATAATAAAGTTTATCCAGGATCTACTCTGTTCTCAGTGCTGCGGAAGGGGCTGGGGCTCCAGAGGTCAGAGGCACAGAGCTCACAGTGGGGTAACTGTGAAGAGACTCAAATATCAACAAAATAACTGATGCAAATGCAAATCAGGTCTTAGCCCTCCTCACGCACCTCACTTCAAAAATCTCACCCAGTGTCTGTGTGTGTGTGTGTGTGTGTGTGTGTGTGTGTGTATGTGTATGTATGTGTCCTCACCACATGGCATGGCCCCTGCCTACCTCTCCAGTGTGTGCGTGTGTGTGTGTGTGTGTGTGTGTGTGTGTGTCCTCACCACATGGCATGGCCCCTGCCTACCTCTCCAGTGTGTGCATGTGTGTGTGTGTGTATGTGTGTGTGTGTGTGTGTGTGTCCTCACCGCATGGCATGGCCCCTGCCTACCTCTCCAGTGTGTGCGTGTGTGTGTGTGTGTGTGTGTGTGTGCGTCCTCACCGCATGGCATGGCCCCTGCCTACCTCTCCAGTGTGTGAGTGTGTGCGTGTGTGTGTGTGTGTGTGTGTGTGTGTCCTCACCACATGGCATGGCCCCTGCCTACCTCTCCAGTGTGTGCGTGTGTGTGTGTGTGTGTGTGTGTGTGTGTGTGTGTGTGTGTGTGTGTGTGTGTGCGTCCTCACCGCATGGCATGGCCCCTGCCTACCTCTCCAGTGTGTGCATGTGTGCGTGTGTGTGTGTGTGTGTGTGTGCGTCCTCACCGCATGGCATGGCCCCTGCCTACCTCTCCAGTGTGTGCGTGTGTGCGTGTGTGTGTGTGTGTGTGTGTGCGTCCTCACCGCATGGCATGGCCCGTGCCTACATCTACAGCACCTTGTTCTTTGTCCCCCAGCCACACTGGACTCATTTCTAGACCTTGAACCCACCAAGCTCTTTCCTGCCTCAAGGCCTCCGCTGGGGTCCCTTCTGCCTTGAACAGTGGTTCCAGCACTGGAAGGGTCTCAGCATCTTCCACGAACCTGTTGGAAATGAAAATTCCCCAGCCCTGCCCCAGCACTCCTGAATCAGAAATCCCCCCCCCACCCGCCGACCCCGGGCAGGCTCAGCGCCCTGTGCATTCCAATGCCTTAACATCTAAGAACATCTGGCCCTTACCCCCTCCCCTCTGCTCTTCATTTGGCCCCTTCCTCAGGGACGGATTGCCCCTTATCCTCTCAGAAGAGCCCCTGCGGCCAGAAGACGTCTGTGAGGTGTCCTGTGCTTTCCTTGTTGACCTGTCATTTAGTCTGGAAGAAATGAGGTCTCTTTAAGAAGCCAGTTTGGAGCCCACAGGATCAGCTCTGGATGGATGACGTCAGCGAAGCCACGGGCAGCACAGGGACGACACACGCGGACCTCCTGTTCACACGGCCTGGTTCACAGAGAGAAAACGGGAGGCGCAGGGGCCTGCAGCAGGTGAACAGGCTTAAGTGGAGAGAAACTAAGTCACTTGGGGATATTTAGCACCTAATGGAAAAGCAGAAATGTTGAGGACGTAATTAACACCTATATTCTAATCTCACCAGTAGCTAAGTAGGACTTAGCCCTAAGCTTGAAAAATAACAAAATAGCCCCAGGAAGACAAAAGCAAATCTAGAAAGATGTTGCTAAAAGTTAAGTTAGTGATACCTAGGAAGCTGGTTTCCTTGTCCTTTGAACATATCGGCTCACTGTAGTTTAGCAAAAACTCAAAGTTCCCCCAAGTTAGAGTTGTTGCTTAAATATTTGTCACTGCAGGAGTGAGTATACTCCTGCCATCGCTTGGGTCTGCATTACTCGGGCAGTCCTGCTACCCACACACTCACCTGACGAATAGCAGCTTCCTCACAGTCAAAACAGAGACCCTGCGGCTTCCCTGGTGGCGCAGTGGTTGAGAGTCCGCCTGCCGATGCAGGGGACGCGGGTTCGTGCCCCGGTCCGGGAAGATCCCACATGCCGCGGAGCGGCTGGGTCCGTGAGCCATGGCCGCTGAGCCTGCGCGTCCGGAGCCTGTGCTCCGCAACGGGAGAGGCCACAACAGTGAGACGCCCGCGTACCGCAGAAAACAAACAAACAGAGACCCTGGAAACGACCAAAAGGTGCCATTTTCGCACCGAAAGGCAACAAGGTCCTGGACAGGGAACAGCACGGACCTGCGGGCATGGAGGACGGCCCGGCGGCTGACGTGCACAGCAGGCCTCCTCATTCCGTGTGCTTCTGCAGAAATAATGCAATTGTGAGGGGCTAGGGAAGCCACAAATAGAATAAAGAAAGGAAGGGAAAAATCGATAGCTGTGGAGAGGAGGAAGGGAGGCGGACGTGCTGCCTGTGCCTTGCTGTCAAGAACAGCAAAGAGGCAGCAGTGCTGGCCGGCGTCCCTCCCCCACAATTCAGGCCTGGGCATGGACCGGGCTCCCAGGTCACTTCCTCGGCAACCTCCACCCAGCCTCTCCCCGGCAGACACTAGTGTCCATCTCCTGCAGGTGGGAATGGAGAGGCAGAAAGACTACATAAGTTGCTCCAATTCCCAACATAAATAAAAGCACTGAGACTTGCACCCAGGGCCCCCCATCTATCAGCCCGAGCCTTCCTCAGCCACCACAGCTGCCTGGTCCATGAGAGCACAGCTGTCTGGTCCAGGAGGGCACTCACGCAATAGGAGCCCAAGCGAGTTTGGCAGGAGAGAGGACTTTACCTGTGTGTATGGAGTTGGCTTCCCAAGGCTGATTCACCTGGGAAACAGCCTCTGGGGAAACTTGATCCCTACCCCCCGCCCCAGCGCAACACAAACTGATGTGTATCTCTCTGAAAGCAGGCAGAGTGAGACCAGCAAGTGGCCTTCACAGGACCTCAGAAGACGCACACCTTGCTCCTTGGGATTTGCTCGTTCTTCCCCCTTCCTGGAGGGCCTGCAAAAAAAGAAAAGAAAAAAAAAAGGTCATGAAGAACCTAGGGGTAAGACAGGAATAAAGACACAGACCTACTAGAGAATGGACTTGAGGATATGGGGAGGGGGAAGGGTAAGCTGTGACAAAGCGAGAGAGAGGCATGGACATATATACACTACCAAACGTCAGGTAGATAGCTAGTGGGAAGCAGCTGCATAGCACAGTGATATCAGCTCGGTGTTTTGTGACCACCTAGAAGGGTGGGATAGGGAGGGTGGGAGGAAGGGAGATGCAAGAGGGAAGAGATTTGGGAACATATGTATATGTATAACTGATTCGATTTGTTATAAAGCAGAAACTAACACACCATTGTAAAGCAATTATACTCCAATAAAGATGTAAAAAAAAAAGAGAGGGGGACTCAGAGAAGCAGGACACAGCAGGTGTGGGGCTCCCGGGGAGCAGGGGGGAAGCGGGGTCTCCCCTTCGTTGATCCACACCCCGAGCCTCTGGGACCCAGCATCCGCCCTCTCCCTCCTCTCGTTCTGCAGTGTTTTAGTTGGAAAGTAAGACCCAACTCGCTAAATCAAAGTGGTTTCCCCAGCAACACTGGGAGAAGCCGGTTTACTTACAACAGGTAAATAATGCATGAGCTCAGGCTGAGAAATACGGCAACCAAGTTCATGTTACTAACGGGTTCACTGAACCTGGAGGCTCGGCTCCTGAGCCCAAGTCCCAGGGGATAAGGTTGCAATTTCCCGCCTGCCCCTCCTCTCCTAAGGAGTCCTTTCTGTATTCAGGTTGTGTGTGTGTGTGTGTGTGTGTGTGTGTGTGTGTGTGTGGTTTTCTTTTTTCTCCTTTTTTTTCCTGGCTATTTCCTACTCTCTAAATCAAACTGCCTCTGCCTTCAAGAGCAGGGGACTAGGCACCCGTCCTCCGTGTGGCTTCTCCCATCTTTAAAGACAGGGTGCTGAGAAAGGTTCTCTTTTGCAACATCGGGCAAGGCAGCACAGACCAGCAGCAGGCTCCCTGGTCTGCCAGGAGACGGGTTCGTTTCCAAATCCAGTCGGTGTACCTGACAGGTCTGTCAGGACCCCGCGCGCCCTGGTACAGATGCACTCTGCCAAAAAGAGATGCAAACCGAACCAAATTGTGAAAGAACTTTTTTTTTTTTTTTTTTTTTTTTTTGCGGTATGCAGGCCTCTCACTGCTGTGGCCTCTCCTATTGCGGAGCACAGGTTCTGTGGCCATGGCTCATGGGCCCAGCTGCTCTGCGGCATGTGGGATCTTCCCAGACCAGGGCACGAACCCGTGTCGCCTGCATCAGCAGGCAGACTCTCAACCACTGCGCCACCAGGGAAGCCCAGAACAACTCTTGATAAAGACAGTGTGCTCCTCCCTCCCCCTGAGAATAACTGATACTGAATCTACACCTCTCTACCCTCCAGGAAAGACGCTGGGCTTTCTCTGAGTGGCCCTCTGGAAGTAGTATGTTCTGTTTTTAATTTCATGAAGATGAAATGATAGTAGACTAGAGAAAACGCCTTTTCAAAATACACAGCGCCCTCCCAGGTTGACATCGCCCTGCACCCCCATGCCAAAAAAAATCACTCATGTAGACGATTGAAAATTCAGTACAAGGAGAAATTTTAAAATGCCAGTCATAATAAACTGGCAGGTTTTATGGCAGGAGGAGGTGAAGATTTAGTTCCTGCCCCAAAAGATTGGCAAGCTTTGGGGTTCCCTTCTGAGGATAGTTACCCTCCAAATCCCATAAGGTGAAGTATTTACAGACGTGTATAGCACTGACTTATCTTGTCCACCTGCTGTCCACCTGTGCCAGCAGATGTGGAGAGAGTAGTTGGGTCTCTGTTTACCTTGGTTCACTGTCCTGTACACAGCAGATACCATCTAGGTGAATAAGAGAAGCTGATGAAAGCATCTCACTCTATTGAAAATTAAAAAAATTAAGAACTTGCCTCAACACAAGCAATGAGATTTAGGCAACTATGGCCACTTGTTGTGTCTGTTCAAACAGATTTGTGGTATTATAAAGTGGCCTGACTCAGAGATTGTACAGAACGTCAAGGAGTTAATGAATAACTCTCTGTGGAAATGCTCCTATTGGAAATCCCCCAGTTTCTCAGGTGGAAAAGAAGTAATTCACACTGACAATAGATACTGCTCCGTGACTGCAAAACGAGGCACGTCTTCAGTGAGTATCATAGCAACCTAGTTGGTCTGTGAAAATTATGGCAGTTTTGCATTAAAGGCTGAAAACTGAACAGGCGAATCTGTTAGAAAAACTACTCTTCAAAGAGGAAATTCTGACATGTGCTGCAATATGGATGAAATTTGAAGACATTACACTAAGTAAAATAAGCCAGCTACAAAAAGACAAATCCTGTAAGATTCCCCTTAAGGGGGGTGCTTAGCGTAGTCAAGTTCATAGAGACAGAAAGGAGAATGGTGGTTGCCAGAGGCGGGGGCCAGAGAGGAATGGGGAGTTATTGTTTAATGGGTTTAGAGGTTCCGTTTTACAAGATGAAATGGGTTGGATGGTGGTGACGGTTGTATGACATTACAAATATATTGGATACTACTGAACTGTATGATTAAAAATGGTTCAGGGGCTTCCCTGGTGGCGCAGTGGTTGAGAGTCCGCCTGCCGATGCAGGGGACACGGGTTCGTGCCCCGGTCCGGGAAGATCCCACATGCCGCGGAGCAGCTGGGCCCGTGAGCCATGGCCGCTGAGCCTGCGCATCCGGAGCCTGTGCTCCGCAACAGGAGAGGCCACAGCAGTGACAGGCCCGCGTACCGCAAAAAAAAAAAAAAAAAAAAAGGTTCAGGTGGTAAATTTTACATTATGTGTATCTTACCGCCATAAAAAGACGGGGAAGAAAAAGACCCAGGAACACATGTAAACAGGACGACTGAAAAACCTTCAGGTAGCTACTGAAGCAGTTTAGACAAAACCATCCAGATAAAACAATGTCTGACTTGTGACCAAAATAAAGTGAGGTGTTTGGTCTGGACTGAAAATTTGTTTAGTTGATCCCAGATCATGCATTCACCACTAAACATTATGGCAGGCACCTAAGAAATGAAAACGTACTCAGGAACAACCAACCGAGGAAATGATGGAAGGCATCATTGGAGGGCATGCACCCTGTCGGTCGCAGATGACGCAGCAGGTATTTAACAATTACCCAGCAGTAGGCAGCCCGCAAGTGTGGACTGCCCCATGCATGGTGCAACACGATAGCAAATACCGAAGAATGCTTTGGAGAATCACCACCACAAAATGTACTGGGATTGCGCTGTAACAGCACATCAACAAATCTTGTCCCATGGAGCAAACAGTCTGTCTGTTGGAGAAAATGAATAATTACTGTGGAAGTTATTGACAGAAGCACAAAAGTCTTAGGAGAAACATCACAAAACCTACTGAGAATAATAAAACAATGAATGTCCCTGGCAGAAAGGCTCTAGAGGAACAATGCAACCTGAGAAACTCGTGGAGTAAAACCTGCTACCCCTTTGGAAACCGGAGAGATATCTGGACACTCACTGCCCATCTCACAGGCATCAGGATCTCACCCGCTTTGGCATCAGTTCAAAAGGCAGTACATCGAAACGATTACATATCAGTGTGACATTCTTGTCCCAACTACAGATTATGTTCACATTCTTGGCTAACACAGCAGGGACTGTTATAATAAGTTATACAAACCCACTAAGGTTATACCTTAATGCTTTGCAGTATAGGTAGTACTTCCAAAGCATGATTGGACCTCTTATCAAATGTGTACTTTTGTTTCTATTCTCCCATTTTTACTACCCCAAGAAAATCGTGAGACTAGTTGAAGCAGCATTTTACAGGAGAAAAAACTAAATCCAGGCTGGGCCTTCCCAGGCCTGTCTTTGTGGCCTGACCCATCACTGTAGCTACACTTGGACATTCATCCCTCGTGGACACGTCCTTACAGGTCAGGATGTATCAACCAAATGCTACCCTGTAACACTTTACATGCTTTCCCTGGGTTACCCCAATAACTGAGAAGGAAAAATAGAAGTGTTAGGGCCTCAAGCTGATGGACAATTGGCAAACCTTTGCCTCACTTAGTGCCATGTAAGCCAAGAGATCTCTATGGCTCTGAGACTGGCAGGCACCCCTCCCGCCCCATAGGCTGCCCTGCCACATCACCAGGACGCACATCCCTCCAGGACGACCTTGCCCTGGGCTCTGACTCATCTAATCACAGCCCTGTGCCTCTCCATGAACTACAGGGAGTAATTTAGGAGTCTGGGCCTCTAGAGTGCCCATCAGCCCAGCCAGGGAGGGAAGGCCCCGCAGAATCGCGGAGGCCTCGGGTCAGGGCAGCGGTGGCTGCCGAGCAGAAGAGGAAAGGCCAGTGGCCAGCCGGGCAGAGGGCCAAACAGGAATCGGGCGGTGCTCACAGAGGGCTCTGTCCTATGACACAGTGACTCCCGCCCACAAGCACATCCCTGGCACAGTTAAGAACTCGGGGTGGACCTCTCTGCAGGGCAACGGGTGTGGCCTGCATCCTAAGCCTCCGATGGGTTTTGAGGGGCTCTGGGGAGTCCCCAGTTACTGTCGGAAGGAATTATCCACAGCCACAGGGGCTGGGTCTCCCTCTACTGGACCAGGCTTCACCCCACACACCTGCAAGCCTGGCTTCCCTCCCCCAGTTTTTCCAGAATTCTTTGCTGCTCTTAAAATACAAAGAGCTCCAGTTTAACTGCCCTGACCACTGCCCTACACCCACTAGCTCCTCTCCCCGCGCTGCCCCTAGAGCCCCCCACCCTTGCAGGAGGGACTCCTCTTCAAGCTTCCTTTACCTCTTTGCAAACTGGGGCACACATTATTTTCCTCCAAATCCTTGACCTACAGCAGGACAGTGAAGGGAAATTACAGCATCATTGCGAAGCCAGGCTCTCCTTTGATCCTGCTTGTGAAGGGCATGTGGAGGCACAGGACGTCAGAAGAGCTGCCCAGAGCCAGGCCCGGGGCCAGCACCAAGGGAGAGCCCGCGGGAGAGCACGGCCCCTCCCACGCGGGCAGCTCCCACTGTCGGGCGGTGCACCCCGACTCCCAGCCTCTGCTCTGGGACAGGCACCCTCTGTTCTGGGTTCCTTCTGAAGGAAGACTCAGCGGCACTGCTGGGCCTCTGAGACTTCAGCGGCCTAATGGGATGCAAATTGGAATTTGCTCCCTTAAAGATGTATTATGCATGGACTTTCTATTAGATTTCACTTGGAAACTCATCATCCATCACCCCAGCAGGGCCTGCACAAAATCGGGCCTGTGTCAGCAGTTTCTTGTCAGCTGGGATCTGATGCCAAATTCATCTCCCTCACAGGGGGGTCTGGGGGACACCAAAGGTTTGGCACGTGGCCGGGGTGGATCGGGGAACCACTTCCGGGCGTCCTCCCAGGCGGTATGGTCCTGGCTGGGAGGGGGCGGGGCCAAGATGGGAAGGCGGGGCCTCACCCGCCGCAGCAGGGGCTGGAGTGGCTTGACTAAAGATGCCGCGGCGCCCAGTGGACCACTATGATGAGAGAGAGAGGCCTGGGCTGGGAGGGGAAGAGGGAGTGAAGGCTTTGTCCGAGGGCCCAGACTTCAGTCTTTTACCCAAGGGGGGGGAAAAAATTCCTGAGTCATCTAACAGGATTAGTCTGGAAGACTTCTCCTCCTTTGGGTCACACACAAGCCATATCCCTGTACCCCTGCACACACTCACAGCCGCCACACATGCACACATCCAACCCACCCATACCCTCACGTTCACACGTACAACATTCACACACATGCTCACACTGTCACTCACACACGTGCGACATACACACATGCTCACACGCACCACACCCCCTGCTCATACATGCACATGCTCACACACACCCATATGCTCCCTGACTTACACCCATGCAAACACACGCAACACTGCAACACACACACCAGTACCCTCGCACCCACACTCACACATGTGCACATGCTCATACGTGCACACTCACAATCACATCCATACAACACACATCCTCATATCCCACCCCCAACACGCAACACATACACCAACACCCTCACACACCCTCATTCACAGGTAGTCACACCCTGGACACCACACACACACACACACACACACACACACACACACACACACAGACTCACATCCAGCATTACCTCTGAGGCCACAGAAGGCAGAGGGAGCTTTTCTTCATTCATGAAAGGCTGTGGAGGCAACCTTCCAGAGTCGCTAGGATACAGACTCTGTGGGTGTTATCCAAGCAATGGTAGCTGAGTTCCAGGCTCTGGGGAGCAGTGACTGGGGAAGTGGGAGCCATGTTCCCTTCCACTGCGTCTTCCCACCAACAGAAAGGCAGGTGGGCAATGAGGCACAAGGACCCCAACAGGAAGAATCAACTGGGCGCTGGAGGTATGATAAAGTGCCAGGTGGGAAAGAGAGGTTTCAGCCCTTGAAGACTCCGAAACAATAAACTCATCGGGGACTTCCCTGGTGGCACAGTGGTTAAGAATCCACCTGCCAATGCAGGGGACACGGGTTCGAGCCCTGGTCCGGGAAGATCCCACATGCCGCGGAGCAACTGAGCCCGTGCACCACAGCTACTGAGCCTGTGCTCTAGAGATCTCGAGCCACAACTCCGGACCCCACGTGCCACAACTCCTGAAGCCCACATGCCTAGAGCCCGTGCTACGCAATGAGAAGCCACCGCAATGAGAAGCCCACTCACCACAACGAAGAGTAGCCCCCACTCGCTGCAACTAGAGAAGACCTGTGCACAGCAACGAAGACCCAATGCAGCTATAAATAAATAAATAAAAATTTAAAGATAAATAAACTCACCAGCCACTGTTGACGGAGCATCTCCTCTGTGCCAGGGCTGAGCTGGGGGCCTTGAGACCCAGAGCCTGCTTGTCAGGAGACATCAAGCCAATTCACAAAAGATAGGCCACAGTCCTGGGCCGTACATGGGTGGTATGCCAAACAAGGGCTTTCAAACCGGAAGTGCTCGTCGGGACAGTCAGAGAGGCAAAGTCACCGTGGGCTGGAGCGATCAGGGAAGGAGGAGAGGGGAGAGCACGGCAGGTGGAGAGACAGGTGTGGGCTAACACTTAAAGGCAGGACTATGGGAGGCATGGGGAGGGAAGCCAGCCCTGAAGAATTGGGTGATAAGGGCCTGGTCCCTAGGTTGCACTGAGGTTAGGAGCCTGGCTTTAAACTCACCTCTGCCTCATCTGAGGAAGGCCTCTGTTTGTCCTTTAGCTATGCTTTTGGGCTCACCTCCTCCAGGAAGCCACCCAAGATCTCTCCCTCCTCAGAACCCAGCATATTTGTTGCTTCTAAGACTTTAATTTCTTGTGGTCCCAGAGTTAGACCAATTCAGCACATAGTGAGTTTTCATGATCAGTCCCTGATGTAAAGAGTAGAATTCCTGTCTACCAGGGACAGTCGTATAAACTAAGAGCTGCACTAGAAATGCCATTTCCTTACACAGAGTAGTATAAGGGCTCAGAAGAGGAAGAGCAGATATCCAGATAAGACAATTAGAAAAGGCTCCATAGAGGCGATGGTGTTCAAGGACAGGCTGAATGTGCTTTGGCACTGTTCATCAGCTTACATCTGGTCCCCACTCTAAATTTTGTTCACTACGTCCTGTACCTCTCCATTCCCTATCATGCCTAGCACAAAACAAGGTATCAGTAAGTTCTTAATAAATGTATTATCTTGTTCATTCATTCAACATCTCCTTGCTTCCTTTCTTACTCACTGGTGGAACTTCTAGAATGTTCCTTCAGGACTTCCCTGGTGGTCCAGTGGTTAAGACTCCGCGCTTCCACTTCAGGGGCCACCTAAGATCCTGCATGCCACATGGCACAGCCAAATAAATAAATAAGTAACTAAATAAAAATAGAATGCTTCTTCACCCTCCAGAACATGGGAGTCCACATCCAGCCTGCTCCCAGGTATGAGAGGGTGGCACATCTAGGGAGGATGGAGGGCTCCCTGGGTGGTCTTGTGGCTGCCGCCTTTTCTCTGCAGGTCAGAGTATAGTCAGGGAGTACAGCTGAGAATCTTAGAACCAGGACCTCAGAGGTGTTCTGTATCTTCCTTCCACAGCCAGGGACTAGAGATAGCAAGTGGGTGTGCAAAGTCCCAAAGGTGGTTTGATGAGATAAAAGGAAATCATACGTTACCAACTGTGCTTTGATATAACTTGACAGTGGAGAATCCTAACAAATACTACCTCAGACGGGTGGCTTCCTGGAGGAGGTGAGCCTTATCAGCAGTGATAAGTCATGCTGATAGTATCCACTCTCGATGTGATGGACTGAAAATGGCACTTTACTTCTGTGCTCTTCCTCTGCAGCCTAATCATGAGAAAAACATCGGACAAGTCCCAGTTGATGAACCTTCGACATCATACCTGACCAATCTTTCTCTAGCAGCTAAGGTCATCCAAGACAAGGAAAGTCTGAGAAACTGTCACAGCCAAGCACGGGCTATGGAGACATGACAAAGATAATGTGGGATCCTGGATGAGAACAGAAAAAGGACTTTAAGGAAATCTATATGAAGTTGGGACTTTAGTTAATAATAATAATAACAATGTATCAACATTCGTTCATTACCTTTTTTTTTTTTTTTGCAGTACGCGGGCCTCTCACTGTTGTGGCCTCTCCCGTTGCGGAGCACAGCCTCCGGACGCGGAGGCTCAGCGGCCATGGCTCACGGGCCTAGCCGCTCCGCGGCACATGGGATCTTCCCGGACCGGGGCACGAACCTGTGTCCCCTGCATCGGCAGGCGGACTCTCAACCACTGCTTCACCAGGGAAGACCCCCGTTCGTTACTTTTAACAAATGTACCATACTCATGTGAGATGTTAGTAATAGTGGAAACTAGGTCCTGGTGTATGGGAACCCTCTGTACTATCTTCCCTTTTTTCTGTACATCTAAAACTGTTCTAGGGAATTCCCTGGCAGTCCAGTGGTTAGGACTCCGTGCCTTCACTGCTGAGGGCCCAGGTTCAGTCCCTGGTCAGGGAACTAAGATCACGCAAGCCTCATGGCGTGGCCAAAACAAAAACAAAAAACCGTCCTAAAAGAAAATTTTAATTTAAAAAAATGCTGCTTTGCAACAAAAAACTGTCCTAAAAGAAAATTTTAATTAAAAAAAATGCTGCTTTGCAATTGTAAAAGCACGCTGCCCATCCTAGTTCTAACTAGTGTTAATAACAGGCTCTCGGGCTTCCCTGGTGGCACAGTGGTTGAGAGTCCACCTGCCGATGCAGGGGACATGGGTTCGTGTCCCGGTCCGGGAAGATCCCACATGCCGCGGAGCGGCTGGGCCCATGAGCCATGGCCGCTTAGCCTGTGCGTCCGGAGCGCAACAGGAGAGGCCACAACAGTGAGAGGCCCGCGTACTGCAAAAAATAATAATAAATAACAGACTCTCAGTCCAGTGCTTGCCCTGTCCTACCACGTGGCTGTTTGAGACGTTAAGGTCTCTTTAAGCTCTTCTTGCTTCTGACAGTTTCTCAGACTTTCCTTGTCTTGGATGACCTCAGTGGTCTTGAGAAGGACTGGTTGGGTATTTTGTAGAATGTCTCACAATCAGGATTTGACTGATTTTTTTTTTCTCAACTTGGTTGCAAGTTCCTTAGAACCACAGCGGGGCCGCCTCTTTCCCCTGGGCAGGTTAGAGAGAGAGGTACCTGCACTCCCCTCCATTATGAAGCCTGTGTGCAGCGCAGGTGAGAAACCAGCCCTAGCGTCCTTGCTCTAGAAGCACTGGGCCTGATGTATCTCTCAGCTTCGCCTCACGTGGGAGGTTCAGCCTCCATCAAGGATAGGTCCAAGAGAGAGTCTTGGCTTGGGACTGGGTATCGCAGAGGACTAGCTCTGCTGGTGTCTCTCCGAGGGACAGGCTTCTTCTCCACAGCCAGCTTCAGTGTGTCCACTGGGACGGTGGGACTGAGGATACTGGGGCCTATGAGTGGTTGCCCTGACAACCCAACCTTCCAGGTGTGCGGGAGAGAGGGAGGTGCCTGTGTGAGTTCCACAAGGGACAGGATGCTAGCTGAGCTGCCCCTAAGGGAGTTGTCATCTTTGCCTCCCCCGGGTCCCTTCATTATACAGTTTCTTAGCCTCAGTCCTCAGTTCCAGCCACTCCTCCTAGGATGCAGCCCTGATGAGGGGGAGGCAGCCACCGGACACTGAACTGTGTGGGTTTGACCGAGCTGGCAGGCAAACCCAGCGAGCTAAATCCAGTGGACCATTCGAGATGTCTAGACAGGAAGCCAGGCTGGGAGAAAAGCAATTCCACTCCCTCAGGGTAGAGCCCGGAGGCTGCCACTGCTTCAGGAGCCCAGAGGATATGTCCCCAGGGGCCTGAGTGCCAGCTCAGGGCACATCCTTATGAAAGTAAAAGGTGTGCCTTGCCCTGGAGCAAGTGCAGCAGGGGGGTACCAGGTGGAGCAGATATCCCTCAGGGGGTGGTGCTCAGGTGACAGTGGCCCACCCTGACCTTGAGGTTAAGGTGGAATGGGTACACCTGGCATCAGGGTTCCAGGCTATCATCCCAGAGCCAGCACTGGGCATGCTCTGAACATCACTTGACATCCAAGCGGGGGGCGGGACGGGGACAGGGGGGAGTGGAGAGCCAGCCAGGGTCCAGCACTGGGACCTTGAACAAGTTAGCCCATCTCTCAGTTTCCCCGTTTGTAAAATGGGGCTAATCATATAACTGCCGTGCCTGCCTCATGGGCCGTTAGGAGGAGCAGATGACATGCTATAGGGAAAGGACTTGTGTCAAGTGCTTGGCAGGCATGACTATCACAAATGATGTTTATACTGCAAGCTTCAAGGCTGTGGTGATATTCCGTTCCATTGAACTGGTAGACCTGGGTTCTTTGGCTGGCAGTCGCTGACTTGCTTAGATTTTTACAGGTCATTTAGTCCAACACACCCATCTTGTCCTTGACAAAAGCTAGATGTGGTCCTGTGACCTTCCAAGGTCCCAAACAAGTTAGTATCTGAGCTGGGCCTGCAGCCCAGGGCTCCCGATTCCCACTCAGGGCCGGAGCCTTGTGCCACCCTGCCTCTCTGCCAAGGCGAGTCCTCTGGCGCATCCACATCCCAGCTCCACCACCAAGATCTGGTCCCCACCGCCTTCATTTGCATTTTAGCGCACACCCACTCTCAACAGCTTATCCTAGAACCGAACACCCCTGCCAGATTCTGGGATCTTTAAGGAAATACAAAAGGGTGAAAGACACAACAGAAAGAAGATAAGCAAGTGTTCCTTTGGAGCTCGGCCAGCGTGGATAGGCAGGTTGCCTGAAACTCCCGCCCTCAATCTGTTCACCAAACTGTTTCTCTCCCCATTCAAGCTGCTCCTGAAAGCCTCTCTGGGAAGTCTTCCCAGATCAGCTAGGCACTGGCAGCGTCCGTGGGCTGGCCCTGTCTGAACCTAGCACTTCCCTGGGTGTCGCTCACCACCGTCCACCTCGGCAGGCACTTGGCCTTGCCCTCTGTGCCCAGCTGCTGGGCCAGGCTCTCTCCTCCTCTCCTGGCTTCTGTGCAAGAACGCTTCCCCGGTCTCTGCCTTAATCCCAGCTGTGCGCTTGACATACATTTGATGTCGATACGTTACGGTCTCTTGATGTATTCGCACCCTGCTTTGATTTGGTCAGGAGGCTGCCCTCTCCTTATTTCTTCACATCTGTGCTGTTGGTCTGAGACACTTAGAACTCAGGGGGTCTCATTATCAAGAATGGAGAATTGCTCTCCTCTGCTCTTTGGTTGAGTCAATCAGGAGGTGACAGGACTCCATTCCCCATGCTGTAAACAGGTCCCAATTCCACGTCTCATCAGCCTCAGCTACAAAGCTGAATTCCCGCTATGCAGTTTCTTTACTATTGTGTGACGATTCTGTCTTTGATTTAAAATCCAAACTACCGGACAGACAGACAAGTCCATCTTTTTCTTCCCCAGACTTTCTCCTTACTCTGACCTTTTACTATCGGTTGATAGTGTTGTTTAAAAGGAAACTGCAGGGCTTCCCTGGTGGCGCAGTGGTTGGGAGTCCGCCTGCCGGTGCAGGGGACACGGGTTCGTGCCCCGGTCCGGGAAGATCCCACATGCCGCGGAGCGGCTGGGCCCGTGAGCCATGGCCGCTGAGCCTGCGCGTCCGGAGCCTGTGCTCCGCAACGGGAGAGGCCACAACAGTGAGAGGCCCGCGTACCACAAAAAAAATAAATAAATAAAAAATAAATAAATAAAAGGAAACTGCAGACGTGCTACCAGTGTATAAAAAGGAGGGGGAGGGAAGGTATAGTAGGATACAAACATACACGCATGCACACACACACACAGGTGTGCATGTATGTTTTGCTGTCAGATATAACTTATCTCTGAACGGTGTAAGCATCTATTGTCTCTGTAAGTAGACATGATTTCTGAATGATGCACAACCATCTGAAAAGGTCAGTTGCCATCAAAGAAAGATTCTCATTACATACCTTTCCCTACCTTTTGAACTTGAAAAATTTTAATAATGAATTATTTCATATGTACCAAAACACATGAGATGAATGTATATATTGAGATGGGATAATAAACAATTCTGCCCTGTGGACCCATTGTAAGAAATGGAGCGTTCCAACAGGGCTGAGACTTCCTGCATCACGTCCCTGGTTCCACAGAGGTCACTGCCATCCTGTTATCATCAATCTCACCTGCCTTTAGAGTTTTATCATAAACGTATATGTCCCTCAATAACATAGTCTTCACTTGACTTGCTTGGAACTTTACAAAGATGGTGTCAAACTGTATGTATTTTTCTGTGACGAGCTAATTTCTCTCACCATAGTTCTAAGATGCATTCATGTCGATGCTTGATTCATGTGTGTTTATTGTTAAGTAATGTTCCATTGAGTGAATATACCCACTTTATTCATCCATTTTCCTAGTGTTAGACATTGGATTATTTCCCATTTTTGCTGCTATGGGCTTTCTATGCCTATCTTTTGGGGCACACATGCAATAGGGATCTAGGGTTTGATCCTGGCAGTGGTGCTGCTGGGCCAGTGGGTAGATATACCTTTGCCAAATGGTTTCCAAGATAGTTGTACCATTCACATTCCCACCCACAGCATGAAGGGTATTTGTTCCTCTGCCTTCTCTCCAACACTTGATACTAACGGACTTTACATCTAGTGGGTGTAAAATGGTGTGATAATATGAGCTTAATTTACATTTCTCTGGTTACTGGTGACATTGAGAGCACCTTCTTATGTTTATTTCCATTCATGTTTCCTCTTCCATGACTTTCTGAATTTTGAACCATGTGAACATATTACCTATTCAAAAACATACATGTATTAAAATGGGCTTGTAATATCTCATTTCTCATATGCAAAGGGCTCCACCACTCTCCCCCCAAAGCACACAAATACTATCTCTGAAAAGTGTCACCATAAATAAAACTGCTAACAATACATTGGTGAGTGTTATGGGCTAAATTGGATGCCCCCGCCCCACCCCGCTGAATTCATATATTGAAGTAAGTGCTAACTCCTAATACCTCAGAATGTCACAGTATTTGGAGATAAGGTCTTTAAAGAGGTAATTAGGTTAAAATGAAGTCTATACGGCGGGCCTTAATCCAATATGACTGATGTCCCTACAAGTAGAGGAAATTAGGACACAAACAACACAGACCAAGGGAGACCATGTGAGAACACAGTTGGAAGACGGCAGTCTGCAAGCCAAGGAGCGAGGCCTCGGGAAAACAAAACCTGCCAGCCGCTTCATCTTGGACTTCCAGCCTCCAGAACTGTGAGAAAATAGTACATTTCTGTTGTTTAATCCAGACGGTCTGTGGTACCTTGTCCTGGCAGCCCAAGCGGACTGATACAGCGAGCACAGTACAGTTTACACAGTGCTTTCACATACTCATTCATCTACTCACTTGTCATCAAATATTAATGGAGCACAGCCTGGGTCGAAGGGTACATTTCATTGTTAAATCCTCCCTGCAGTCATTCAGGTCGCGAATAGCGATCCCTGAATTTAAAATGAGGGAACTGAGGCTCACAGAATTTGGGTGAGTGCAGAGGGGGAAAACCAGACTGGCAAAGGAATGGAAGGCAGCTTGTCAGGGGCCAGAGAAAACTCAGGCAGATGCGACCATCACCTTTAAGTACAAGATAACTGTCACATGGGAGAGGGAGTCTATTTTTCTTTATGGCCCTAAGGGATAGAAGTATGATGAATGGGAAGAAACATCAGGAAGACAAATTTCACCTAAACAGAAAGAAAAACACTGTCACAGTCAGAATTGTCTAAAGATTCAGCAAGATGTTTTAAATGTAGTGGGTTGTTCCTATAGAAGCTGGACAACCCACTTTATGAGGGATGGTGTGTGCGTATGTGTGTTTGTGCGTGTGTGTGTGTGTGTGTGTGTGTGCGTGTGTGGAGAATAAGGGTCAAGCTTCAGGTATGTGGTTGGAGGACATGACCTTGAAGGTCCCTCTCCATCCAGAGAGTCACTGATGTCTCTGAGACCAGGTGGTGGACCAAGAAGAGAGCCTGTTTTCTGGATTCTGATTCTCTATTCTTCCCACCAAGCCAAGCTGCCTCTAAACAGATTAGTGGCTGGACAAATGCGTTCTAATGATGACAGCATTCACTGAGCAGCCTGGGGACAGGACACAGCAACAGGGAGTACACAGCTTTTGAAATGAGAGAATTATTTACTCGCTCTCCCCTTCTCAGAAGTCTTGATTACAGCCAGGTAGGTAGCAGGAAGCAGGAGGGAACAAGCAATTTTGAGAACGTACTTAAGAGCTAGGGTTTTCATACACCTTGATCATTATTTCACCTTTACATTAGCTCCAGCTGTAATATCATTTTTTATCTCCACTTTACAGATGTGGAAGCTGAGTCTCCAAAGAGACTAGGCAACTGTCCAAGCTTACAAAACTAAATGTAATGACACAGCAATGACCTTGACCAAATTCCCTACCTCAGTCTTGGAGCCAAAGCCTGCCTGGTTCCAAAATCCGTCACATCTTGTTACCCAATGGATATTGGAATGTAAAAAATGTGGGTTTTCTTTTTCTAAATCCAGACTGGTGTCCTTGAGTACTAAACCCAGGATAAACACGTTGTCTTGAATAGGACTTACACACCAGAAGGAGGGGGTGGGGACTTCCTTCCTATTCTCTGATTGGACAATTGACACCTTCTCAGCCTCAGGTAAAGGACCTGCTCCTCCGTAACCAAGTTCTCTCCTAACATATTTAACATTCCCTCTGCAGTGAGAGTTCTCTTCTCCTTCCCTCTCTGAGCGCTTTTATTCCAGGAGGTGGTAAGGCCCACATCTAGCACAGTCTCTCCGCAGAGAAGGGCTGGACCACTGGCCATGGCACAAAGGCCTGAATGGGCCCCATTTCAAGCTGAATGATTTTTACTTTTTTTTTTTTTTTTAACCCCAAGGCAAAATGCAACTTCTGTTTTCATCTGAGCCCCACCCTCCTTGGTTAGAACAAATAAACAGAAAGCTGCCCATGGTCCCCGCCCCCCCCCCCCCCCCCCCCCCCCCCCCCCCCCCCCCCCCCCCCCCCGCCAGACAGTAACAGTGCGAGGGAAAGGAATGGGATCGTTGTTTTTGCCTGGGAGCTGGAGGGCTGGATGAACCCACTCCCCAGTTCAGCCATCTGCCAGGGAGAGGAAGCGCGGAAGTTTCCAGAACAGGAAGGAGACTTCCCTGCTCTCTACCAGCGTTTGTCTGATTTCTGGGGCTTCACACGCCTTCCTCCATGTCTAGAAGTGTCAGAACCTAGGTCCTTCCCAATGCAGCCTCATCCTGGGACTGAAGGATGGAGCCTCTTTAAGCTCCAGGGTCTGCTAGGATGAGGGTTTCCTCTCTCACCTCCAGCTTTGCTTTAAGAATCCTTCCCTCCACCATCCTCTCCTCTCCTACCCCTCCTCCCAGCTCCAGTCTGCCACATTATTCAATCTATCTGACCTTTCTGGAACTCCGAACAGAGGGTGTTGCATTGTTATAGATAATAGAGCCAAAGGGGTGGAGAGTCACAGAACAAAGAGAAGAAACGGTTTTTTCCCTCAGGAAGTTTAACTTAGGTCAGGTGAGCACAAAGGTAAGCCAGGTACATACAGAATTTATGAGCCAGTGAGTGGCACAGCGCACCCCTCCTGCAGGTCAGACCCGGGAGTGCTGCGAGGTGGGAGGTTCATTTCTGCCTTTTAGGGGCTTTGTGGAGGAGGCCAGCTCTCAGCTGTCGTGCACGGGAGGGCCGGGCTGCTGTCTGCTTTATAAGGGGAGATGAGGTACTTCACGCAACGGAGCAAATGCAGAGTCGGAGGCAGTTGGTTAGAAAAGAGAGAATGATGCTCTAATACTAAACCCAGGGAAACAGGGAGGTCACCACACTTTCAGGGACCACGCAGTGTTTGTCACACACTCCAAGGCTCAGTCACACAAAATCCCCAGAATGGGGAAAATGAAGAAAATAGGCATGGCATGGGGACTTCCCTGGTGGTCCAGTGGTTAGGGCTCTCCACTTCCACCACAGGAGGCATGGGTTCAATCCCTGGTGGGGGGACTAAGATCCCACATGTTTCAGGGCCAGAAAAGAAAATAGGCACGTCATGGCATGGCAGAGGGTGCCTATCTGCCATGTGACCTTGGACAGGTCCCTTGAGTTTGTTGGGCCTCAGTTTCCCCACCTCCATGAGCAATGGGTTGAATTTGATCAATGATTCCCGAATTTTGGTCCAGTCCAATTGACTAAAAGTTTACAAAAACTTTTTACATTGCCAGATAAGGATATTTTTAAAATATCGCCATCTCCTCTCACTATCAGTTAAAAAAGAAAGCGCATTTCAGTACTAAAAAAAGAGAAGAGACACAATCTTAGAATATGAAGGAGAGTCCTGTAAACAAATACGGAAAAATCCAGTATGTGATCTTACTTTTCTCATTTCAATGCAGACTTCTGAAAGCTTCATCACAGAGGGAAATCAATTCAAGAAATGGGAAACTTCCTAGCATCCTAGCTCCTAAGATTCCATGATTTGAAGCCCAACTGGGCAAGTCACCCAACCTCCCTCTGACCCATGCTTGGCGCTTTCCAAAGCCTGAAGCACAGTGATGGGAGTGTATGGTGGCTGTTAACTCCCTGTGCAGGTGACTCCTGATACCTGGAATGCAAGGATCATTTCCCTTCTTGAGCCATCATTTTCCTCCTGCCTCCTGAGATGCAAAGGAAGCTTCCTCTGGAAGGTTCTGTCATCGGGACAGGGGCTGGTGGGTGCTGCCAGCAGAAAACTGAGATATGCCTCTTTCCTTCATCCACTGGAGGCAATAAGTCACTCGGGGGCAGGGGGGCGGGGCTGCCTCTTGCTCATCTTGGACGCCCTTGAAGCGTGCTTGTTCGTAGTCTTTCCACGAATAGATACCGGAGTTAATGTCTGTATGCTGAGGTCCAGAGATGCTGGAGCCACACAGGGGAAACTGGTTGTATGTGCACAGTGTGAACAGAACCCACTGCAAGGAGGCTACGGGCTCTGGAATTTAGGACCAGATCAGCCAGGGGAAGGGAGGTGCTCTCCCTGGAAGTGGTGTCTTGGTAACAGAAAGAACTTGGGGAGCAGGTCCCCACATGGCCCCAGGAGCCTGGGCCCGGCCGGAGGACAGCCGCCTGGGGCCGCACAAAGCGCAGTGGGATTGTCTGTCTGGAGACCATGCAGCTCATGTGACAGCCCCTGAGTCCCTTCTGGAACCCTCCCACAATAGCCCAGCTCCCTGTCTGCCTCTGGCAGTGACAGTGGCTGTGTGGCATCCTCCTCCTGCGTTTCTCTCCCCTCTTTCCCTTTCTGGTCCTCTTTGTCTTCGAGCTACTTTAACCCTCCTGGTCCCCCCTTTTTTTTTTTTTTTTTTGCAATACGCAGGCCTCCCACTGTTGTGGCCTCTCCCGTTGCAGAGCACAGGCTCCGGACGCGCAGGCTCAGCGGCCATGGCTCACGAGCCCAGCCGCTCCGCAGCATGTGGGATCTTCCCGGACCGGGGCACGAACCCACGTCCCCTGCATTGGCAGGCGGACTCTCAACCACTGCGCCACCAGGGAAGCCCCCTGGTCCCTTTTGACCTCTTCCTGCTTCTGTTCTGTCCTCCTCTTAGACATAAAATCACCCCTCCCGTGGCCACGTGACCCCACCACTCCTGGATCTCACGGCTGGACGGCCGCTCCCACCCCAAGGAGGCTGCTTTTATCTAGCTTTCTCGGCTGCAGGGAGTATGGGGGAGTCGGCAACGTTTAGCGATTGAAAATAAAAAGCACCCGTAATGTAAGTTAATTGTAAGCGCTGTCATTCCCTCTCCAAGTTAAAGATCCCCCAGGCACGAGCCAAACAGCTTCTTTTTCTCTGCCGGAAAGGTCTGATCCAGAAGGTGTCTTCCTGCTCTCACGTTCTCCATCTGCAGGGAAAGGGGCCACGTGCAGCCGGGCAGCCCAACCCTGGGCACAAGGTCCCATTAGGGCATCTCCTGGGTGCCGTCCCTACAGCCTGGCTGCGGGGCTTGGGGCTGCCTGTGGGTCAGTGAGAAGCTCCACCACTGGGGAGGCTCAGGCTCTGCCACCGCCAGCTTTTCCTGACCATTCACGCCTCCCCCTGCACTCCCGTAGGAAACAGAGCTGTGGAAAAAACAGCCTTGATGAATGGGAATTACCAGGCTCTGTGTTTTACAAGACGCGGGCAGGAAATGCTGAGGGTCCTCCTTAGTTTCCTAGTGGATTGATTCCCTGGAGGAGGATAATGTGGTGGAAGAGGGATTGAAAGCGGCCTTCTGAAAGAGGAAGGTCAGCAGGTTCTGTCCAGGAGGAGAGAAGCGAGGCAGAGGGCAGAAGCCAGGGCCAGGAACATCATGGACATTCCATTAAGCTTCAGTCTTACATCATTCATTCGAAACCTGGCTGTGAGATGCTGAGAGGAAGAGAATCTGAGGCCAGAGAGAGACTGCCAAGGAGGTTATTGAGAAAAAGGAATTTGAGAATCACCAAGCTGTTTCATTCTCCTGATTGCTCACCTTTTGTTTCTCTTTGCTTCCATCACTTCTTTTTTGATATGCATCTGTATGAGACCTGGGCGCTGTGGGTACATTTCAGGATCAAATGCTGAGTGGCAATGGGGCCAGATGAAGCCCATTGATGGTGGTGAGAAGAAGGAAGGCAAAGGACGCAGGAAGCCCCTGCCTCTGTAGACCGGGATAAACCTGGGTGACAGCTTTAGCATCGCTCAGTGGAGTGGCCAGCCTGATTCCCACGCCCTCACCCCCCCACCCCCATGAATGGATTTTAAGCTAGAGTCTCGTTCAGGCCTTCTTGCCCTTTGGTGCTCCTGGTACACTGTACAGTAGCTCAGGTAAAGGCAGGCCGCATTTAATGAGCACCTACTATATGTCAGGCACTGTGTGGAGGGCTTTAGATGGATTGTTCTGGGGTTTTGTTTGTTTTGTTTTGTTTTTTTACATCCTCACCACCCTATGTATCCATTTTACAATTTAGGAAATTGAGGCCCAGAGAAGCTGCTAAACTTGCCAAGGTGACAAAAGAAAAAAATTCATATGCCGGACCCACCAATGCTTACCTAGCCCCAGGTGAATATGGGAAAATCACAGAAGTAAAAGGTAGGAGGTCTCTGGTTATCCTGTATTTTTGATTAAGGCTAAAGAAAGTCTCATTTAGATCCTCCAACGGGCTTTGGAGTTTCAATAAAAGGCCACCTGAAGCAGAAACAGGAAATGGAGGGCAGGAACGGGGCCTGACAGCTCACCAGTCCCAGGACAAAGCGCCTTCATCCCGGGCAGGGGCGACACGACCTGCCGTCTGGGTCAATCCGGGTGTGCGTTCCCTGTCCCCATGTGTTCCCAGCAGTTCTCTACCTGTCATCAATACTCTAGTTTTTTGCTGCCACCAACACACGATAATCTGATCTGGAAGGGAAAAAAGGGAGTGGAGTATCTGCAGAAACAAACATCATCAAATGTCCTGGCTCCCTTCCCGGCACTTCAATAAAAATGCAGGAAGGAAGAAATCACAGAGCTGAACCCCAGCGGCCAGTCTGCCTGAGTCTCCATTAAGTCATTAAGAGAGGACTTTGCAGCATCAGAACCGATTGCCAGGGTGCCGCCGTGGCCCTCGTGGTGGAGGAACAGGCTTAGTAACAGGGACACACGGTCTGAGTCAGGTGCTAGTCTTTCTTCAAGGAAGGATGGTTCCCCTCCTTCACCCACACATTCAACTTTTTGTCCTAACTTTCTCCCCGATTGTTTCATGATGTTTACTGCATTTAAGACCTGGGTCTGGAATCATACTATTAAGCACAGCTCTCATTTAGGCAACTAGTGGCCCGAATTATATATGGACCTGCTTCTGGGATCTTCCTTTTTTTCTTTTGGCTGTGCCGTGCAGCTTACGGGATCTTAGTTCCCCAACCAGAGATTGAACCCACGCCCCTGGTAGTGAAAGCGCCAAGTCCTAACCACTGGACCACCAGGGAACTCCCTGGGGTCTTTTATAGAGTCAAGAAAACACCACAGCCAAACAAGAGTTTCTGGTGAGGGTAAGCCGGCAGCCAGGTAAAAGACCAAATCATTTCTCTAATCAGAATGCCGCCCCTTGCCCCTCTTCTCCAAACTTTGAAAGACAGAAGGAGATGGAATTATAAGCGGGAGGGGCTGGGGGTATGGAAAAAGATGAAAATGAAAAATAAACTTGAAACATACCTAGCAGAAAGCACATTTGATTTGAAAGATTCTTTCCATCTCAATTCCCTGTGGACCTATTCATAACAGAGATATGGTTACTTAAAATACAGTTTCTGCACTGGCTGGTTGAGTCTCCTTAAAAATGCCTTCCATATTTTCCCAAGCCCCTGCTTCAGCTTCAACGTGTAATTCCTGAACAACAGCTCCTATGGGACCAGGTGAACTTGAGCAGAGTGATTCTGAAACCTAGCGACACCCCTAAGTGACACTGAGACTGGGGCCCACTGGTGCCAGATTTTAGCTCTTTTTTTCCCCACCACCCCACCTCACTCCCTACCCCCGAAACACACACACACACACACACACACACACTCACGAGATCCCACAAGGCAGAACTGTTTCAGAAAAAATGGCACTGGTATTGATTCAAGCAGATTCATAATAAGTTGTCTTTAAAATACACACTCAAACTGTGACAATTCCGTTTGCTGTGGTTTAACCTTTTTTTAATTTTTTAATAATTGAGTTTTCAGAGAAAGAGAGATTTTAAAGTCCCTTCTGCAGACACTGCTAAATCAAGAGCATCTTCTTTTCCCCGAGGTAAAACGGCTGGCAGTCAAGGCTCTGGAGTCAGACTGTCTGGATTTGTAGCCTGGCTTCCTTATCTCATCACTTGTGGGTCCAGTTAGCCCCCCGCCAAGCCTCAGTTTTCTCATCTGTGAAATGGGAGTCATACCTCTCTCATTGTTGTGCAGTTTAAATGAGATGACCTCACTTAGCAAATGTGAAAGCACGTAGCAAGTTGCCTGCACGGCAAGCATTCATTAACTATTAGCTATTGGGGATGCCAAACAAAACATTTTTTTTAAAGGCATAAGCAGAGAGATCACACCTAACACTTCTATTTGCATTTTCTATCCACTTCTTAGAAAATAAGCTCACATGCTTGGAAACCTATCAGAGTCAAACAAGTGGCTTAAGGAATACGACAGTGAATTATTAGCCTATGCCTAGCCTTGGTAAGAAACTTCCTGGAAGATTGAACACCCATCTGGACTGCTTCCTAGTTAGGTCTCAGAAATCCACCCCAGCTCACTCAGCTTACACCCCCCCTTCGGCTGCTGACCAAAGGTGCAGGGCACTGCGGGAAAGGGCCCAGCTTCTGACTCAGGCAGGTTTCCCGAGGGCCCTGCACCGGCTGGCGTGGAGGAGAGCAGGTTTCAGGAAAGGCTCATAATGAGAGGGGTCTGCAGCCCTTCCTGAATCCATTTGCATTGTCCAAACCTCTGCAATTTTGGAAATCAACGTTCACGTTGTCCCTCTCTCTCTTCAGATGAGGGGCCATTTTGCAGGGTGTCTTGGGTTGTGGGTCACTGTGGGTGAGGGATTAGGTGCATCTGTGAGGGCCTGAGTATGGCCACTTAAACGCTGTCCCAGTGGACTTGCCTGGGCAGGACATGTCTTCATGATCACTCTTCTTGCCTAAAGATAAAATCACAGCACACGGTGCACGTCTGCTTTTTCCACATATGCTATAATAATTATTATTATTATCATTTTGCTGATCATAAACGTAGTACCCGGTCAGGGGCGGAAGATGGTACCATTTCCTCTGGGCAGAGGTAGGGGCAGCAGCACACAGAATTTCAGCCCCTGAAACACACACCCAGGATGCAACCTGCTCAACCGTACTGGCCACCCTGTAAACACACTCCTTCCCAAAACCTCAGACGATGCAAATGTGTGTAAAAAAAAGTGTAACTCTCCTATAATCATATCCCAAAAGAAACCACTATTAATGGTTTAGCTAATAAACCTTTGTTTTGTTTTTAACAGAAGAATGACATTCAACTAGAGGGAAATATATAGGCACACGATGAAATTTTTAAATAGTACCAAACAAGGTAGTTTGAAAGTCCCCTTCCCACTTCTGCCCCCCTAGACATTCAATTCACCTGTTGTATGTGTGTGTGAGTTTCCTTCCAGGTAATCTACTTATAGATCAATATATACGTATGTAGGTATCTGTATGTGTAAGGGTGTGTGCGCCCCTGGTTTTTTTTCCTTTAACACAAGTGATCTGTTATACATACAGTACAAAGCTTCTTGCTCTTTCCCTTCCATATAGACACATCTTATTCCTTTTAACAGATGCACAATTTTGCATTTACAGACTTACCATGATTTATTTCACCAAGTCCCCCGTGAACCAGTCAGTACATTGTTTTCAGTGTTTTGCAACCACAACGCTGCAATGATTATCATGTATATCATATGCACATATCTATATATACATTATACGCACGGTCTTTCTACACATATGCAAGGACATCTGTATATTAAATTCCTAGAAGAATTGTTGGGTCAAAGAGTATGTGAAGTATGTACCTTTTAAATGTTGATAAATATTATGACATGGTCCACAAGGAGTCTATCCAATCAGCACTCCCTCCAACAAGGGTTTGGGGTGCCTGTTTTCCCACACTCTCACCGACACCTTTATCTTCTCATCTTTTTTTTTTTTTTTTTTTTGTGGTACGCGGGCCTCTCACCATTGTGGACCGGGGCACGAACCCGTGTCCCCTGCATCGGCAGGCGGACTCTCAACCACTGCGCCACCAGGGAAGCCCTATCTTCCCATCTTTTAAAATGCTTGTCTATCTTTCCTAACCTAACACTGTCTATTTTTAAATTCTCTTCCTCTCTGACCCCCCCCATCCCGATATCACCAAAAGTTCTTAACGACCCAGGAGAGGTCATCTGCAGTTGGTTAGCATATCCTTGGATGGAATCCACTTCAAAGTTGAATCCTCAAGTATCCCAGTCTAACCCTGCAACTTTGATCTTTGTCCCTGGGCAGGGCAGAAGCCTCAGGAACCGGGTTCTCTACTCCTGGGGAGTCCTCAGAAATGCAAATGCCCACTGTTCGGCCGCTGCCTCTCTGTCACCTCTCCAGTCCCCAGCACGGTGGTTTGGATGGGCAACTTTAACTGGGAGAGGGTTTGGAGGTTGGGGTCAGAAAGAGGGGAGAGTTTAGGGAGCTCTGAAGAAAACCAGAGGACAAAAGGCCAGCTGGTTTGCCATGAGCATCCCAAAGGGGGTCTGAAACCTAGACCAGTGACCACAGCTGTTAGGATCATGGAGGTTTTATAAGACTTGTTAGCTTCTCCATATGTGTTCTTGTGATTTTCTTCTTGTTTCACAGTTAAATCTGTAACAAAAGGGGCTGTTTATCTTGATGGGGTCAACAAGGAAGGGGGAGATAAGCGGGAAAAATATATCCTTTACTGCAGATCTTGGGAGACAGAGAATCTGAGGGTGGTGGTGATTGGATGGTAACACCACAAGGACACCTGGAGAAAAAAGGCTCCGAAAGAGGTGTTCCTGGGCTAAAATATAACAAGGTTACCATATATTGAGCACTTGCTCTGCACCAGGCATGGAGTTCTTCTCTCCAGAGCAAGATAATACAGAATAATCAACACCCCTGCACAAACTCTCCAGTCTGGCCTTCCTCAATCATCCCGCCTGAGCTTGTGGGTTTCACATGCTGTCAGCCTTCAAGGTTCAGGCATCACTTCCCCTGAGCATCTCTTTTCCTGATGTCTCCTCCCCAAATACCCTGCAGGTGCTCCTGGTCTCCCCGACCAGACTGTCAGCTCCCAGAGGCTGCACCTTCATCTCGTTCATCTTTGGATCCACTGTGCCCGGCACAGTACCTGGCACATGAGACGTGTCCCACACACCGCCAACCCCTGCCCCAGTGTTCGGTGAATGAATGTGGCACTAGGGCCAGAGAAGCTGAGCTGCCACGACTGAGAGCTCCCTTTCCCACTCCCAGCTGGTCGGAGAGAGTGAAATGTTATTTACAGAAACACCAAGCCAAACAAGACCCTCCCTTCCCTGATATGCCGAAGCTGTGCTGAGAACAGCCGGGGGTCACCAAATGGCAGCCAGATGGTAACTGGCTGCCGCAGGGGCCTGGGGCAAAAGGCTAGGCTGCCCACCTGCTCCCAGTGACCTGGGAACCTCCACTGTGGAGGGAGAAACCCAGACAGTTCCCTCCTCCCGAGCGTGCCCCCCTGCAGCCAGCCCTCAGAGCTGAGCCTCTGCCGGTCCCCCACCAGTCTGCAGGACTCCCAAGGCCAGCTGGAGTTGCTCTCCGGCCCACCCTGCCCCAGTGGGTGTAGAGGTTGCTAGCCTCCCCCAACTTCTTCCATAACAGAGAGGTGTTAACTCCGCAGGACTCAGCCAGGGTAGTAGGGGGTGCTCATCCCTGGTGGGAAGAGCTGAGCCCTAAAATAACTAAACTCTGATGGAGCAGGGGAGCCCTGGGGAGGGGAAGGGCTGCCTCCTCCGTGGAAGACGTCTGAGGACACTGGAGGAAAAGGGAAGGGATCTTCTGCAGTGTTTCCAAACAAAGACACCCGATCGGGCTTTGGGGAGAGCTCTTTTCCCCTCGGTTTCATTCAGCACCGCTCTCCCTCTTCCCACAGATGCAAGAGGCAACAGGTCCCCAGCTGGTTATCAGGTCCTCGAGCCGTGAGGGCCTCCGTACCCCCCTCAGACATCTTACTAGCAGGGCAAGGGGCCTACAAATCCTCCCTGACCCTCCCAGCTCTTTGTTATCTCGGAGGGAAGATTACATTTCTGTGTGGGGAGGCAAGGTGCCAGGCGTCCTCAGAGCAGGACAGAGGCAGCAGGGCGACTGCCTGACCCCCTCTGCCTGGAGCGGCTCGGGGCTACCCTGGGGAGGCTCTCCCTCCAACGGCCTGGGGCCCATCCTGAAGTGGAGGGTCTGCCTTTCAGGAAGAGGAGGGGAAGCAGCAGCTCCGAAGGGGAGCTGGGCTGGGAGGAGAGAAGACTCGTGCTCTCAGTTATTCAGGATCCCCGTCTGTGGTCTGTGGACAGGCCGTTCGTTGGTTCCCTGGGTTTCTCACCTTCCCCACTGCGCTGTCTTTGGTGGTTTCCCTGAGAACTGGGGGTGGGAGAGCTATCAAGTTGACCACTTGCTTTCATTTTGGTTTCTTGCTACATCTACAGAGAAATTTGTTCAGCACCGGGTCGATGCCGTTCAACACCAAACAGGCAGGCATCAAAACCATTTTCTTTCTGTTCAAACCAAGGGCACGTTCTTCAGCCTCGTCTTTGGGGTTCAAGATACTCCTAAAGTGCTTCTAAATCAGAAGGCAAAGGGGCTGGATTTAAAAAACTCTGTTTCAGAAGAATCAGAGAGAGGAAGTGTGAACTATTCTCTTCCAGTAACAAAGTGGGAAAGCAGTAGCTGGATGTTAAATGCTGGATCGTCCTTTGCTTGTCTCCCCAATCATATTCCCTCAAACTGTATTTCCTCATCTAGTCACCCAGGTTTATAATCAAGTCCATCAACAATATAACGAAACACCTCCGGACGGGAGTCCTGAGCTAGGTCAAATACATAGATGGGATCCGGGCTCTAGAACAGTTTAGCAGCTGGTTAGAGAGAAAGAGTAAAAAAGACAACTAACAAAGTAATGTTAAATATCAAATCAATGGGATATACCAGAAGGTCAGTAGAGGTTCCAGGGACTGACAGAGCTGGGATTGGCTGGGAAGGCCCCTCCAAGGGGGAGGGGTGTAAGTTTGGCCTTCTAACAGGCCTGGAATGAGCATGATTTAAAATGAAGGAGGGGGGCTTCCCTGGTGGCGCAGTGGTTAAGAATCCGACTGCTAGTGCAGGGGACACGGGTTCGAGCCCTGGTCCGGGAAGATCCCACATGCTGCGGAGCAACTAAGCCCGTGCACCACAACTACTGAGCCCATGCACCACAACTACTGAGCCTGTGCTCTAGAGCCTGAGAGCCACAACTACTGAAGCCCACGTGCCTAGAGCCCATGCTCCACAAGAAAAGAAGCCACTGCAATGAGAAGCCCGTGCACTGCAATGAAGAGTAGCCCCTGCTTGCAGCAACTAGAGAAAGCCTGTGTCCAGCAATGAAGACCCAACGCAGCCAAAAATAAATAATAAATAAATAATTTTTTTAAAAAAATAAAAATAAAATAAAATGAAGGAGGGGGACTTCCCTCGTGGCGCAGTGGCTAAGAATCCACCTGCCAATGCAGGGTACACGGGTTCAAGCCCTGGTCTGGGGAGATCCCACATGCCACAGAGCAACTAAGCCCATGTGCCACAACTACTGAAGCCTGTGCGCCTAGAGCCCGTGCTCCGCAACAAGAGAAGCCACCGCAATGAGAAGCCCGCGCACCGCAATGAAGAGTAGCCCCCACTCGCCACAAGTAGAGAAAGCCTGCGCGCAGCAGCAAAGACCGAACACAGGCATAAATAAATAAATAAATAAATTTATAAAAAATCATAAAATGAAGGAGGCCTAATGGATGGGCAGCTTATATGGGAGGATAAATAGAGTCTGATCAGGAGCAGAAGGGTTGAAGGGCGGAGAGATAGGCTTATAACCCTATAAACAATGACTGAAGTCCATTTACTCAACAAATATGTGAGTTCCTGCTTTTTATTTAGTTTAATTTTCCTTCACTTGCATAAATATTTATTTATTTACTCTTCAGTCAGTTCACAAACATTTATTGAGCTCCTACTATGTGAATGACACTACAGTGATCACTATTCTTTCTCCTGCTAGTCCAATAAAAAAAAATAACTTGGAGGGAATTCCCTGGCGGTCCAGTGGTTAGGACTTTCACTGCTAGGGCCAGGTTCGATCCCTGGTTGGGGAACTAAGATCCCACAAGCCGTGCTGCATGGCCAAAAAAAAAAGAAGAAGAAGAAAAAGAAAGAAGGAAAGAAAAAAAAAAGAAATAACTTGGAGACCCTTCCTTAAATGGTAGGGGCGGGGGTGGAGGGGGTTTATCTTATTCAGTTTTTGAGCTTCCAGAATCTTGTGGGTTAGGTGAGAATGAGGGAACAGACCCTACCATTAACTTCCATAGTAACTTTATTTATATCAAAACTAGCACTTTGAATGCACTGACATCCATTATTTCATTTGATTCTGGTGACAACTTTGTGAGGCAGTCCCAACCAATTGGGGGAAAATATATAAACAGGTCTTGATTTCTTTCAGATGCATGACCTGTCCAAAATCAAACAGTTCCTAAGTAGTGGGCCATAATGGAGGTGCCTCTCATACCTAGGATGACATATTTCTCACCCTTCCGGTGGTCCCCTACTGACACAGTGTGAGTGGTAGAAAAAAAAACCTCTTTGCTCCTTCTTGGGACAGCCTGATTCCTCGAGTCTGAGCAGGTCTAAGAGTTTGTATTTTTTAGAAGTTCCTCGGAGGACAGATGCCCATCTGGATTAGGGAACCTACTAGATTATACCACTTTGAGGAAGGACCCAGGGGAAAGGGCATTTTAGCCACTTTTCCTCGGGTTCCATAGAGTACTGGAGTGTGCACTGGGTGGGCTCTGATTAATTTCCAAACCAACAACACCCCCCACAGCTCCTCTCACTTACTCTTTGCTTCCGAAACGTTCTCCGCAGGCTGAAGACTTCTGGAGGCCAAGAACGGTGCTGTAGAATTGACAAAACCCAGCTCCCTGGACCACAAAACCTAGGCTATGTGGCTGGGGAAAGTGAAGGGTCTGAGGAGGGAGCAGACCTTCTCATGAATAAAAGCAGCTTGGATTTACTGAGTAACTATGTGCCAGGCTATCATTTAATCCTAAACTCTATGCGGAAAGTACTCTTACCCCCCTTTTACAGATGAGAAAACTGAGATGTAGAGCGAGAACATCGTTTCCCCAAGGCACACAGTCCGACTCCAAAGCCCATGCTACCATGTGCAACCTCAGGGCTACAGCGTCTCCCCACCTCATCCTCACAACTGCTCATTCTGCCACCGCCCGAAATTTGGGCGCGCTCCTGGCGATGCTCAGATAGAGGGGCACGCGCGCCAAAGGAGGCCAGACCGCAGGAAAGGAACAGCGGAGCGCGGGGCCGCTCAGCCCGCTCCCCCTTCTCGGGGGCCGCGGCTCGGAAACTACAAGGCCCAGCAGGCAGCTGCAGGGGGAGGAGGAGGAGGTGGGACCAGCGCGGGGTGGGAGTGAGAGAGCGAGTCCTCGCGCCCCGCCGGCGCACAGCGCTCGGAGCGCTCCTGCGGGCACTGGTGCGGCGGCTTCCGCGGCGGCGGCGGCGGCGAGCGGGAGCCCGAACTCTGGTCCAGCCGCAGCGCGCGGAGGAGCCCGGGCTGTGCCCGGAGCTGGGCGGCGACGTCCAGACAGGACCGAGACTCTGCTTAGCGCATTGCGGCGACCTCGCCTTCCCCGGCCGCCAGTGCGCGCCGCAGCTGGAAGAGCGGCGGAGCCCGAGGACTTTTCTCCGGTCCGAGGGGCGCCCCGCGGGGCGCAGGGGACCAGTGCGGCAGTCGGGCAAGCCGCGGCGCCGGGGCCCCGGCAGGGCTATGGAGCCCGGGCTGCCAGAAGCGTGAGGGCCGCCGCCCGGTTCTGGAGAGGGGGGCTACGGGGTCTGGAAATCCCGGGCGGCGGACCGGAGCCCTCCCCCCGCCCCGCCTCCGGGGCACCAGCTTCGGCTCCATTGTTCCCGCCCGGGCCGGAGGCGCCGAGCTCCGAGCGCCACTGGGAGTCGAGCGCCGGCAGTGGGGCTCTCGCGGCCCCGCCAGGACCCGAGCGGAGCCCGGGGGCGGCGGGCCGGAGCCGGGGACGCGGGCGCCCGCCCGCCCGCACAAGCCACGGCGGACCCTCCAGAGGCGGAACCGCAGCGCCGAGTGAGGTAAGAGCCGCGGCGCCCCCGGATCCGGGGCGGGCTCCGCGTCCCGAGCGGCCCCCGGCGCTGGAGCCTCCCGGCTGCGCGCTCTCCCCGGCCGCAACCCAGTCGGGTCCGGCGCCTCCCTCCACTCGTTACCCGCCCCCCTCCACCCCCGGCTCCCTCCCCAGCGCTCGGCGCCCCCCTTTTGTCTCCCCTCCCTTCCCTCCACTCGCGTCGCCTCCTGCGCCCCCTCCCCGAGCCGGTCCCACCGATCCGCCCGCCGCTCAACTTTTCCGCCAACTCGCGCTGGGGAGGTGGCGAGGCGGCGGCGGCTCGGCGGTGAGTCCGGGCAGGGACAGGGCCGGGGCCGAGGCGGCGGCGGCCCTCGGTTTCCTGGGACTGGGGAGGCGGGCGGGAGTGGGCAGCGAGGTGGGGTGTGTGTGTGTGTGTGTGTGTGTGCGCGCGCGCGCGCGCGCCGCATTCCACTCCATCTCCTTTTAGTCCACCCGTGGGGACTCACCCCAATCCAGCAGGTAGCTTTGGGTGGCACGCTAAAAATCCGGGGTCTTTCTAAGTCCTTTTCCACCTCCGGGAAGGTCTGGGGTCGCAGTTGCGGGTGGGTGGGCGGCTGGGGGCCTGAAGGGGGAAGGAAGTGGAGGGGTAGGTTAGCTTCTCTTCGAATAGGTTTTAAGGGGGTGTCGTCACCAAATGGCTGAATCTGCCTTAGCGGAGAGCGAGAAAGGAATTCCCTTTTCCAGAGGCGCTTATCTTCGACTTAGTCCATCTCTGAAAGGATCGGAAGTTTGGGGAAGGGGAGGGCGCCCAGCGGGTGATGTTAAGCCCCATTATGGGGTCGGGGGGGAGGGGAATGTTCAGTTCCAATCTGGTTCGAGGAGGTGGGGGAAGGGATGAGGGTTTTGTCCCGTGCGGTTCACTCGGCTGCGATGCAGGTTGCTTCTCGGGCCCAGAACCCTCTGTCCCCGCTCCGCCTTCCCGTTATGTTTGGGGTTAGTAGAAGAGGGGCTAGAACGCTCATTTGCAGAGGAATTTGTTTACTTTGTAGTCGCAGTTCATTTAACTCATAGCCTGTGAAGGCAGCCAGACGCCTTTGGGCGAGGGGGTGGGGGGCGAGGGGGAGCGGTGAAGCCTACTTCTCCTTTCTGGGCCCAGAAGCTTTAGCCCTTTTCAAAGTTTCTGCGGTGTCTTTCTCCCCCACCACTCCCCCCCGCCCCGATTTTCCAGATGTAGCCGCCGCATCTGGTTCCGTTTCACCCCACACGGGTACACCGCAGTCACAAGAACATCCCTCTTCCTCCCTCCCCCCTCCCCCAGATTAAAACTGGGATTATTCAATTTGGCCGTACCACCTCGCTCTTTAAGATTTCTTAAGACTTGGGGATGAGGCGTTGGGATTTGAGGAGAAGAGAAGTTGCCCTGGATGCCAAGTTATTTAGGATCTGATATGGAGGTGGTGCTTTCTGGCTCGTGTGAAAAAGAGGCATCGTAGGAGAGGGGGCCAAGTTTTTCGGGGGTGGCCCATCTCATCTGCTAGAGATGGTCAGACCCAGAACTGGCCCTCACGGAAGTTTCTGGAACCAAAGCATTACATTCTCCTCCCTTCAGTTACAGCTGGAGCAGTGGGAACGTCTGACCCTGTCCGGAGCCCGCCGCCGGGTCTCGGGCCGCCCGGCGGTGGCGTCACGCGTCCCTTTTCCACCCTCCCTGGAGCGAGCCCGGGGCGCAGCGGCCCGGGCGTGGGAGGGAGGCCCCGGGCTGTCGCTCCCTGGGTGTTTTAAAGGAGTTCTTTGGACGGCAGCTCCCGGACACTGAAGTGGGGGGCGTTTTACCAAGTCAGGACCGGGTGGAGGTTTGAAAGGACTGTGGAGGGTTTTTCTGGTTCTAACCTCAAGGCAGGAAAGCACTTTCTGGCTCCCAAGTTGCAGGAGGGTGGGGAGAGTTGTTCTCTCACCCTCTCCTTTCCAGCCTCTTTCAAATTGAAAACACTTCTCTGGTTTCCTCCTTTGGGCAGTAGTTTGGAGGCTGTAATGAAATCGCACTTTCTCTAGACATGGTAATTAAGGTGACTGTTTCCTCTGCAGATGTGCCCTGCCCTTTGCACCTCCGGCCCAGAGCTTTTTTTGGAATACCTTCTAAATTGTAGAACCTTAGCCTTGAGACTGTTGAGCAGAAAGTGGCCATTTTCCCCTGTTGGCCCGGGCTCCCGGTTTCCTCTCTGAGGCTTGTTTAAGAGCTAAGTAGCAGGGCCCCGTGGGACATGCCTCCGTCTGGCCGATTACCCCCAAGCCTGGGTCATAGCCCTTCCTTCGAGTGAGTGTCGGAGCGAGAGCCCTTGCAGAGGACCCAGCTACCTTACGGGACTACCTCCCTAATGACTTGTTTACTATTTCCCCCCAGTTGGTTGGGAGAAGCTCCAGGGCTGCTGCAGACCCCCGGAGGAGCGCAGGGTGTCTGGGGACAGGGAGGCTGCTGGAGGCTTGGCTCCAGCTGGGATGGTTGTGTACTGCATCGGTGACGAGCTCCTTGAAACGTCTGTTGCACTTACTCTTAGTCATAGCTGAGTGTCAGCTTTTTAATGAGGGCCATCCGGGTGGCGAGTCACTTGGATAGCGTGCTCTCACTGTCTGCTTTGACCAAGCCCGTAGAAATGTGCATTTTGGAGGCATTTCACAAATGGGATTCGGGCCAGAGTGGGCACCTCTTCCTTTGGCTCCAGAGTAGGCAGTCTTGGGTCCTTCTTTTCCCTGGCTCCTGGCCATGGAGGATGTGAGAAAGTTCCGTTAGGCACCCTTAGAAGAGCAAGTGGAGCAGAAGCACGGGAAGACATTGAGAGGAGCATGGTCATTGCTATGACCCCACCCTGCCTTGAGGAAGAGGATCAGAGCATCTCCAGGCATCCCTAAGCCTGGCCCAGCTTTGTTCCTGGTGCACTCTGGGGGCTAGGAGAACTGAATTGAGCGTCCAGTAGGTAGCCTCCAGCCATGGAGACCGAGAAAAGTCCATGAGGTTTTGCTTTGTTTGCTCTTGGGTGTCGACCTGGAGCGAGACCCCTAAAACAGGAGATCTGCTCCTGTGAGCTTGGGCTTTCAGCAGCCTCTGAATGCTTCCTTGGGCCTCCATTGTTTAATCTGTCTCATCAAAATGGCTGTTAGTTAAGAGCTTCCTAGGACAGTTTGAGCCTGTTGCTGCTGAAGGAAAAGAAGGTAGACAGAAGGGGTCCAAACATCTTGCTCTGAAAGGGCCTCACATCACTTGAGAGGAGCTTAATTTCCTCTTGGGAAATACATCTTGCCTATTTCATCGCAAGAGCTTTGGGAAAGGTCTGAGTGAACCCGGGACTGGTGGGAGTCCAGATGCAGAACTTCAGAGAAGGTTCTGGGGTTTCCGGAGAGGATTAAAAACCAGACTTGGGCTAGGAGAGTTGCTTTTCTCCCTAAGTTTGCATTTCCCTTAGAAATTCTCTCCTCATCACCATTCCACTTGCAATGAAAAAAGCCATGTTTGGGCTCCAAGTAAATAGCCCTCACCTGGGTGAACACCTCCAAGCATGTGGTGGTCCACAAGCCCATTCTGTCTTCAGTAGCAAGGCTGCCTGGATTACCGTGGAGCACTTAGGGTTTCTCTTATTACTACTTGCTTTTTACATACCTCACTCCCAAGAACATTTGGGCGCTCTTTTTGACAGAGACTAAAAACTTTTAAATTAGCGTTTCTCTTGGAGCCGGTACAATTTCTCAAGCTGAGCTGCATGTGTTTTCTCAGATGTTTATTAAGAACTTGTCCTGCCACTCTCACCAATGAGCACGGATGCTCATTGTTGGTCACTTTTGGGGAAAGCCACCATTTCTGTTAAGAAGTCTGACTCCCGTCTAAAGGGATTAAAGTTTGGGCGTCACTTCCTCAAGTCTGAGGAATCGAGATGTTTAGAAAATGTCCGGGTTGGTATGCTTTGAGATCGAGTTTGGCTGGCTAACAAGGAGTGCTGGACGATTTCCTCTGGCATTGTCAACCTCTTCTCTGCAAGCGTGGCTCTGTCAGTTTCGTTTCCATCGGCCTCTCTTTGTTTCATTCATTTACGCCTCCAGTTCCCAAATGTACCAGCCTCTGCCGTGTGGGTGTTAGGTGCTAAGGTCATTGACAAAGGTTAATTGGGTATAGACCCTGCTCTTAAGGAGCTTGAGACCCTATGGTGTTTTTGGAAATTCAGAGGATCCTCCCAAGGCCCAAGAAAGACTTGTAGAAGAGGACCTGGCTGTTTGAGGTGGGGCTCGGCGAATGAAGAGAGCCCGCTGAAGACAGAGGAAGGGCAAAGAAGAAACGCTTGGCAGGGCACGGAGGTTGCCCAGAGCTGTCCTGTCCCCTACAGTGTAACACAGGCCACATGGAATCTCAGATTTTTCCAGTAGCCACGCTTTTTGGTTTTTTTTGTGGTACGCGGGCCTCTCACTGTTGTGGCCTCTCCCATTGCGGAGCGCAGGCTCCGGACGTGCAGGCTCAGCGGCCATGGCTCACGGGCCCAGCCGCTCCGCGGCACGTGGGATCTTCCCGGACCGGGGCACGAACCCATGTCCCCTGCATCGGCAGGCGGACTCCCAACCACTGCACCACCAGGGAAGCCCAGTAGCCACGTTTGAAATTAAGAAAAAGGGAACAGGTGAAATTCATTTTCCTTCATTCGTTTGTTTCAGTTTTTATACTGTATTTGCTTTAGCCCAATATATGTGGAATATCATCTTTTGAACATGTAATCAGTTTAAGAAAATCAATGAAAGGCTCCACATTCTTGAATGTATTTTTCGTTTCTAGCACATCCTGCCTCGCACGGGCCACATTTCAAGGGCTCTGTAGCCACGAGGGGCCACCTAATGGGACAGCTAGGTCTAGAGTGTGGGGTTTGTAAAGATGGATGGTGAGAAATGCCTTTGTAAAGGCAGGAAGTTCATGTCCTCCGGTTGCCAATTACCAAAGTCTCCTGAGATTGCTATCAAGAAGTGACTCAAAGCACAATGTTTATATATAATTCCTTACATTTGATTAGGGCTTTAGAGAGGAGAGAGCAGATACTTTCACCCATGCCCCCCATTTGAAGCTCGTAACCTCCTGTGGTGTAGGCAAGGCAACTGTTTTAGCTCCCTCCGATGACAAGTGGGATAAGTGAGATGGCATGTGTCCCCCAACTCTCCTCGTTCCCCAGTGAGGACCTCTGCACCCAGAGCAGGAGCTGGGCTGCCAGTCCCAGGAGACGTGACTGATGGGGAGAGGCTGAGGGGCCGGCTGCTGTGTGCACCTGCAGGGCTACAGGTCACATCTGTCAGGCAGTGGAGGAAGGAGACTGTTCCTAAGAGACTTAAAGAATTCATTAATTAGAATGGGAAGAAGGTGAGGTGAAGGGGGAGGTGGCAGTCCCTAGGGTCCCAGATAGTCTGGGGACTAGTTCGCGTCCCTGTGTTTTCCACAATAGGTTGTGAGCCCGCTTACCCCTTCTCATTCCAGGAGTGGGTGCCTGGGGGCCGGGGGGCTGGGTTTTCTGACCATCCTTTGTTTTACAGATGTGGGACTCAAGGCCCAGGGGGGGAGGAGAGGAAGAGACTTTTGCAGGGAAACTGCCAGATTATTTTGAAGTGCATTGATCACAGAGCTGAAAGAGGGCAGTCAGCAGGCAGACCACACCTGCGAGGAGGTAGACAGGCTTTTCAGGGGACAGAGCGGCCGAGTGGTGGTGGGAGCTGCCTGCCTGCTACCTTTGCAAACAAGCTTCATCATCTCGAGATGATACCACCCTTTCCTGTTGGATACTAAAAATTCATTCATGACTCTGGCCATTACTATGGGATTTACTTAAGTCCTTAGTCAGGTGTACCTTTCTCGGTGACTGGCCTGCATCCATTTGCTGTATCTTTGGGATGTAATGAGATGTGGAATGTGGTTTTGGGATGTCCTCTGGCAAGCATCACTTCTATCCCCGGCCGGGAATCATGCCCCATCCTGTGTCCTAGATGGCATATCCATGAGCTGCTTCCAAGGGTCTTTCTCTAGAGCAAAGGAAAGGAGAATCAAAGGCTCTCCCATTGCCAGAGTCACCTCGGATCTGTCCTTATTTACATGGCTTTTGTGTGACACAGGGATGCCCTCTGGAGAAAATGAGCTTGCGTCCGGTAGAGCCAGGTTTGATCACCCCCTTATCGCTTCCTCCCACCCTGGTCTCTGGCATCCGAAAACCCAGGTGACGTAGACCCGGTGCCCTTGCCATCTCACTGCACATCTTTGGGCAAAGCACTTAACCTCTTTGCGTCTCAGTTTCCCCGTTGCTTAAAGGGCAGTAATAATTCCCACCCCTCCCCTTCAGTTCACAGTGGGGAAGAAATGAATTTTTATAGTTTAAAATCTTACCTAGTCCGTGCTTGGCACGTCCTGAGTATTCAGTAAATACTTGTTCGATTCTGCCTTGTCTAGTCCCTTTCCTAAATTTAGAAAAATAGAAGTGTTTACTTCTCCTTTGGTTTGAAATCATTAAAAAATTTCAGGAAAGCCTTGGGAGGGAGCTAGCAGCGGCAGTGCCTGCGTCTTCCCGCTGGCAGGCGCTTGTGAACGAGGCCAAGAATTCTAGGGGGTTTTCTGCTAGCCGCGCCTGACTCACTCACAAGGGGCCCTGTCTGGCTCAGGGGGAGGCCCGGCTGAAGCACCACATTAGGGCATGTTCCGGGGAAGTGGATTCTCCGAATAACTTGGATGGTTCCCTGGAGTATCTAGGGCAAAAGCCACCTGGAAGACAGAGAGGGTGTCACCCCCTCGTAGCCCAAACGGTGCCCAGAAAGTCTTATCACTTGGTAAATGTTGAGCGGGAAAGACCATTATCCTGAAGACCTTGGAGGGTTGTTTTCAATTTTACCCGTTCGGACCTGAGAAGGATAAAGGACCGCAGTCTGTGCCTTTCACCGGGGCTGGCACGAGCCATCTTTGAGTCAGGCCTTGCAAGAACCCTTATTCTTCAGCACGACCTTTCCCCACTTCTGGATCCATTTCTGTTGGACGTCTGCCGTCCCCTCTCAGCCTCGGGGAGAACTGGATCCAGCTCACGGCTCCCTACTCTGAGGCCCTTTTTATGTAGCTGGTGAGAGTTGTGTTCTCTCTGTGAGGGAAGCTGGTAGAACCAGAGGTCCCTGAGATGCATCCAGTTTTAGAGACAAAAAGAAAGAACCTTGGAGATGGTGTATTTCAGCTTCCTCATCACGTCGGTGCAGAGAGGGTCAGCATCTCACCTGGCTCCCATTTCCCAGTTCTGGGCTTCTTCCATAATTCCTCATCTCTCTTTATCCCTCACCGAAGGGTTGGTGTGCCCTAGAGGGAGTGGAGTCTTAAACTGGGAGAGGTCACATCTGCACACCCAGGTCACCTATGGGAGACGTTCCTGAGGCCGTTCGCTTTCCCAGCACAAATGATCTTGGGGCTCATGCCTCGGGGAACTTTCTGATGATTTTCCCAACATGGGAAACAGTCCACACTCAATAAATAGTTGTAGGACTGAACTGAACCACTCCTTGGTCTAATTAAGGTGCATAACCTTGAATTCACCGTTGGGACAGGACCACAGTTCCTTTCTTGTGTCTGAAGGAGTGAGTTATTGCTTCAGGCACCCTTGTGGGCAGGGTGGCCATGTGACATGCCTTCCCTCTTTTTCTCCTTGGCCCTCATCCCCCATGCAGACCCCCCTAACTTTGGGTTTTTTTTTCTGTCCCCAGAGTCAGCTTGCACAGGAGGATCAAGCCCACGGCAGAGTCTCCATGGAGGTGTGGAGCCTTGTCACCAACCTCTAACTGCAGAACTGGGATGTGGAGCTGGAAGTGTTTCCTGTTCTGGGCTGTGCTGGTCACAGCCGCGCTCTGCACTGCCAGGCCAGCGCCAACCTTGCCGGAACAAGGTAAGGCGCGGGCTGAGGGGCAGCCTGGGCTCCCGGCCCTCAGCAACAAGGTGGGCTGGGACAGACGTGATGTGGTCAACTGCGAAGGCTCCATCCCAGGTGGAGCAGAGGGCGCCTGGACTGTAGGAGAGGCTCCCGAGGTACCTGGGCTGGTGGGGGCCTGGCTGCAGACACAGCCAGCTTCATCAGAGGTTGGGTCGTGAAGGCTGGTGACATCCATCTGCCAGAGGTGACGTGCTCAGGGGGGAGGTTTATGCTTTTCTCCTTCTGAAAAAGGAACTTCTGGTTGGGACCCAAGAGCTAGCTCCCTAACCTAGATGATGTATATAAAATGGGGTTGGGCGGTGTAGTGGGTGCGAGTGACCTGTGAATTTGGGTTTAGAACTTGGATCGGGGTCCAGGGGATGTGCAGGGTTGTGGGAGCTTCATAAAGACCTCCGACTTCTAGAAAATTGTTCCAAAGACATATCTTCTATGAGGGTCGGCCATTATGGCCACGTGCCTGCCATTTTGTCTTTCTTGACCATCTCTCACAGGCCCTGTTTGGAGGCCTGGTAAGTGGTTTGCTTTGGATATACTGCTGGAGGGATTTCAAAGAGATTGAGAACCAGGGAGCATTACGGGGCGTAGGCGCTGGTAGACACCTGTAGTTTATTGGGAATTCGGAGGGATTATTAGTGACGGAAAAGACTTGCACCCACTGCTGATGGGATTTTTCCGGACTTGTGAAAATACTTCATGGAAATTACAGGTACAGCACACCTGGCAGCTTTCGAAGGTCTCTGAGAACTAATATTCGGGCATTTCTGCTGCCAAAGGGTAGTGTGGCTTGTGACCCAGTGGCTGGTGACAGAAGCAGAGGAGGTTGGCAGGTGGTGGGTAAAGGGCTCAGGTGTGCGCACAACATGGTGGCTGCGTTTAAAGGGCCACCAGTCTCGCTGCCAGGACCTGTGTGAGTGACGAATGAGGAGTGAGGATATTTGCCCTCTTGTAGGGTGATGGAGAAGGAGGGGGGACGGGTGGGGGGGGCTTTCTAGAAGATGCACTGGCTGGGGCAGGCAGATTGGTGTTGTATTCAGTGACAGAACTGAAGGCAAGGCCTGACCTGGAACACACTGGAGACCCCGAGTGGGAGGGACCATCTCTGCCCACAGGGAGTTCACCATCGGGTAGAGGATGACAAGCACAGAGGCAGCTAAACTCAAGGTGGACCGTGTTTAAACCACGCAGTGGAGTTATAACACAGTGCAGTGGGAATGCTGGGGCAGAGGGACAGCCACCGTCATTGAGATGGTCCAGAGAGCTGGGCAGGGGCCTGGGAGGGAGATGAAGGGTGTTCCAGGTGGAGCAGCATGAGTGAGGGTGCTGGGGCAGGACGTATAAGGTGTACAGAGAACAACTTACCTGGTGTGTAGGTAGTCGGGGGACGGAATGCTTGGACAAATTGGACTGAGTTAGCATATGGAAAGCTGTAATGCCCTGCTGAGGAAACTGTACCTAAATGGGTAGATACTGGGAGTCTTGAAAAGTTTTGAGCGGGAAAGTGACACAATCCAGCTTCCAGATTTTTAGGCAGCTGAGTTTGGATGGATGGGAGGAAGAAGTCAGGCGGACCTAGGTTTAAATTGTGCTCCGCAGGGCTTCCCTGGTGGCGCAGTGGTTAAGAATCTGCCTGCCAATGCAGGGGACACGGGTTTGAGCCCTGGTCTGGGAAGATCCCACATGCCGCGGAGCACCTAAGCCCGTGTGCCACAACTACTGAGCCTGTGCTCTAGAGCCTGTGTGCCACAGCTACTGAGCTTGCGCTCCAGAGCCTGTGAGCCACAACTACTGAGCCCCCGTGCCGCAACTACTGAAGCCCGCGCACCTAGAGCCTGTGCTCCGACACACGAGAAGCCACCGCAATGAGAAGCCCACGCGCTGCAACGAAGAGTAGCCCCTGCTCGCTGCAACTAGAGAAAGCCCGCGCGCAGCAACGAAGACCCAATGCAGCCGTAAATGAATGAATGAATGAATGAATGAATAAATAAATAAATTAAATTTATTTTTTAAAAATTCTAAAAAAAAAAGTCGTGCTCCACCACCTAATAGCTGCATTACTTGGTTTGACCAATTACTCAAACACAGGAAGTCTTAGTTTGCTTATCTTTAAAATGGAGCAGTAATACAGGATTAAGTGAGATAATCCAGGTAAAGCACTGACAGGCAAAGAGTTAGGAGTTATTACTGCTGCTACCACTGTTGCCAGAAAGACGAGTTGCTTAAACGGTTGTTCTGAATGTCTAGCTAGAGAAAGGCAGTGAACTAGAGTGGAGGATTGTAAGGGAAGGAAAAATAGCAGAGACACTGTAGAAATAGAATCTACAGGTTTAGGATTTCCCTGGTGGCGCAGTGGTAAGGATCCGGCTGCCAATGCAGGGGACACGGGTTCGAGCCCTGGTCGAGAGCAGCTAAGCCCATGCACCAACTAAGCAACTAAGCAACTGAAGCAACTAAGCCCATGCGCCACAACTACTGAGCCCACACACCACAACTACTGAGCCTGCACCCTAGAGCCCGCGAGCCACAGCTACTGAGCCCGTGTGCCACGACTACTGAAGCCCGTGTGCTTAGAGCCCGCGCACCACAACGAAGAAGAGTAGCCCCTACTCGCCACAACTAGAGAAAGCCCATGCACAGCAACGAAGACCCAGTGCAGCCAAAAAAATAAATTTAATTAAAAAAAAAACAACCTACGGGTTTAAGTAGGTTGGATGTCAACTCCGGGTGACTAAAGACACGAACAAGATGCGAGTAAAGGGAGTGAGTCAGAGTGGGAGGTTTCTGAGGAGTAGATAGAGATTTGGGTCAGCCACAGCATAGGTGGCAATGAGGAGGGGTGGATAAGTTTTGGGAATATGAATTTATGGTGGACCCTAAAGTATTTTTTTTAACTTTCTCTAACAAACCGTTTTGCAGCCCAGGGATGGAGGGTGGAGAAAGTGAATAGCACGCATCTCGGACCTGGGTACTTGTAAGCAGGAAGGGAGTATCGTATCCAAGGGTCGAAACATAAGGAATAGGGGTTGAGGGGGTGATGGTGGTCCTGAAGCTTCTGGTTGTGCATCCAGACTGGGAAAGGAAGCCGGGGCAGTGATGGAGGATGGAGTCAAGGGGCTGAAAGTCTTGAAAATGACAAAGTCCCGCTCTGCAAACAGGAGGGAGGGGGTAGGAGAGGTGAGGAGGCGATGTGGCAGTGAAGAGTGAAGTTACACTGCCATTTTAAGAAAATCAACTTAATTGAGGTATCATTTGCATTCTATAAAATGCACCAATTTTAAGCGTGCAGTTTGAAGTGTTTTGATAAATGTAGCATTGTCCCACATAACTGTCAATCAAGATATGAAACATTTTCATCACCCCCCAAACTTGCCTCCTGCCCCTCTGCAGTCAGTCCCCTTGGCAGCACCGGACCCAGGCAACCACGGATCTACTTTCTGTCACTGTAGGTTAGTTTTGCCTGTTCTAGAATTTCACATAATGGAATTATATGGGGAATGTGTATCCATTCACTTGATGGTGGCCATTTGGGTTGCTAACACTTTGGGCTATTATTACTAAAACTCCTGTGAGCGTTCGTGTACAAGTCTGCGGGCATACGTTCTCCCCGGACTGCCTTGGTTTTGATTTGGGCTCCATTGCTTACTGACTGTTGGCTGTTGGGAAAGCTCCTCTCTGACACTCTATAATCTATATTGGTAATGAACATCTGCTTCTAAGGTCGTTGTGAATATCAGATGCAAATGCCTGCAAAGCTGTAAGAACCATGCCTGGACATAGTCAATGAGCCAGAAATGGTAGATGTGGGTACCTTTTCCTGGGACCCCAGAGGAGACCCCGCGTGGTAAAGGGCTTGTTTCATGGATGGACTTGGAGTGCCTTAGGACGCAGAAGCGGAAACCCACGAGACTTGGATGGACATCAGGTCCCAGGTCCCCATGTGGTTGAGTCAGTCCCTCTCGTGGTTCAACCCCTTCTCCTAGATCATCCCTTCTGAGCTTTGTGATGGCGGAACATGGGCCCCACCGTCTTCAGAGACCTGAAGTCCTAAGGGAAAAATCTGTCTCCACGCTTTGTGAACTATAAGGTATCTCACAAATGTAAAGTATTGCCGTGGTCTCGGCCCTGCTGATTATTCAATAACAATGCTGCTGTTGTCCTCAGAAAAGACTGGACTCTGTATTTAAAAGGTTTGCCCAAAAGTTTAAAGCAAATTACCCCAAACCCTGCTCCCACTGACTGAGAGCTTTTGCCCTTTAGAAAGGCTTTGCCGTGTGTGTGTGTGTGTGTGTGTGTGTGTGTGTGTGTGTGTGTGTGTGTGTGTGTGTGTGTGTGTGTGTGTGTGTGTGTGTGTGTGTGTGTGTGTGTGTGTGTGTGTGTGTGTGTGTGTGTGTGTGTGTGTGTGTGTCGGGAGCCCCTCCCCCAGTCTGCAAATGCTCCTCAGGGAGTGGGGAGGGCCTGAAGTTTCTGGCTGTCCTTGGAAAGTTGATTTAATAAGGGTTCCAGGAAAACCAGCCTCCCTCCTTCCTCCCTCTCCTTTCCCTTCTCTAGTTTGGGATCTTAAAGAGGCTGAGCTTGTTTCAGACCAGGCTTTGCGGGGAGGGGGGCGGGGGAGACTGAAGCGGGGTCGTGGGCCGGGGAGTAGAATGCCCCTTTAAAAAGATAAGCACTAGCTTGAAAGACACTTTGAGCTCGAAGAGGCTTGTTTTTGTGTATTTTTCTCTCGTTTAGAATAAGACTTGCAGAAAAACAAGGGGGTGAATCCAAAACTGTTTACAAGGCCGCTTCTCGTAATTGGGAATGGGGATCCTCACCCCCTTCTCAGCAGTAACCTGGGCTAAAGCCCCCAGACCCCACATGGTGGAGGGCACGGTATGAGAGCCTTGCCGTCTCAAAATACTTGCCTACATGCTCAGAAACCTGCAACTAATAAACGATTTAATGGCCGGGGTTTTACAGCTCCTCCCACCTACCCAGATTTGAAGGAGTCTGGTGGCCGCTCGAAGAGGGAGAGGTTACACTTAATGGAAAAGCCGCACGATTCCATTTCTGGCTGCAAGCCCCCTGGATGCCAGGCACCACAAAGCAAGGCTTTGTCTTTGTGTTCTGCAGAAACCTGGGCCCGTGGCGGGGAGCTGCAAATGGTGCCAGAGACATCACCCCAGCTTGAAGTCCGGCCCTGGGCCCTGGCCGCCACTGGCAACCCCCCAGGGGCTCCCGCAGCTGTCTTTGGCCCGAAGGGGTATGCATTTCAGCCTGGCTGCAGGGGGAGCCCCGAACAAGTACCGGAGGGCATCCCACCACCAGCCTCGCACAGGCCGAGGTCCTACTGGCTGCGGCCAGTGGGCGTGGCCGGAGGACCTGCGGCCTGGGGGCCAGTGTCCTGTGGGCCAGTGTTGGGTGGCTGCCGGGGGTGGGAGGGGAACATTCAGGAGCACTGCTGCACCCCACCCCGTCCGCAACGTAATTTTTTCTTGTGAAAAGAACCTGTTTACTTCTAATTGACACTGGACATTGAAGAGGAGTTTCTCCCCCCGCCGGGCCGGAAGGCGGGTGGAATTCCACAGGGCAGAGAGCGATGTGGGGAGACCCACTGGAGTGCAAGGCCGGAGGGTTTCGGGCTGTGGGAATCTGCGCGGCACGGGGCCACCAGGTTTCCCCGGGGCACTCCACTCAGCCCCTCACCCCCTCTCCAGAGAGAGCTACCTCGGTTCCTTCGGAAGGGTGTGTTTGCAAGCGTTCCTGGAGCTGAGCTTTGCAGAGGGTGGGTGCAGGGGGAGAATGTGAGGCAGGAGCCGGAGGGCTCACGTGTCCACTTGACCACGCCGGGCAGAGCCACCCCAGGGCCGTGTTCTTGGCCCTGCCTGCTGCATTGCTGCACCATTAGCTTCACTGATTTTCCACTCCGGCTTTGCCGGCCAGCTCCCCGAAGTCAGGGAGGAGGAATTTCTCAGGGAAGAACAAATGTCTGTCCAGAGCCCTGGCCAGGGAGGGGGAAGGGAGGGAGCCCAAACAGAGAAGCAGGCCGCACTGCTGCCCCCGGGTTTCTGTGACGACCTGGGTGGGCAGGAACTGGAGAGAGAGGGTCAGGGATGCCTCTGGGGCCTGTGGCCCCTGCCCGGAGGTGGGTCAGCAGGGCCCGGCCGGGATGCTTGCTCCCGGTCAGGCCGAAATAGTGAGTGATGGCTCGTGTCTGGGGCCGTGAGGGATGGCCTTGAGAGAAGTGAGTTCTGGGGAGTCATTATCCGGGAGGGAGAGGTCCGGGGTCAGAGATCCTGACCGGCAGCTGTGCCCTGTTTTTACAGGGCCTCGATCCTCGGGGGCCACTGGGGGCTCCAGCTCCCCCTGTAGACGCCACCTTTGCCTCTTCCCTCCCCAAAGCCTGGCAACGAGACAACTGTTTCCCTGCTGACCGGGAAAGTCCAGCTGCTCTGGCACTGCTGGTCTCCCAAATTCAGCTGCCCAGGCCGCCCCGTTCATTCTGGAGAGGAGGCTCATCCAGACTTACGCCCAGCATTCCCTTCTCTCGGCCCACCCTGTCCCCGACCTCCGCCCCCCAAGTGATTCAGCAGCAAGTTAACTGCTCTACCTGGTCTCTTAAGGCCTGGAGTAAATCCCAAACTGCTTCCTCCTAGGAGAAGCCTTCTAGACCAGGGGGTCCCCGACCCCCGGGCCACGGACTGGTACTGGCCTGTGGCCTGTTAGGAACAGGGCCGCACAGCAGGAGGGGAGGGGGGGGTGAGTGAGCAAAGCTGCATCTGTATTTACAGCTGCTCCCCATCGCTTCCATTACTGCCTGAGCTCCGCCTCCTGTCAGCATTATTGTGAGTTGTATGATTACTTCATTATATATTACAATGTAATAATAATAGAAATCAAGTGCACAATAAGTGTAATGCGCCTGAATCATCCCGAAACCGTCCCCTCCCTCACCCCGGTCCATGGAAAAAGTGCCTTCCACGGAGCCAGTCCCTGGTGCCAAAAAGGTCGGGGACCGCTGTTCTAGACTGTGGGCTGCTTCTGAACTTGGGGGCTTGCTCTGACTTACAGCCGCTGACGGCCAAGTCGGGGGGACATTTGCCTGATGGGCTGCTTGTGGCTTGTACCCTGAGTCCCCCGTCTCCTGTTCTTGGTTCGCACCGACCCTCCCCTGCCCCCTTGCCAAACGAGGTGCCCACTGCCTTCATTTAAAGGCTGTCTCCTTGCAAACCGGAAACCTCGGGAGAGGGGTTTGTCCAGTCAGTTCCAAGCACGAGAACCGTTGGCTCGGATGGAGCTCGAAACTCAGTGCTCCTTCCTGAGCCCACGTGTTGTATCGTGGCCAAGGCTCCTGGGATGGGTGGTGTAAAAGAAGGTGAATGTTGGTGTGAATGTGGCTGTGTTTCCCAGGCCCTGGATGTGTAGGTGCGTCAAGCCTCAAGTGGGTGAGAGGGTCAAGGAGTTCGGCGAAGAGTGAACATTAGTGGTCATGAGCTTGGGCAGGGAAAGAGGTTAAAAACCATGAATACTGGAGAGTCATATATTTGATCAACAAAGAAAGTTGAACTTAGAGCTTAGCCCCTCCTCTGTTTTCTCTACAGACGAAAACTAGCCCCTGGCTAGTGGTCCCTTCACCATTTGTTTACTGATTTAGTTTTCTTCCTTCCTTCCTTCCTTCCTTCCTTCCTTTCCTCCCTGTCTCCCATTCATCCATCCATCCATCTGGCCAAATAAGACTTCCTTTTCCCTTGTTTAATACAACATACACATTCATACATAACAACTGTTTATCCTGGTCCCTTAGCTGGAAATGTCCATCCCTATCCTTTCCTGCTTTCACTGTTTGTAATTTCTACTCTTAGCTTAAGGAGTAGCTTAAGGGCCACCTCCCTCTTGAAGCCCTCCTCTGTCTCCAAATTAATCACTCCTTTCCCCCCCCCCACCCCCTTTCTGTGTAACTTTCAATCTGGCACTTACTTTCCTCTGCCTTACATTATGGAGTTTTTTGTTTGTTTGTTTGTTTTTGCGTTACGCGGGCCTCTCACTGTTGTGGCCTCTCCCGTGGCGGAGCACGGGCTCCGGATGCGCAGGCTCAGCGGCCGTGGCTCATGGGCCCAGCCGCTCCGCGGCATGTGGGATCTTCCCAGACCAGGTCATGAACCCGTGTCCCCTGAATCGCCAGGCGGACTCTCAACCACTGCGCCACCAGGGAAGCCCACATTATGAAGTTTTTAACATATGGCTGTTTCCTCCACTAGAGCAAAGTTGTATGCAGTCAGAAAGAATGTTTTTATTGCTCTTTTAAAACATGGATATTTTGATATGCAATCTGGGTTCATTGTGGAAAATTTAGAAATTATAGACTTGTAAAGAGAAAAAGAAAGTCTCTTATATGCCCATCATCCAAAAATAATCACTGTTATTGGTGAATCTAATTATATAGATTTTTTCCCTGCATTTATACAAGCATAACTTTTCAAAAATGGAATTTATATGTTATATACTGGTTTGTAACGTAAGCAGGTACTTCCTGCCATGCAGAGACGTTTCCATCATGCTTAAGTAACTATGTAGTAGTATGGATGTGCAAAATCTATTTACCCAGGCCTTTACTGTTGGGCACTTAAGTTATTTTCAATAGTTTGCATTTAAGTGAACATACTTTTACAAATAAAATTTGCCCATGTATCCAAGGATACTTATATTCTAAAAGTTGTGATTACCCAGTACCAAATAGCCCCAGAAAGGTAATACCAGTAAAGGTCTTTAAAAATAATAATTAATAAACACTATTTATTACATTTTCACATTCCACATCCTTTACATATTTTTACCTCTACATTGATCCCATGGCCATAGGTTTTATTTTCAAAATCAGATGAGGAAACTGAGGTTCAGGGAGTTAAGTAATTTGTCTAAGGTCGTCTAGTTGATAGGCGGTGAAAGTGGGATTCAGGTTCAGGTAGGTCTGACTCCAATTTTTTTTTTCCAGTGTATTATACTATGTCCCTCTATCAAACTGGGTTTCTTCCTGAAATACAGGCAGACCAACATGTGAATTTAAACATTGCTGGGTCCGTCCCTTTTATCTCACAGGAATTGGGCTTCACCTCCCTTTCGGGGGTGGTATGTCCATGTGTGTGATTGGGGTAAGGGCAGCTGGAGACGCTTGTGCATTTCTTGTGTGACATTCTTCTGCTCTTGGCTGCGAGGTTATGCGTCGGTCATAGGTCTGTGAGCTGCCCTAATGAAAGTGATTCCCTAGCTTAGAATAATCAATGGAACGAAAACCCCATCGAGGCTGCCTTTTGCACAGGAGCTGAGACCTCCTACTTGGAGTAGGTCTGGGATCAGAGGTCGCTAAAGCATCAGAGGCCACACCTGAGTTTTCCTCGTAGGTCACACTTATTCTAGAATATAGTGGTATTGCCGGGACACAGTAAACCACCTGGAATGTTTCTAAAGTAGTCCAACGATGTCTTATGGATAGAAATAAACATGTTAGAAGGTTCAGCAAGCCTGAAGCGTTAGCATTGTTTTGAGGCTACCAGTAAATATTTATTTAAAGCGTGAAGAAAAGCAAAAAAAAAAAACCCCACAAGGGTCCTGAAATTTTGTTTTTCTTAGTGTTTACATCTAACAAATTAATGTTTTAAACAAAAATATATATAATACGATGTAGTTGGGCTAGTCACAAAATAATTACAGGATTTTCAAAATTAATTAATTTGTGGTATACTGTCTGAGGTGTGCCCCAGGAATAGAACACAGATTTATTGCAAGTTTTTTGGTAAATATTTTCTTCCAGTTCTGTCAGTAACTATCTGTGTGCCCTTTTGGGGAAAACACAAAAATTCTTGGAGGCCCCTCTTGACTGGGAGGCCCAGGACAAATGGCAACCCTTCCCCAGCCTCACCATGGGTCAGGCCCAGCCCTGGCCAGTGTCGCTCTTACTACGCATAGGCAAATACAATAAGTGACTCATTTAAAAAGCGTCATCCGGGGCTTTCCTGGTGGCGCAGTGGTTGAGAGTCCGCCTGCCGATGCAGGGGACGCGGGTTCGTGCCCCAGTCCGGGAAGATCCCACATGCCGCAGAGTGGCTAGGCCCGTGAGCCATGGCCGCTGAGCCTGCGCGTCCAGAGCCTGGGCTCCGTAACGGGAGAGGCCACAACAGTGAGAGGCCTGCGTACCGCAAAAAATAAAATAAAATAAAATAAAAAACATCATCCAGTGACAACCTCAAATAAGGACATAAAACTCAGGTTATGAGGACATCTGAAACCACAGGCGAGGGCCTCTTCCCTGAAGTGAAGGGGCAGATTGACTGTCGTTTGTGTGCACACATATATCATGAAGGCAGAGGTGTCGTTCGTTCCTTTGTTTACCCCAGCACCTTAGAATAGTGTCTGATACACGTTAGGCACTCCATGAATACTTTTTGAAGAAATGAATGCATGCATGAACGCACAGCGAGGTAACCATCCGTTTTCTTTTTTGAAAAAGATACCTACAACTAGTAAGGACCTACTGTATAGCACAGGGAACTCTACTCAATACTCGGTAACGGCCTATCTGGGAAAAGAATCTTAAAAAGAGTGGCTATATGTATATGTTTAACAGATTCACATTGCTGTACAGCAGAAACTAACATAGCATTGTCAAGCAACTATACTACCCCCCAAAATTTTTTAAATAATAAAGGAACTAGGGAAAAAAAGATACCTACAATTTCTAGCTTTAAAAAAGGGGAAGATAAGAATGAAATCCTTTTCAACAGGAAGGTAAGGAAAGTAGGTGAGAAATAATTATTGCTACCCCACAGTGAGTCCTTTATATCACTTAATGCAGTGGTTCTCAGGTTTTCCCGGCAGGCACATCACCCAGTGGGCTTGTTAAAACCCCTTGCCGGGACTTCCCTGGTGGCGCAGTGGTTAAGAATCCACCTGCCAGTGCAGGGGACACGGGTTCAAGCCCCGGTCTGGGAAGATCCCACATGTCGCAGATCAGCTAAGCCCGTGCACCACAACTACTGAGCCTGCGCTCTAGAGCCTGTGAGCCACAACTACTGAGCCTGTGCTCTGGAGCCCGCGAGCCACAACTACTGAGCCCACGCACAACAACTGTTGAGCCTGCGTGCCTAGAGCAAGTGCCCAGCAACAAGAAAAGCCACAGCAGTGAGAAGTCTGCACACCCCAATGAAGAATAGGCCCCGCTCGCTGAAACTAAAGGAATCCCACACACAGCAACAAAGACCCAACGCAGCCAAAAATAAATTAATTAATTAATTTTTAAAAAAACAAAAATCACAAAAAACCTTTGCCACAGTTCCACCCCCAGGGCTCTGGATTCTGCAGCGGGGCCCGAGCTGGGTGGTTCTAACAAGTTCCCAGAGGATGCTGATGCTGCCATCCAGGGACCACACTTTGAGAATCTGATATCAATTAATTGTCTATAAGGTAGGTGCTGTGTGTCAATTTCACGGTTTAGGAAACTGACACAGAGAGGTCAAACGAACACTTGCCAGGTTGAACAGCTAAAATAAATGGTGTAGCTAGAGTTCGACTCAGGTCTATTTAATATCAGTGCCTACGGCTCTAACCCCTGTACTGGGAGGTGGGGGAAACGAGGAAGTAGAAGAGGGCTGAGTCCGATTGCCGGGGTTTATTGGAGGAAGGAAGGACCAGGAGTAGAAAGTTGTCTAAAAGCTTGTCTGGAAGGAAGGAGACCCTCTTCCTGGAACACCCTTCTTCTGTGTTGCTTGGGGCTTTAAGTCAGTTATCACCACCTTTGGAATGTGGATCAGCTCTCCCATCGTTGGAAGGGTCTGGTTTTTTTTTTGTTTCTTTTTTTTTGCGGTACGCGGGCCTCTCCCGTTGCGGAGCACAGGCTCTGGACGCGCAGGCTCAGCGGCCATGGCTCACGGGCCCAGCCGCTCCGTGGCATGCGGGATCCTCCCGGACCGGGGCACAAACCCGTGTCCCCTGCATCGGCAGGCGGACTCTCAACCACTGCGCCACCAGGGAAGCCCCTGGAAGGGTCCTTTTGCATTCGGAAATCTCTGCCCCTTTATTATCCAACTTCAGGGTCGACTTTGGGAAGTAAGGTTTATTTTCCTTCGGTTTTAGGAATTAGTTTTTAAACCTTAGAAGCGTCAGGTTCTTTGACTACGTACTGATTGAAGGTCTCGCTTCGGCATCTAAAGCTTTCGTCCACGTTATTTGCACTCTCAAGGCTGTGTTAATGCCTGAAGGGTACATTTGGAAGAGGCATTTATTTCGGAATATGTGTCCTTTCCCCACTACCCTCAGACTCCCAGTCCATTTTTTAAATTTATTTGCCTAGTGAGTTCTCATGAAGTCTCTCATGAGCATCAAAAAAGGACAGTGAAATAAATCTTTCTAGAATACCTGGGCTCCCAGCTTTCTGCCAGTCACCGCCTCTGAGCTACTCCATACCCTCGGCCCTGAGGCTTCTTCTGGAACATCTCGGGCCAGAGGGAAAAGATGAAGGGAGACATGTGTTGAAGGTGCTGGTGGCTGCAGCTCTGTGGCCAAAACAGAATCCCCTCTTCTTTTTTTTTTTTTTTTAAATATTGACTATATTCTCAGTGCTGTGCATTACATCCTTGTGTCTTATTTATTTGTTTGTTTATTTATTTTTATATATTTATTTATTTAATTTATTTATTTTTGGCTGTGTTGGGTCTTCGTTGCTGCACGTGGGCTTTTCTCCAGTTGCAGCAAGCGGGGCCCACTCTTCGTTGCAGTGCACGGGCCTCTCATTGCGGTGGCCTCTCTCTGTTGGGGAGCATGGGCTGTAGGCGTGCGGGCTTCAGTAGTTGTGGCACATGGGCCCAGCAGCTGTGGCTCGCGGGCTCTAGAGCTCAGGCTCAGTAGTTGTGGTGCATGGGCTTAGTTGCTCCGCGGCAGGTGGCATCCTCCTGGACCAGGGCCCGAACCCGTGTCCCCTGCACTGGCAGGCGGACTCCCAACCACTGCGCCACCAGGGAAGTCCCATGTGTCTTTCCCCCCCCGCCCCGGCCTTACCACACGGCATGTGGGATCTTAGTTCCCTGACCAGGGATCGATCCCGCACCCCCTGCAGTGGACCGCCAGGGGAGTCCCCTCCCCTCTTCTTATGGGAAATTAACTTGCAGTCTCCTGCCCTCCCTCATGGCGGAGGGCCACCTGTGCTGGTGGAGGCTGGAGGGGATGTAGTGAATGGTACTCAACTCCCAAGGCCCAGCGGAAACTTAGAATGTTGGTTAGAGCTGTTGGAGTTGCCCAGAGCTTGTCCAGTCAGCCTTCCCATCTCACAGTTGAGAACATGGAGGCCGAGAGGGGAGATGATGTGGCCCGGGTCACACAGGAGTGGCAGGGCCAGTCATCCCAGTGACTTCCAGTCAGATACTCCTTCTGCTCCCAGCCAGTTACAACCACCTGGGGCTCAAGCAGAGTTTGGTACTGTGTGGTTTTCACAAGGATTTCAAATGAGGCTCTCATCCCTTAGGACACCCGGAATGTGGACATTGCCCAGAGTAGGGAATCTCCCACAGGAGGCTCATTGTTTAAGATAACCAGCTTGTCCGCTCACAGGACTCCCCAGTGTAGACATTGGCCTTCCAAGCAGCCTTTGGTCCTGGTTCTCCTACCTGCTCTCTGCCTGAGTGCCATTCCATCTCAGGGAGAAATATCCCCAAACCACGCTCTTTTAGTTTCTGAAAACAGTACTAAATGCTCTACTTTCACAGTGTGTGTGAAGGAGGAGAAAGAGAAGAATGAATACGTGGTATGTCAGCGGGTCCTCTGGGCCATCACTTTCCTGCCAGTCTGTGGAACAGACCATTGGCCCCAGGTTCCATGGGCCAGTCAAATTCCCCCCCCCCGATATTTTGGGTTGACAATTTATTTTGCCACGTAAGAACATCTTTAAAAAACCAACACTGTCCACTACTGGTGCTTGTTTTAATTGTGGTAAAATATACATGCTATAAAACTCAACCGTTTTGAGCGCACAGGTCCTTGGCATTAAGGACATTCGTGTTGTTGTGCAACCGTCACCGCTGTCCGTCTCCAGAACTTGTCACCTTCCTGACTGAAGCTCTACCTGTTAAACATGTAACTCCCCAGTCTTCTCTCCTCCAGCCCCTGGCAACCACCTTTTACACCATTTCCTTTTGAAAGGGTGTCTATTGGGACTTCCCTGGCGGTCCAGTGGTTAGGACTCTGCGCTTTCACTGCCGAGAGCCCGGGTTCGATCCCTGGTTGGGGAACTGAGATCCCGCCAGCTGCATGGCGTGGCCAAAAAAATAAATAAAAGGATGTCTATCACCTTTATTCTCGTAATGTAAAAATAAGGGATGTTTCTTTAACATTGAAAAAAATAGGTCACTTTATGAAGAGTCCCTTCCTTTCTCCACTGCAGTGGGTGGTGAGCGTCCTTGCATTGGGCATGGTGACCCAGACCCACCACTGCAGCCACGGGACCAGCCAGGGAGGGAAGGTGGCACAGAGCCGGAGGGGAGCTGATAGCCCTGGTGCGTGTGCTCTCAAGCATCCACTGAGGTTTGGGGAGGGGGCAAAAGGCAAATTCTGAAACAGCTGTGGCCTCGACTAATTCATCAGCAAGTTTAGGGAGCGGCAGCGTTTTCCTACGCAGCTACTGGTGCTTCCTTCCCCAAACCAGCTCCGAGGAGCATGGGGGAGGGGAGGCCGTCCCAAGGCCCTGGGAGGGGGCGGGGTGGGGGGAGAGCCATGCATTCTTTTCTTCAAGGAACCTGACCGGACTCTAAGGTCAGCGCCCGGCGGATTGGGAGCTGCAGGGCTACCTCTTGGCTGTCCTCCTTCCCCCACTCTTAATGATCTTTCCATTACAGAACCCAGACCAGGAAGTGCCTGACAGGTCACAGCTGCAGACACATGGCTGGGAGGCCTGGGCTCTGGGCCAGTGGTGGGAGGGTCTGAGTTCCCCTTCGAGCAGCGGGACCCCTACACACACACACACGCACACGCACACGCACACGCACGCACACCCCACTTCAGCTAGTTGTCCAGCTTTTCCCTGACAGCTCAGGGGAAGGTGTTCTTACTTCTGTGTTGTCACAGTTGGTGGCCGGTGGTACTTTTGCTTTGAGCTTAGGATGTGATTGTAATAAAGGCAGGAGAAGTCCCCCAGCTGAGGGTCCAGACCCCTGTGCTTACAGCCCACACAAGTGTCCTTACTGGGCTTGCGGTTCTTTGGGGGAAGTTTTCCATCAATGAACAAGGCTCTCCAGCTTCTCTTTCCAAAATAGGAACCCCCCTGAACATGGCTCTAGAAGCTTCCCGGGCGCCCAGGGCAGTTGTAAGGCACAGCCTTAATGCTGCCCGAACAACCACTCTGATTCTATCGAGGTACCCAGTTCAAAACATTTTGCGCGGAAGGTCTAGAGGCAGGAGCATGGGCTCTGCAAACACACAGACCTGGGTGGGTAGAGCCCCCTTCATTTTATCCTCTTCACCGAGGCCAGCTCCTTCCACATACAAGTTTGCTCAGGAAATGTTAATTTACCCTAAACTGTGTCCGAGGGGGGCAGTTGTCACGCAGGAATTTCTGTCTCCACCGCCAGCTGTGTTGTTGGCTTGCTTCCCTGAATCTGCCAAGGCTGATTCCTCTGGTGCCAAATGTGAGCCGGTGACACAAACTTCTAGGAACCGGGAGCGGAGGCCCTCCCTTCCCGGTGGCTGCAAGGCACCTACCTTTGCTCTTTACGCTTCTTCCTGCACGTCTTAGGTGAACTTGCCCCTTCCCAGAGCAGCTCTCTCTTCCAGGTAATGTAGAGCAGCCCAGGGTACCGGGAATCCTTTTGGGAAATGGGTGGAGGACGCATTTTTCTTTCCAGCTCTGCCCAGAGTGCGTCTGTAAACATTGGGGAGAGAGGAAGAGGGGAGATTTCTTTTAAAAACAACTCCTGGGCGCATTCCTTTGTTAATCACGTAATTACAGCCCTCTCCCCGGCCTGAAAGTGTTCTCCTCCTCGTGGTGGGAGGTATTGGGGAGGGGTGGGTGTTACCCAATCCCTAGGAGGGAAGAAAGTACAGGTACCAAGGAGGCATCAGCTGGAACCCGGCACTGGGGCTTGAACCCCAGACTCCACTTCGATGCTGGGTTACCCGTCGCCACATCTCTGGGAAGGTTTGCACAGAATGCTGGGCCTCCCCTGCCCAACCACTTCCTGCGGAGCTGGTTTTGGGGGGTCTTGGGGTGGGTGCAGGGCCCTGGCTGTGGCTTTGGCCAGCACAGGCGGCTCTGCGCTAAATTACAGTGACGAGATGGGACAACACAAAAGCCCCCAAATCTTTTTTTAATAAAAACAAAACACACCTCCCAGCCCCAAGCCCCTGGGCTGCTGAATGGCGATGGCTTCCTGTCAGGATTAGCTGGGCTGCCTGGGCATGTGTGCACTGCCTTTCTCCTCAGGAAATACCTTTAGTAAGCCCTGGTGGGGTCCCCATGGCAACGCGAGAGGGGACCTGCTGACTGAGGCCATTCAGCTCCCATTGTTGCCGGGCCCCTTTGTCGGGAGCTGTATTGCAGCCTCTCTGGCAAACACAGCAGTTTGCACCGTTTTGTCAGGCTGAACGTGGAGTCTTTACATTTTAATGGGCTCTTCTGGCAGTGGCCCATTTGCATGCAAAATGCTCCTTCTTACTTCTGTCCCTTTTTCTATTAAAAAAAACAACAAACCCTACACTCCAAATCTCCCTGGGTCAGGGGCCCGGTGAACACAGCTGGATCTGGGTGTCTGGCCCCGCTAATTGATCTGGTGTCCCCGGCTCCCCTCCCACCCATGGCCGTGCGCCCCATTTCTGCAGCTCTCCCTGCCTGTCGGGGATGCCTCGCGTCCAGGGAATCTCACATCTGGAGGGCTTCCTCCATGGACCCTCCCACCGTTGCAGGATGACCGTTGTTCCCTGGGATTTCGGTGAGAACCCCCTCTGACCTGGCCTTGCTAGACTAAAGTAAGTTTTCAGTTCCATTTCAAAGCCAAAGTAACGTCATAAAAACCTCGGCCGAGGGCTCCCGGAGCCCCACTGGGCTGTTCTGTGTTTCTTTTAAGTTGCTTTCAAAGCCACCCCGAGTTCCTCCCCCACCCACAATTGCCCCCTCATTTATCTCTGGGGAGTTTGTGCTGAGACTGTAAACATTCCTGGACCACCAGTTCCCCACGTTACCGGAGAGGATGGCCCTTCTCTCCTAACTTTCTCAACCCAGAGACGCAAAAGCAAAAGGATTTCATAGGGATGACAGCCATGGAGAGCCCCTGCCCGAGACAACACGCATGGATCTGTGGAGGGCTGGTTATTCAAGCCCTACACCCGTCCCCTTCGGAGTGCGGTATAGACACGACACCACACCTGACCTCAGAGGGTAGATGAGACATGCACTTACGGACCAGCCCTCAGCCGAGCAGCTTGAATGAGTGCATGATAAAGCCATGAGTTTTTTTAAAATTTTTATTGGAGTATAGTTGATTTACAGTGTTGTGTTAGTTTCAGGTATACAGCAGAGTGAATCCGTTATACATATATCCATTCTTCTTCAGATTCTTTTCCCCATATAGGCCATTACAGAGTATTCTGTAGAATAGAGTTCCCTGTGCTATAACGTAGGTCCTTATTAGTTAGCTGTTTTATATATAGAAATGTGTGTATGTCAATCCCAATCTCCCAATTTATCCCTCCGCCTTCCCCTCACCCCGTGGTAACCACAAGCTTATTTCCTATGTCACATTACAAATGAGAGGAGGAACAGAGCCGCGGAAGTCTCCGGAGAATGAGTTTTCACGTCTGGGGAAGTGGTGGAGAGATAGGAAAACAAGGTGTTTTAGGAGAAAGCAAAATAAAGGGCAGTGAGGGTACTGGCTGCAGAGGTGGAACCAGGAGAGCTGGGTGGGAGGAGGTAGCTGAGAGACCCCCAGGTCCTGGCGGAGGACACAAACTGCGCTCTCGGGGGGCCTGAGGGGATGGGATGCAGAGGGCCAGGAGTGCGACACTCGGGATGTGTAATCAGGAGAGCTGGCCCAAGGGAAGGGGTGGCCAGCCTCTTTGCCTAACGTTCTGGATCATCTCAGTGGATCAGGCAGGGGTCATCGGAGGGCATCAGTTCAGCTGTAAGCTGCGCTCGAGAGGGAGGGGTTGGGACCAGAGGAGGTGTCAGGGATTGAGCCAGGGACCCAGGCAGGAGGGAGGGGTCGTGCCGCATACTTGTGGCCAAGGCAGAGCTGTAGGTACCTCCCGATGCCACGTGTGCTGGGTGAAGGGCCCAGGACCCAGCAGACCCAGCACCTAGAGCCAGCGCTGAGCCCTGTTTTGTGACTTTGGGAGAAGTCTCTCTGCCTCCACTGTCCTGTGTCTAAATGGAATAAATGCAGGTGAACATGAACGTGGATAAACGCGCCTTGTGAAGTATCAGGCGCCATACCGAAACAGGGCATGACTGTTGGCCCTGGTCTGCCAATGTCCCAGTGCCGCCGCACCCACTCCACAATCTCCTCCTCCGCCACGTGCGCACAGTCACAGCTCCTCAACTTCGAGTAGCTCAGCAGGGCTGGGAAAGTACATTTGTAAGGAAGAAAACAGAGTTATAAAGCAGTAGTTGTGGGGCGGATGAAAAGGGAAGAATGAGGCCAAAGTAACCAACTGCAGAATCCCCTGTGAGAAGGTAGGAGACACGGGCGCCGTCAGACGGGACCCTGGGGCCGACCAGAAAGCGTTTCCGTTGTCTTCTGGAAGTCAAGGATTGCAAAGACAGTGAAAATAAGGGCTGCCTTTCAGAGCGGTAGACCTGGGCTCCAGATGTGTGGGGATTGCGGAGAGCCAGGCCACCTGGGTGCGAATCCCTGCTCAGCCACTTAACTGACTAGGTGGGCCGCCTTGGACACATCCTGAACCTCCAGGTGCCTCAGGGTCCCCTCTGTAAAATGAGGATGATAGTACCCACTCCACAGGGTTGTGGAGCAGCTGTCAGCTTCTATACCCACAGGGTAGAGATAAGAGTGGTTATCGGGCTTCCCTGGTGGCGCAGTGGTTGAGAGTCTGCCTGCCGATGCAGGGGACACAGGTTCGTGCCCCGGTCCGGGAAGATCCCACATGCCGCGGAACGGCTGGGCCCGTGAGCCATGGCCACTGAGCCTGTGCGTCCGGAGCCTGTGCTCCGCAACGGGAGAGACCACAACAGTGAGAGGCCCGTGTGCCGCAAAAAAAAAAAAAAGAGTGGTTATCAACCTCATAGGGTTGCTGTGAGGATTCAGTGATAGTGTGTGTTAAAAGTGTTCACAGGATATGGGATGTATATAGTAAGCATACTGCCCGCATTGGTGTTACTGTTTTCAGAGTTGTTTAAGGATCCCAAGATAATATATGGGGAGGCGCGTGGTCAGTCGCAAAGCGCTATGCAAGTATGTTGTTATTCCTTCCTGGGTTCGTGCAAAGTTGTGAGGCTCGGGGATGGATGACTTCCAGACCGAACTGGTTCTTATGGGACCAGGGCTGGTGAAATGGTATTTCAGTAATACATTTTCAGGTATATTCGTCCTTGTGGCATGAAAGGCCTGCATTCACAGTCTCTGCAGAGAAATGTGTTCCCTGGGACTTCTTGAATGGTTCTGTTCTATCCCCCACCTTATAAGTTGAAATCACCTTGGGGGCTGTTTTCTACTATGTTTTCTTTTGTTCCAAGCAGGCCATGCATCTGGCCTCATCTCCCATCCCCTTCATTCCGAGGCACAGCACTGCTCATAAGCACCTCATCCTTTTCTGCTCCCCCCAAAGTTTCGCTCCCTTTCCCTACCGTCATGTTCCCCTGTGCTGTGAACATCGCCGTCTGCACTGACCACCAGTACTTGAGTTCTGAAACCTCAGAGCCTGTGCTGGATCACCTGTCCTGGGCTCTCTCACCTGTCCCGTTGCCTCGTGTTGTATGATCAAGTATCGCATAAATCTTATCACCCTGGTTAGCACAAGGTTAACCAGCCCTTCCGCTGCTTAGTTTAATCCTTTACATCTCTTTGCCCGGTAACAGGGGCTCACAGAGACACCTAGTGATAGCCGTTCTGGAGAAAGCCTCTGTCTTCTTGGATTTTTTGGAAACTGGGGTTTCATCTTCTAATGACAACGTTTGTATGGATTTGAGCCTCCTTAAGGCCATTCCCTACCCTACATGGTGCCCATGGCTGGAGAAGACTCAGAGTTCAGAATCAAGAACTTGGATCTGATCTGATGAACCCAGGGCAGAACTGCCTGCTAGATGACAGTGGCAGATTTCTGCCATAAGCCAAATGCTACATCCTGTTGGCTCGTTGGGAATTACAAAGCCCTGGTATTTTGGAGGAAAGTAGGAAGGGAGAGGGACACAGTAGGGCCCCGTGAACGTTAATCACGTTCCTAGACTTGAGAGCACTGCCCCTCACCTCTAGCTGCTTCCTTGAGGATTACTAAAAAGTCTGGGTCCCCTGTCTGCTCCTAATTCCCCCTGGGGGATGGAGGGGCTCCATCAGAGAAGCAGGACGGGGTTGAATCCCTTTCCCTCCCACTAAAGGGGGTACCAGGTCCAGCCTGCACAGCCTTCCACAGTCCACCTGCCAGCTGCACCGTCCCAGGAGCTGCCCAGGACCACAGTGCTCCTGAACCCCAGATTCAGGCAGCTATGCAGGAGGCTTTGTCCTCTCCTTGTCTTCTGGAGAGATGGCCAAGTTGTTGACGGCCTTAATCCTCTAAGGGTGTGCAAGTTCAGCACTAACCCTAAGCCTAACCATCTAGCTCCCGGTGGTGATGGTGGTGACTCTGATGCGGGCGTGGAAGCATGATGCACCGTTTTCCCACAGTGCACTCCAAGCATATTGTACCCAGAGCCTGGTCACCACGGAATCCAGATACCAAATGTCCTCCAGCCTCTGTTCCCCATCCCTCAGGAAGCGCGGGACACATAAAGCACGTGTGTGGGTTTGCCGTCTCCCTCAGCGTCCCCATTCCAGTTCATCACGTGCTCCAAGAGTTGGAATGTCTTTTCAAGTTGCTGAGCAATAAGCTGCTTTCTCTTCTTCATCGTTCATGGCCAGCCCAGTAAAGCTGTCAGTTGGCTCCTTTCTTGACTGCTAACAACACGTAGAGCCCTGGTCCATGGGTCTCGGCCAGAGAAAGGCCAGCTCAGTAGAGATGGAGCCACAGATACAAGGGCCTTTCCAATGAGGGCGTAAATGGGGGACCCTGGAAAGACCAAAAGAGAATGGAGAGTAGTGACGTGATTGTCGCAGGCGGCCGGTGAGCAGTGATGTCCTGCATCAGCCGCCTTACAGAGGACTCTCCAAGGTCGGGGCTGCTACTCCAGGGGGTGACATAGAGGGGCAGGGCCCCGTAAAGCAGCAAGCGGTCCATTACCGTTCCATCACCTCCTAAACGAAAGCAGTGTTTACCTGCTTTGTCAGTGGAGACTTTGACACACATCCGAGAGCACTATTAGCCATGAAAAAAAATCACCCAAGAGCCGTCAGCTGGTTTTTGGTTCTTCCAAAAATTAGTCTGTGCCAGACGCGAGCTTCAGTTCAAGGCCTACTGAGTATTTTCTGAGTTTCTGACGTGGTTAGGCACTGTGGGAAAACTATGATAGGCAATTCTGCCCTGAGTTGCTGGCTGTTTCTTAGGCGAGACATGGACACTTTTGACAGTTAGGAAACCGTGCACCCAAATTTCCATCAACCAATGAATGGATTCATAAAATGTGGTATATCCACTCAGTGGAATATTATTTGGCTGTTAAAAGGAATGAAGTACTGAGACATGATACGACATGGAAGAACCATGAAAACATGCTCAAAGAAAGGAGGAGGACACAAAAGACTGTATATTGTGCAGATCCATTGATATGAACTATCGAGCGTAGGCACATCTATACAGACAAAGCAGATCAGTGGTTGCCTAGACTGGGGGAGGGGGAGAGGACAGGGAGTGACTCCTAATGGGTACAGGGTTTCTTTTGGGGGTGATGCAAATGTTCTAAAGTCAGATGGTGGTGATTGCTGCATAATTTGGTGAATATACTGAAAAGCATTGAATGATACACTCTAAATGGGTGAATTTATGTGAATAAGTAATTTATGGTAGTGAATTATTATCTCTATAAAGTTGTTTGAAAAAGCAACAGTGCAACACGGTACGGAACTGAGTGTGCATCGTTGTGGTTCAGACGGTTACTGTTGTACAGAAAATGAGGGTAGAGACACTCGTGCCAGCAGAAGGCTTCCTGGGTGTCTCGGATGGTACACTTTGAGTAGGTGGGTAGGAGGGCTCTAGAGAGATGCCCGACAGTCTTGAGCAGAAGTAAGTTTCATTGTGGGGCAGAAGTAAGGCAGTTCGTGCAGGAAACATTCAGACTTGGAGCAGAAAGTGCGGACGAGGTCGCATGTGGAGGTGGGAACAGACTGTGACGAGTGTTGAATGCCAAGCACGGGGTTAGAGTACATCCTCTACACAGCACAGGATACTGATCAGGAGAATGAATGGGACCAGCTCACCAGGGCCTGAAACATCAGGGGGAGCTTTACCTCCAGCAGCAGGGACAAGAAAGCTGGCTCTTGAGGCTTTAACGGACCACGTACGAGAGTTTTGTTCGCACGTCCTGGTTGGAATGAGCGGGAAGTTTAGGATCCAAGCTAGAATCAGCTAGAGCTTGGTCTCAGCAGGACCAGTCTCCCTTTGCTGCTTTCTCCTGGGGAAACGCCCGTGTGCCCCTTGCTACCTTTTTGTTTCTGGGACCTGTCAAAATAGGCTGTGATGCCAGAGGCTGAGAATTTGCGTTTACCGGAGTTTACTGTTTGACCAACGGCTGGTACAGATCACGAGCTGCAAAATATTTAATCAGTGAGGTCATTGCAGGGAAATAAGATTTGATCCACAGGAGCGTCTTCTGTCCTCCTGAAGGGTCAAGTCTGAATGGCTTTTCTTCTGCCTTCTTTTGGCAAAACCACAAACCATTAAAAATGGAAAGAATAACTTTTTTTCCAAGACCCACAAAAGCTTATATTTAATGAGCTGTGTGGTCTGCTCACCTTTGGTGGCGTTCCTCTTGACGTGACTCACAGAAATAAATGAGTGCGGGCCTCGTGGTTTTCAAACCCTTTGAAAGCAGCACTCCCTTTCTGATGACTCCATATTTGCCCAATATTTAAGACAGAGCCCTTGGGTCGAAGGGCGCCGGGGCCTGCAGCCTTGGCCTCTGAGCCTTATCCGAGGCCCCTCTGAGCAAAACTACTGTTAGTTCTTGGCTCCCAGGACACTCATTTCTTCATTGGTGAGGTTTCTAGAAGAAACCTGTTTGGGACTTCAGGAGTTTTTTTAAAATGAGGTGGTGAAGGAGAAGAGGGAGTTTGGAAGGGAAGGTGATGAAGAGACAGTGCATCATTGTTACGTCATTCCGCGTGCATGTATTGCGAGCTGTCATGTGCCAGGGCCCTACTGGGTGCTGGGATTTGAAGGTCAATGTGACACGTCCCCACACGCACAACCCAGTCGAGAAAGGGGACTTTCCTTCAGTGTGACAAGTGAGAAGGGAGAGCACCTGACCCAGAGTGGAATCAGAAAGGGCTTTGAGGGACTTCCTTGGTGGTCCAGTGGTTAAGACTCTGAGCTTCTAATGCAGGGGGTGCGGGTTCAGTCCCTGGTCGGGGAACTAAGATCCCACGTGGCAGCGTGGCCAAAACAAACAAACAAACAAAAAAGAGAGGAAGGGTTTGAGGCAGTTTCCAGCCAGGCTGAGAACCGGAGGGTGTGTGGACAAGCCAGGCAGAGATGCAAGGCCCGGCAGGGCAGTAGGGCCAGGTGCCTTTCAGAGCCTCGCTCATCAGGGCCTGCAGGGCAGGGGGCCCCCTGGCGAGCCTCTGGTGATGAACCCATGGTGAGAAAGAAGGAAGGTTCCAAAAGGCAGCAGAAACTAGTCAGGTGGTAGACGGGAACTGCAGCAGGTGTGTTCTTCTGGTGGGCGATGGACAGTGGACAGAAGATGCCGAGAGCAGGCTTGCATGTCCCAAGAGGAACTAGGAGGTGCGTTTCCCCCTTGTTAGTGCAGACGGGTCCGCCTGGGATGGTGGCCTCTTTCTGTGTCCGGCCTCAGGCCTTCTTGTTAGCGTGAGTGCAGTGCTGCTGGTGGAGAGGGGTGGGTGTGCGGATCCCCAGACTCTGGGGAAGGAGAGGTGAGGGGAAGTAGATGTGTGTGCCCGTGTGTCGGAGGGGGGCAGGGGAGAGGAAGGTGGGAGGCTGGAGAGGGGGAGCCCTGCAGTGGGACGAGGAGAAAGGAGCTTTGTGTGCAATGGCTTTTGCTGCCAGAGCAAGTGTGGGTTTTGTGGCAGCTGCCGGCCTCCGTTCCTAATATAGTCAAAAGGTCCGAATCCTCTGGCCCAACACCTGTTAGCTAGAGGCTCCCCTGAGCTGACCTTCCCTTGAGCTGTCTCTCCCACATATGCACCCTGTGCATCAGACCCATTGCGGGGCTCAGACCCCCCAGTGCTAAATCACTTGAACCCAGACACCTCCCATGACAAACTGCCCCCCACGTGGATGGGGGCTGCTGGGTTTGTGGCAGGCGGGCTTGTTCAACGGTTCCGAGGGAAAGGGGTAAGGCTGCCCCAGCCAGAAGCAAACGGGGTGTTCCTCTGGGAAGCGGCCACTCTTGGCAAAGAGCTGAGTGTGTGGGGAGGGGACACTCTGGACGCACAGGGGTCCTGGGAAGGGCCGGCTGCCCCCCTAGGATGGAGAGAAATGAACCCTGAACCGCTTAATGCTGCTGCAGCTGCTTCCTAACTTTGCCTCTTTCTTCCTTTGCCCTCTGGAGGAGTGGGGTGGAGAGGAAGCGATGGGGGTGCCCAGGTAGCCAGCCGTCTCCCGACTGACCCATCTTCCCATTCCCCCCTCCCCAGCTCCGTAGCCCCTGGGATGCTGCAACTCAGTGCGGCTGGCATAATGCCCTTTGTCTTTCCCCCCTCCCCCCCACCCCGCTTCCTCTTCCGGGCCCCTGTGGCGGCAGCAGCCCAGCCCTGGGGAGCCCCCGTGGAAGTGGAGTCCCTCCTGGTCCACCCCGGTGACCTGCTGCAGCTCCGCTGTCGGCTGCGGGACGATGTTCAGAGCATCAACTGGCTGCGGGACGGGGTGCAGCTGGTGGAAAGCAACCGCACCCGCATCACGGGGGAGGAGGTGGAGGTGCGGGATTCCGTGCCCGCCGACTCCGGCCTCTACGCCTGCGTGACCAGCAGCCCCTCGGGCAGCGATACCACCTACTTCTCCGTCAACGTCTCAGGTTGGTAGCAAAGCCCGCCCTCCCCCTCCCTCAGACCCCCTGCCCTCCAACCCTGTCTGCTGGTTTCGGGGGGGAGGCAGGCCCTCTGCCCGGCTGTGATCTGCCCCTACTCTGCTGCAGAAGCTGCTGCCCACTAACATCGCTCCCTGCCCGCCGCGTGGCTTAGCTCTCAGGGGTGACCCGTGGTGCCGGCCTCAGGCCAGAGAGCAGGGGCTTCCGGGACCTACCTCGGAGGTGATTGCGGACACATCGGGGGCAGTGAGACACTGTGATTTCTCCACCACAGCTTGCCCAGTCCTCCGGGTGCTACGAGGGCCGAGGCAACTTCCACCCTCTCACTCCCTGGCCATTTGGACTTGGTACTGGGCTTAGTAATTAGCACCCCCGAATACGTGGTGAGGTCCCCGGGTGATGGGGGATGACCCAGGTGCGCCGCCGTATCCACGGCTTCCAGAGCTGTTAGGGCAGCCAGGGAACCCTAGGGCTCTGTGACTTTGGGGATCTGCCACTTGTAGGATGCGACTTGTACAAAACCTTAGGATTAAATAAGGTGGAGCTGAAATTGTCTTTATGCCGTTTGTGCGTCCCCGGGTGCGGGCCTGGCATCTCCTCCCCCGGGTGTCATCTAGAACCTGCCCCTAACTGAGGGACTTGCCTCCTTTTTTTCCCTCCAGACCCCCAAAAGCACTAGAAAGGACTGGAAAAAGATCTGGCATGAACCCTGATTGGTGACCACATGCTAAAAGGGGTGGATACTTGTTGGGGACAGGTGTTGGCAGCTGCGGACTGTGTTGTGGGCTCCCTGTCTGCTCTGGTTAAGAAGGGCAGCTCCCAGACCTCAGCAGATGCGTGCTAGGAAAAATCCAACTCCACGTCGTTCAGCCCGTGGCTTCGGAAATGGCTCCTGGCCGCAGTGCCTAGATCTGGGTTTCCAAAGGAGGACACGGGTTCCCTGGCTGCTAGTTCTGAGACCCTGCGCATCCAGGCGATGCTGAGTTGAGTGAGCCTCTGAATGCAGGGTGGAGTTAAATTGAAGAGAGCCCACCTGCCCGCCGTGGAGCTGCCCAGTGTGAAGGCTTCTTCTGGGCAGAGGAGGGCAGGGCGTCGGGGTCGGTGGAGGAGGGCAACACGCACAGAGCGTGCAGTTCTTAAATAAACCGTGTCTCTCCCTCCGAGGGACAGGCACTAAGGGAGGAGTGGGGCCGGGGGACAGTATGGGGAGGGGTAGCTGCGGTCATCTATAACTGGACTGGCCTTTGTGTTCCTTGGGTGGTTGTTGATTGGATGGGAATCTCGCCAGCCCCTGTTCCCTTGGAGGGACGTCAGTACCCCTTTCTCCTTCCCGTAGATGCTCTCCCCTCCTCGGAGGACGATGATGACGATGATGACTCCTCTTCAGAGGAGAAAGAGACAGATAACACCAAACCAAACCGTATGCGTGAGACACTGTTTCCTACCTTACTGCCCTTTGGGCCTGGGTGTTGGGTTTGAACGGGAAGAGGGGCGCTCGGGTGATTGTCTGGAGAAGGGGAGGAGGGGGCATGTGGGGTCACAGTGCTTGGCCCTGGGATCCCTCGGGGGTCCGGAGCAGTGCAGGCGTCATCCACAGGTGGTGGGCGGGTGGGCGGGAGGGCGGAGGCCCTCGCTCCTGAGCCTGACCAGGCCCTGCCCGTGTCTCTCTCTTTCTCTCTCTCTCTCTCTCTCTATCTCTCTATCTCGGCTCTCCCCGGGCAGCCGTGGCTCCCTACTGGACGTCGCCAGAAAAGATGGAAAAGAAACTGCACGCGGTGCCAGCTGCCAAGACAGTGAAGTTCAAATGCCCTTCCAGTGGGACCCCGAACCCCACGCTGCGCTGGCTGAAAAATGGCAAAGAATTCAAGCCTGACCACAGGATCGGAGGCTACAAGGTACCTGTGTTGATATGAAAGTTAGAATCAGGGGAACAGGAGCCGCTGCTTAGAAAATCCCTCTTTATATGCTTTAATTGTGTTAAATAACGCTTTCTATCTATAAAATTAAAAATCTTTCAAATACAAAAAAGTGTATATAAACTTAAAACTCTTCAGTCTTTTTTTCTGTGTATACCTACGGTTTTTACTTGGACGATCACGTCTGTATAATTTCTTGTCAGTTGTTAACATTATAACATGAATCTTTTGTCATGTGTTTGAAAGATAATTTTTCATGGCTTTATAATGTCCCGGTATTAAAATGTTCCATAATTTAATGAACTATTTTGCAATGCTAGTTACTTTCCAGTTTTTCACTGCTGTAAATAATGTTGCGGTGGATATCTTTGTGCTTAAGTCTATGTCAGCATTTTAAAATATTCTTCTTTAGGACAGATTGAGGGAAGTTACTAGATCAAAGTGTAAGCAGTTTTTAAGCCCTTGATGCATGCTACCCAATTACTTGTTTTTCCTGATAATTAGGTAATTTTATCCATTCATTCATGTATTCATTTATTACATGAACATTTCTTGAACACATGTCTTTCCAGAAAATGTACTAGGCAACAGAGTTCAAAGTACAATGGGAAGACATAAAATTTTACTGTGATATTTGCTCTAATGGAGGATGATGTAATCAGTTGGGGTGCGATTTTATTTTTTATTTTATTGTGGTAACAGTTACTTTCTCAAAGAGAAGATGAATTTTCCCTCCCATAGCAGAGTATGAGAATGACAAGCTCACTCTACCTTTGCCAACAAATTTGATAGATGAGAGTATCGCATTGTTCTCTGTGGGCTCTTTTGCTTAGTAACGAACTTAGAATTTTCATGTGTTCATAAGCGATTTCCATTTCCTGTTGTGGGAATTGTTTATTCGTGTCCTTTGCCCGTTTACAATTCCAGGAAGAACATCTTCATCTAATCCCTGCTTTAAAGTCTCTGATCATTCTTATCGTTCCTGTTTCTCTTCCATTTCACTTAGCTGCTCTTTTCTCATTATTCTTGTATAAGAAAAGCAAAGGAGATCAGAAAAAATATGGAAACTGTTTAAATTAATTCACCCAACACTTGCTGTAGGCAAGGCTCTGTGCTCTGAGTCTCATGAGGCAGTATCCTGCCCATACAGAATTCTGTCTAATAAGATGGCAGATATCCGTGGGCACTGCACCTGCAAGGTACAGAGGGACGGAGAGAACAGGTTTGGCCGGAGATGGGGCTAGAGGAGATGGACTTTGAAACGAGATGTCAAGGGCGGGCAGGGCTGGACTCGTAGCGGGGAGCTGTTCTGGCACAAGAACAGGGTGGACAGGGGTGCAGGGTTGGGGAAGTTCCCAGTGTATTTGGGAGGGTGCAAAAGGCACATTTGTACAGATCACGATGGCCTTGACCTTTGTGGGGAGACTTTCTGGGTCCTCACACCCGTCTGCCTGATGCCTTCTTGCAGAGTATAAATGGGCTGGGGTCACTGTGCAGCAGGGCTGCGTCCTCCGTGCTCTGATTGGAGGGTAAGCGCCTCGGGGCACCAGCACCGCCTCTTGCTCCAGACCCGCAGTAGAACCCTTCGGCATGTTTCCGCTCAGGTCCGTTATGCCACCTGGAGCATCATAATGGACTCCGTGGTGCCTTCTGATAAGGGCAACTACACCTGCGTCGTGGAGAACGCGTATGGCAGCATCAACCACACCTACCAGCTTGATGTCGTGGGTAAGAAGGGACAGGAGTAGGAGCTTAGAGGGAAGAGCAGGGACGCTGAGAAAACAGCCTGGAGCCAGGTTTACTTAGGGTTGGAGTCCGGATGGTGTGGCATTTATTAGCTCTGCCACCTGCCTCTCTCCTTACCTGTAAACAGAGGTGGGAGGATGAGCCATACCACAGACTCACTGTAAAGTGACAGGTGCTGTTGGTAGTCCCTCCTGCAGGAGGTGACTGGAGTAGTGGTGGTAAACTTAGCTTAATAGTAGCTGTCACTGCCTGGATGCCAGCGGTCTGCTGGGTGCAGTAACTACACCACGGGCAATTCTCCTGGCACCCCTGCAAGAGAGGCACTGTTGGGCTTCCCTGGTGGCGCAGCAGTTGAGAGTCCGCCTGCCGATGCAGGGGACACGGGTTCGTGCCCCGGTCCGGGAAGATCCCACGTGCCGCGGAGCGGCTGGGCCCGTGAGCCATGGCCACTGAGCCTGTGCATCCGGAGCCTGTGCTCCGCATACAGGCCACAACAGTGAGAGGCCCGCGTACCGCCAAAAAAAAAAAAAAAAAAAAAGAGGCGCTGTTGTTCCCACTGTACGGAAGAGCAGACTGAGAGGCTCAGAGAGGACAGGCCCCAGGTGAATGCAGACTCCAGACTCCAGTGCATGAGACACTAGGAAGAATGTCACGCCTCTGGGTGCTGTGACTGCAGCCTCTTCCTTCTAGAGGTTCTGAGTCTCATTCTCTAGCAACCTTAAGGTAAAGAGTTACCCAGCCAGCATTCTGCTTCGGCTTTGAGGCTATGGTCTTGTAAAAAGAAGCTTCCGGTCCAGGAGGTCTGGGGTTGGGTCTGAGATTCGATGTTTCTCACAAGCCGGTGATGCTGCCGCTGCTGCCCTTGGACCACACTTTGAACAGCAAGCGTCTAAGTGACTGTGATTTTAGCTAAGGACGGGCAGGCTGGGCCGAGGCCCGGGAGTGCTTCTCTTTGGTGGCCTTTGGGGTGCCCTCTGTCAGCATCTCAGCCAGGAGCAGCCGTGGCAGAGCCTGACGAGCCTCTCCCCTCCCTCCCTCCACAGAGCGGTCCCCTCACCGGCCCATCCTGCAGGCAGGGTTGCCAGCCAACAAGACAGTGGCCCTGGGCAGCAACGTGGAGTTCATGTGTAAGGTGTACAGCGACCCGCAGCCCCATATCCAGTGGCTAAAGCACATCGAGGTGAATGGGAGTAAGATTGGTCCGGACAACCTGCCTTATGTCCAGATCTTGAAGGTAATCCCTGGCCCCAGTCTCCGTGGGCTGGGCTCTGAGAAAGAGGCCTGTATCTCCCAGGGCCCGGGTTGCTGTGGTCAGGCTCAGGGCCCACGATGGGGCCCCATCCCTTCTCTTTGGATACAGGCTCCATCTTAAATGGGGACCCAGCCACATTCCGCAGGACCAGTGGCAGGTCACGGGTGGAGGCGTGAGGGGCACAAAGGGCTGGGGGTGGGCATTGCTGGTTTCTAAAGAGCATCAACAGTGACTGTACCCGAGCTTTGGGGTCAGCTACTCCAGGAAGGCGTTGGCATTCCTGCTTTTCCATTGCCCATGACCACAGCCTTTCTAGGCAGCATCACCCAGTCTCTGCCCTGGTTCCCAAGTCACGTTCTTTCTGGCACGTGGGCTGAATGACAGGCACGGCTTAGGTAGGGTTGGAAGAGCAAAGGCCACAGGTCAGTCCTCAGCGGTTTCAGGAGTAATTGGCATTTTCTTCCTTTTTCCTCCCACCCCCAGACTTTGATTGTCCCTGAATGCTCCATTAATCCAGGGAAGCTAATTGCCTAATTCTCCAGTGGATCTTGCAACAGGAAGTCACCAGAAGCTGGGAAAGTGGTTTCCCTGCTGGTCCCAGCATTAGACCTCATCCTCCCGGGCTTGGCCATCCCAGAGATTTTCCGGCCACCCCGCTCTTCACCTCGGGTGCTGAAACTGCCTTGTAGGAAGCGGGGCCGTGGCCTTGGCCTTGGCCTTGGCCGCCCTCTCCATTCACAGTCCCTGCCCTCGTCCTGGAGGAGGGGGTTTAACACCAACAGAACGTTTGCTCGGGGGCAGTGATTTTTTTCTTTAGTTTATTTTTCGGTCAACTGCTCTGGACTTTCAAAGTCCGCTTGTGTTGTCCTGACAAGGGGAAGATGGCGAGTCTCACTCCAGCCTCCCTTTGCCTTAGCTCCTGGGCCTGCGTGGGAGCAAAATACAGCCACATCTCAGTGTTGGCCCAACTGATGGCGTGTCGTTGGTCTGTTCCAGCATTCGGGGATAAATAGCTCGGATGCGGAGGTGCTGACCCTGTTCAATGTGACAGAGGCCCAGAGCGGGGAGTATGTGTGTAAGGTTTCCAATTATATTGGTGAAGCTCACCAGTCTGCGTGGCTCACAGTCACCAGACCTGTGGCAAAAGGTAACGGGGAGCTGGAGGGGCCCCTGTGCTGGGAGTTCGATTGAGGCCCCGAGCTGCTGGGGCAGGTGGGGAGGCCAGCGCCCCACTCCCCCTGTTACCCTGCTGTGTTTCTAGTGCCCGGAGCCATGGAAAAATACCCGGCCTTGGGAGGCTGGTTTGGTTTGGTTCTGTGTTGGTGTCGCCCCCTCTGTGCCTTGTGTGTGTTCCTTGGCTGTGTGTGGGGTGCGTCCCGGCTGGTCATGCAGACGGAGGGTCTGAGTGATGGAGACAAGAGTGGACCAGCGTCCGCGGGCGTGTGTGCGTGTGTGGCTGCCGCCCTCTCCACCCCTCCTGTGTGTGCCCTCTGGAAACCAAACAGCCCCCCACGCTCCGGGCCCCATTTCTCCATGCGCTCGCCGCCGCATGCCGGGCCGGGCCGGGGCTGCCAGCGTCTGGTGACGGGTGTAACCAGCCATTCGTGTCGTCTCAGGTCTGCCGAGCTCCTCCTCAGGGTCCCACTCTCTTCTTCTAACAGGTCTCGCGCTGCCTGGTGGTTTTTGTTTGTTCCTTGTTGCAAAGGAGACGCTGGGGAGCATTTCTTCCTCTGGTTTTGTTTTGTTTTGTTTTTTCCTTTTCCTCTTCCTCCCTCCCTCCCTCCCTCCCTCTGCGCCTCTGAGAGGTCTCAGGTCCCGGGCTTGTCCATGTTGCTTCCGTTGTCTCTTCTAGACGGCCGGAGTTAATACCACCGACAAAGAGATGGAAGTGCTGCACTTAAGGAATGTCTCCTTTGAGGACGCGGGGGAGTATACATGCTTGGCGGGTAACTCTATCGGACTCTCCCATCACTCTGCATGGTTGACCGTTCTGGAAGGTATACACTGTACTTCTCCTCTCGATGTCCTGCCCTCGCCATGGGCACGGGGGGAGCATGCATCGCGGGGCTGGGGGAGACACAGAGCCGGGCTCCGAGGGCCAGCAGGTGGCCCCAGCAACCTGTCCGGCTCTGCAGGTCGAAGCCTCTCGGTTCACACAGGTGCTTTCCTCGTGATGCAGGAACGCGGAGGTGTCCCACCTGTGTGCCTGCCTCTGGCTCTCGCCTGGGCCAGTGCGATGCATGCGTGGGATCTGGATTTAACCTGCAGCTGGGCTCTCCTCCAGGGCAGGCTCCTTCCCTCCTTGGGTCCGGCGGCCTTCCTTAGCTTGTCTGATCCTTGATCGCCAGCACCCCCCAAAAGTCTCAGAAGGGCCCACTCCCCCTGTAACTGAACGTAGGCACCCTCGGGGCCCACTCCCCCTGTAACTGAACGTGGGCACCCTGGAACGAGGGGCTTGCTCTTGGCAAGGATCGTGCTCTCCTAACTCCCATGTTGCCACCTCACAGTGAGCGAGGTTCCACCCAGACCCAGACAGTGGACTGGAGCTGCATCGAGCGAGTCCTTTCCCAGGCAGCACAGGGGGCCTGATGGTGCCCATTTATCCTCCTTGGCTCCGACGTCTCCTCTCTCCAGAGGGGAGCTGTGTGCACTGGTCCGGGAAGGCAGGAGCCTGCAGCCTGCTCGGGGTGGTGGGCTGGTGCCTCTGCAGGGCCTGCACGTGGGCTGTGCGCTGTGCTGCTCTGGTTCCTGCAGACTCTGTCCTCTTGTCTCCTCTCTCCCTCTCTCCTCCTCTGATAACACCCCCGCTGGAGGGAGAGAAGCGTTCTGTTTTTCTCCTCGTTGCTGTCTCTGTCCCGTGTGTGCTCCCACTTGGTTGTCTGTGTTTCTCGACGCTGGGGAAAGAGAAAAACAGAACCGCTTGTCCTTGTTATCAGCACTGCCGTCCCCTCGTCGGGCCTCGGGAGGTTCCCTTTGGGCTCCTTTGGGGTCATGCCTGGGGCCTCCCGGGGGAGGTCCTCGGGGTGCTGGCCCCTGTGGCTGGCGGGGGTCTTTAAAAGGGGAGGAGTGGGTGGAGAGCTGTGGGGGGAGAGGGACCCTCCCCTCGTGGGGAATGTGTGTTCTGTGAAGTGGTGCTGGTTGGAACCCTCCCAGCCTCCGCGTGGGAGGGAAAGGGGGCTTAAACTGCACGGGCTTCTGTGGGGATGGGAAGGGCGAGATTCTAAACGGAGAAGAGAATAAAACAACCCCCCTCCACGTCCTTCTTCAGCTTCAGGAGTTAGACCTGTGAGTAGAAGTCTTAAGAGAAGTTTACATTTTCCACCTTTAGCAGTCCAGACGTATTTGGAAACTAAGTTAGTTTTGCCTGTGGTTTGGCGGGGCGTGGATATTTCCATGTCTGGCCTGACACAGGTGACGTTAGGTGAAGCTGAGAGACGAAGTCAGGATACACACTGGTTTTCTTCTTCCCTTCCCTCCCCTTCATTGTCCCCATGCTGTGAGCGCCACCAGATGCCAGGCGCTGTGGCCTGCACACATGGGTGAGGTGCCGTCTGAGCCTTCAAGGTACTTGTGGGCTGTCAGTGATGAAAGGTCGATGGACGGTTCAGCTGTCCCCTGTGATAGGGGGACACAGTGCTCAGGCGCTGCAGAGAAGGGCCGAGTTCTCATGGGGACCCTCTGCAAGGCATCTAGCACAAGCGAGTTCTCAGCCGTCTCTGGCAGGGCACCAGGTACCCTTCCAGCCCAGCCGTCCCGCTGAGCAAGGAAGGCTCCTGAGTTCACGAGGATGGGCTTCGGGTAGCAAGATACAGTCCATCCCTCTTGGGATACGAGTCAGGATCAGGAAACCTCAGCGATCACAGAACGTCTGATGTGTGCTCAGTGCCAGAGCCCCAATCCTAGCTGGGACCTGGCTTGGTTCTTCTCTGCCCTGAAGATTCCCAGAGGAGAGGAGATGGGTGTTGAGTTTCTTATGGAGCTGGGACCCTAGTGGACGGGCCCCGCCCCGAGCCCGCTAACACCCTGTTCGCACTGACCCAGCCCTGGAAGAGAGACCGGCGGTGATGACCTCGCCCCTGTACCTGGAGATCATCATCTATTGCACGGGGGCCTTCCTCATCTCCTGCATGGTGGGGTCTGTCATCATCTATAAGATGAAGAGTGGCACCAAGAAGAGCGACTTCCACAGCCAGATGGCCGTGCACAAGCTGGCCAAGAGCATCCCTCTGCGCAGACAGGTAACAGAAAGTAGATGGGGGGTTTGCACACTCTGCCGTATGCTGTGCGCCATCCCTGTGCCTCGGGGCCTTCCCCGGGACCCTCTAATGCCCTGTCCTCGCCACGGTGCCCAGCCAGCTGCTTCGGGCTTTGGCTTCTGGGCCAGGGCAGGGGAATGTCCTGTCCCAAGTGCTCCAAGTCAGGCTCCAAGCTGTTCTGGTCCGTGAGCCCATCTTACCCCAGCCACGGTGACCTGCTCACCCGGCATGTGGATTGGAAGACGGTTCTAGCTGGGCTGAGTGCACAGCTGGTACTGCGAGTTTGAACTGCCCCCCAGGGCCCATTAGAGGTGCCAAGGTGGGGAGTCCCCTGGCGGTCCAGTGGTTAGGACTCCACGCTTTCACTGCCAAGGGCTCGGGTTCGATCCCGGGTCGGGCAGCTGAGATCCCACAAGCCACGAGGCACGGCCAAAAAAATTAAAAAGTGAGGAGAATAGAGGTGCAAAGGTACAGAGTGGGGGAGAGGACCTGGGTTGGGTCCCAAGATGCCCTCCCTCTCCTGTGCACCCCTCATCCCAGAAATGGAACGGAGGGTGAAGGTGTGTGAAAGGAGGCCACCTTCGCTAAGAGCTGGGCTAATTCTGGAAGGAGCTCTGGGAGTCAGGAATCCCTAATCCGGGGCAGGGTTTTCACAAAGAATGGGGACAAGAATAGAGTTGCTACTGCAATGGTAAGATACACAGTGTCAGTCTGGAACGCTCATGTGAAAGGTGAGTAAATCAAAGCCCAGAAAGGCTAGTGGGGAAAATAAGTCAGTTTTAGAACCTAGGTCTTCCGACCCCCGGTGGCCTTTCTGCCACTCTGTGCTGGGGAAGGAGCATCAGATGACAGGTACATACCTCTGCCGTTGGCAAAAAGCCCTAACTGGGGATGAGAGGAATCCCCGTCCCCGCTGGAAGGGTGACCCCACGCTTCCCCGTAGGTGTCGGCCGACTCCAGCGCATCCATGAACTCTGGGGTCCTGCTGGTCCGGCCCTCGCGTCTCTCCTCCAGCGGGACCCCCATGCTGGCTGGGGTCTCTGAATACGAGCTTCCCGAAGACCCTCGCTGGGAGCTGCCTCGGGACAGGTAACCCTCTCCCCTTTCTGGGGAACCCCCGCTCGTTATTCTGACGCTGGCAGTGGTGTGTGCTCCGACCTTCCAGGGAGCGACGGTGCACCAGGTGCATCAGAGACGATGATTTCTACCTTCTGCTCTCGGTTGGGGGGGCTACGTGGAGGCGGGGAGGAATGGGGTGTCCTGTCAGGTTTGAACTTCACCACCCCCGGCTTATACCACCACCCTTTGTTTCCCCGAAAGACTGGTTTTAGGCAAACCCCTGGGAGAGGGCTGCTTTGGGCAGGTGGTGTTGGCGGAGGCCATTGGGCTGGACAAGGACAAACCCAACCGGGTGACCAAAGTGGCTGTGAAGATGCTGAAGTGTAAGTGATGCTCGTGTCCCTGCAGAAACAATCCCTTCCCTTTCCAAGCGGGCCATTGCCCACACCCGCTACATGGCCTGCTTAGGGATGTCCAGGAGTGGGGGGCATTCTGCACCCCAAGATCACTATGCTCTCACTTTGTTCCTTGGCATCCACCTGGGTCGTCATCAGGTGTTTATTCTAGATCCCGTTGCCAACTGATTTTCCTGACGTAGCCTCTGCCCTACTCATTACCACTTATGGAGACACCGGCTCTCGTAAGAGGGATGGGAGGATAAATCTGGATGTGAAAAAGGGAGGAGAGAAGCAAGTCCCAGAGAAAAGGGACCCCTGGGTGCTCACTTCATCCCCTCCCTGAGTTTTTCTCCTGTCGGCCTGCCTTCCAATGCAAACTAGTCTCAATTCCCTTCTCTGACTTGTCCATAAAGCGGATGCAACCGAGAAAGACCTGTCAGACCTGATCTCCGAAATGGAGATGATGAAGATGATCGGGAAACACAAGAACATCATCAACCTGCTGGGGGCCTGCACGCAGGACGGTAGGCGCTGAGCCCGCAGGCTTCCCACCCGTGTCGGGAAGGGGCTCAGGCGGGAACCCCGGGCTTCCTGCTGCCTGTCTGTCGGGGAGCAGATAACTAGCTGGGGTGTCAGCGACCCGGCATCTCTCAGCCACGCTTCGGGAAGTGGGTTGGGAGGAGAGTTTGGTTTAGCAGTAGTTGGAATGTGTTTCTCAGGGTCTGGGCTGGTGCCCATTGGGGTTCATACAGGTACCAGCATTCACACACACTGTGTGGACAGGAACAGCTGAGTTACTGTGGTCTAGGTTAGGGCTCTTGCCCCCAGCTTTGCTTGGGAACTTCCTGGACTGTGCAGGGGAGAATGATTTTGCTGGGTTTCTTTGGGGAGTTGGAATGAATTTGCGGGGTTCCCTAAAAGGGGAGGTTAGGCTTGGGGAACAGGCTCGCAGTTCCCCCAGTGCCATTGGGGGCAGAGTTCCTGGGGTGAAACTAGGCCCGTGTGCCTGCGTGGCGGCCCTGACGGCCTCTCGGTCCTCGTGTCCCCAAGGCCCCCTGTATGTCATCGTGGAGTACGCCTCCAAGGGCAACCTCCGAGAGTACCTGCAGGCCCGGAGGCCGCCGGGGCTGGAATACTGCTACAACCCCAGCCGTCATCCCGAGGAGCAGCTGTCCTCCAAGGACCTGGTATCCTGCGCCTATCAGGTGGCCCGAGGCATGGAGTATCTCGCCTCCAAGAAGGTGTGGTTCCTGAAGGCTCCCCTGGCTGGGGTGGGGGATGTGCGGGCCGCTCTTAGGGGACGTCAGAGTCAGGCGAGCCAGTGCGGCCTTGTGGCCCTGGGGTCAGGGTGGATTAGGTTCCAGTCCCTGCACTGGCACTCTCTGTGCAGCCCCAGGCAGCCGCCTCCTTACTTCTCCTCAAACGTGAAGTCAGAATACTACTGCCTGCGTTGTAGAACGGCTACGGGGGAAAATGAGGTCCCGTGCGAGACTTAAGGACAGCTTTTGGTGCTCAGTAAATGCTGCTTTGTTTGAACCCAGCCTGGTGTGGATGTGCTTCGCCCAGGGAGACGGGGCGTGAGAGCGCGTACACACTGGACAGAAGCGAAAGGTTCCGCTTGCTGGGTGCAAATCCAAAGCTAAGAGCTGGGAGGGGCAGGAAAAGGGGTCGATATGGAGGGTTTGCTGGAGTGATCGAGGGGCCCAGAGCTGGGGGTGTTTGGACGGCTGGCTCTGACGTGCGGGCGAGGGCCATCGTAGCGGGCAGCTGGACCGTTCGGGGAGGTCGAGTGGTGAGGTGGGCGAAGGCCTGCGAGGGGAGCGGGCCCACAGACAGCTGCAGACCCTCCCCTGCGCCCCGCCCTCCTCACTCCCATCCGTCTTCCCTTCTTGGCTCCGCAGTGCATACACCGAGACCTGGCCGCCAGGAACGTGCTGGTGACGGAGGACAACGTGATGAAGATCGCAGACTTTGGCCTAGCTCGTGACATCCACCACATCGACTACTATAAAAAGACGACCAACGTAAGTGCTGGCGCCGCCCTCGGTGCCCGTCCTCTGCCCGGGGCTCCGCTCCGCTGTGGTGGGGTGAGCCACGTCCAGCCCTGCATGTGCCCCCGCCTGCCCCGGGCCACCGCCAGTGTCCCCGTGCTGCTTGCAGGGCCGACTGCCTGTCAAGTGGATGGCACCCGAGGCCTTGTTCGACCGGATCTACACCCACCAGAGCGACGTGTGAGTCTGAAATAAGCAGTTGCCAGGGATGCCGGGAGAGAGTTTCCTGGGCGGTAGAGTCTGGCATTCCATCCCTGAGAGAAAAAAACATTGTATGTGCCCCTTCACTCTGTTCCCGGAGGTCATGGTCCCCTGGAGTCCCCTGGGGTTAGGGACTTGTGTTGGGGGCTGGGGCCGGGTTCAGGGGGCGTGCCTGCCGTGCTGGGGAGGGAGAGCGGCAAGGACTGCAGGGTGGCCTAGCTCTGTGCCCGGAACGCTCCTCCACAGGTGGTCTTTTGGGGTGCTTCTGTGGGAAATTTTCACTCTGGGCGGCTCCCCGTACCCTGGCGTCCCTGTGGAGGAGCTTTTCAAGCTGCTGAAGGAGGGTCATCGTATGGACAAGCCCAGTAACTGCACCAATGAGCTGTAAGCCGGAGAAGATGCCTGGGGTCCAGGCCTGGGCCCTGGGGGAGAGATGGGCTGGGCAGGCAGAGGGAAGAAGGGGTGCGTGGTCAGACACCGCAGCCCTCCCCGGTCACTCCTCCCGTGGTCCCTCCTCCCTGAGCCTTGTTATCAGCTCTGGTCCTCCCTCCCCCGCCCGCACCGGCCTGCCTCAGGTACATGATGATGCGAGACTGCTGGCACGCGGTACCCTCTCAAAGACCTACCTTCAAGCAGCTGGTGGAAGACCTGGACCGCATAGTGGCCTTGACCTCCAACCAGGTGAGGCTGCCCTGCCCAGACCTTCAGGCCCCGCCGGCCGGGTTCTCTCTGAATTCCTCCTGCCGCTGCCGGGGGGAGAGTGCGGGTCCAGCGTCCTTCTGTCCCCTCCCACAGGAGTACCTGGACCTATCAATGCCCCTGGACCAGTACTCCCCCAGCTTCCCCGACACCCGCAGCTCTACCTGCTCCTCTGGGGAGGATTCCGTCTTCTCTCACGAGCCCTTGCCCGAGGAGCCCTGTCTGCCCCGACACCCGGCCCAGCTGGCCAATGGCGGACTCAAACGGCGCTGACTAGCACCCCGCACCCCTCCCCGGACTCCATCCTCAGCTACGGCCCCAGCCCCGCTCCCACTGGACTCGCCGCCTCCTTTCTGCCCTTCCTGCTGGCAGGAGCCAGCTGTCGCCCCCGAGCTCCCCTCTCCTCTTCCTCTCAGCCTGCCGCTGACACAGACGAGCAGGGAGGCGGGGACTTGTTGATGGCCACTTGGTTCCATCCCAGATGTTGGACCGGGACCCCTCCTAGCCGCCTGGCACTGCCTGGAGGGTCAGGCAGTGGGGGCACGGGCAGCACACGAGGGAGAGCCGACCGAGCTTTTCTGTGTTGGTTTTGTCTGCTCCATGCAGCCTGTGTTCCCGTGGCGGGTGCCCGGTTCTCGGGCTACAGCAGGAGTGAGGGGGGGTGGTCAGCACTCGGGCCTCCGTGGAAGGCGACCTCTGCTCCAGATGGATGGTGCCAGTGGCTTATTAATTCCGATACTAATTTGCTTTGCTGACCAAATACCTGGTACCGGAGGATGGGGACGCAAAGGCCAGGAGCAGTGTCGTGGCCCTGGGGCCCAGCCCCAAAGCAGGGGCTTTGTACATAGCTATGAAGAAAACACAAAGTGTATAAATCTGAGTATATATTTACATGTCTTTTTAAAAGGGTCGTTACCAGAGATTTACCCATTGGGTAAGATGCTCCTGGTGGCTGGGAGGCATCAGTTGCTATATGTTAAAAACAAAGAAAAAAGAAAAAAAAAAGGAAAATGTTTTTAAAAAGGTCATATATTTTTTGCTACTTTTGCTGTTTTATTTTTTTAAATTATGTTCTAAACCTATTTTCAGTTTAGGTCCCTCAATAAAAATTGCTGCTGCTTCATTTTTATACGGGCTGTGTGACACGGGAGAGAATGTCAGCTGCAGAGGAGCAAGGTTGACGGGCTCTGGGGCTGTCTGTCCAGAGGGCACTGCGTGCTCTCTGTGGTCCCCACTCCCAACCAGCTCTTGCCCTCAGGTCCTGCACTGAGGCCTCCGGACAAGCCTCCTAGCTCTGCGATGCTTTGGGGAAGACAGGGAAAGAAGATGGCTGCGTGATGGGCAGGGAGCAGAGAAGCTGGGCCTGGGGCCAGGCCCTGCAGCCCTCTCCACCACAGACCATTTCCTCGGGGGAGAGGGTGAGGCCAGGTGGGGTCTGAGGGTCAGACAGGGAGCTGGGGGCCGACCTCAGAAGAGCCAGCTAAGTGGGCTAAGCGCGATTCGACGAGGGCCTGCAGGCACTCAGGCCCAGATGCGCAGCTGCCCCTCTGTGTGTGGGTGTGGCTTTGCCCGTGCTTCTGTGTCAAGGAGGACTTGTCCCCTAAGGCGAGCTTTACCTTCAGGCCCCCTTGCTTCATGTTTCTTGCCTCCCAGGCTATTCTGTGTCCGTGATTCCCCCTCCCCCCTGCCCATCCACGATTCCTGAATTCGTGTGATCAGACTGCGTGTGTTGGGACTATCACGCATCATGGCTTCCTATGGTTCTTCCTATACAAACTCCACCCCGGCCCTCAGGAAAGGGAGAACATGGTCTGAATGTGTGTGCTTTGGCTGCTGGGAAATTTTCTTCTTCCACCACCTGCTGGTTAGTACTGCCCTCACCAAGTAGGTCCTGGCTCCTTGGAACTCGGCTTCTACCCCCAAGTCTTGCCCTTTGCTGGATTCCTCCTGAGTGCAAAAGGAAGTCCAGCACGCTTTCATTCCTGTTGGGAGAATGGGCTTTTTGCTCCTGAGTTTTCCTTTCTGAGCTATTTCTCGGCAGCCGCAGGGCTCGCACCGTTGTAAAGTTCTCTCTTCTCCTGGGTCTCCTCTGTGAATGAATATGCAACTGTCAACATATCGTGATTTGTGTTTATGTTTAAAGAAGGCATACGTTGGCAGAGCCAGGAAATGAATTTTAGCACTTAAAACCATTTGCCTGACACCTTCTAGTGGGGCCTTTCCTTGTAAACCCGTGATGATTTCTGCCCACGGCTGTGTGGACGGATGGGCGATCTTTTACAAAGGGCTTTCTGTACCTTCGGGAGAGGTGCTGGGAGATAGAAGGCACTGTTATTGTAACAGTGATGTCCTCGCTGTTGCTACTGAAATCCCCCGTGAATTTCCCGAGAGACTGAGCTGACTGGCAAATAAAAGATAGTGAAATTGACCTGAGAGAAAATGAAATGGCCATTTTACTTAGTTGACCAGATTGGGTCTCCCGAGGAAAGGAATCCAGCTTATCTAATGAAGATGTCGTGCTGTCAAGGCACTGAGTGTCTGGTTTCCTGAGGGTTAAAAGATTAGGGCCTGGGATCACCACAGCATCGATCGATACTGCCCTCCCGCCCTTTCTAATTGCCACAGGCTGGGGAGCATCCTTCCCCGGGCACCGCTAATGTACCGTATTGATCTCAGGTAAGTAAGATCAAACCTCAGCTGGAAAGAATCTGTCTCAATGACAACAGAGTCGCTGTGTTGATCAGCCGCCAGTGGGGGGAGCCAGCAAGCCAGAATCAAAGATTAAGTAACGTGCCAATCGGCTTTCACGTTCCGTTAGTCTGACCTGACCTACAGCTGTGCGCTGGTGGGGACCGGGAAACCTTTAGTCTAGGTTTTAACGTTATAGAGCATTTATTCGATATCACCAGTGTGACCTGTAATGACCGAAATACAGGATTAGACATGGCACGGTGCAGGTCCACACATGTCAGATGCCACCAACACCTTTCTTTTGGAGCAGAATTCTCAGTGAGTGAGACAAGGGCCGAGTCTGACATCACCACTGGGGTTGGGCTTTAGAAAATGCCTCAAGTTATACTCAGATTATTAGCAGCCGGTACAGCTGCAGTATCTGCATGTGTGGGGAAGAGTAGAGGGCGGGGGAAGGAGACAGGCTTCCATTCCCTCAGCTGCTGAGAGCCAGATCGGCAGGAACCCTGGTGTTCAGAAACGCTCTGTTGGGGCAAGTTCTCTCTAGGTTGGCACTTAACAGTGTTTATGGCCATTTACACGGTGCTGCCTCCCAGATGCCTGTGTTGGTACATGGAACTGATACAGTTGCTGCAGGCACCAGTTAGAGGTTTAAGTGTCTCTCGTTCCTCCAGGAGGCCTAGGGTCTGTTAAGTATGGTGTCTTGAGCTGATCGTGTACATCTCTTCCCAACTCTGCACTGTTCGGTGACCTCCTGTTGGTAGCTTGAAAATCAACCTTGTGGGAGTACTTACATCACCGTAATATGCGAAGGCTACAAATCAGGGCTCCCCCTGCAACCACGGCCCCTGCCAGAGTCGGGTGTTAATCATTTACCAGAACACCACTAGCTCGGTTTCAGCAGGGGGCTGCATCTAACGATCATGGGACCCACCAGCCAAGGGCTCTCAATGATGAAACAAAGCAACGACCTTGACCTCTCTGAGGACTCTCAGAAGAAGGGGAGGAGAGGTGTGTCAAGTGTCTTAGATGCCTATTTATGAAGCAAAAATGGGTGAAGTCCAACGGAGGTCCAAACCCCTTGAGCTAACCAGTCCCACTCTGCTCATGGGGAAAGCCAGGAAGAGTTGTAGAGCAGCCCAGCAGCACCCGTGAGGCATCCAGCTGAAACAGGGCGGAGCAAGTGCACTAGCTCATCGCTTTCTCACGTGTAACACCTGAAATGTGAACTAATTAAACAACCATCACTTGAAAAATGGGATAATTTATTGTGAATCACCTTGCGAAGCCAATGCTGAGATGCCCGGAAGGCCGCACGGTCGGGTTTCGTCGTAGTCGAGGCACTGGCGTTCCTCGGCAGGACATGGTGAGGCGGAGAAGAGGTTTAGGAAGCGTTTTAAAGTGCATTTCCTTGCTGCGAAATGCTGGTGACATTCCTCATTTAGATGATCCCAGGTGGGGAGATGTGAGTTTTCCTTGGTTCCATTGACTCCCATCTAACTGCTTTCAATTTCACAGGAATCCAGTTTCATCACCCACAGCTGAAATACCTCTCCCCTTCTAAGCACTCCCCAAGGGAAGAAGGCTGGTGGTCAGCTGCAGGGCAGCCTATTTATTATGTTAAGTTTTTTCAGTATGGACAACACTGAAGACACCCAACGTAAATATCTGAACATGATACTTGTTACTGGGTAGCGTAGGGATGATATCAGACTCTAACAACCCCTGTGACTAACAGATAGTCTTGTTTGTGAAAGACAAACAGACCAGAAAAACACACACCCAGCACAAACAAATGGTTAAGTCTTAAACCCTTAATTATGTTTCCTAGCAAATGGAGGCTAATGGAAGCCATATGTGCTGGAAGAGTGGCAGCCTCCCAGATCCCTGCAGCCTCTGCAGGCCCGAGAGGGGCTGTCTCAGAACAGCCAAGCCGCGGCCAAGTCTTTCTGATTGCCAGTCTGTTGAACTCCCCATTTGCTTCTCCAAGAAGCTTTTTCTTCTTTATATCCAGGAAGACTTAACTGGGGAGTTATATCCATTCTGTCTCAGAAGGTACTTCGTTTCCAGGGCACTGTTCCTACTGATGGGTCAGGCACTCTCACCATCACTGGCTTCGGAGGTACCCAAGTTCTTACCCGCGTTACCAAGCCAGAGGAGACAAGAGGTATCTAAGGCACCAAGCTGATTCCATTATGCAAAAAATTTCCTCCCTTAAAGGACACGAAGCTGTTGGAAAACAACATGGCGGGTGGGCCTTACACAAGGTCCAGTGGGATGACCTAATGCTACAGGGGAAATGGACTTTGCAATTATAGTTTTCCAAATGGTCTGAACTTGGTCTTGCTGCTGACATCATCTGAATGGTTACAAGGCCTCAAAAGACCGCCCCAAGGACTAAATGTCTGATCTTATATCTGAAACCAGACATAGGTAGTCTTGGCTGGGATGTCCTTTACGGATGCCATTGCTGAGGGCAGGAAGCCAGAGAGAGGGTGCTCCATCCTCCATGAGTCCTTATGCTCCATTCGAATTAGCCTTGCTGTTCTGGGTTGTCTTGTGATTCTGCCTGGAGTGTCGGGGTACAAAACATAAAGATTTTAGGGACTGGTCACAGTGAGAAAGAAGACATGCAAACAAGGCCTAAACATCTGGGAGTTCCTTGGTTCTCTCCTTGGTTCTCAGGAGTCAGCAAAGCCACTCCACAACTCAACTCCCCCGTGACCCCCTACTGTTCACTGCAGCAGGCTTTCTGCTCTCGCCCCCAAATGGGAAAAGTGGATAGATAAGTAATTTCTTATTTACATGCACTTCTCCTAAGACTTAAATTGCTTTCCTGCTAGTATTTCCTGACATCTGAAGCCTGTGCGAAATACACAACATATGGGAACTATTTCCATCTGGTGCAACAGAAAATAAGAATCTGCCTATATTGTAATTAGCTTCTAGACTTAACATGGTTAGGTCTGATCCACGATTGCGTTTGTTGATTTTTTTTTTTTCTTTTACTTTTGGGTCATGGGTTCTTTTTGTTTTTTGTTTTTTTGGCGGTACGCGGGCCTCTCACTGCCTTGGCCTCTCCCATCGTGGAGCACAGGCCCCGGATGCACAGGCCCAGCAGCCATGGCCCACGGGCCCAGCCGCTCCGCGGCATGCGGGATCCTCCCGGACCAGGCCATGAACCTGCGCACCCCGCATCGGCAGGCGGACCCTCAACCACTGCGCCACCGGGGAAGCCCTGGGTCATGGAGTTTTTAAAAAATATAGTGGTTATAAAGATGACTAAAGTTCAGCCTCCAGCTTCCTGTTTGGAAGACAGGGAGACAGGGTGCGGTGTTTTGCAACAGTTATAATTCTAGATTCTCACTGCCCTTAAAAGTAACTAGAGGGAAAGGGTTTTCTTTTTTTAGAAACTTACAGCTTCTTTAGCAGAAGTGATGGATCCTTTACATAATGAAATAGGATTTGATGGTGTAAGTGATGATGTAGCTGGCGGCAGCTGTATCAGTTCTTCATCCTTAAACATCAGAGCTGAGAGTTGGGTTACTGACTTACAGCAAAAGGTATATTGTGTCTACAGTCACCCTGCCATGGCTACCAGGAGCTTGAAACAGCTACTTCACATCTGGCACTGGACTCAACAGGCAAAATCTGGAACCTAAGTACATATAGCCAGATGTTGAACTTTCTTAGAAACAGATCAAGCAGTACCAAAAAAAAATCCATATTAAAGAACACCACTGTATTGAAATTCAGTTTCATTCAGGCGGTGAAAAATAGAGAAATTAACTTCTTGTTATTTTCACTTAAGCAAATGAAAAGTAATTGTCTAACCTTAGTTCCCTTCAGTTGAAGTGCTAAACCCGCCATGTTCTCTTTAGATTCAGAGGAAGTGGGTGATCCCACGGGAATATCCATCTTGGGAGCCTAGGGAGAGAAATGTTTTATATAAGCTAAGCCTTCTGTTCTTCCTGAAACTCAGAAGCACTTCTACGGTAGTCGGTACTTTCCAGCACAATTTGCTTTCCACTAAATCCCTGACTTCCTTTATGAGTAACATATTGAAGTACATGTCCCTGAAATAGCAACTTAGTATTATTTATCTTTTGAGTTTTGAGCACCCTAGTTGCACTCTAATTAGATTCTGATACTTAAAATCCTCTGTTACTAACAAGCTACTGATTTGCCAATTCTGATCCTGTTCTCACTCTCAAAAAAAAAACACAAAAGTTGCCATTTCTCATTTACCCATCAGTTTCTAATAGCATTGCTATAACTTAGTCAAAAGTGACATCTTTATATGGTGTCTAATAATAAGTGATAAACTTGTCTGACTTATTCAAATGGTAGGTGCTGCGTAATAGATGCCCTGCAACACCAGGAAAATGGAGGGAGGGAGTAGTATTTTAGAAGAGCTAGCTAATCTGCCTTCAACAATTACATTAATTAGATCTGAAAAGCAAATATATCACTGCTCTTTGGAAGTAAGTAATTTCTTCATGTACTTTGGAGGGAAAGGGTCTACGTATATCCAAAACTATAGTATATTCAGTTTGATGTCTCTCAGTTCTCTACTGAACCTAGTATGCTACTTGTTTTCATTTTGTATATATGGAGAAGTTTAAAAGCATGGATTTAAAAAAACAACAACAATAAAATGCCTAGGAGCTTGTCCTTACTTCTTAGGTCTTTATTAACCATTCCAGAAACAACATCTGGATCAAGAGTTTATGCCCCTCTAGAATAATTCTGAAACTCAAATTTAGCTCTAAGACATTTTGCTACTCCAAAATTTCTTTGCTACTGAAGGGCAGTCTAAAAATGACAAATAGCTGGTCTGTCTCAGAAAATGTAAGAACCCAGCAGCCTATTAGAACATGGTTTATGTTCCAGAATTGCTCCTAGTCTCCCTAGAATCCTTCTGGACAAAGCCCAAATCCAGATTAGTCTCTGGAAATATGGAAAGGGAAAGTAAGATGGTGTTTCCTGAAGTACATTATTTTTATTTTTATTTTTTATTTTTTGGCTGTCCTCCACAAGCTTTATTGAAGATTAAGATCCTTAAGCGTTAGTTTTATTCTTCAAGTATCACTTGAGCACATCCAAGCATACTGAAATATGATTAGGCCCTACTTCTTCCAAGACCTTCATCTCACTTCCCTTTCAGAAGTCACATTTATGAATCAGGTCCAAAACTACTGAAGTATATTTTTCATGCGAGACATTGTATCATTTTTGTTGGCTTGCCCAAGGAGTCAATAGCATAACTAAGATTTAAAATGATTGGTCCTCACTCCAAAGTACTTAGTTCAATCTGCTCAGTCACACGTGCAGCATCTTCTATCATTGATGCATGTTCTGAGTCAGACATGAAGCCACAAAGTAGGGAAGCGAGAGGCCCTTTCTGATGGACCCAGAGCAAGATGCTCTAGTGATTGGGCCAGTCCTGGGTTCTTCAGTAAAACACCAGGAGAAAAAAAGGCTGCTGAGTTCAAGGCAATAAAAAAATGATTAAGGAAAAGAGTTGAAGGAAGACAAAAAGAACTGTTTATATTCTAGATTGGCCATTCACTGCTTAAAAAGTAATAGAAATCTGGGGACTTCCCTGGTGGTCCAGTGGTTAAGACTCCCCCTTCCAGTGAAGGGGGCTGCAGGTTCAATCCCTGGTCGGGGAGCTAAGATCCCACACGCCTCGCAGCCAAAAAAACAAAACATAAAACAGAAACAATATTGTAACAAATACAATAAAGATTTTTAAAATGGTCCACATCAAAAAAAAAAAAAAACCTTAAAAAAATTAATAGGAATCTGGACAAATGAAATAGACATGAAAGAACAGGAACCATTCAGTCTCAAAGGAGAAAGAATGGTGGGGGAAAAAAACCCGCTAAAAAGACTAGATACTTAAGGAGAAAGAATAAACTGGACTCCTAATAAGACTCCTAAATCAAATAAGACTCCTAAAGATAGTAACAGCTACATAGCTAGAGGTGGTTTGAGTGATTTTCATTTTTTAAAGATTTTTAAAGCCACTTGGGCCAAATTCCAAGATATGCCAAAAGAAATGCCTACTCTGACTGTAACGGGAAATGGAGGTTTGCGGAGAGGCCCCAGTCCTGGGGTCCAGATTCCCCACCGACCCAGGACTTACCTCCCCACTGAGTGGTATCTCAGTTGGCTTTGGCTTCACATCTATCAGGTAGAAGGTTCAGGACAGAAGCAAAAGAGAAGGAGGGACATTCTCCTTCAGGTGGAGGTCCTGCCACTGGAGAATGGGGGGAGGATGAAACATGACAATCACAGGACGTGGGAGCTGGACCCACGGTCATCTACTCTTCCCTGGTTTTACAGCCCCCAGGCGCACGCTGAGTACTAAGGGCAGAACAAGGACAGGGACACGTCTCCTGGCTTCTGCACCAGTGCTTGGGCCCTGCAGCCTCTCGCTTTCAGAGTTTGAGAGGGAGGTTCAGTTAAACTCTCAAACCAGTTGTGGATCAAAGTAGCTAAGTATCTTCTCTTCAGTATGAAGTCGATAATGTGAAAGAATACATCAGCCTCATTCATAACCAAAGAAATTAACATTAGAATGAGATGTAAGTTTTCAAGCACCAAATGGCCAAACTTTAAATGTATGTATGTATATGTATGTGTATATAGATAGATATAATACACGCACAAGAGACAAAATTCAAAAGGTGAATAAAATCTAATCAACAAAAATAAGCCTGCCTTCTACCCTATTCTCTAGCTACCCTATTTCCCTCCCTGGAAGCAACCACTGATACCAGTTCCTGATACAATATTCCAGAGATATTCTGTGCATATAAAATAGATATTTTTATGTTTATCTTTACACCAAGTGTGACAGTATACACACTGTTTTGTCCTTTGCTTTCTGAAATATCTTGGAAATTGATTCATACCAGATGATGTAGAGCTGCCTTCTTTTTAAACGTCTGTAAAGGAATCCATTGTACAGAAATGCCATAATTTGATTATTCTACGGTTTTCCATCTTTTGCTGTCATAAATGGTGCTGCAGTAGATAACCTTGTAGATATATCATTTTGCACATGTGCAAGAATATAGGATAAATTCCTAGAAGTGAAATTTCTAGGGCAAAGTAAGTGCATTTTTAAAATTTGCAAGCTATTGCCAAACCTCCATGGAGGATTTTACCAGCAATGCATGAGTGCCTCTCTCCTCACATCCTCTCCAACTCGGTGGATTTTTGGAATTACATTACAGAGTGCTGAATATTGTATGGCTGGATTAGTATTCTCACCCCCTTGAAGTGTATTGTAAAATGATACATCCTTTCAAGAAAGCAATTTGACAGTATGAAGTCACTTAATACTCTATGTTCAGGAAATAAATGATGTTTAAATACCCCTTGATAACATGCTCACCTTCCAACCAGAGCAGGTCCGACATGGAAGACGAAATAGCTACCTGACGGGGTTCAAAGTCACGACAGTGGTTCCTATTCCCAGATAATTTGTGTACACTCCATAGTACTTTATACAGTTACAGGAATGAGGATTGTAATAGGAGTTATTCCTTTGTTGTAAAGCGTTGACACTCAGTTAAAATCTCTTATTTGAGGGAGACTATGTTATCTGAGGGGAAATCTGTTACAAAGCTAACACTTGACCCTGGTTTGGGGCACAAACTGGGAAAGCAACCCTGGCTGAGCCCCCGGCAAGGTGGCTCCAGATGGATTCACACGGATGACAGGCCTTCTATCAGAGCTTTTGCCCAGGCCCTTATAATACCCAGAGGAAGTACAATTCGAAGATGGTCCCAAGATTTCCAGTCCCTCGTGTACCCACACCTTCTCCCAGTTATTCAATTAAACGCTAATCTAGGTGCTGCCATGAAGGGATTTTACAGATATAATTCAAGTCCCAAGTCAGTTGACCTTAAAATAGGAAGATTATCCTGGTAGGTCTTACCTAATCACGTGAGACCTTAAATCTGCTGTTAGACGTCATGTGAGAAGTTCATGCAGGTGGAGGGGCCTCCAGGGCTGAGAGTAGCCTGGGGATGGGAGCCAGTGAGGAAACAGGGACCTCACTCCACAGCTGCAAGGAACTAAATTCAGCCAACAAACTGAATGAGCTTGGAAGTGGAGTCTCCCACACAGCCTCCAGAAAGGAAAACAGCCTGCACTTCTGACCTGCAAAACCATGAGCCTACAATGGGTGATGCTTTGAGCCCCTACATTTGTGGTGGTGTGTTAGCAGCAATAGAGAACTCTTTAATAGAGTACCTACCGTGTCTCTGTCAAAAATAAATCCAGGGCTTCCCTGGTGGTGCAGTGGTTAAGAATCCGCCTGCCAGTGCAGGGGACACGGGTTCGAGCCCTGGTCCGGGAAGATCCCACATGCCACGGAGCAACTAAGCCCGTGCATCACAACTGCTGAGCCTCCGCTCTAGAGCCCGCGAGCCGCAACTACTGAGCCCACGTGCCACAAGTACTGAAGCCCTCACGCCTAGAGCCCATGCTCCGCAACAAGAGAAGCCACCACAATGAGAAGCCCGCACACTACAACGAAGACCCAACACAGTCAAAAATAAATTAATTAATTAAAAAATAAATAAATCCAGCTTCTTCAGCTGCCAACGGCTCAACTAAACAAGGCAAATTAGGTAAGATGGCAAAGCACAAATCACAAAACGAGGTCTGCAGATGGCAGGGGAGAGAGTTCCGGGGAAGAGGGTCCAGTAAAGCTGCTACTTGCCTCTGTGAGCTGCTGCTTCAGCTGCTCCTCAGTGAGACCCAGTGAGCGCATCCCCCGGGCCCTGCAGGCCGCTTGCAGCTCTGACAGGCTCAGAGCACTCACCCCTTCCTTGGCAATTACCTGAAACAAACGTAAGGAACGGTATTGGATCCTTTGGTTCCAATTTTACCTAATTCCAACAAATCGGGGGAAATGCAGAATCTGTCACTTTCCCACTTTGTCCCCCGCGCTGACTGCTGCAAAGGCCAGGCAATTAATAAAGCAAGGTGACCTCGGGAGGTGCAGTGGTTGACATGAAGGGAATCCCGCAAACAGGTATTAATAACATCAGAGAAGTTGACAGAACTCCTCAACTGCCTGTCCCCAAGGTAATTCTTTCCCCTCTTGCGTTGCCTTTCGCCTGGTTGTGACAGCTCTACTCCACTTCCCTTTCGCGGCAGCTTTAAGACTCATAGAAAAATATTCCACTACAAAAGCTTTCAATGGACCATTTGTTGCACGTATGGGTGGTGGTCCTCCCCGACCCCAGGAACGGCCCCAGCTCCCTGGTCTGCAAAACTCCTTCAGAAAACAACTTAACACAGTTTCTGCTTGGTATGACCCCAAACTGTGGTACTTCTGGGACCGGTGTTGTTTATTCCAAAGTTCTAAAAGCAACCCCTAAACATCCAAATGGGGCCGATGGGATCCTGCCTTCTCAGTTCTGGGAGCTCTGCTCCCTCAGGCAGAATGCTTTTAAAGCAACTGATTCAGATTCAAGAAACATTCTTCCCACTTTTTTTTTTTTTTTTTTTTTTTTTTGCGGTACGCGGGCCTCTCACTGTTGTGGCCTCTCCCGTTGCAGAGCACAGGCTCCGGACGCGCAGGCTCAGCGGCCATGGCCCACGGGCCCAGCCGCTCCGCGGCACGTGGGATCTTCCCGGACCGGGGCATGAACCCGTATCCCCTGCATCGGCAGGCGGACTCTCTACCACTGCGCCACCAGGGAAGCCTGTCTTCCCACTTTTTAAGGACTCTAAATTAGTAGCTATAGTCCAAATGGTGCCCTTTTCTTCCAGAAGATGTCGAGGTCCTGCCTTCCCTCCCTGCATTATCCTTTGCCACCCCTTCGTACCAGGCGGGCTCACCCAGCTGTGTGGGGAGAAGCAGAGGGGAGGTACAGGGGGTCGCGCACTGTCCTTGGCGGTGGAATCTGCTGTTCTCAGGGATCTACTGGGTTGCTGTTCCTTCCCAGCAGACCCTAACTGCTTTAGATTAGTCCCAGCTAAGACATCCAAACTACTAACTGCTTACAAGGGCCTTCTGAAGAATACGACAGGCAACTCCTCAAGTGAGTAATCAAGGTTCAGGTTGTCAGTGGTTGTTTAAACCAGTGGTCCCCAACCTCTTTGGCACCGGGGACCGGTTTCGTGGAAGACGACTTGTCCACCGAGACGGGGGTGGCCGGGTGACGAGGGGGATGGTTCAGATGATAATGAGAGCGATGGGGGGAGGTGGCAGACGCAGCTTTGCTCTCTCACCCGCCGCTCACCTCCTGCTGTGCGGCCCCGGTTCCTAACAAGCCACAGGCCGGTTCTGGTCCGTGGCCCGGGGGTTGGAGACCCCCTGGTTTAAACCATTCATTCTTCCAGAACCAGCCCCTGAGCAGACCTAACAGAAGACACTGCACTTTGTCACAAAGCCACCCTAAGACAGTCCCCAAGGCCTGGCTAATCCCCTACAACTGTAGTTCAGCTCTTACTTCATCATCTGCTTTCATAGATTTCAGCTTCATCAGGAGCTGGAAGCAGAGCAGATTGTTGGTTCCAAAGAACTGCAGTTCCAGAAGTTTGCAAAGGGCCACCAGCTGAGATCGATCGAGGTGCTCCAAGGTCAGCTCATCCTCAAAGAGTTTGGAAAAGCGAACTATCTCCTTTGTGCTGGGCTTGTGGCCTGTCTGGACCTAGGTAGTGGGACGAAGGGGCTGATTAAAACGTGCTTCCTACTTAACTGAATCTTCCCTGTAGACTATTTGAAAGACGCCAAAGAATTTATGGATTGTGTCTTCTGTCTGGAAGTGGAAGCGTGCCCTGTGTTACAAAGAGGAGTTAAAAAAAAAAATCTGTCGGAAGTCAGCCTAAATCAACTGAAAAATTAGGAGCAGTTCAGAAGTTTGAGTCTCATTCTACTGTTCTTTCCAAGAAGTTATCAACATCTTCAACACATTGATGGCTTTAAGATAGGTTTTCCTGCAAACTCCCATAAATGTTTGCAATATTATATCTCTGTAACTTAGATATTTGCAAATTCAGAGATTATAAACAAGTTGGAAGCTCCATGATGATACGTTGTCCGGTTTTATATAAAAGACTGACGCCTGTTTGATGTAGGATGCGAACTGGGTGGAGGTATCCCCCAGCTGCGCCCTGTTCCTCCTTGCCATTTCTGCAATCGTTTCTTGAAGGAATTTTGCTAGTTCCAACTTCGCAGCCATTTTCTTTTTCTGTTTTTCTTCCTTCATAATAGAAGAGGAAAAAGTTAATCAAAGTTAATTCTTTGTGATTACAACTTGGTAGATAAAGATGAGAGAAAAATAACTGTGGCTTTGTTGTCGGTCATCCCTATTTCACGTATGAATATTATTTTCAGACCTAACTGAAGGCGCTTTGTGATAACCAGAGCAAATTAAAAAGTAGCCTTGATTTGCAGCTTGTCTCCTTAATCTTACCTTTCATTTTTCATTGATACAATGATCATAAGTATTTGATAGATCCAAAATGTCCCCTCAATGGAAGCCTTTGTCACTATTTAGAACAGATACATACTGTCTCTTAACCTGGTGCAAGCCATCTAGGCTGTTGGTCAAGTCAACCCCTAGTGTGAGTGGCCCCTGTTTTTGCTTGGGCCACAAACTAAAGAAAACTAGGAAATTAACTCTAAGCTAAAGTAGCTTACAGGTTAAGAAGAAAACAGAAAGAATCAATTATAAGACAATGAGTTAAGTGCTATAACAGATATGAACAAAGCACTATATAAAAGAGAATTAAATGTATATTCTTAAGACACTATGTTGACCAGTATTTCTAAATCCTCATTCATTATCACAGATGCAGTGTGGTAGTATTTTCAAAATAACCATGGGGCTTCCCTGGTGGCGCAGTGGTTGAGAGTCCACCTGCCGATGCAGGGGACACGGGTTCGTGCCCCGGTCCGGGAAGATCCCACATGCTGCGGAGCAGCTGGGCCTGTGAGCCACAGCCGCTGAGCCTGCGCGTCTGGAGCCTGTGCTCCGGACGGGAGAGGCCACAACAGTGAGAGGCCCGCGTACCAAAAAAAATAAAATAAAATAAAAAATAACCATGATCAGGGTGAGTAGAGAGGAACAGGAATACGTGTGTGTGTGTGTGTATAGTATATATATATACACACACACATATATATATATATTATATATATACATTTCCCCCTTAAGTTGCCCAAGAGATTCTAATGACCAGCCAATCACAGCGATCATTGATTTTTTTAGAAAGATCTTAAAAGAATCAGCCCCCAAAATTACACAGTGGCAACACCATCATTAAAACCCATTTAACCATCCATTTCATTCATCTGTATCCATCCATCCATTTATTTATTGGGCATCCACTGTGTGCTAGCTGCTGGGATAAAATGAGCAAAAACAAATAAGAATCCCTTCCCTCATGGAACTTCTAGTCTAATGGGAGAGACAACCATTATTGACTAATGATAATCCAGTAATTCCACAAATTAATGTGAAAGCATACCAGATAAGTACCATGAAAGAGAAGCGCATGCTCCTGTGACCTGGTGTGAGTAGAAAGCTAGCACACGCACGCTTACTCTCGTGCTCCCCTTCTGTTCATGGAACAAAGCAAAGAAGACAGTATTGTCTAAAACTGTGGCCATGATGTGTATATATGTATGTCTGGGGAATGAGTAGTGCTGAGGAAAGAGGAATATTTAGATAAATCACTTCCTCATTCCCCCCATCTTCCTGCATTCACTAATGCCTTCCTTGGAATCCTATGGTATTAATTCTAGATCCTGTTTACTTTAAATGTAAGTAAACTAAACCACTGCCAGGCAGTTAAATATTGCAATTTGATTCTACCCCTTAAATCTGTCTCAAATTTATCTTCTTTTTTTTTTTTGTTTTTTTTGTTTTGCGGTACGTGGGCCTCTCACTGCTGTGGCCTCTCCCGTTGCGGAGCACAGGCTCCGGACGCGCAGGCCCAGCGGCCATGGCTCACGGGCCCAGCCGCTCCGCGGCATGTGGGATCTTCCCGGACCGGGGCACGAACCCGTGTCCCCTGCATCGGCAGGCGGACTCTCAACCACTGCGCCACCAGGGAAGACCTATCTTCTTCTTTTTTTAAGAAATTTTATTTTATTTACTGTTATTATTATATTTTATTTATTTACTTTGGCTGTGCCCGGTCTTCGTTGCGGCACTCGGGATCTTCATTGCAGCATGCATGTGGGACCTAGTTCCTTGACCAGGGATAGAACTCAGGCCCCCTGCATTGGGAGCGCGGAGTCTTACCCACTAGACCACCAAGGAAGTCCCTCAAATCTATCTTCAAGTTTTCACTCCTGATGCAACTTTCATAATTCCGGCTTTTTCATCTCTCTCTTGTGCTGCTGCAAAAACATTCCGGCTGGTTTTCCTCACTTGGCTCTGCCCTCTTTAATCCTTCCTGCCAGCAACTTGTTTTTCTAAAATACAACTCTAATCATGGTTGATTAGATTATTTAGATTGATCTAAAATAGAGATTACTATTTTTCTCACCCCCTGCTTACATACACCTTCCATTACTCACCACTGTCAAATTCTGAATTCCTTAGGGTGGTAGATGCTTTCCAACCTGACCCCAACACATCACGTTTGTCTCATTTTCTCCCACCCATCCCCTTGTACTCCCTGCTCCAACCACAAAGAATCAGTCAGTGGTCTCTGATTGGCATACTCTTTTACACTGTTAAGCCATCTTAAGTGCTATTCCTTCTATCCAGAGGGCCTTTCAAACAGTGTGGTAAAATTCTACTACTCTTAAAGTCTCAGGTCCATGGTCACCTCTTCCGTGAAACATTTCCTGGTCTGCTTTCAAACTTGCCCTCTCTGTCCTCTGCTAGTGTTGTGTCCACGCCTTCATCCATCTGTCTGGGAGAGTGGCACAGATGGAGAGGATGCAGGGGCTGCCTCGGTGGTCCAGCACTTCATCTTCACAGTGACCATCAAAGAAGGACACCCTCTTCCCAGGGACTACTCACAAGCACTAAATGGTCTGTTTGGCTGAATAAATCATGCGTACTGTTCAACTAGTCACTGCAGTAACAGGTGATTTTTGTTTTCTTTATTTTTTCATGGTAAAAAGTTAAAATTGAGTGGAGAAGGGGTAGTTTTTTTTCAGCAAATGATGCTAGAAAAACTGGATATCCACAGGCCAAAAAAAAAAAAAAAGAGCTTGACACTCATGTTACACCTGTCACCAAAATTAACTCAAAATGTAAAACTCAAAACTATAAAACTCCTAGAAGAAAACACAGGAGAAAATATAGGTGACCTTGGGTTTGGCAGTGAGTTTTTAGATACAACACCAAAAGCATGATCCAAGAAAGAAAAAAATTGATGAGTTGTACTTCATTAAAATTAAAAAGATTTGCTCTGAAAAAGACACAGTTAAGACTGGGAGAAAATATGTGCAAAACACATATCTGATGAAGAACTTGTACCCAAAGTATACTAAGAACCCTTAAAACTCAACAAAAAGAAAACACCCCGATTGAAAAGTGGGCAAAAGATTTGAACAGGCACCTCCCCAAAGAAGATACACAGATGGCAAATAAGCATGTGAAAAGATGCTCAATGTCATGTGTTATTAGAGAATTGCAAATTAACATAACAATGAGATACCACTACACACCAATTAGAATAGCTAATAGTAGTCAAAGCACCGACAGCACTAAATGCTTATGAAGCCACAGGAACTTTCATTGCTTGCTGGTGGGAATGCAAAACGGTACAGCTACTTTAGAAGACAGTTTGTCTATTTCTCTTGAAACTAAACATAGCCTTACCATACAATCCAACAATTTGCTCTCCTAGGTATTTACCCAGATGAACTGAGAGCCTGTGTCCACACAAAAACCTGCACATGAGTATTTACAACAGCTTTATTGATAATTGCCAAAAACTGGAAGCAACTAAGATGTCTTTCAAATAGATGAATGGATAAATGGTGGTACATCCGTACAATGGAATGTTATGCATTGATAGAAAGAAATGAGCCAGGAAAAGACATGGAGGAACCTTAAATGCATCTTCTAAGTGAAAGAAGGCGGTCTGAGAAAGTTACACACTGTATGATTCCAACTACATGACATTTTGGAAAAAGCAGAACTATAGAGTAGAAAGATCAGTGATTGCCCCGGGTTAGGGGAAGAGGGAAGAGGGACTAAAAGGTGGAGCACAGGGGATTTTTAGGGCAGGGAAACTATTCTGTGTGATACTGTGATAGCGGATACATGACATTATTTTTTTTTCAAAACCCATCGAACTATACAACACAAAGAGTGGACCCTAATGTAAAGTATGAGATTTAATTAATACTGATGTATAGATACTGGTCCTTCGATTGTACCAAGTGTACCACACGAATGCAAGATGCTAATAATGGGGGAAATAACAGGGGGAGGGAGATATGTGGGGACCCTCTGTACTTTCTGCTCAATTTTTCTGTAAACCTAAAAACTGCTCTAAAAAACAAACTCTATTAATTTTTTAAAAAGTTTAAAATCCTACATACCTTTTTGGATTCACTTTCAAAGATGATGGCAACATCTCTGGGAAGAGTTTCAGAAACTCTGGCAATAAGGATTCCATGAAGGGAACAATGATGAACACCATAAATGGAACCAGGCGGAATAAATCAGCACACGTTCTCAACAGCTAAAGAATCAAATGCATATGCAAATAGTCATTATTTTAGGACACGCCAAAAACAAAAACAAAAGCCTGCCTTGGTTCTTAAAGTGTTAAAAAAAAACCAAGACAGATTTTCTGCAGCTGTTTATAAAATGGAAAGGCCGGATTTTCCTCTGTACCATAGCTCTGAAGTAATATTTATGGGATATCTTCAATGAAATCTATGACAATCAAAACATGTTATTGGTGTCTCTGAGCTTTTATCTAAGTTAGGGGTCTGTACTTTAATAACATGGTATCTGTTAAAATTGCTTTTTCAAATGCGTATACTTAATATATTAACAGCAGTTTCTACTCCAGATGCACAGATCAAACTTGAAGCCTCTCAACCCCTTGGAGAAATTAGAAAACACAATTATAACCATTCCATGGACAAATATACACAAATTTTAGGAACGCTGCCTAAAGTTGTACAGCAAGTCAGTTGCAGACAAGTGAGAAATTCTGATTCTCACCATGAGTTACTATTCCTACTCTGGGATTTTTAAGATGAACTTGAAGTGGAACTTAAAAGTTGGTTCCAGGGCTTCCCTGGTGGCACAGTGGTTGGGGGTCCGCCTGCCAATGCAGGGGATGCGGGTTCGTGCCCCGGTCCGGGAAGATCCCACATGACGCAGAGCGACTGGGCCCGTGAGCCATGGCCGCTGACCCAGCGCATCCAGAGCCTGTGCTCCGCAACGGGAGAGGCCACGGCAGTGAGAGGCCCGCGTACCGCAAAAAAAAAAAAAAAAAAAAAGTTGGTTCCAAATAGTTCATTTTAACTTTCCATTTTCTTTCGCAAATATGACTCTTGCCCTACCCTTCGTCCCTCTCGTCTGGTCAGCACCTGTCCGTGCAACAGCCTCCAAATCATTCTGGCAGCCACTTTGGTGTCAATCCAAAGCAAATAGAATCCATTGTGATAATATTTAAGTTCATCCATAATTATCTGCCTATAAGATCGCTTTTCTTCCTTAATCTTCACTCCAGTTTCTTCTGTTGGCTGAGGGCTTGGCACCTGTGGCTTCTTTGCGGTTTGCTCCAGCTGAGGTTTACCCGGGACCTCCTGCAGCCAGTAAGCAGATGTGTGCAGCTTTTGTATTACTCTAGTCCTTAAGTGAAGTACTTTATGGCCTGTCTGAGTAGGATAGGAGTACTTCTTGCTGCCGTAGTTCTTCATATATGTTTTATTTAAATGGGAATCTGGTAAGTGAAGAAATGCAAATGATGGGGAGTGAGAAGAGCTGGTGGGATGGACACAATGGCTAGGGAATCTGGAATAAAAAAACAACATCCTCTGAGTTGAGCACAAGACAAAAAATTAAAGACAAGACAAAAAATTACAAGACAAAAAGTTACAAGACATTGTAACTATTACAAGACAAAAAGTTAAAGAAATAGATATTTTATCTGGTAAAAATAGAACAATCGTTTTTAAGCCTGCATTTTAAAAGTAGATTATGTTCATGAATGAATGAAATATAACTGTTGAGCCCAGCTGAAGGATAGTATGCTTCATGGGTGAATGATATACTCTAAGAGAAATATTAATAAGTTAATTCCTAAGAATAATTGCCATATTACAAGTTAGAAACTCTGTGACTATTGATTTAAAAAGCAAACATTCTTTTACCCTGGGTTATGTTTGAAACTTTTGTCTCTATTATCATAAAACAGGTGGAACACTTGTGTCTTTAGCTAGTCTACTGATGATTATATATTGTTTGAATGAGACATTTCATGGTCCCTGTGGGGATAAACCAATCACACAATACTGCTTTGTCTATGCAGTGCCCAGGGACTCCTTCAAATGAGAGGGACTTACTACTGAAATGCCCTTCACCTAAGATTCCGAAAGAATGTTAGGAATAAGAGTTAGAATGGGGCTCCACATACAGATGAACCGGTTTGCGGAGCAGAAATAGAGACACAGATGTAGAGAACAAACGTATGGACACCAAGGGGGGAAAGTGGCGGGGGGTGGGTGGTGGTGGGATGAATTGGGAGATTGGGATTGACATATGTACACTAATATGTATAAAATAGATAACTAATAAGAACCTGCTGCATAAATAAATAAATAAAATTCAAAAAAAAAAAAAAAAAAAGGAATTGGGCTCCCCAGCCAGGGATCTCTACAATCTAGTTTTGTGACAACTCACAATCTTCAGCTAAACTGACACATCAGATTGTTTGAAAGTAAAAATAAGACCCATCTAGGCAAAGACAACTTCTGGCAAAGAGACTTCTTTGGGCAAAGAGATGGCTTTTTCCATTCTTTCAGACTATTTTTGAAGCGTGCCAAGTATAGCACTTTTTGAATGGCCAAAAGGGAAAATATACAACATATCTGGCATGCAGTAAGTTCTCAGTGAATATTCTTTGGAACAAATAAGTGATAACAGACCTTACTGGGGCAGGTATATACCCTAGAATTGGCTTGTTTACCAGCCGTTTTACTCCTTTTTACATCTAAGGGCCTCATTACAGAGGTGTCACTCTAGAGCCATTACATCTTGTATCTTACCTGTTCCCACACTTCTACAAAATTACTCAGCCTGAGTTCTAAAGCATATAGAAAATCTGGGGTAAGTTTAAATACATTAAAATGTCAGCTTCCTAAAACCCAACACAATTAAAACCAACAAAGCTTTAATTTTGTACTAAACCTATCCTTTTACATGTATCTTTTCCAACTAGAAAAATAAAGTTTATATAAATATTGGGGGGTGGAATTCCAAGGCTTACCTTGCTCGGGCAATAGCTAAGACTGTTTTATAACTGTAGAAGGCCATATTTGTGTTTGTCTCAAGTCAACATAGGGACCTAGACAGAAGGAGTAAGTAAACAATTCAGTACTTTAAAGACACATCAGGGTTTCCCTGGTGGTGCAGTGGTTAAGAATCTGTCTGCCAGTGCAGGGGACACGGGTTCGAGCCCTGGTCCGGGAAGATCCCACATGCCGCGGAATAGCTAAGACCGTGCACCACAACTACTGAGCCCGCGTGCCACGACTACTGAAGCCCGCGCACCTAGAGCCCATGCTCCGCAACAAGAGAAACCACTGCAATGAGAAGCCCGCACACTGCAACAAAGAGTAGCCCCGGCTCGCAGCAACCATAGAAAGCCACCAGGCAGCAAGGAAGACCCAATGCAGCCAAAGGAAAAAGAAAAAAATCAATTAGACGGATATCAGGATTGAAGTGTTTTTAACTATTGCAAGGGAAGAAAATTTGCATATTCTATTCAAGGTGTAAAATTTCCTTCAAGAGCATTTCCAACAATCACGAATAATATTTTCTTAGCCCTGGATTTGAGAATGGTTATTTGAGATCCCAACAAATAGAAATGGTAAATCGTCTCGAATACGATGATGTTCATGATGGTGATATGGTCTTCAAAGACATTTTGATTTCTGGTCAACAGTACTGAGTAATTTACTTGAACGGTTGCCAAGTAGTTAAGAAATCAAGACAAGCTTATTTGTAGCCTAAAATTACAGGTAGACAGTAAATATCCTGGATTTGTTTTCAATTAGCTTTTTTCCATACTTGGACAAGCTGCTGCCAACATTTAAAGATTGAAAGTACTCATTCAGCAATGAAAATATGCATGGCACCTACTAATAATTCAAGTGGAGGTAATTCAAGTGGGTTTCCTATGCTCGTGACCCTCCAAAGAGCCCAAACTGAGCTTTAAACCTTTAAGCTTTACCAAAATTTTTCTGCATCCTACGGCGCTCTTCAGCCAACGGCAGCAAAAGCCTTATTATCTCGCAGTGTCAACTCTGCTTTCCTGAAGCTGGGAAAGGAGTAGCAATCCCTCCGGTACGGAAACCTCAACCACAGACCTGACATTTTGAGCAAGAATTCAAATAATACTTCGGAACATCTGCACCCAGACCAAGGGCGTGTGGCCCCCTGCTGGAGGAAGGCCAGACCCGATCGGGCAGTTAATCTGCTCTCGGGCCACGGGCTCTCGTCGCCTGGACTGTGGGCAACCACTTCCCAGGAGTGCCCGGCCGTGACCGGGGCGGGGCGGGGCCGGGCGGCGAGCGGGGCAGAGCCAGGCGGCGAGCCCCGCCTGCGCTTATGCGCCGCCACGCCCGCTCGCCCGGGCCCCAGGCTCCCCCCGTTATCCTTGCCTTAGATTCTCGACGTCACGGTGGCAAAACGCGCTCTCGGCCTCCCCAGCCGGTGACTTTTGTGCGCGTTGTGTGTTGCTGGGCTGTGTTTGCTGTGCTGGGGTCCCGGGGCGGGGGGCGGGGTCTTGGGTTTTTTTTGGAGCGGGCGTGTTGCAGGCACGGGGACCAAGAGCCTTGGCGATCCAAGTGTATGGAAGGAAGGCGAGAAGAATCGGGACACAGGGTACGGAAAAGAAATGAGGAGGCCAAGCATGGAAAGAGGGGGGATGGAGGCTGAGCCCCAAAGTTGGGGTGCGGGCGGGGGGCTGAGGTCAGGGGCTGAGGAGAGCGCGGGGTGGGGCCTCGAAGCTGTCTGGAAATCTGGGCGCTGATGGGAGGAGCAGGATGCGGAGGGAGCGGGCTCCGGAGGAAAACAGGCAGGCGCGGTCCACCAAGTAGCAGCCTGAGGACTTGGCCCGCCCACCCCTACTTCCTACGGCAGGCTCCCCGGAACTGCTGCCTCAGTCCTCCAGCGCCTTCCCAATTCCCCTCCTCCCACAGCTCCCCCAGCTAGAAGGGCCAGAAGCCAACTCTCCATGGCTCCACCTCTTTCCTCAGCCATTACGTCACTCTGAGTGACGACACCACCCACCAATGAGCTCTCAGATTCTGGGGCGCTAAGGCGTCCCTCGCGATGGCAGCCCAGGGGGCCGCGAGGTCTGGTTCTCACCGGCGAAATGACTTCTCTACTGGGTTTAGTTTAAGGAGTGTTTATGCTGGGGGGCTCAATACTGACGCTTTTCTGCCTGTTCACACTCTGTAGGCTGTGGATTCACCTCCCCCCCAAAAAAACACCCTTCCTTGAAGCTGGATTAAAGAAGCTCTTACCCTACCAGTCGCGTAATATGCCTGATAGTCGCCATGGTGACTATCTGGGAGTCACCAATTACATCACTCTGATATATTCCCCCACCTTCCAACTCCGCAACTGCGGGCGGGGAAAGCAGTGAGGGGAGGGAGTGGCAGAAAGGGCGGGAATGGTGAGGAAAACATCCCCTCTCCTATATCCAGGGCCAAAAACTGGAATGCTATGAAATCTTCATATGGAAATCTGAATTCCACTAAATAAAATTGCTTTATAAATGTTCTCTTAACAGATATTGGTTATGTTCAGTAGTTTGCGTTTCTCAAATAACATTTAAAATGTATATTATAGTAGCTGTGCAATGACGTTGGCACTGCAGGTTTGGGGGCACTTCAGTTCCTAGGATGGGGAACTGAGCCATCTTGGGAAAGTGAAAGATCTAAAAATGTACTCTATCCCCAGTTATCTCTACCCATCCATTTTATCTGGCTCTAGAAGGAAAACAAAATTTTGGTGGCTCTACTTTAACATGACAGGAAGGAATTGCTTTCACACGGAGAATACTTCTCTTAACATGTGACTGACCACAGACCTTACTCATCTGGGCTGCACATTTGTAAGAATAAAAGATGGCGGTATATAAAATTTCATTTTTTAAAAAAATGTAGACTGCTTTTAATCCACAAAGCATTTTTTAGCTAATAACCAAATGGATCCACTGTTACATAGGCAAAACTTTTCAGTTTGGCCACTAGAGGGCCCTTTGTGCGTGTCTGATACCCAACTTTAGACCGAAAGGTTTCACTTCACGTTCTATGTTTACGAGAGTTAACAAAATCTACAAAGCTTTATAAAGTCTCTTTACCTTTCCTTCCCTGAAAATTCCCGATGGTAAATTTTGAACTCTAAAAGGCTAGGTAGGTATAATTTTCACATTAATTTCATAAATTAATCACTGCACTATCATGTACATGTACTTTTCTGCAAAAGATCATAAAAGATGCAAAAATATTCTTCTCAGTTCCCTGGGAGACATTTTATGCCGGGAAATATTCTTATTCATGCATTGTATTCATTTACAACCAGGCACAGTGAAAATCATTAAGTATTCATAAACCAGATGAACGATTCCAAGCCCAGTATTTGAAAGATGAGCTAGATTTTCTACCATGGCCATATGTCAGCAATCCCATTTTAAAAAGGGAAGGTTTAAGAATCTTTCTTATTGAAATCCATTGGTTCAAAACAATGTCTGCCTTCTTTTATCAGGCCGGGTGATTTTTTTGACTTTCAGGATAAGTGATTTATCATGTAATGCGTTTCTTAATATAATCTTCAGAAGACAAACAAAAATGTTTTTTTCTCCCTAATCTTGGTCCTGAGAATTGTGTTAGATTGCTTTCTTTTTAGAAAAAATTTTAAATTTTCTTTTCTTAAATTTATTTTTGGCTGCTTTGGGTCTTGTTTCTGTGCGCAGGCTTTCTCTAGTTGTGATGAGCAGGGGCTTCTCTTCGTTGTGATGTATGGGCTTCTCATTGCAGTGGCTTCTCTTGTTGCAGAGCATGGGCTCTAGGCGCGCAGGCTCAGTAGTTGTGGCACATGGGCTTAGTTGCTCCGCGGCATGTGGGATCTTCCCTGGCCAGGGCTCAAATCTGTGTCCCCTGCATTGGCAGGCGGATTCTTAACCACTACACCACCAGGGAAGTCCCAGGTTGCTTTCTTAATGAAATTTTTGCTCACTTTCTATGAAGAATAGAAAACATGCTCTGAACCTCGTTAGATGCTAAAAATGTAAATTATTATTTTAATGGCCATTTCCCTAAGTACGGCTCCAAATCAAATATTATTAACAATGTGTATGTTATGCAGGAAGAGACTATGCATTTACTTCACGTAAGTTTAATTTTAAACTCTTGTCAATACAGGAAGGTGGGAAAGAAGGATGAAGATAGAAAGGATCATAGGAAAGGGAAAAAAAAAGACCAATTTAACCTCTCTTTCCAGGAGATAGAATCAAACATTTGAAATAAGCTCAGGTGGTGTGGCCCCCTTTGGAGAAGACATTTAAAACAAAACTGTGCTTTTATTGATTCCTTTAACTTTTGGTACCACAAGCATATGAACCACACAAGCATAGATTTAGAAATAGTTAATGATTAACAGTAATGGGAATGCTTAATTCTGAATATCATCCTTAGCATTATTAACAGGGTTGTGTGTGTGTGTGTGTGTGTTTTAAACGAATGCAAAATTAGAAATCATGAAAATAATTGGTCTGTAGGAATCTTTTAATTTCCTGTTTAAGTGGTATTTAAAGATAAAGGTAGCAGGGATTGCCCGTAACGGTACCAAATAGATAACAGCACTGTAACGTCGATGGAGAGTCTAAGGTCTAGTGCTGATATGACTTTATTATTCTCAGAACGGAGTATTGGTTTCCTCATCTGTTCGCTGCCTGTGTTTCCTTTGTACTTTCATGTCTGTGCTACGACGTTCTAAGTCATTATCACCAGGCCCCAGGAAATATCACCAAATCGGCCCACTCCTGCAAGAGGAGTTTACTGTGTCACGTACCTGGTACCTTCTATTGTTTCACATAATTTCCTAGGATGGGGAGGGATATAGGGTTACAGAGAATCTTGACTCCCGCTTCGTCCTCTCATTCTTGCGTACGTGAGCTCTGTCTGGGACAAACGCCCTCATCCGTCAAAGCGCAGGTCTAGCCGCGAGCAGCGCAGGGCCCGGCACGTGACGGGCGGGGAGCCCGCCGGTCCCTCTGGGTTGGGGTGCGGAAGGCTCTGCCTTCCTTCCCCCTGTTACCCACAAGCCCTCGGGCCCGCGGGGCGAGAAGGAAGCAGGCGTGTGGGGCCCGGGGCCTGCCAGGGAGGCGTCCGAGGAGCCTGCCATCCGAGACTGTCCCCCAAGGCTCCGGTCGGAAATCGCTGCCACACGCAGAGCCCGGTGGGACAGGGAGCTCCTCTGTGACAACTGTCGGGCGGGAGACAACCAGGGTGGCACAGAAATCGCTGTCCCCTTTCCCGCTCATCTTAACCGGGCGCCCGTTTGTAGGGGATTTCTAAGGTCTAGGGAGGGCATCGCAGTGTCACCCCAAGCAGTCCCACCAGGTGATTGACATGTGCTGTTAGAAGCATCAAAGAACACGCACATGCACACTTTCGCCTCCCAGGCCCAACCTCTATCCTGCCTTCTAGTTTTGTTTTGTTTTTCACTTTCCTCCGCGTCGTGCCTTTCTGTCTCTCCGCCTTTATCGCCTGCGGTCTCACTTCCAGTCGAGACCCCGCCGGGCCGCTGGCGTTTCAGGCTCTCCCCCAGCCCCTCCTTTCCGCCCGCCGACTGGCTTCTTCCTCCTTTAGCCCACTGCGCCCCGAGCCCCGGACTGCATTTCCCGGCAGGCGCCGCGGCCAGCGGCCAATGAGCGGCTGAGGATTTGGCGGCGGCGGCGCCCCGAGAGTCGGGGTGGGGGGGGCTTTGTGCGCGGCGGCGGCGGCGGCGGCGGCGGTGGCGGTGCCTGTGGCGGCGGGAGCGGGCGGCGGCGGCGACCAAGACGGAGGTGGAGGCGGAGGGGGACTGTCCACTGGTCGCCGCGGAGAGGCGTGCGAGGCCGAGTCGAGCCCCGACGACGACCCTGCTGCCCCAGCCCGGCCGCCAGCCACGGGCTGGTCTCTGGCAGCTGCAGCTGCGCGGCGACCCCCATCCCTCCGGCTCCGCTGCCCACCCCACCGCCCGCAGTCTTCCTCCTCTTGCTGCGCGCCCGGCCCGGCCTGGCCGTGGCCCTCCTCGGTGCCGGCCGCCATGGCAGAGGCGTCCGGCGCGGGGGAAATCTAGCCCGGGGATTTCATGCGGCCTAGCTTGGTTCCGCCTCCTCCTCCCGCGGCCCCGGCGGCTGCCTGCACCCCAGCCCTACTCCGGGCCTCCGTGTGTCTCCTGTGATCGTACTGACACGGCCGGGGGGTTAGAATGGAACAAAGTGAAGGTAAAGTGAATGCGTGTGTATGTGTGTGTTTGTGTGCGCGCGCTCTGGAAGGAAGCGCTGAGGTGGGGACGGCGAGGAGGGGGCGACCTAGGGATGGGACCCGGGTAGGGAGAGAGACCTTAGCAGGGATGGGAGGACTAGCGGGTGGCCTGAAAGGGTTCGAGGGGAGTCTAGAAGGATGAAGCAAGGCGGGGGATGTGGAGGGGATTGGGAGGTGGGGCAGGAGAGGTAGGATTGGGATAAGGGATGGAGTGGCGCTAAGCTGGGAATTGGGAGTAGAGGTGGGATGGGGGCGGGGATAAAGATGGAACGGGGGAGGGGCAGGGGGAGAGGAGAAGAGTTAGGTTTGGAGATTAGAGACCTGGGCGGACAGAGAAGTAGGCAGGTTTGGGGGTGGAGTATGGGAACTAGGAGAGTCTGGGGGAAGGAGAAAGAATTAGGTGGAGAGATGGGGCCTCAAGGGAGACACGAGGGGAATGGAAGTGGAGGAAAAGGTGGATTAGGAAAAAGGGATGAGAAATGCTTGAGACAGGATGCAATAGGAAGATAGGAAATAGACTCAGGAACTGGGAGACCCAGGATCGGGCTCGGGAAGGAAATTTACTGAATGTTGAGAAGGATGAGAACTGTGGACCAAGCGTCACAGAGTGGGAGGAAAAGAAGGGGAAGGGGGTTGTTAAAGTGTTAGGAAGGGAAAGCCTTTTGTTCCTATATTTGTGTGTATTCTGTGCCTTTTCTTTCAAGGCTAGATAATGGAGAAGCTAGTGGTTATGGTGTTGTGAAATGGGGAGGTGTGGGTTTTACAGCTTTGAGGTGCTTTGAGGGAGGAGGAGGTGTGTTCGTGTAATGGTAGCAAGACAGAGAGACATGGCCATAATTTGATGGTTTTGGTGAGGAGTGAAGACTATTCAGATTTAAAGGGGGCAGGGGCAGCCATGTTTGCTGCCAGGCACTGCAGTGTAAATAAATTCCTTCTTCTCTCCGACATCAGTATGAATCTGGAAGGGGCCAGTTCAGATTGTTAACCCCCTTTCTTTCTATTCATGAACTCTTCCCATACATCTTGGGGTTATTTAAAATTATTCATAACCACCAAAGGAGGTAGTAATGTTTTCCATCTTGTGTGTTTTGCTGCCCCCCCCTTCCCCTTTTCTTTCTGGTTGCGAACAAGGCATGCTAATGAACTGCGGTGTAAAATTTAACCCCTTTAATAAAGTTAAAACTATATTTTTTACTAGCTGAAGGAATCCTTACTACTCTTATTTCAAACATGATCATGAAAAGGCTTTTAAATGTTGAAAATTCATTTGTTTCAGAAGCCTCAGAAGCAGTCAACATGTTTTCTGCAATTCTTTAAGTAAACAAGGAAATTGCCTCGGTTATTTTACTTGGGCTTGTGCTCTCGGCAAAGCACTGTGTGAGGGGAGAGGAGGGGTAGGAAGGTCTGCTGTGGTACATTATCTGCTTGCTGTAGTTTGCGTGTTGGAAAATTAGAAATGTGTGTATTTTAAAATGGTGTTTCTGATGGCTCTTGCTTATAGGTGATGGGTGTGTTAAGAAGTGTTTTCTTTTTTAAAATAAACTCTCTTCCATCCTTTCTCTTTGCTTTCATACAATTGCCCGGTACAATCTCCAAATGTCAGTTCAGCACAGTGCAGTGATCTATGAAGCAGGCATGCAGAGCTCAGAGCGTCATTCAGGTGCCAGGATTTTTTGGTGGGAACTTCAGGTCACTCTCAGGAAAGCTACAGTAACTCTCAAATGTATTCAAATGTACCTACTTATGTGATTTGAAATAGTTACTATTCTAAAGCTTTAAATACTAACAAACTTACAGGAGCTGAACTAAGTGGAGCCTATTTTATTTTCATATTGAAAAGGATTAAATGTGTGTGACCTTTTGTTTTTGTTTTATTATTGTAATTGGGAGAATCCAAACTTTAATCCGTCATATTGGTATTGAAACTGTTCTCTAATACCAGGAAGGCCTGTTAAAATTGTAATATGATGGACTCAAACCAGTTGTGCTACATATTGATTTAATCTATCCTAATTCCTCATCCTTTCAAGTTGTTATATAGAATTTTAGGATGTGTTCTTGGTCTGCTGGCAAAATTAAATTGAATATTGTTAGAGTGTTACTTTGGGAGAGCACTTTTAGTATAGAGGTCAGATATACAACTTATTTTGATTTGATAATATTCAGCCTGAATTTTTAAAAATCTTATGAGAAAAAGTTCCACTCAAAAAATCCATTCAGTATGCTTTTTTGGGATTTATTTTTATGGAGATTTCATTTTTATATCTCTCACTTGATTGACATGTTATTTGTAATTAATTTGTGAATGAACCATCAGTGCCATAAATTTTTAGGAAAATGAGAAATTGTTGTATATTAAAATAAGAAAAGACTCTTGAAAGCTTGAATTACTTTAAAAAAAAAAGTTTATTCCTAGATATTCGGCATTTTGTAAAGATAAATGTCGCCTGCCCAGTTGTCATGAGTATTCTGGCTCCTGGCTAGGTATCCACATGTAATGAAGAAGGCTACTCTAGTTAGTTGATACTTAATTAAAACCCAGACTGTGCTCTGATTACCATGTCTCTCATCAGCTCACCTGCTACCTGTGATAGCTTTTTTTTTTTTTTTAACTTTAAGTTAATAGATATGCCCTTTTTTATACTGATCAGATTGAATGAGTTTGGGGTAAAGGAAATTGGTTGCCTTTGAGATTGGTCATCCTTGAATGAATTGTCAAAGTCTTTAGTCAGTTGTCTGATTCTAAAAGACACTCCATTTCTGGAATTTATAATAATATTTATAATAAGCCTAGTAATGGCTACTAATAGCTGTTGTCCTCTAACAGTGTGCTGCGCTAAATGTCTTATATGGATGATTTCCCTTCATCCTCTCAACAGTTGTGGGAGGGTTAGTACTGTTAACTCCTTTTTTACAGATGGAGAGACTGAGGTTAAACACCTTAATAACACACAGATGGTAAACAGCAAAGCCAGTATACGAACCCAGGTCTTTTCTAATTATAAAACCTGATCAGCAGACCTTTACTTTTATTTTCTTGTAAAGATTCATAAAAATAATACACGTTCATTATTTAATTTTTTTTGAAATATTATAAAAGACTATAAGAGGTTTAAAAAAAAGTTAACACTCTGTTCTCCACTGACAACCATTTTGAAGTTTCTTGGGTGTCCTAGAAAATTTCTGTACGTATGTACGTACATCTGTCTTAAAATACATACAAATTCTATCACACAGTTTGCATTTTGCTTTTTTGTTTTAGTAGGCTACCTGGGACATCCTTTCAAACAAGCACATATGGACCTACAGCTTTCTTTTTTTTAAGGGTCATATAGTATTCCATTGTTTGAAATATTGATTAATATTAACATTAAGTTGTTAACAAGTTTTTGCTATTACAAGTAATGTAGCAGGGCCTGAATTAAGTTCCTAACAGCCTATTTAAATAGAAGAGATATAGTCCAACTACTTTATTTTACAAGAGAAATCACTGAGACCAGAGAAGTTAAGTCCAAGGCTTTGGTGAAAAACCTGTCACTTGACTCTTTATACCACATCACATTACTTTATTATTGTGGAAGTATTTGTGCATTCTGTGAAAGCTCAAGGTGAGGGGGAATACTCAAGGTTAGGCATGGTTAGTATAATGAGCACAAGGGGATTAAGTTGCAGTGAGGTAAAGGCTCTTGCTTCTCTTTTTCCATACTTTGTTCACCATGTTGTACATATAGCGTTTATACAAAATAATTTTACATGCGTAAATGACTCTTGTCCAGGTATCTTGAAGTTTGTATTTTGGGTAATGAAGTGGTTTTGGCAGAATTTTTCCTGTTTTAACAAAATTATCAATGAAATAAAAAAATAAGAGGTCTATCATGGTCCTGGAAAAGAACTTGGAAAGAATACCTAATTGAAAACAAGTTTTAAAAAAATCTTAGGCATCACTGATTATTTTTAATTATTTTTTACTATCAAGAAGAAAATTCGTAACCGTGGATACTTATTCATTGAATTCCTTTAAAACAAAAAGTCTGTTTTAGACACTTAAAAAATTAAAATCATTAAAGCTTTAAAAAGGTTTAGAATTTGGTATCTATCCATAAAATCTATTTTGGTGCATTGCTGTTTTTAGTTTTACCAAAAAAAAAAATAGGAGTCTATTATTTTTTGAAAGAGCAACTAAGATGATTTATTCATGTGTTAATAAATAACATGTCCAGCATTTGAGTTTTTTTTTTTTTTTTTTTTTTTTTTTTTTTGCGGTACGCGGGCCTCTCACTGTTTGTGGCCTCTCCCGTTGCGGAGCACAGGCTCCGGACGCACAGGCTCAGCGGCCATAGCTCACAGGCCTAGCCGCTCCGCGGCATGTGGGATCTTCCCGGACCGGGGCACGAACCCGTGTCCCCTGCATCGGCAGGCAGACTCTCAACCACCGCGCCACCAGGGAAGCCCGCATTTGAGTTTTTAAATGAATGGTGAGCTTTATTTCTGCAGGCTAATCTTTTAATAAATATAAATAAAGATAAATTTAAGAAACTGATTATACTACGACTACCTAACACATTTTTTAAATACTCAGAGGTTTTTCATTTTGTTTTTATTGTTGACCTTACTAAGTACTTAATAAGTACTTTTAAACACTTATGTATTATGTTGTGCTAGTACAGGGTGGCATGAAAAGAAGGAAAAAGGCATATTTAAAATTTTGTGATTTAGAGAATGTTCAGTTTTTACTAGATAGATGTGTTTTGTTACTTCTAAAGTACATCTGCTTATTGACAAAATTTTGCATTTGAAAAGCTCTTTGATAAATGATTCTTGGCTTATTCTTAAATTTTAAATGTGAATCTGTGTTATCATTGACTGATCTACAATGAGAATTCTTTTTCTACTATGTCCCTCTTTCATCTAGATTTAGAACTATATTGAGAGAGTGAATAGGAAAATTTTACAAATTTATATTCATATAGTTTCCATTTTAACCATATACATATATGAATATTATTATCTAACAATACTTTGTTTTACGTGATCTCTTCTGAGATGTTTGATAGAATTCCAGCACAATAACTTGTGTGTGTGTGTGTGTGTGTGTGAAGTTGGAAAGCACAATAATTATTTAACTCAATTTAAATAAGTAGGTATTTTAAATTTAAGAAATGTGTGGCTTCCTGGGATTTTGTGGGTAAAATAAAATTTAGTTTATCAAATTTATTTGAGATTCAAAAGATTAGGAAATCTCATGTGGAGGCTTGCCTACTGGCATTTTGGCTGTAGCCAAGACGGTATTGTGTCTAGTGAGTCTTGTGTTACTCACATCTCTTAGCTGTGGAGTCTTAAGAAAGCTGTACATAAAAAACAAACAAACAAGCAAAGACTTTTTAAAGTGCATTTTAAAGACTTTTGTAAAACATGACATATAAAGATAAAAGCGTAAAACCTAAATGTACGGTATAAACAAATAATTAGAAAACAAACATCATGTAGTCACCACCCAGGTAATATGCCCTGTAAGAAAAGCTGCAGAGACAGTCTCATTGGTTTAAGTGGTATTGTCTTGGTGGTAGTTGGACTTGAGGGATAACACTGTGCTGAAAAGAAAGCTGAAAAATTAATAACCATGAGGAGTCAGCACAGGTAAAAACTGAATCGCCAGTTTTTATTTGTTGTTATCAAAAGGGTTATCTAGGCAATTAAAAAAAGTTTCCTAACATTTAGTGTAGTCATTTAGTCATTTGAAATCTTGGTGCTTTACTAATGAATGTGAAACAAAAAGTAATGCTGAATCCTACAAGAATCGTGCCATGTTGCATAAAGCTGTTTCTTCAGAGTTCATCTCTGATGCAGTTTTTGGTAGGATTCAGTGACTACTGGTTTTAGATTTATGTGCAGACTCTAAGAATGGCTTTTGCTTAGGAAATGTCAGATTTGCCTGTATCTGTGCCTGATACCTAACTTAAGTATCTTATTTACAAAAACTAGTTTGACTCTCTTGCTTTCACATTAATGTAACCATTAGAAAAAGTATTAACCTGAACAGTGGCAATCTATGTTGACTCTTCCATCCTTGGCGCCTCTTGATTCTTACCTTGTCTGCATCTTGGCTAGGTGAACCAGATTTCTTTTTTAACTGGAGAAACCTACTTTAATGTGCTTCCCTGACTTTCTAGACATATTTTCTTATATGTATGGAAAAGTTAAATGTTGACTTTGGAGGATTTTGATAGCAGAAAACAGTTGAATTTTTTTGAGAATTTTAAAAAATTTTATTATTTATTTATTTGTTCATTTTTGGCTGCGTTGGGTCTTCATTGCTGCGCCTGGGCTTTCTCTTGTTGTGGAGAGCGGGGGCTACTCTTTGTTGTGGTGCATGGGCTTCTTATTGCGGTGGCTTCTCTTGTTGCGGAGCACGGGCACTAGGCACGCGGGCTTCCGTAGTTGTGGTGTACGGCCTCAGTAGTTGTGGGTCACAGGCTCTAGAGCGCAGGCTAAGTAGTTGTGACGCGTGGGCTTAGTTGCTCTGTGGCATGTGGGATCTTCCCGGACCAGGGCTCGAACCCGTGTCCCCTGCATTGGCAGGTGGATTCTTAACCACTACGCCACCAGGGAAGTCCCAAAGTTAAATTATTTTTCCCCTCTGACTACCTGATGAATACAGATTATTTGCATAAAACTCTGCAATGTGGACTTTAAGAAGGACATTTTAAGAACACATGTGCATACATAAATTAAAGCCTTTATTTGGCTATTATAATTTTGTTACTTTAAGCTGTCTGTGTTTTTCTTGATCTCTGCTGGATCCAAATATCTTGCAATATGGTATTTCATATTTGATTGTGGTGAGAAACTTCATGCTATGCTTCACCTAAAATTCCAATAGAATGTTGTTCTTTTTTATTCTGGGTGAAGGTTAAATACATCCCTTGCTATTTTTTTCTCCTGCAAGGATGAGAAATAATTATTTTAAATCTTGAAATGACTGTATATGTTGAGTTTTCCTAGATGTGGAAACACACATAATTTAATGTAATAGTTTTTTAAACCTAAAGTAGGTAATTTGGCTTTGTATATGAAGTAGGGTTAATATACTTTTGATCATCTCATGCTTTCTGTGTTGTTATCACCTGTACAATTTAGCCTTGATCATTAGAATTTATTTTATTGTGTCATAGAATTAGGGTGTTGAGGTTAAGGTCTTAATTAAGGTATTACATCCATATGCATATAGGTCCACACACACAGTACCCCTAAGAAATGCTGATAGCCCTATTAGGTTTTTTCTTATAGAATCTTTTTTTAAATTTATTTTTATACAGCAGGTTCTTATTAGTTATCTATTTAATACATATTAGTGTATACATGTCATTCCCAATCTCCCAATTCATCCCACCACCACCACTACCCCCAGCACTATTAGTTTTTAATTTTTAATGGAAAATTTGTACTTTCCAAAGTGGCTGGTAGTTTTAAAATAACATTTATTATGTTTAAGTTATGAAAGGGTAGTTTACTGTAGAGAAATTGAACACCAGTGAGATATAAAGAAGGTTAAAATCACCTGAAATCCTACCAACTGGAAACAACTACAGTTAACATTTTGTTCTGTATCTTTCCAGTGTTTTTCTTATGCATACCTGTATTTTTTTTTTTACAAATTGGAATAGTATATAATATTATTTTATAACCTGCTTTATTGTGAAATAAATTTTTTTGAGAATGTGATTTTTTAAACTGATATATAATTTCATTGTATGGTTGTGCCATATCTATTTACCATTATTCTGTTGATGGCGTTTTAGGCAGTTTGCAATTTTTAGATAAAATTTGATGAACATTCTTACATATTTAAAAAGTTGTATGACTGTAATGATTTGATTACAATAAATTCCTAAAAGTAGAATTACTTAACAGGTCTGAACATTACAAAAGTTTTTGACACATATTTCCAATATTTTCTCCAGAAAGGTTTTTTTTTAAATAACAGTTTCGTTGAGAAATAATTCACATACCGTACAAGTTACCCATTTAAAATGTACAATGCAGTGTTTTTTAGTATATTCATAGAATTGTGCACCATCACCACAGTCGATTTTAGAACATATCCAGCAAGGTTTGAACCAATTTAAACTCCTAGCAATATCAGAAAGGCTTTGTTTTAAAAAACTGCATTTATTTGTGGTTTTTAAAGCGTAGTACAGGTATACAAGAATGCAGCAGTTTGTGTGATACATTTTTTCTTTATAATTCCTATCACTTATTTTGAAAAATTTTATTTCCAGCCTTATTGAGTTGTAATTGATGATATATACTTTATATCAATCTATGGAGATTTTAAAAGTCATCTATGAAAACAAGATGCTCATATTCTTGTGTTAAGAAAACATGACAAAGTTTAAGCTTATAAAACAAAGGATGAGGTAGATTTTTTGAATTATAAAATTATCTTTCCGTTCAGTCACGATGCCTTTATTGAGAAAGCGTTGTATGTGGTTTAAAATACCTTTCTTTTGGGCTTCCCTGGTGGCGCAGTGGTTGGGAGTCCGCCTGCCGATGCAGGGGATGCGGGTTTGTGCCCCGGTCCGCGAGGATCCCGCATGCCGTGGAGCGGCTGGGCCCGTGAGCCATGGCCACTGGGCCTGCGCGTCCAGAGCCTGTGCTCTGCAATGGGAGAGGCCACAACAGTGAGACACCCGCGTACCGCAAAAAAATAAAATAAAATAAAATAAAATAAAATACCTTTCTTTTCATTCAGATTTTATTCAGAAGCACCTTATATTAGGAAATGTCTATGGAAAGTATGCTATACCTATGTAGTTAACTATAGCAAACTTATTGTATAAAATGTATGGCTTTCTTTTTATTGAGAGGTTTGCTTTGCTCTAACTGACCTTCACCCTGAAAGTTGTTCTGTTTGCTTTAAGCCATTTAACAAAACTTTTTTTTTTTTAACTCGATGGGCAGTGGAGTGTAGGGCAAGTGTCAGGGAGACCCGAGTTCTTACTCCCACCGTACCTCTACCACTGGGGCTCAGTATTCTTACCTCTGAATTGGAGATGAAAATGACTACTTTTTGCAATTATAGAGATCTAAACTAGAAGTGCTAGAGTGTGCCTAGAACTGGACCAGGCATGTAGCTGATAATAAATGACTTTTAAAAAAATATAAGAATAATAGCATATGCAAAATGAGTTAGTCTTTAGTCGAATGTTTCATCGATGAAGATGTGAATCAGTTGGCCTAAACTCACTTTTATAGAAGTTAAAAGTTGAATCTTAGTTAGTGCTTGAGCAGAATCTTTGCATGGGTTATGTGGGTGTTTCTCAGTTGGTAAAGAGAATTCATGCTGTTACAAGTAGGAACATGAAGTTAACTTTCCAGTCCAAATTTACTTCCACTGTTGTTATTACAAAAGCATGATGGCTCTAGCTTCACCAACGCTTCATGTTCTGATTAAGCAAATAGGTGATAATGTAAAATTTGAATATAGTATGAAGTTCCTTATGTTCTTTTATTGTTTATTTTAAAAATGAAATGTTGAATATAATTGAACCTAAAATACTAAAGTGATAAACCTGATGACCCCAAAAAAAAAAAAAAGAAGAAAAACCCCTGGTCTTTATAGGAAAAATAAACTTAGTAAATTATCATTTTAGATATTATGATAAATTAATTGCTTAGTACTTTAAAAACTACATTATAATTTCTGTGATACCTTGCCTTGATATGGTAAAAGAAAGTAAAATTTGAACAATCTCAAACCTGTTTTCTGTAATTTAAAAATTTGTTAGGGAAAGAGGAAGGAAAATATGTGGATGAACTTGTTAGTTTACTAGATTTCATAGTGAATGGAACAAGATGACTGATATAAGTTACTTAGTTTGTCATAAATTTCACTGTGAGCCAGTCCCTTGATGTAAGGGATTGGAAAATAATTTAATGTGAATTTTCTTCCAGTCATAATACCATGTCTGTTGTTGCTGGGTGTGGTCAAGAACAAAGTGAAGACTTTGAGGTTAAACCAAATAGATAAGGGAAATTGCATGTTTTATTAGTAAGTTTTGTATTGGTACAAGGCAGTTCAATAAGTAATGTGGTTTAGTCAGAAAAAAAAAGAACTACAAAGCAACCTAAAATGTTGTGTAACTTAATAGAATCATAGTCAAGTGAAAATTGTGTGACTGTATTTAGTGACAGGGGTTTTTTTGGTGTTTAATTGTGTTTCATTTCACATAGGTCACTCCCTTATACAGGACATTTTCATGTCCTTGACCATCATCTTTCTCTTAACACAATTTTAGTGGAAAATTATTAAGTGAAAATTTCAGAATATATTTGGGGTGATGATACTAGAGTTAAACAGATTAGTAGTACCGTTATGTTTTAACAATAGTATTACTCTATTACTAGTGGTATAAACTAAGGAAAATTAAAAATGATAAGAAAAGGTGCTACTTCTCTAATACACCTTGATTACTTAGAGAATTTTGTAGAAAGAAATATGGTGGTCATGCTTTACCCCCTACAATCTTATTTAGGCAAATAGGTGTTGGTTGTGAATTTCATATAATTGTTTGCTATTGCAAATAACGAACATCTTTAAATAATGTTCAGAGGGTAGGTAAGACATTAAAGTTAATTTTTAAAATCGCATATGTTCTTGTCAGAATGCAAATCCAACCCCTACATTTATGTACTGGTGACTAGGAGGAATCACAGCTCACTTTCCCATTGTTTGGGGTCATTTCAGGTGATCGGATCACCTGATTTAACCTCTATTATGGGCTATAAACAGAAGCCCAAATATGTCTATCTCTTCAGAGAGGCAGACTCACAGCTAAAACTCAAGACTCATGACTGCAAGACCAATGTCAGAGCGCATTTTTCCTTGTCCCCGATTTATCTTACTCTTATTTTATTCTTGCATACGTGTCTGCTAAATTTCCTCATATGTGATTTCTGTCTAGTTATACGGTACTATTCACCAATTTCTTTAAAAAGTTTATAATTAACCTTATTTTTATAAGCTTTCTTAGGATGTTTTTGTTTGGGTCAAATTTGAGAAATGATTTACATCAGCACTGACCAAGAGAATTTTCTGCAGTGATGGAAATACCCTGTGTCTGTGCTGTCCTGTATAGTAGCCACCCACCATGTGTGGATTTTGAACACTTGAAATGTGGCTAGTGTACTTGAGAACTGAATTTTTTATTTAATTTTAATTTGTTTACAATTCAGTAGCCACGTGTGATTAGCACAGATTTAGATATTATTAGTGAAGGGAAAGAATTAAGTAGAAGTGGACATTTTCACATTCTTTGCTCTTGTGATTACTTTTGTTGTGTTTTTGTGGGGTTGGGACTTTAAAATCTCATTTTTCCAAATGCTTACTCTCTTAGATAATGAATAAATCCATTCACAGGAAACAACTTAGTAATAGTTATTTGATTATTGTTTTAAAATATACAAATTTTAAATATTTTTAAAATATTTAAGAGAGGCCCGGTACGCAGGCCTCTCACTGTTGTGGCCTCTCCCGTTGCGGAGCACAGGCTCCGGATGCGCAGGCTCAGCGGCCATGGCTCATGGGCCCAGCCGCTCCGCGGCATGTGGGACCTTCCTAGACCAGGGCACGAACCCATGTCCCCTGCATCGGCAGGCGGACTCTCAACCACTGCGCCACCAGGGAAGCCCTTTTTTTAAAATATAAAAGTATTTTTAAAAACTCTTTTAATCAACGCAGTTATTAACAGACTATGTACTGCTGACCAACAAAATGATTTCATTTCAGTAGTACTTTAGAGTAGTTATGGTTAAATAATGTGGAAATCTTAAACTTTTTATATTACTTGGAATGCTTGACTATTATTTAAATATTTTTACTATAATCTCAGAAGCCTCTGAAACAAAGAGAACTTGAAAGGAAATAAAAGATATGTCTGATGATCACCTCTTCACGTGGCTTCCTCTAATCTCTCTATATGATTAGTTCCTGGTTTGGATTCCATTAGTCCGTTTTATAACAATCCAGACCCCCAGTCACTGTGTCCTATTACCCTGTTTTATAGTAGCTTATCGTTTTCTGAAATTTTCATGTTTATTTAAGCTCTATGAGATCAGAATCATATTTCCTTTGATTTCCCAGGATCTAGAATAGGGCCTGGTACATAGTTGGTGTTCAGTAATGAACTGTGTCACAAACAAAACAAAAAAAGGACTTTGTGAGGAATTAGATATATATCTGGAATAACAAACCACTTAGAGTCTGGGAACAGGCAAGGTGAGGCCCGGCTTTTGATTATCTTGGTAGTGTTGATATGGGTAATTTATGGCGATTAGTTTAGAATGAGTCTGTATAGAAACATTTCTGTGGGAACTCTTACTTTAAAAATAGACAAACTTTTGTCCAGGCATGCACGTATGTACTAAATAAATGCTCTCCACATAAAACATCATAAAGTTGGGACCTCCCTGGTGGCGCAGTGGTTAAGAATCCACCTGCCAATGCAGGGGACACGGGTTCGAACCCTGGTCCAGGAAGATCCCACATGCCGTGGAGCAGCTAAGCCCATGCGCCACAACTACTGACCCTGCGCTCTAGAGCCAGCGAGCCACAACTACTGAGCCCACGTGCCACAACTACCAAAGCCCACATGACTAGAGCCCGTGTTCTGCAACAAGAGAAGCCGCCGCAATGAGAAGCCCGCGCACCGCAATGAAGAGTAGCTCTCGCTCGCCACAACTAGAGAAAGCCCACGCGCAGCAACAGAGAGCCAACGCAGCCAAAAATAAATAAATAAATTTATTTAAAAAATCATAGAGTTGACAAAATGGAAAAACAAATGAGAAAATATTGCCATCATCGGTTTTTGAGTATTCAGCCTCATTTTGTAACCTTTTAGAGATTAAGGGATTTACTCGAAGTCATTTATTTGTATGCCATTGGTCAGAACAGAGAGAACTGCCAAATCCTAGTTTTCCAGTGTGTTGTTTTGACTTGTCATCTATGAATGGACATCACTGTGTAGCAGACATAGGCACTTTACCTGATAAAAGCGGTATTTAACTGATAGTGGTTTGAGTTATCTGTGAGTAGTCAGAGATCAAATGTTCTCATGCAGTAAATTAGGTCATTTAATTTCTGATATTTAAATGCCAACATGATAAGTGTGGAAAGGGTTTTATTTTTACTCATCTATTCCTATACATAGTCGTAAATAGTTAATGTTTTGAGATATGAATCAGTCTTTTTATTTAGGGAACTTATACATTATTCACCTTTACAAAATAAACTTCCAGTTAGAGGTTATTCATTATAAAAAATGTTGACTCAGTAGAGTTCTTTGGGATGGCTGCAAGGGGCTTTTCTTTATTAACTGTGGCTATCATATGTTTAAATTAACAGACTTTAAAAAATGGTTCTTAACCATAGTGCTGTCTTTACTACTGCGAGTTTTCTCCACACCCACCACATATTTTTGTGAAAATCAGCCACAGAATCCAGTGTGGCCCAGAGATTTTAGTTGTCAGAAATGGAAAGATACAGTAAGTATTTTAGTAATAAAAGGACCCATAACGTTATTGTGTCATGCGTGGTGTTGGCTTTGCTGCCACATCGCTGTTTGTATCACATCTCCAACTAGAATGAAAGTTAACTCCAGAGCATAGAAAGCAGGAGTGACTGCCAACAAAACGGGAAGAAATCACGTACTTCTCTTCTGCAGCGTAAAAGGTGACAGCAGCGTCCTCTGAGCAATTGCAGGCTGATGGCTTTCCTGGCTGTCCAGGGACAGGTTGTAGGCCACATTAGCATATTTGTAGCCATAGATAGGACTATTCATGTTGTCATGGGGTAAGACCTTTAAAAGTGCTCTTTCTGGGGCTTCCCTGGTGACATAGTGGTTGAGAGTCCGCCTGCTGATGCAGAGGACACGGGTTCGTGCCCTGGTCCAGGAAGATCCCACATGCCGCGGAGTGGCTGGGTCCGTGAGCCATGGCCGCTGAGCCTGCGCGTCGGGAGCCTGTGCTCCGCAACGGGAGAGGCCACAACAGTGAGAGGCCCGTGTACTGCAAAAAAAAAAAAAAAAAAAAAGTGCTCTTTCTGTTTCACGTTCCCCACATCTTAGGTTAAGGAAGCTAAGGGAATTCTCCTCCTTCCTGTCCTAGGTTCTATAGGGATGTTACTAGAACTAATGAAGACAAGGGAGTGTTTAGAAATGCTGTTAGAGAAGACTCTATATTAGTTTCCTTTTGCCTCTCTAACAAATGATGTCAAACTTAGTGGCTTAAACACAGCAAAATTTTAAACAATACAAATTTATTATCTTATAGTTCTGGATGTTATAAGGCCAACATGGGTCTCTCTGGGCTAAGATCTAGGTATGAGCAGGGCTGCATTCCTTCTGGAGGTTCTCGAGGAGAATCTGTTCCCTGCCTTTTCCACCTTCTGTAGGTGCCTGCGTTCCCTGGCTTACGGTCCCCTTCCTCTTATATTCAAAGCCAGCGCAGAGCATCTTCAGATCTCTCTCTGACTCTTCTCCATCCCTTTTTCTCTTGTAAGTATCCTAGTGATTATACTGGGCCCACCTGGATAATCCAGAATAATCTCTCCATTGTAAGATCCTTGACTTAATCAGATCTGCAAAGTCCCTTTTGCCACATCAGGTAACATGTTCACGGGTTCTAGGGATTAGGATGTGGGTATTTGGTGGGGGGTCATTATTCTGTCCATCACATCCTCTTTACAAGTTGAAGATGCTGGCTTTGTTAATTGTAGGGATGTTTTCTGAAGCAGTAATGGTTGCCTTTCTGAATTAATACAGACATGACAGAAAAGTGGTTCAGTGGTCAGTGACAGTGTAGCATGTGGTAAAGGGTGCAAGTCATGAAGCAAGACTGCCTGGATTTGACTCCTGGCTCTACCCCTTACTTTATGTGTGACCTTGGACAGGCCACCTAACCTGTCTGTCTTTCAGTTTCCCCATTTGTAAAATGGAGATACTAGTATCCATTTTGCAGGAGTTTTCTGACGATTAAATGAGATAATACTTGTAAAGCACTTGGAACATCACATTGTAAGTCCTCAGTAAATTATATTATTTTACTTGAAACATGTTTAAAGTATTTTTTGTTTGAAATTTTAGAGAGATTCTTATACAGATTAAAATCTGGATCTATTCTGAGTTGTTGCAGGTTCTTTTGTTTAACCTTTTGAATACTCAGAAATATGGCATATTCAGGAAAACATCTGTGTGTATTAGTCATTGAAAAATAGGATAGAAGCCGAATAAATATGAGCATTTTCTTGATTTGTAATTAATGAATTGTATTTTTTCTTTTGAAGAGACATATTAACATTTTTATATGTTCATTATAGAATCTACAGAGAAGTAAAAGGCAAAGCAAGAGAGAACAGACTATAGTAAGCATTTCCATTTTGGTGAACATCCTTTTAGGGCAGTAGTTCTCAACCCTAGGGCGATTTTGCCCTCCAGGGAACATTTGGCAATGTCTAGAGACATCCTTTATTATTACTGGCAGGTGGTACTACTGGCATCTAGTGCGTAGAGGCCAGGATGCTGCTAAATATCTTTTTTTTTTTTTTTTTTTGTGGTACGCGGGCCTCTCACTGTTGTGGCCTCTCCCGTAGTGGAGCACAGGCTCCGGACGCGCAGGCTCAGCAGCCATGGCTCACAGGCCCAGCCGCTCCGCGGCATGTGGGATCCTCCCGGACCGGGGCACGAACCCGTGTCCCCTGCATCGGCAGGCGGACTCCCAACCACTGTGCCACCAGGGAAGCCCGCTGCTAAACATCTTGAATGCTCATGACAGCCTTCCTCAACAAGTGTTAGTAGTGCCAGGGTTCAAAAACGTTGTTTAAGAGTGCGAACTCATTGATAAGTGTGTTGCCTTCCTAGTCTGATTCTCAGTCATATATTTGAGTTTTGGATCACTTCTTGATCAGTGGGTTATGTAAAGTCCAGATACTAAAAACCAAATTTGATTTGGTAACTCATATCTGGCTCTTGGGAAATGTTAGTAATTTTAGAGATTAGTATAACAACACAGAGATTTGATGAGGTCCACACTGAAATTATCTGCATAATTTTAGATTATGGAGTTGAAGTCCTGTTACAGCATATACTAATGCTGTGATTTGGGGCTGTACTTTTGACTGTAGTTTGAGAGCCAAAACACATTTTCTTCTGTCTTCATTACTTGGATGGAAATGAGCATTCAGTAAAATAGCGGTTCTAATTTCCGCTTGTCTTTTCTGCCATTCCTGTATTCATTTAACAGCCTTTTTCATTCCCTTACAGTACTGGGGGATTAGGGTTACAGCAGTGAGCAAAACATAAAAGTACCCAGTACCTTTGCTAGAAGTGAAATAGTTTTGTTTTGTTGGCTGGTTGGTTTTTCCATGACCAAAGAGGCACTGCTACCCTTTGCTTTGGAAATTAAAGATAAATATGAACTTCAGAAATCTGAACACATTTGGCAATTCTCTGAATGCTGAAGTTACTCAAAGTTGCCTCAAATACAGGTTGGCATTCTAATATAAACTGATTTTGTGTTTAGTACAGGTTTTGTATTAGGCTATAAATGATTCAAAAAAGGGAAGTCATTTTATTAGAAACTCATTAGAGTTTTATATTCTTCTTATCATGTGTTATGCTCAACAGTGATAATGTTGTGACAGTTTCTCTTAATCCCATTAGTAATGATTGCATTTTTATACACTGAACGAAAGAGCTTCATTTCATAATATAACTACTGTTTTGGAAAATATGAACCCTAATATGTTAATAGTTTAAATGTGTTTTTTTTTTTTTTTTGACCACACCTTGCAGCATGTGGGACCTTAATTCTCTAACCAGGGATCGAACCCATGCCCCCTGCATTGGAAGGCGGAGTCTTAACCACTGAACCACTAGGGAAGTCCCTGTTAATAGTTTATGTATGCCTGTAGAATTATTAGATTCATGGTAGTGAGCTTCGAATTAAATATGGTTAGGTAAATACATTTCTTGTCAGCCAGTGACTCTTTTTTTGTGATGTGTTTATACTCTGAATTTCCAGCACTTAATAAAATATCTTCTACTCTAATTCTGATGAAAAGGTTACTTGATAAAATATATAGTAAGATTACATACTAAACTTTTGAAATAGTTTAAAAATAATAGGGGGAAATTTCATTTTGTTCTGTTTCCTCTTAGTGACCTGATTACCTGCTGCTTGTTTGGTTTTGTGCAGCTACTTCCCAGCTTTATTCATGATCTTTTTAGGAGGGAAAAAGTAAATCTGTACAGTCAGTTCTAAATGCATGCTGCTAACAAACACCTGTGGTATTTCAGTAACACTAGTTACTTAACAATTATGAGCTCATGTTAAAATACTCACATTGTTAATCTAATCCTGTGGCTCCTTACTGCAATACTCCTTTCTGTTTGTGATCAATCTGTTTATTGATAATGTGCTAGCCACTGTAGTTGGCTGGGTTTCAGAGATGAAGCAGTCCCATGTCCTCATCATAAACTTCCAGTCTTGCCATATTCTCTGGCATGTAAGTTGTTTTTATACCCCTGAATTATGTCGTGTGCTTTCATCAAATTCTTGTAATTTGGTTTTGCAACATATCAAGAAATATATAATCTAGATCATTTAGAAGATGTGAAACTAAGAAGCCAAGGAAGTTCTTAACCATTTTAGGTGATGGTTAATATAGGTCTTTGTAAAGGAGTTCCCCTCCCTTCCACAGGTTAGGACCTTTTGTTTCCTATACTTGGAAATGTCTCAGGTCCCCTGCATCCTCTCTCTGTCCCACATCCCCCAGCTCCTCAACCTTGGATGTTTTCCTTTGTCATCCAGGGCACTTGTCCCTTCTGTCCACAGGGACTCTGTCTTGCTCATCTTTTATCTCTAGTACTTAGGACTAAACATAATACAGGCACTCGATATGAAATGAATAAATGCGTATTACTGAGCCTCATCTCCAGCACGTTCCCTTTATTGCTTTTCTCTCTCCGGTAATAATGCAACTGTATAATTCCAGGAACCACGTCTGAATTTTCATCTCTACGACTTTAGTGCTTAGTGCGATGTCTGGCATGTAGTAGGTGCTCAATAAATATGTGCTTTATTAGAGGAGCCTGTATAGGTTGGGGTGGGGACAACCTGGCTGTAACTTTTGGTCTCCTTCCCATTGTAGTAGCAGCAGAATGGGAAGGAAGGAGGAGCTGGCATGAACTTCCGCCCAACATTGTCTCAGCCTACAGAGGGCAATTAACAGACAGCAGCTGGTAGCCAGAATGGATGTAATCAAGTATTTTATTCTTATTTCTTTTTTTTTTTTTTTTTTTTTTCGGTACACGGGCCTCTCACTGTTGTGGCCTCTCCCGTTGCGGAGCACAGGCTCCGGACGCGCAGGCTCAGCGGCCATGGCTCACGGGCCCAGCCGCTCCGCGGCATGTGGGATCCTCCCGGACCGGGGCACGAACCCATGTCCCCTGCATTGGCAGGCGGACTCTCAACCACTGCGCCACCAGGGAAGCCCTATTCTTATTTCTTACACAGATGTTTTGAGATCATGTTCGCTTACACGCACACACACACCCGTCATTTAGGTCAAGATGGTCCTCTGTGATATATTAGTGCTGTGGTAGAGTATAGGTAGGATGCTATCAGGGACTTCAGAGGGTGGGTGAGGGGTGGTCTGGGAAAGCTTCTTGGAGTATTTTAACACATCTGTACAAAAGCTAAGTGGTTGATGAGAGAGGAAATGATAGAATGGTGGAAGGCAAAGTGGGAAAGCAGAAACAGGAGGAGGGGAGGCTGGACAGGTAGGCAGGGGCCAAATCAAGAGAGACCTTTTGCTTTGAGGAGTTTATCCTAAGGCATGGAGAGCCATGGGAGGTTATTAAATTTGGGGGTGGGGGGAAACGGTTGTTTTCTTTTTAAGAACTGTCAGTGGTAGAGAGGGTAGATTGGAGGTGGACAACTCTGAAAGCAGGAAGAGCAGTTTGAAGTTGTTACTCTAATTCAGATGAGATGATAAGGCACAGCCAGTGAACATAGCAAGAACTGAGGAAAGTTGGCAGAAGGTTGGAGGGTAGAACCCAGCTTTGTTTTAATGCATTGCAGTCTGGAGAATTGCCCTCTCACTTGTTTGTGTGATCTTGTGGTATACAGTTTTTTAAAAAAATATTGTTGCTTTTATTCATCAATGTGTTTTTTACTGTTTATATATTGTTTAAGAAATCCTTCCCCACCTTGAGTTCATAATGATCTACTTCCGTTTTATGTTTTTGTTTTTCCTTAAAAATTTTTTAAGTTTTACTTTTTATATCTGGTCTTTAATCCACCTGGAGCTGCTATATTACATGGTGAGGATCTAATTTTTTTTCTCTATGGATAAACAGTTGTCCCAGTACCATTCTTTAAATATTCTATCCTTTCTTCACTCATCTGCAGTGATTCTTCTGTTACATGCCAAATTCCCGTATCGACTTGGGTCTGTGTCTCGGATCTTAGTCTGTTTCATTGTCTCTTTGCCAGTACCTCACCTTTTAATTGCTGTAGCTTACTTAATAAGTGTAGAGCTTTTTGTTTTTTAAAATTTTATTTATTTATTTATTTATTTTTGCGGTATGTGGGCCTCTCACTGTTGTGGCCTCTCCCGTTGCGGAGCACAGGCTCCGGACGCGCAGGCTCAACGGCCATGGCACATGGGCCCAGCCGCTCCGCGGCATGTGGGATCTTCCCAGACCGGGGCACGAACCCGTGTCCCCTGCATCGGCAGGCAGACTCTCAACCACTGCACCACCAGGGAAGCCCATATTTTAAGTACAGTGTACATGTGTGTTGAAACCAGTAAATCTTTGTATAGGTATTGTAGACTTCATTGTTGAGAAACATACGCAAATACTTTCTTGATTTCTTCTAGACATTCCTTTTTTTTTTTTTGAGATACAGTTCACCTTTTTAAACGGTACAGTTCTGCGGTTTTTATTATATTCACAAGGTTGTGCAACCAGCCACTAATGAAAATGATGAACATTTTCATCACCCAAAAAGAGATCCCATACCCACTAGCAGTTAGCTTCCATTCCTTCCTCCTCGCAGCCCCTGGCAGCCACTGCTCTGCTTTCTGTGTCTGTGGATTTGCCTGTTCTGGACATTTCATATAAATGGAATAATACAATATGTAGCTTTTTGTGACAGCATTCTTATTTAAATTGAGTAAAATTAATAGATTACAGGGCATTCTGTAGGAATACTACTGTGTCTTTGAGAAAGTAGGACAACAGCCACTATGGAGAACAGTATGTACGTTCCTCAAAAAACTAAAAATAGAACTACCATATGACCCAGCAATCCCACTACTGGGCATATACCCTGAGAAAACCATAATTCAAAAAGAGTCATGTACCAAAATGTTCATTGCAGCTCTATTTACAATAGCCAGGACATGGAAGCAACCGAAGTGTCCATCGACAGATGAATGGATAAAGAAGATGTGGCACATATATACAATGGAATATTACTCAGCCATAAAAAGGAATGAAACTGAGTTATTTGTAGTGAGGTGGATGGACCTAGAGTCTGTCATACAGAGTGAAGTAAGTCAGAAAGAGAAAAACAAATACTGTATGCTAACACATATATATGGAATCTTAAAAAAAAAAAAAGGTCATGAAGAACCTAGGGGCAAGACAGGAATAAAGACACAGACCTACTAGAGAATGGACTTGAGTACATGGGGAGGGGGAAGGGTAAGCTGGGACAAAGTGAGAGAGTGGCATGGACATATATACACTACCAAATGTAAAACTGATAGCTAGTGGGAAGCAGCCGCATAGCACAGGGAGATCAGCTCGGTGCTTTGTGACCACCTAGAGGGGTGGGATGGGGAGGGTGGGAGGGAGGGAGATGCAAGAGGGAGGAGATATGGGAACATATGTATATGTATAACTGATTCACTTGGTTATAAAGCAGAAACTAACATACCATTGTAAAGCAATTATACTCCAATAAAGATGTTAAAAAAAAAAAAAGTAGGACAAAAATACTGTACCTGAGTAGGGAGCAAGAAGAGAAAACCTCACCAGTATTTATTTCTGTTTTGTTTTTATTTAAGCATCATATTCATATTTTATTTCTTCATTTATTGAAGAGAGTGGCCAATCTTATGCCTTTGCTTAGTTGTTTAATGAATAAATGTCATGTAACAAATCCTGTTCTAGAAAGGTATCTTCTATTGATACATCTTGAGTTTATTAGATATAGATGGAGTAAAACTACTTTGATTTGGGTGCATGTTGTCAGTAATTGTATAAAAATGACATGATTCCCTTTGTATCTTGGTGGATAAATGAGTAAAATCACATGACGATATAAAGGGAATATATTCTCTCTCGAATTGTTTATTTTTTAAAGCAAGCATATTTTCCACTTTAACCCAGAAATTAGCAGCTTAGAGTTCTTTTTAAAAGGCTACCTCGGGGGCTTCCCTGGTGGCGCAGTGGTTGAGAGTCCACCTGCCGATGCAGGGGACACGGCTTCGTGCCCTGGTCCAGGAGGATCCCACATGCCACGGAGCGGCTGGGCCCGTGAGCCATGGCCGCTGAGCCTGCACACATCCGGAGCCTGTGCTCCGCAACGGGAGAGGTCACAACAGTGAGAGGCCCGCGTACCTCAAAAAAAAAAAAAAAAAAAAAAAAGGCTACCTCGGAAAGTACCTTTAAGTCAAGATATCCATATAAGGTTTACTAATATAGAACATTTATTTAACATACTACAATATTGCAAGCCTTTTGTATCATTTGGAGAATTGATGTTTTATTAGTGTAATTGCTGAAATATAGTTCAGAAATAAAATGTTTTTCCCTAAATCATAGCATTAAACTTTTTTTGGCGGGGGGCTGGGGTGGGGGGCCCACCTTGTGGATTGCGGGATCTTAGTTCCTGACCAGGGATCAAACCCAGACCCCTGGCAGTGGAAGCGAGGAGTCCTAACCACTGGATGGCCAGGGAATTCCCTGCACTTTTTTTTTTTTTTTGCATTAAACTTTCAAAGAGTTAGCCTCAACCAGAGTGGCAGTAAACCTCTTTAAATGATTCAAAAGGGCTTCCCTGGTGGCGCAGTGGTTAAGAATCCGCCTGCCAATGCAGGGGACACGGGTTTGAGCCCTGGTCTGGGAAGATCTCACATGCCGCGAAGCAACTAAGCCCGTGAGCCACAACTACTGAGCCTGCGCTCTAGAGCCCACGAGCCACAACTACTGAAGCCCGAGTGCCAAGAACCCGTGCTACGCAACAAGAAAAGCCACTGCAGTGAGAAGCCCGCGCACCGCAACAAAGAGTACTCCCCACCGCCCCCCCACCCTGCTCGCCACAACTAGAGAAAGCCCGCACACAGCAATGAGGACCCATCACAGCCAAAAATAAATAAATACATTTATTTAAAAAAAAGAATTTTCAAGCAGGATATGTTTTGTTTGAAAGATTGATGTTGAGTTGTGTAGTCATTGTACCAAATTCAGTTATTGCTTTTTGTCTATAACAGAGCCAGATTAGATGCTATCAATTCTAGCTACTTTTAGTAAACAAAAGGTGAATATTGTTGTTCATTTCCTTTTTGATGTTGTAGAGGCATGGTCAAGTTCTTAGAACCAAGTGGTTGATTTTCTTTTTCCCATAACACTACCCCCTTTTTTGTGTGTGTGTGGTGAAGTTAAAATGTAGAAAGGCTTCTGAAAGAAGAATATTAATTTTTAGAGTAATATGCATCTTGTTGATACTTAGTAGCAGTTTGTGTTTGCTGATTTTTAAAGGTGTGTGTTTGGGCTCTTGAAAAATATTTATCTCTTATTTCCAAAAAGGGTGAATGATTTACCGATTTAAAATAGATAATTACAACAAAATAATATACCTGTTTTTTAACAATACACCTTTGTTATTACATTACTAGCAATTAAACAATTTTTAAATTATGAAAGACAAAACGGGTAATACAGAATTTATGACTTATAGTCAAAGGATCACTCTGATCATATAATTAGATTTTAAAATATGAATAGAACACACAACCAAGAAGAATGGAGTCTCTTTTAAAACCCTGGCATTAGGGGATTTTAGCATTCTTCCTATATAGATTATGCATGTTTTTTCAAGTTTTTACTTTATAGAGGCTCTGGTTTCACCCTTGCAAACCTAAGTACTGAAAATAATGGACCATATTTTAAAAAAAAGATTAACTCTCCTTACCATTTTCTTCTTGGTGTAGATTTGGGGAAAAAATAGGAAAATGAAAATCTCCCTTGATGCAGTCATCCAAAAATCCTCATATTGTGTCATTAAGTGCGAGTTGTAGTTGAAATTTTCTGGAGGGATATGTGTGTATGTATTGAATTGATTTCAAATGCAGGATCTTCTTTTCAAACATTAGTGATCATTCAGTTATAAATCAGTATATGACTATATTTGATAGCTTTCTCTTGTTACACCTCAAAGAGTATATACTTAAGCTTAATTTCAATTCTTTGCTTTAAAACAAAATGACTCTAATTTTTGAACATCATGCATCATTTTTATAGTGTTTTGCCGCAGAAATTGCCAAACAGTAAAAATGCCAGGTTTTCAAGAACCAGCATAGCTGGTTCACTACTGTAGACTGTCTGCGTGCACTCCATTCCTGTTACTATAGAAACACACACAGACTGTGGATTTATCATAAACCTTGAGAAATATTTCTTGCACAGTTCACATAAAGAAACATCTGGATCCCTTGTTTATCCTGGGGTAAAGGAAGACCACCCTCTTCCTCTGTGCTGTGGGAATCACGTTATATTCCACTATATTTCTTTAGCTGTAAAACTTCTAATGTTGATATATCAAATTCGCTTTGTATTTTAGTAGGATTGATTATAATTACTGGAATACATTTGGAAAATGAGGATTCATGTTCATGCCAGTTCAATTAACTATGACTGTGAAAATTGTATTTTGAGAGCTTCCACATTCTGAATTTCAGATCTACAGTATTAATAACACTAGGGTTTTAAATAGATATGCTTATAAAGGAGTTTTTGATATCTTTTGGTCTTTTGTTGGGTTAATAGACTCTCCCTGGAAATTCATTTGACTTCATGCCAGTCTCTTGGGGCTTTAAGCCTTGCAGGGAAGTGTAGCCCAGGACTAAGGAGAATCTCAGTAGTGGCTAGGTAGCTGGTTATCAGTCAAATTTTGCCAAGGATATTCCTGAGGAGACCATAGTTGCGTTTATATTATCTTGCATTCTTCACAGCAAGATCCTCAACAAGTCTTTAAAGCATTTCATTTATATGTAATAACTCCCATAAGTTTAAACAGTTCAGTTTAAAAGGTTCATTAAGCCCCTCCTCTGAGCCTTTGCTTTGGGTTCTAGGAGCAGATGGATGAATAAAATTACTCCTGCTCTTAAGAAAATCACATAAACAGATTGTTTCATGATTAATTCTAAGAGGTTTTATCTTAGGAGCACAGAGGAAAGTTACTCAGACTAGCCTAGAACTTAAGTGACTACTCCTTGGAAATGACTTTCTGAGCTCAAAAGATGACTAAAAGTCAAGCCAAAAAAAAAAAGTAAAAGGGCGTATTAGGCATAGGAGATAACATTAGTAAAGGCACAGTGGTACGAAATCATGTGTGTACGGTAGTTCTCAGTAACCTGACATTACTAGTGTACAAAAGTGACTTAAGGTTGGAGATATGGATAGAAACCTTGCTTAGAGGGCCTGCGTGCTCTGTTGGCTGAAGTGCTTTGACTTTTTCTAGGAATCATTGAAGGGTTTTAATCAGGAAAGTGATGCGGTTAGATTTACAAATTAAGTAACCTAGGAATGTATTGAAGGGGCAGTTGGGTCTGAAGACAGAAATAGGTAATTTATATGACACCTTTAGAACTACTTCTGATTCCAAAAACCCTGAATAATGATGTCAATATGAGGGATTTTGATCCATAATAAAATATAAAGTTTTTTTCTTATTGAGAAGAAACTGGTGTTAAACATAGGAAAATAAGTACATACAGCACAGCATGTAATTCTATAAAGTGGAATCTAGCAATATGTACAGTCTACCAAAGGGCATTGTTCATTTTAAGAATTTGTGATAGTGACTTAGACTAAACATTTAACACATCGTGAATACTTAATTGATGTTTATAGCTTCAAGCTGTTCATCTGAAACATAACATGCTTCCTTTTTCTTTTAACTCTGTATCTAAGATTGACTTCAGTAAACTTTTCTGTTATCACTCCCCTCATGAATAAGTTGGTGTATGAATGAATGAATGACCTAAAGCTTTAGTTGATAACTTTCAACTTTTTTCCTTTAAAAACGTCTGTGGGGGCTTCCCTGGTGGCACAGTGGTTGAGAGTCCACCTGCCGATGCAGGGGACATGGGTTCGTGCCCCGGTTCGGGAAGATCCCACATGCCACGGAGTGGCTGGGCCCGTGAGCCATGGCCGCTGAGCCTGCGCGTCCGGAGCCTGTGCTCCGCAACGGGAGGGGCCACGACGGTGAGAGGCCCGCGTACCGCCAAAAAAAAAAAAAAAAAAAAAAAAAAGTCTGTGAACGGCCTCAACAAAATTAAGAAAAAAGTATTCATTTATTGATTTCTTTCATCTCTTTTTTTTCATTCACTGATTTCTTTCATCTCAAAACAGAACAAAAACCAACGTGGAAACATTGTTCAGAGGAAGAATTTGTCCTAAATTGTTTGCCTGTGATGGTTTCATTTACTTGGCAGTACATATTAGAATGGGCGGAACACTAGTTCGCTAAGTCTCCCACCAAATTGTTAGCTCTGGGCAGCGGGATCGGGAAGTGTGTGATGTAAAGTGAATGTTTGGGTTGCTGTTTTCTCAGCATACTTAGGGATGGTGAGAAATGAGTTTACTGGCCAAGAGCCAGTGCTGTGAGACAGAAGGCCTGTGTGTGAATCCTCCATTTACAGGATGTCTGACGGTGGGCAAGTCACTTAATCATGCTGGCCTTCATTTTTCACTTGTGAAATGGGGGAAGCAATAGTATTTCCTCGAAGAGGTGTTATAAGGAGTGAAATAATATAACAAATGTGAAGCATTTAGAGTAGCATTGACACAGAGTAAGTCCTCAAATGTTAGTCATTATTATTATTACTTTAGTAATACAAAAAATTTAAAACATACATCTTTATCAGGGATTTATTAATGACAAAGGTATGAGAGTTTTTGGTGGCCTCTGTGGAGGAGTTTTAAAATGTGTGGTTGAGGGACTTCCCTGGATGTCCAGTGGTTAGGACTCCGAGCTTCCACTGTAGGGGGGCCCGGGTTCGATCCCTAGTCAGAGAACTAAGATCCTGCAAGCCATGTGTCACGGCCAAAAAAAAAAAAAAGTGTGGGTGAAAAACACCTAACTTCCTATCCTGCCTGTCTTTTGTGGCCTAAATGCCTCCTTCCCCAGTGAGCACTGTCCTCAAATGTCTTCTAATTCTGATGGCACACAATGTAATTCTTAGTCACCTTCTGTTTAATGTGTTTACATATGAGTCTTGCTCATAGAATCCTATATTGTCTAATATACTAAAGAGATTGTGAATGCCTTCAGGTCAGAGATCAGGTTTTTCACAAGTTCTGTGTGCCCAGCATTGTACTGAATGATAACAGTAATAATAGCCAATAGATACTGGGCTCTAACTATACTCGGGGCACTGTCCGAAGTACTGCTCATGGATTAACTCTTATTTCTTACAGAAACACTGTAGACAGTTAAAGTATCCACAGTTTCTGGGTAAGAAAACTGAGATTTAGGGAGATTAAGTTGCCGAAAGTCACATAGCTAATGAGCCTTGGCTCTGGGTTTTGAACCTAGCAGTTTGATTCTGTCAACCATAGTACTCATTAGAGCGCCTCCTAATTCTGTAATGTCAGTTGGTGTGTCTGCTGTTTGAAAGCTGACCGCCAGACTGCAGTATGTATAAAAATCACTATGTGGGCTTCCCTGGTGGCGCAGTGGTTGAGAGTCCGCCTGCCGATGCAGGGGACATGGGTTCGTGCCTGGTCCGGGAAGATCCCACATGCTGCGGAGCGGCTGGGCCCGTGAGCCATGGCCGCTGAGCCTGCACGTCCGGGGCCTGTGCTCCGCAACAGGAGAGGCCACAACAGTGTACCCACGTACCGCAAAAAAAAAAAAAAAAAAAATCACTATGTAAAGGAATTTAGTTATAGTCCTAAAATATCTTCTTTTTTCATTATCAAAACTACTTTCTTGATTGCATTATTGTACTCTTTGGAGGTATAATATGAAAAAGTGTGTCTCTGTTCATGCTTAGACTTTCTAGAAAATATGATACAGTGGACCATTTAGCTGAGTTGGTCGGAATATGGTGTCAGGATTTAATGCATGCTTTTCCACCGTAAGAAGCAGTTGCTTTTTCTTTTCAATATTTCTTCTAACCCTTTAGCTAAATTATTTTTATTTTACCCCAACATTTTACTTTAAAAAATTTCAAGCCTTTAGGAAAGTTAAAAGAATATTATAGTCAACACCTGGATTAGTGAATTGTTCACATTTTGCCTCCTTTGTTTTACTCTAGGTATATGTACTTTTAAAATCTTAAACCATTTGTAAGTTGTGGATCACATGACACTTTAAATGTTTCAGCATAGCTCACCTAAGAATAAGGACATTTTCTTACATAAACAGAACACTGTTATACCTTTGAAAATTAGTAGCTCCATTGTTTAGTAGCTAGTTCACATTTAAAATTCTCATTTTCTCCAAAACATTATTTTTATGTTCGTGTGTATGTTTAAATCCAGGATTTCATCAAAGTTCACCCATTATTGCATTGGTTGTTAAATCTTGTCTTTTAAAATATAGCATAGTCTTTCCACCTTTTGTTTGTAACATTAACTTTTGAAGAGCTGAGGCCAGTTTTCTGAGAGAAGGTCCCACGTTTTGGATTTGTCTGATTGTTTCCTCATTTTGAGATTCAGTGTAAGTGCTGGGAAGAGAACTTCGGAGATGATGATGTGTTCATGAATCACACCACAAGGCACAGGAGGCCTGTCCGCTTGGCTTCTGGTAACGCCATATCTCCTCACTTGTCTGAAATGCTGCCCGCCACAGCTCTCTCCTGTACATATTTCAGTTTGCAATTAGTAAGTAACCTGTGGAGTGATGAATATTTAAACTGTCGTTTCACTTGTCTTATTTTTACGCAAAAACCCTTAGTGGATCTCTCCCCATTTCCTAGAATGTAAGAGTATAAGGGTATTCTTTGTTAAATATGTATTTTGCAAATATTTTCTCTCTGCCTATCATTCACCTTTTTTTTTGGCATTTAAAATTTTTTATTTGTAAATTTTCTATTGAGGTATACTTGATTGACAATGTTGTGTTAGTTTCACACCTTTTTGTTTTCTTAACTGTGACTTTTGAAGAGCAGGAGTTTTTAATTTTGAAGTCCATTTTATCAGTCTTTTTCTTTCATAGTTCATGGTATTTGTGTCCTGTTTAAGAACTCTTCTGCCTAACACAGTGGTATATTTTCTCCCACGTTTTATTCTGGAAGTTTTATGGTTTGACTTTAGTACCAGGTTTATGAACTAATTTTAGTTATTTTTTGTGTATAATGTAAAGAAACGGTGAGGTTCGCTTTTTCCATACAGATATCCAGTCATTTTTTCCCGGCTCTGTTGAAAATACCATCGTTTCCCCTTGAATTACCTTGGCACCTTTGCGGAAGATCAGTTGACCACGTAACTATGGGTGTCAATGTTTTATTTGTTTGCTTGTTTGTTTTTTACAGTGAGCATAATACATTTTTACCAAACAAGGGATTAGTGGGTGAGTAAAGTTACGTTATAGGCTAATATCCCCAGAAATCCTGCAGGTCAGTGGAGGTGTACTAGTTTTAAGCCCTTTGAGGTCAGGGACTCTCATTCATCTGTTAATTGAACAGTACTGAGTGTCCAGCATTGAATAAGACATCCATGGTCCCTGCACTTACAGAGCATGCAGTGGAATGAGGGAGACAGACCATAAGAAGGCGAATGCATACCTGAATAATAACATATTGTGGTGAGTCCTATAAAGGACGAAAAATAAGCTTACAGAGGAAAATGAGCAGAGGACCTCGGAAGTCCTATCTGAGAGGTTTTTAAGCTGGAGTAGCACATATGAGAATCCCGATTGCAGAAATGAAGTTGGCACATTTGAGAAATTGAAAAGAAGCCCCTGGAGTGTAATGCTTCCAGTGGAGAGTGTTCGTAGATAACTTTGGAAATGTAAACTGAGGCCTGACCATGCAGGGGCTTGCTGGGATGATACGTAGTCTGGATTTTATTTGAGTGCACTGGGAAGGCATTGAAGGTTTTGTTGCTTGTTTTTGCTTATTTTAGCAAATCATGTAATTACTGTCTAGATCAATAAATTAAACATAACTAGCAGCTTAAAAACCTCCCTTATGGCCCCCCTCCAGTGTTTACAGCATGCCGTCCAAAAAAAGCAACTACTGTTCTGACAGCTATCTCCATGGATTTAGTTTTAACTTCATCCTGTTTTTGAACCTTGTGTAAATGAAATCACACTGTGTACTATATAAGTGGAATCGTGATGTCTGGGTTCTTTCATTCAAAATGACTTTTGTGAGAGTCATCCATGTTGTCGCTCATTTTCCCTGCTGTAATCTGAGGAGTCATCACGTGATCGGGTTAGCGGGTTAGCTTTTAAAAGGCGGCGGGCTGTCCTCTGGGGAAGTAGGCTCTGAGAGGCAGGAGAAGCAGCCTGGAGACTGCGGAGGCAGCTGTGCAGGAGCCAAGGGGAGGTGCAGGGGCCAGCGTGAGGGGCTGGAGACGTGGCATGAGGCAGACAAGTGTGAGACGTGCACTTGGGAGGTAAGACTCCGGGAGTTCACTGACAGATTGGGCAACAGTAGGAGTGAGGGGAGGGGGTGTGTCATGATCCCCAGGTTTCTGGCTTTGACAACTGATAGATGGAAGTTTCATCTCCTTCTCATAGGAGGGACTGGGGGAAGGACACACTTAAGTAAAATAAAAACTAATAGTTCATTATTAGGTATTTTAAGATGCTTGTGAGGTATGAGAGCTGTCAAACAGGCATTTGTATTATGGGTAAGGAGCATATTGGATTAAAATGGGAAGTTTGGATAGTTTGCATATTATGAGGCAGCTGCCATGTAAAGAGTTCTGTATTGGAGTTAGAAGATCGGAGTTTCACCATTTTACTCAACTTCTGTTGGCTGCGTGACTAAGGGCAAATCACTTGATCTTTTTGAGCTCCATTCCTTCTCATCTGTAAAATGGGAATGCTACTTTGCATCATAGGATTAAACAATGTGTAATATATATTAGGCCTCAGTTTATAGATTTTTGGCCGAGTGGATGCTCAGAAAAGTTCATTCATGCACGTGCAATTTGGATTGGTAGGAGAAAGTGGGATTATGGAAAATTTTGAAAGGCATGGAAGGGACTTGGTGTGGTGTGGAGTTCAGAGTGTCTTAATATGGGAGTAGACCCAGTGCAGTTTGGTTTAGATGAAACTAAAGAAGAAGTAGTTAGAGGTGAGAAATATCTAGAAAATCAGTCGTTGTAGGTCCAGGATAAGGTGCTGACAAGGGCCTGGCCTGACATGGATGTAGAGATCAAAGAACAAATCAGAGTTCAAAGGAAGAGACTAGACTTGTCCAATGATTAGTTTTACGGCCTCACAGAGAGGGAAGAATCAGTCACCTGTGAACCTGAGGCTGCTAGCCTGGGAAGCTAGAAAAATAGTGGAAGCAACGGCCGATCTGGGGTAGTCTGAAAGGAAAGCTGAGTTAAGGAAGGACAGTCTGTTCAGCTTTGAACGTATGACTCTTAAGGTTATAGTATGTTGTCTGTGGGTGGTTGGATATTCTCTGGCAGTGAGATCTTGTGGAAGAGAGCACAGGATTAGAAGCTAAGAGGTTGCTTTTTCAGGCTTAATCACTAATTAGCTTTGTAGTCTTGGGAAATTCAGCAAATATTGAATGTAGTTATCTGAAAAATGAAGCTAACACCTCCCCTGTCAGCTTTACAGGCTTGTTTTGTGGCTTAAATAAGAATGTATATGAGGGAACTTCCCTGGTTGTGCAGTGATTAAGACTCGGAGCTCCCAAAGCAGGGGGCCTGGGTTTGATCCCTGGTCAGGGAACTAGATCCCACATGCATGCCGCAACTAACAGTTCACATGCTACAACTAAGGAGCAGGCGAGCCTCAACTAAGACCCGGTACAACCAAATTAATTAATTAATTTTTAAAAATGTATATGAAAACACTGTAATTGTAAACTCTTATACTATAATTGTAATAGGGTAATGTTATTTCTGTTCTTAGTTCAAACTAAAATAAAATATTTGGTTATAGAGCTAGAGAAGAGAAGAGAAGGGGGAAAATACCAAACTTCTTAGAAGTTTGTGTTTGGAACTAAATCGAAAGCATCAGAAATCTTAGTCTCTGAATACATGTGCCTGAAAACCTCTGTGGACTATAATTTGGGGAGACTATCTGGAAGCTGATCTTGGGTACAACAATTATGAGAACCAAAAACACAGGTTGCATCTTGTCAATTGTTGGTATTTAACTTGCCTTCAAGTTGGAAGTTTGGAGAACTTTTGAATTCTACCTGTGTACTTGCCCCATGTGTGTTTACGGAATTTTATTTTATTTTTTTTTCTATTTTTATTTTCTTTTTCACATCTGACTTTTACTACAGGAAAATGATTTAATTAAGTATTCCTTTAGTTTTTAAAATTAATTAATTTATTTACATTTTGGCTGCGTTGGTTCTTTATTGCTTCACGTGGGCTCTCTCTATTGCGGCAAGCGGGGACTTCTCTTCGTTGCAGTGCACGGGCTTCTCATTGCGGTGGCTTCTTTTGCTGCAGAGCATGGGCTCTAGGTGCATAGGCTTCAGTAGTTGTGGCACACGGGCTTAGTAGTTGTGGCTCGCGGGCTCTAGAGCGCAAGCTCAGTAGTTATGGCGCATGGGCTTAGTGGCTCTGCGGCATGTGGGATCTTCCCGGACCAGGGCTCGAACCCGTGTCCCTGCATTGGCAGGCGGATTCTTAACCACCGCGCCACCAGGGAAGTCCCTGTTTATGGAATTTTAGAACATACCCTTCTAGTGTCTGTGAGCTATGCACATTTTTGCCAAGGGTCAGAGTAGGGTAATGTTTCAACTCTTAAGCTATATATATAAAGAAATGATTTCTAACCTTTGTCAGCATTATCAGTACAGTATGCTGGTTAGGATCACAGACTCTGAAACCAGACTGCCTGGCTCGAATCCCAGCTGTCAGCTAATGACTAGCCTTGTGCATTTGAGCAAGTCATAACCTCTCTTGCCTCTGTTTCCCCATCCATAATGGGAACTGACATTAATGTCTAGCTGAAGGTTGTTGGGAGCATTAAATGTAGTACTGTATTTAGAGCGCTTAACAGCTCCTGCCACACTCGATAAGCGCTCTTTAAGTGTCAACGGTGGTTATTATAGAATAGTTAGTCGTCATTTTGGCAGTGACCAAGGAATAAAAGCACATGAAGGAAAGAAACAAATCCTCTCAGAACCTACAGCTGAAGAAAATGGAAGTGGCATAGTGGCAAAAGTCTTGGGCTTTAGAGTCAGAGATGCTTACATTCAAATCCTAATTCGGCCCCCTGGTTATAGGGGTTTAAGCAAGACACCTAACCCCTCTGAAACACACTTTCTTTACCTAGGAGACAGGAATCAGATACTCACCTTGCAGAGTTGTTTTGAGGATTAAATGAGATACATATAAAGTGCTTGGCCCAGAGTAGATGCTAAAAAAGCGGGAGTGCTCTCTCACACCCCATGCCCCCCATCCCTCACTCCACTATAGAGCAGTAAGGGCAGTTTGATTTCCTATATGCTCACATATTCATTGTTTGCAATTTTAGAACTTTTAAAATTCTTTCCATTTGCTAACAGCAGAATAAACAACAGCTGTTTAATTGGATACACCTTGGAAAGTGTTGTCAGCTTTTGTTTCCTTCTTCCCTTTGCTGTTCTGGGTTACTTGCTTTATCATTATGGTAATTCCTACTAGAACCAAGATGGTGGACATTATTAGTTGGTCATGGAATTGAACTGGACTGTAGCTTCAGAATCCTCTTCCTAGTATTCTGGCAGCTACAGTCAATTCATCAGACTTGATACAGTAGTGAAATCCTCTCAGCCTTAGAGCTTTTTAGAAGAAGTGTTTATAGGATTTTCAAAATAGTACCTGGGCAGTCCATTAATCCTCTGTCTCAAGATGTGAGACTGTCAAACCTTATGACAAAGCAGAGTGGTCTTAGAGCATTTCCTAACAGATGCTTATCCATATTATAACCTTGTTACACAGTGTGGGCATTTTCAGACATCTTCTAGAGAAAGCACAATAATTGTGAGCGTATAATGTGGTGACCCAACCAGGAGTGTGCATCAGTATGAGCTGGAATGTGGCCTTAAAATACTCATGCTCTAGGCCTCACCCCAGATTTACTGAATCAGAGTCATCAGTATATAGATCTTGACATGTGCCTTTTGTAAAAGTAAAGATGATTCTGCTATACATACCACTGATTAAAAACAAGTAGATACTGGCAAGAGTATAGGAAATCAGGCATCCCCTCACACTGCTGGTATGAGTATAAATTGATATAGTACAGCCTATAAAACAGTTTTGCAGTATCTATTAAAATTCAGATGTCCTGGAAGAATACATATATGCATAAAGATACAGTTTCAAGAAAGTTTCCTGTAAACCTGTTTATAATACCAAACAGTTGTGAGCAACTCAATGATTGTCAGTACGCAAATGGTTAAACATGTTAGGGTAGATTACACAGTTGTTTACTGTGCAGCCACTGAAAGAGTGGAGTATGTATGAGAGTGATCTGTACATGCTGATGTAGAAAGATATCTAGGACATACTTTAAGTTGAATAAGCAAGTCACAGAATAAACTATTTTAAACATTTTGTGTATAAATATGTAGAGAAATATTTGGAAGAGTACCCACTAAAGTATTTACAGTGGTTATCCATGACTTAGGAGAATGGGAATGGTGGAGTGGGAGAGGATTTGGCCTTTTAATTTTTGTATTTAAAATATTTACAATAAGATTTTATTATTTTTGTAATAACAGAACCACTGGATAAAATATGAATGATTTAAGGAAAGCACACATGGAACCTAATTTGTATGTGTCAGGACACTGCTTATTTTGCAATTTACAGTTTTAACTGAGACTTACAATCTCTAATTTAGGAAACAGAAAGGAATGTCAAAACTGTTTTGCATGATGGCAAAGAGGATAAAATTTTGTTACTCAAGTTATTGTGAAAGTAATTGAGTTTCAAACAGATAAGATTTTTTTTTTTTTTTTTTGCGGTACGCGGGCCTCTCACTGTTGTGGCCTCTCCCGTTGCGGAGCACAGGCTCCGGACACGCAGGCTCAGCGGCCATGGCTCACGGGCCCAGCCGCTCCGCAGCATGTGGGATCTTCCCGGACTGGGGCACAAACCCGTGTCCCCTGCATCGGCAGGCGGACTCTCAACCACTGCGCCACCAGGGAAGCCCACAGATAAGCATTTAAGATAAAAAGTATTTGCTCTGTGTCAGAATTATATTGGCTACCTGTTTTAAAAATTTAGTTTGTGCAAATCTGGATATGAAAATTGGATTCAGAATATTTTACTTTAATCCTTTTGCAGTTGATTAGCCTCTAGTCTTTGAGGATGTTAACTAACACCTTTTAATCTCTCTTTTAAAACTTTAGGCCCGATGAGAGAAAGGGAAAGTTAAGGATGCTGGAGCAGAACAATGGATTTCTCTTTCTCTTTCATGCAAGGGATCATGGGAAACACAATTCAGCAACCACCTCAACTCATTGACTCCGCCAACATCCGTCAGGAGGATGCCTTTGATAACAACAGTGACATTGTTGAAGATGGTGGCCAGACACCATACGAAGCTACCTTGCAGCAAGGCTTTCAGTACCCACCTACAACAGAAGATCTTCCTCCACTCACGAATGGCTACCCATCATCAATCAGCATGTACGAAACTCAAACCAAATACCAGTCCTATAACCAGTATCCCAATGGGTCGGCCAATGGCTTTGGTGCAGTTAGAAACTTTAGCCCCACTGACTATTACCATTCAGAAATTCCAAACACAAGACCACATGAAATTCTGGAAAAACCTTCTCCTCCACAGCCACCACCTCCTCCTTCAGTACCACAGACTGTGATTCCAAAGAAGACTGGCTCACCTGAAATTAAACTAAAAATAACCAAAACTATCCAGAATGGCAGGGAATTGTTTGAGTCTTCCCTTTGTGGAGACCTTTTAAATGAAGTACAGGCAAGTGAGCACACAAAGTCAAAGCATGAAAGCAGAAAAGAAAAGAGGAAAAAAAGCAACAAGCATGATTCATCTAGATCTGAAGAGCGCAAGTCACACAAAATCCCCAGATTAGAACCAGAGGAACAAAATGTAAGTTGAAACATCTTTTTGAAAAAATTTGTAATATTTCACATTTACTGGAAGTCCAAGAGACCTTTTTCAGTTTTTATCTCTCCAAATATAAATATTTCTGATAACTTCTTTCATCTGATCCCTAGCATGCAGCTTGGGATGTTATGATAGGTGGTAAGTAAATATTTGCTGAATAAATGAATGGACATCATCTGAGTAAAGAAATATTTTAGAAACATGTGACACTAAAAATCTTACCTCCTATGTTTCTTTGTTTAATAGCCTCACTTAATTTTGCTCGTGATAAACTGGTTTCTGCGAAATTGATTTATTTTTAGTGAGGAGTATGGACTTAGAGTGTGTCATACAGAGTGAAGTAAGTCAGAAAGAAAAAAACAAATACCGTATGCTAGCACATATATATGGAATCTTAAAAAAAAGAAAGTTATGAAGAACCTAGGGGCAGGACGGGAATAAAGATGCAGACGTAGAGAATGGACTTGAGGACATGGAGAGGGGTAAGGGTAAGCTGGGACGATGTGAGAGAGTGGCATGGACATATATACACTACCAAATGTAAAATAGATAGCTAGTGGGAAGCAGCCGCATAGCACAGAGAGATCAGCTTGGTTCTTTGTGACCACCTAGAGGGGTGGGATAAGGAGGGTGGGAGGGAGATGCAAGAGGGAAGGGATGTGGGGAAAATATGTATGCATATAGCTGATTCACTTTGTTACACGGCAGAAACTAACACAGCACTGTAAAGCAATTATACTCCAATAAAGATGTTAAAAAAACCCAACCAAACAAACAAAAAAAAACTCCTGGTTTCTGAAGATGAAGAGGAAGGGCAGAGAAAGATGGTTAATGATATTGGTTTTCCATTGTTCCAGACCAACTTTTGCTAGTAGAGCTTAGATTTAACCCTCATTACTAGTGTTTGCCACAAAATAACCTGAAGTAAATAAAGGAACTCTTTTTATAAAATCAGAGTTAGTATTCATACATATTCACTAAATCTTCAGGTAGAGGTTTTATAAAAGTCATTCTTTAATGGTAACTTAAGATGCATGCTGCTAATTTCTTTTTAACATCTCTGAGGTTTCAGTATTAATTTTCTTAATAAGAAAGGTATGTAACAAATCAATGCTAGCTTGAATGAAGAGTTTTTAGTTAGTATTCTAATACATGGTATTACTTGAAGATGTCCCCAGACATTGATTTGGGAAGAAATGAATATCTATGAATTTTTGTGACAGTTGTATGCTTTTCTGTCTGCTCTGCCTGAATAAGTTAATTTATCATCTTCTGTTCAAAGTAATGTTTACATCTTACCAACTCACCTTTTCCTTGGTAGCTGGGTTCCACTACTTCACACAACTCAAATATGGTGTTTTTCTGGAGTAAAGGTCACACTGGTTCTAGGCTCTCACAAGTCTCAGTGTGATATTTCAGTATGTTTTTCTCATTTTTCTATAGTTTTCTTATTTATTCATTTAACAGATATCAACTGAGTACCTAATGTGTGTTAGACGCTTTTCTAAGAATTGAAAGTTGGGCAGTGAATGAAAAGTAAAGATGCCTACTTTCAGGGTGCTAATATTCTACTAAGAAGAGGCAGAAAATACACACATATGTATGTAAATGAGTCTAAGTTTAGATAGTGGTAGGTGCTATGAAGAAAATAAAACTGGGTGATGAGATAAAGAGTAATTGCGGACACTAGTAGTTCTTCCATCTTAGTTCTGCAGCTGTAAAATGAAGGCTTTGAAACTAAGTGGTTTCTGGAATGCATTTGAATTTCTTATGTCAGTTATTAAATGCCCCCCACAGAACTTAGCTCACATAGTATCTTACACCGTTTATTAAATGAATGAATCAGTGGAAGGAGAGAAGTTAACTTTTTACTCTGCAGAGACTTCCACTGTAGCAGTTTGTTCATGGACCTGCAGTGAAAAGACATGTGATGCACTATGATCCTTAGCAATCACGAAAATGCATAAAACCTGCATTTGGTTTTAGCTTAGGTCCTAAGAGCCATCTTGCTGGCCCGTCTTGCTTCTGCTCTAGAGAATCTGGCAAATAGGAGAATATCCAATTTTATTTATTAGGCTAGACTTCTTGCCTTTATTGGTAAAAATATTAAAATATATAGCTTAAAATATGTCACAAAATAGAAATAGGGCTGGAAGCAGAGGCAGGAGAAGAGAGTCTGTTCATTTTTTGTATCCACTCTTTGTTTTATTGGAATCTAGGAAAAAAATTCAGTGCAGTGATGTGATATTTCTAGTAGTCACTTTTCAGTGAGATTTTAAAGCCAGTTCTGTCTTTGTTGGATGTCTGCTATGTCTGGCTGTTTATATCACTTAAACCTTCAGTTAACTGTTATATCCAGGAATTAGAATGGTTAGATGTAATTTAAGAGTTTTAGTTCATTTTCCTTTTTAGTAAATCATGTGGGGCATAATTTAATATTTCATTATTTAGGATCTTACAGTGTCTTGGGGTAAAGGAATGTCACTTTGACTGAAAGTATAGATGTGTTAAGTGTCATTGATTGCACTAAATGTTACCAAGACCATTGCCTGAAAGTTGAGCTTTGGGGGAAAATCCAGGGGTTTTTCTTTCAAAGAAATACGGTGAAAAGCTAAGCTCTTGTTAGTTGAATTTGATTAATTAAACTTTTATCACACATGGGAGGCAGTTATAAGCTTAAGAGATGGTGCCGTAAAAGTGATGCTCCATTCTCACAGTAGAACTTTGGGCTGGAGCCCCCAAAGGCCCTGCTCGTTGTTAGTGCCGTGTCTCTGCTAAGCCATGCGGACAAGGGATGTGCCCAAATCAACCTGTTTTTTGTAACTGTGTATGTGTTTAATGGGGTTTTCTTAACTTGAACAACATCCCTTTTGCCTTCTTCAGGACAGTTGTTTTTAAGTGCTTTAATTTTTGATGCTCTTGTGTCTCCTGGTTGTCACTGGGGGTCCACACTCTTGGTGTTCAGCATTGTAGCAGGCGTAGAAGGGAAAGAAGCCCACGTAAGAGTTTGCCCACACCACGGGACAGCTCCCCTCCCCCAGATGCTTGAGGGAAGCGTAGTGAGAACTGTGTGCCTGGGATGACTGTCCTCAAGCTGGGTCTGCAGATATATAGATAGATACAGCTATAGCTATAGATATATGGATATAGATGTAGACTTCTTCATTAAAACTCGCTCATAGGTTCTTTTCTGAGACAAAGCAAACAAAATCTCATCTAAAATAATACGCTTCAAGATTTCACTTCTTTTTTCTTTCCTTTTTTCTTCATATTTGATCTACAAGTATTTCCTCCCAATTCTGAGCTGTTTGGCCTTCTAAAGAGTGGCCATTCTTTGGAACAACCTAAGTATATCTTCTCAACAATGAAAACGTGTCCAAACATCCAGGCAGCAGGAGACCTGAGATCACTACTGAAATTGTATATTTTGTAAAGCTGCTTTAAGCTGTTTTCTCTCCCACCAAATTAGAAACATGTGGAAATGTTTCTGCATTTCTTCCTCCTTGGCAGGTGTAATGCCTCAGGCATGTGAGTGTAGGCCCTATTCAAACATTGGTCTTCTACTGGCACTTTGGTGGGCTTATCCACTAAGGCCAGTCTCATTAACTCTTAGCTTGCCATTTTCACTTATAAAAAGCCAGATGGCTGGTTTGGTCCCATTAGCACTAAGTTAGAGGTTATATTTGGTTCTCCAGCCTCAGAGTGTTAGGTCTTAGAATTCTTAGAAACTGTTCATATGCATTGTGAACTTACAGTTATTCAGAAAGTAAAAGAAAAATGCACGAACAATTTACTGACTTTACATTTTTCTTTCTACCTTAAATGATGACATAAGTTTTTGGTTCTTTTAGAGAATATGATTTTACTTAATGTTTTGAAAACTATTAAGGATTTTGAATTCTGCCAGATTTGATGAGTATTAGTCATCCTGATAAATCTCTTGGGTTTTAATTTTAAAAAGACCAATTTTTTTTTTTTTTTTGTCTACACCACACGACTTGTGGGATCTTAGTTCCCTGACCAGGGACTGAACCTGGGCCCTCAGCAGTGAAAGCACCGAGTCCTAACCACTGGACCACCAGGGAATTCCCCCTAATTTTTTTTGTTTTTTACTTTATTTTTGGTTGCTTTGGGTCTTCCTTGCTGCACTTGGGCTTTCTCTAGGTGCGGCGAACGGGGGGCTACTCTTTGTTCAGGTGCGCGGGCTTCTCATTGCAGTGGCTTCTCTTGTTGTGGTGCGTGGGCTTCAGTAGTTGTAGCATGCAGGCTCAGTAATTGTGGCTTCCGCGCTCTTGAGCATAGGCTCAGTAGTTGTGGTGCACGGGCTTAGTTGCTCCACGGCATGTGGGATCTTCCCGGACCAGGGCTCGAACCCATGTTCCCTGCATTGGCAGGCGGATTCTTAACCACTGTGCCACCAGGGAAGCCCTCATTTAAAATTAAGATAACTCGGGCTTCCCTGGTGGTGCAGTGGTTGAGAATCCGCCTGCCAATGTAAGGGGCACGGGTTCGAGCCCTGGTCCGGGAAGATCCCACATGCCGTGGAGCAACTAAGCCTGTGCATCCCAACTACTGAGCCTGCGCTCTAGAGCCCGCGAGCCACAACTACTGAAGCCCGCGTGCCTAGAGCCCGTGCTCGGCAACAAGAGAAGCCACCGCAGTGAGAAGCCCGCACACCGCAACGAAGAGTAGCCCCGGCTCGCCACAACTAGAGAAAGCCCGCGTGCAGCAATGAAGACCCAATGCAGCCAAAAATAAATAAATAAAATAAATAAATTTATTTTAAAAAAAATTAAGATGACTTGAACACTATGGGGAGCTCACTCACTGTCACCTTTTCTCTGATGCTTTCTCTTTCTGAAGCAGCACTACTAGTACCAAAAAAGGTGTCTTCAGTCCCTATTTGATTTTAATCTCTCTCTCTTTTTTTTTTTTTTTTGCGGTACGTGGGCCTCTCACTGCTGCGGCCTCTCCCGTTGCGGAGCACCGGCTCCGGACACGCAGGCTCCGGACGCGCAGGCTCAGCGGCCATGGCTCACGGGCCCAGTGCTCCGTGGCATGTGGGATCTTCCAGGACCGGGGCACGAACCCGTGTCCCCTGCCTCGGCAGGCGGACTCGCAACCACTGTGCCACCAGGGAAGCCCTGATTTTAATCTCTTTTAAGCTTATCCTTTGAACAACTGAAGGAAAATGGATTTTATACCCAGCAGTATTTTATCTGTTGGCAATTTCTGACTCCTTATTTTTCTTGACTCCTAAGCATTTGGCTTCCCTTGACCATTTCATCTTAAAAACTCCCCTTCCTAATTGGTATTTGTGATACTATGTTCTCTCTCTTTACCTTTCTTTTGAGCTCAAGTCATAGGTCTCTAAATGCCTAGTAAGTATGACTTTTGTTCACGCATTAGCACATTTTACCATGTATATTCCCTTTCTGTCACTGCAGCATCCTTCTTTGACTTTTTTTTCTTCTTTTATTTTTATAGTCTTGAAAGCTTAGAATAAATCTTCTTGGGCCTCTTTTTCTCCCTTGCCATTTCTTGCCTTTTAAAATGACTGTGTAAAAAAATCTCAGTTCTTTGAAAGTGATTTTAACAGTGTTTCAAGCCAGCCTGGAGGAAATGTGAATATGGAACAAACAAAAAAATCAAAAAGAGGTAAGACATTTGAATAATAAAAAGGTTTTGGAGGAAATCCTGTCTTTAATCCAGAAAGGGAAAAATGTTACTGAGCTTCAGACGAGTTCTTAACAACAGTAGGGTTCTGTCGTTTGGCAAAGATGAGTCACTCCGTATCTATCTGCCCTCAGAGTTACAGAGATCCCTAACACCCCAGCATCAGAAGACTGAATGTGCCCAGGAGGAGGACTTGCTTTCTTGGCTCCACATGTGCTTCCCCAGGTGGTCCTGTCCTCCTGCTGTAGCTTGAGAATGAGAAGCTGAGGTGAAGGTTTAAGCTATGTTTGTGGACTGAAATGAAGCTGCCGGACGGGCCTACGCAAATGTGGACTGTATTTTTATTTTTATTTTATTTTATTTTATTTTATTTATTTTTTTTTTTTTGTGGTACACGGACCTCTCACTGTTGCGGCCTCTCCTGTTGCGGAGCACAGGCTCCGGACGCGCAGACTCAGCAGCCATGGCTCACGGGCCCAACCGCTCCGCGGCATGTGGGATCCTCCCAGACTGGGGCACGAACCCATGTCCCCTGCATCGGCAGACGGACCCTCAACCACTGCACCACCAGGGAAGCCCCTTATTTTTTTTTTGCGGTACGCAGGCCTCTCACTGCTGTGGCCTCTCCCGTTGCGGAGCACAGGCTCCGGACGCGCAGGCTCAGCGGCCACGGCTCACGGGCCCAGCCGCTCCGCGGCACGTGGGATCTTCCCGGACCGGGGCACGAACCCGCGTCCCCTGCATTGGCAGGCGGACTCTCAACCACTGCGCCACCAGGGAAGCCCTGGACCATATTTTTAAACTGCCTCATTACACCAGAGATAAGGACAAAAATTCCCATTTGAACATAGATTTTTCTTTCCTTGCTCAGTGAGCGTGTCCTGTTGGATTAGCTAGTCATGGTGCCACCACAGACGCATCTGACAGAGCTAATTTAGTGCCCACCAACAGCTGCCACTACTTCTTTCACTTGGGCTATTTCCAATATTTTCAGTAGCCTCCTAATTAGACATTCTGCTTCCCCTCTTGCTCCCTTCCAAAATATTCTCCATGTAACAGCTAACGTGATCCTTTTAAAACAGAAATTGGCCGTGTATTACTTCTCTATCTAATCCTCTTCAGAGGCTTTCGGTGCACTTAGGATAAAACACTTAAATGTGGCTTACAAGGCCCTGGTGATGTAGCCTCCTCTCCACTCCCATCTTGTAACCTCTCTCTTCCTTGGGGCAGTTAAGTCCGTTGTAATGGCTTTTTTGAAGTTTCTACCTTTGTTTAACCTCAGGGACTTCACACATGCCACTCCTCTCTGGAGTGGTCTTTCCCCCACTTTTTACTAGATTAACTCCTCCTCTTTTGATTCAGATTATACTTTCTCAGGCCTTTCCTGACCTTCATATCATAGCTACATACAGACACACCATTATTTCTCTTTTTACATTTACATTGTATGAGTGTATGTATGTGTTTGTTTAATGTCTGTCTCTTCTGCCCAACTGTGAGCTCTTTGAGGTCAGAGATCCTATCTGTCTGTTACAACATTGTATACCCAACTTCTAGAACAGTGCCTGGAAAGTCGTAGGCACTGCTGAATGGATGAATGATACTTGGGGTTTGGCACATGAGTCTGGCTTATCATTTCTTCATCATTTTTACAGTTTCTTTTATTTAATAAAACTTTGTTTTTATAGCAGCGTCTTAAACTGCTTGAATTAATTGAATGAGAATTTTAAGTAACTTCTAGAATTAGCAATACTTTTTAAGTGGAATTAGAGCCAAGTTAATGGATATATTTCTCTTTTTTTAAGCCATCTAAACTAAATTCTGTTCTTTGACAAGAAAAGTTTTTAAACCTTTTAAATTACAAAAGTAATTTGCTTTTTACAGAAAACACAAATAATATACAAGTATAGATCTTCCCTCACCGCTTCCCTAATCTTGTTCCTCAAAGATAACTACTCTTATCAATTTATTGTACAATGTATCACATACTTTTCAAGGCGTATACAGGCTATTTTAAAATAAAAAGTAGGAAAAAAAAAGTAGGAAGATTTTGATAGATGTGGATTACTGACATGAAATAATGTTGTAGTTACCATCCCTCTGCTTAGATTTTCTCACTTTGTGTATTTCTGTAGGATAGGTTCCTAAAATATAATTGTTAAATTGAAGAGTGTACATATTTTGAATTTTGATAGATACTTCCAAACTGCCTCCTCAAAGGATTGTAGAAATCAATTTTTAAATAACGTATTTGTGGGTTTTATGATTAGAAAAGTAATGTGATGTTTATTATAAGCAATTTGACAAATATAGAAAAGCACATCCAAGAAAATCACTTATTCCATCACCTGGTGGTATCCGTCTCGTCTTTTTCTTCTGTACACATAAGAAATTATTTTTCCAAGATTGGAATCACACTATACAAACTGCTTTTCAATTTGCTGTTTTCAAATAACATTATATTGTTATTTTTCCGTGTCATTTAAAATTTTATATTATTCCACTATCTAGTTGTACTACAATTTATTTAACGAATTCTGTGCTTTTGGACATCTAGACTAATGTCTAATTCTAATATTCGCTCTTAAAATAGCACTGGTGTGCATATCTTTGTGTGTATCTATCAGTATGTGTATATATCAGTGCTTTTGCAGTATACACTTTTAGAAGTGGATTTGCAGGGTCAGAGTCTGAAAATTTAAGGCTTTTCATACATATTGCCAAATGGCTCTCTAGAAGAATTCCAAGTTACATCTTACTAGCAATCTCAGAGTGCCCATTTTTTTGCGCTCTGATAGGTTAAAAAAAAATGAAAATCAACAAATTAAGTTTTAAAAGTGATAAAGTAAGAAATGGGAGCTATAGCTGTGGTGTAGAATGGACAATGGATGTTAAGACACAGCATCATGTACTGTGTAAGTTGTATTTTTCCTCCTTACATTATTCAGCTAATAAATGTCCTTTATTCCCTTTGCTGTTTAGTTTTCTTTGACTCTTTGTGTGTGTCACTGTTCTTTGGTTTGCTGCCATTTTATTCTTTTCACATAGAGACCAAATGAGAGGGTTGACACTGTATCAGAAAAACCAAGAGAAGATCCAGTACTGAAAGAGGAGCTCCCGGTGAGTGGCTTTAGTGAATACTGTCTAACCAAACATGGTGTGAGAAGGTGGAAGCAGAGTGATTAAATTAGAACACACATAGCATGTATTATTACTTCAGAAGTTATACTGAAATAAATCTTGGAGCTGGTTTAAAAGGTAGATATTTTTAGCGAATTATTTTCCTTTTCAAAACTATGACCACTTTTTAATAGATGTGAATTTTTGAGATGCCTTATCAATAATTTGGCAACAGAAACCATCAGTCCTCTTTTCAGTATTTGGAGTGGGGCTTATCTTCCTCCTCTCTTCTTCCCTTTTGCTAGATACCGATAGCAAGCATCAGAGAAAAGTATGAGTGAAGTTTTTTATGACCTTTTCCTACAGGTTCAGCCGATGTTACCTTCTGTTCCAACAACAGAAGTGTCCGCTGGTGTTAAGTTCCAGGTTGGCGATCTTGTTTGGTCTAAGGTGGGAACCTATCCTTGGTGGCCTTGTATGGTTTCAAGTGATCCCCAACTCGAGGTTCACACCAAAATTAACACAAGAGGTAAGAAAAGGCATAAATGGACATTAGTAAAAAGTTGTGGCAAAAAAGTGAGTCTAAAATGTTGTTTATGAATATAATACATACGTGATAATATAATCTGACACCCAAACACATATCAGTATCAGTTTTTAAAGAACAGTGAAATAATTACGATCATCTTAACTGGCAGAGAGCCTCTACAGCTGACATGGTCCTTGTTTTCCCTTAGAACACCCTATGTTTGTTTTATAATTTCTTTCACACTTATTTTTTTTAAAAAACCTTAATCTGACCTCCAAGAGCAAGCAGACCGATAGGTAATGAGATGTCGTATATGAGCGTAATAGACATTTGGGCCAAGCTTTCTTTGAACATTTTTATTTCATCTTTGACTCCTGTGGGTAGTAATTTTTTACTCAGACAAGTGCTTTTCATCCTGATAAATTTTGCAAGATGCCTTTTTCCTCCTTCTTTCCATTTTTTTTTGTTTTTTGTTTTTGCGGGTGGTGGTTTGTTTGTTTTTAATGAAAAAAAATTTTTTTTACTCCATTTTTGAATCTGTAAATTTACTGGGACATGCTTATAAATTCAATATGAAATAGAAGTATGGTTTGAAGCCAGCTACATGGCATAGAATCCTACCTTAGGAATGTTAATAAATGTTAAGAAAACCTGTATTCTAACTTTACTCCTTTTCCAGAGTTTGACCAAAACCTGTAGAATAGATTCCTGAGATTTTAGCATTTGGAATGGACTTGCTTAGTAGCCAGAGGAAGGTTGGAGTTGGGAATTTATTTCTGGATATTTGCTTTGCGAACTCACTTGTCGAGTCCCTTATTGTCTGTGACAACTTTGCACCTATTTCTTTTTTTTTTAAATTTATTTATTTATTCATTTATTTAATTTTTGGCTGCATTGGGTCTTCGCTGCTGCACGCGGGCTTTCTCTAGTTGCGGTGAGCGGGGGCTACTCTTTGTTGCGGGGCGCAGGCTTCTCATTGTGGTGGCTTCTCGTTGCAGAGCACAGGCTCTAGGCGCGTGGGCTTCAGTAGTTGTGGCACACGGGCTTCAGTAGTTGTGGCTCGCGGGCTCTAGAGCGCAGGCTCAGTAGTTGTGGCACACGGGCCTAGTTGCTCCATGGCATGTGGGATCTTCCCGGACCAGGGCTCAAACCCGTGTCCCCTGCATTGGCAGGCGGATTCTTAACCACTGCGCCACCAGGGAAGCCCTGCACCTATTTCTTTTTCTCTCATTTTAAACTTTCTATCTTGGTCCCTGTTCACTGTTATGAGGAGAAAAAGTGTCTGGCAAGTCAGATTTGTGACGGGATCTGCCATATTTGTAACTCTTGTGCTATCCAGCAAGAAATCCACCCAGATACAGAAGGCAATCATCTTGTCACTATAATCTGCTGATTAAAGGTTGGGGTGACTAGAAGTATCGATGGGGCAGAAGTTTAAAAAAAAAACCAACACTGTTGGATGTCCACTCCTGTGCAAGGCACAGTGTTAAACAATTCTCTTGTAGGACTTCCCTGGGGGTCCAATGGTTAAGACTCCACGCTTCCAACGCGTGGGGCATGGGTTGGATCCCTGGTTGGGCAGCTGAGACCCCACGTGCTGCATGACGTGGCCAAAAAGTAAATGAAAAAACAAACAATTCTCATGTATATTTTCTTAAGCAGTCCTCATAGCAGCGACACTATGAAGTAGGTACTATTATCCTTATGTTTGGGATCTGTGAATAGAGTCTTAAAGAAATCTTAGTCCCTAACCTCCACTCTTAACTACTACTGTATAATAAAAGGAAAGTAATTGAATTCCCCTACTCATAATTTACAGAGACTGGGGGAGGCAGTCCTAGCCCCTTCATTTATATAGTGGGGCTGTTGGACTCTTAATCTCTTGAGTACCTTGCACATTTAATAATCTGTGATTCTTGAATGGGAGAAGAAAGGGACAAGCCTTCTTAGATAAAACAATACACAAGTCCCTATCTGGGCCTCCAGAGCACTCTAAGATATTACATCACGTGAGAGTTGTGGCTCTTCAGTTCTGTCCCCTTAGGAAAGCATCCTTTTGAGATTATATAAAGAATTTCACATTTAATTACTCTATGAAAACTTACTAATATAGCTTTTTTCTGGGGTACAAATGAAAGCATAATCTATGCTTCATCTTGTATTCCAAAGGAAGTGTTTAAATTTATTTTATGAATTAATCTGGTCTGGTCCTCCCTACTTTAGTACTGGAAAAACTGATTTTGTTTGTATTGTTGAGGAAACCGAAATCTGAGAATTTAGGTTTGAAAAATGTACATACTGATAATATTTTAAATTTTCTCTTTCCTGCAGTAGTTTTTAAAATAATAGCCTTCTTGAGATATCATTTACATGCCATAAAATTCACCCTTTTAAAGCCTGCAATTTAATGATGTTTAGTACGTTTCCAGAGTTGTGTGACCAGTTACCACAATCTAACTTTATCACTTCTTTCATCAACCCAAAAAAGAAATCCCACATCCATTAGGAGTCACTTTCCATTCTCCCCTCTGCTCCCCAGCTCTAAGAAGCCACTAATTACTTTTTGTCTCTATAGATTTGCCTTTTCTGGGCATTTCATATAAATCTAATCATATAATATGTGGCCTTTTATGTCTGGTTTCTTTCACTTAGCATCATGTTTAGAGGTTCATCTGTGTTGTGGCATGTATCAGTACTTTGTCTCTTTTTATTGCCAAATAATATTTCATTGCATGGCTGTGCCGTGCAGTTTTAAATGAAGTAGTTTTTTGACAGTTTTTCTACAAACCAGAAACACAGTATAAAACTTGATTTTGTTGATTATGTTCCACACATGATACCTGTGAAACATTTTATGCTGCTTATTATCTAAACTACTTTGTAAAATTTGTCTTGAATTTTATATAGTAATCAATGGTTTCCATACTGTTATTAGTCAGTATTGTTATTAGTCAGATTCTCAGCATTGGAAAACGTATTTAGCAGTTTTCACACTTACAGATATAATTCTTTGAAGAGCACATTGAAAGATGTTTGGATCACATGTCTATTTTGTTGTATTTCATTGTTTAGATCTCATTTTAAGTGTAAAAATTAAAAATGGAATGCTCTTTCTGCTTATGACAATACATTATATATGTTCAGAAGGCAGAGTTGCCCATAGTCTCATCCTCCAGATATATAACAACTATTAAGAGTTTGGGAGTAATTCCGGGAATTCCCTGACAGTCCAGTGGTTAGGACTCTGTGCTCTCACTGCCAGGGCACGAAGGTTCAATCCCTGGTGGGGGAATTAAGATCCCATAAGCCTCCAGGTGCGGCCAAAAGAGAAAAAGAGTTTGGGAGTAATTCTTTTTCTCTTTGCATATTGTAATTAATAGATATGAAAATAAAGATTTTTAACTGAGAGTTTTAAATGGTATCACATTATACCTGTTGTAACTTTTAATCCCAATATATTTTTAGAAATTTAAAACCGGACAGTTTTACCTATATTATTTTTGTTATATAAAAATGTTTCCTCCACATTTTTCTATTGGAAATTTAGCTCATTATTCAGAGACAGATGTGCTTGTTTCTCCATCTGTCAGGTCTTTGGGTTTTTATTTCACTCTTTTATATAGTTTTCCAGCCAGCAGGAAACAAAGTGCCAACAAAGAGACAAATTGTTTGATTTGTTTCTTCTGTAGTAAGTGATTTAATGGAGGAAGAAGTTGAAAATAAAGATTAAAATGAGCTTATGTTATCTGTGAGTTTTTGTTTTCATGTTTTTAACTATAATTCAAAGTCTTTTGGGATTATCTGTTCGGTTCTAAATAAGTAACTCTGACTTTTGGAAACAGATTATGTCCTATTTTTTTTTTTTTTTAATAGTCCTAATAAAATTTCGTTGAGAATCAGTTAAGTCAAATCCTTTACGGAACATAGAAATACATACAATTCCAGCCCTTTCCAGTAAATGGCTATATAACATTGGTGTAGGATCCCTGAATATCCTACTCTGATTTGTACCTGTAGGAGAGAAACAGTTCTACAGCTTAACAATACAGAAGTGGGGTGCTCTGACCTATTTAGGGGGAGCAGCAGTGAAGTCAGAATTGAGTATGAATAACAAAGGATTATAGATGAGTTCAAGTAGCCAAAGGAGTAGATGAATAAGTGTTTACTCTTCATGTTTTGTATTTCATACTCAGTCAAGAGAAGGCAGGGCATTATAAGATCAGACACAAATTAACCTGAGGACTTATGAGCAAAGTACACCTCTCAATTAAGTCATGCTGGGAAGTTGTAACAGGAGAGAAAATGGCCACTTTTACCTACCGTGAAGGCTTTTGATTCCAAATAATTGGAAGTGACATCAAAGGGTCAAATGACTCTAAGGATTAAAGACTGACTTCTTGATGGGACCAATAGGATTGATGTAAATAACTGATCGTGATGTTCATAGAAGCACACGACAAGATAAATGAATACTGCTTGACAGGGTTTTAAGGTTTCACTACCTAGTCTTTACATGGAGATAAAAGATACTACTCAGTTTTCTGGGAAGCAGTTTTGTGCATTTTTTCGTTTTGTTTTCTAACCAAAAAAATATCTGAGGGAAAAATGATGTAACAGAAATAGAACTGAAATGATCCCTCTTCCTTTCAAAACTAAGAAACTTCATGTACAAGTTTCAGTTTCTACCATGGTGTTAGGGTATTAGTCTGAGTTTTATAGCCTTTGCCTGAGTTTAAAATCCTATCAAACTTTCTGAGCTCTTAAACATAAATAAACAATGGCACAAATATAAAATCTTGCCAGTTTAATAACTTAAAAAGCTAAAGAAAAAAATGAAAACTGGATTGTGTTTGTATTGATAAATTTGTTAATGGATGGCAGTAGCTAAACAGCAATCTAAATAGGAATAAGAATCTTATTCAAAGTGTTCTTCTCCCTGCCTTGATGTCTTCCTGGGGTTGAATTAATGAAGGTGTTTGGTGAAGCACTGTGATCAGTCTCCTCCAGTTAAGAGAAAGTGTTTTGTTATTTTTCCCTTGGTTAGTAACTATAGTAGCTACAAGTGCAGGAAAAGTATAGTAAGACGTTTAACTAAACCAAATGGGGTCTGTTCTTTCAAGCTGGACACCCATCCAAAGGCAGATTAGCTTTCCTGTGGATGCTGACACTGTTCATGTGACACGTTCACGAGAAAGGCACGGCTTGCACAGAGCTTGCCAGCAGTGCTTCACATCTGAGAGACACAAGGTTGTCCCCAGCTAGCATGAGTCACAGAGGAATAAGCTAATCCTGGGAACTGAGCAGTGGGCTGTGTTTTAGATCCTACTGTCAGTAGCCTTTAAAGGGTCAGGCAATTGCCAATAATATTAGCTATTTTGGTGCTAAATGAAAAATAATAGGGGATTGCTATCCACGGGAACCAACATGTACTCAGTGGGGATTTGGTTCACAGTTCCAATAAAAATAGCATGTTTTTGTGACCGAGAGAGCCGTGAAATAGGCACATTAAAAATTTTTAGAGCCTGTTTTCTTAAAAGCTGCAAAATGTTTCAAAATCAGTCAAAATACATAGAAAAGACAAGCCTGGGAAAGTCAGCAATGGAAGAAGGAGGAATGGGAGCTGATGAGTCAAAACATTTGTACAGAATTTGAAGCACCAGGGATTCTTCACCTACCATATCAGTATCCGATCCTGAGGGCTCAGAAATGGATGAGTGTTAAAGCCTAGGGTATGCAAAGAGACAAAAGCCATTTGTTCTAAGAATAATCACTGGATAATACCTTCTCAGGAACCAGCATTCCTGTCAAAAGCTTAGCGATTTTGCGGTATAGCACCCCTCCCCCTTTTTAAACAAGTAGAGTGCTCTACTATTTAGTGAAAAGATCAACATCTAGACAGATAGGAAGGAAAATATCCTATGGCTTCTTCCCAGCAACCAACGCTTTATAAAGCATCGTCATTGCAAGGTAAGTAAAACACAAAGTTTAGAAGGTCAGTCAGAAAGGGTGGACTCAATCGTAATATATTTACACACAGAAATCTCATTTCCTGATCTTACAGTTATTCCAAAGAAGAAACAAATTTACATAAGTAGTTCCAAAACATACTAGCTTATTTGGAGAAAACAAACTTTCTGTTAGCGTATCTAGAAATAACCTTCAAATCAGAATTTTCATATAACGACCATCACATTTCAGAAGTTTTTGATAAAAATGTTGGATTGTAGAGCCTGGATGCTCTACTAACAAAAAGAGGCAAATTTGAAAGTATGTTTATCTCTAGTTTAAGCATTGTGAATCTGAAAAATGGTGTTTAGGTCCCTAGCCCAGTTGGCAACTCTTTCAATTTTTGACCTGGAAGCATATAGTTATATTTTTGTCCCGTTTCATAATCAACCACTCAGAGAAAAGCAAAGTCATAAAAGTGTCATAAAAAACATACTAAAGGGAAGAGGTGGATGTCAATATCCAGCGATAAGCATGTATTTATCTACATTTAGTTTCTTTTAAACATTTTTAGAACCGTAACAGATGGTTATATTCATAAGCTTGAGTAAAGAATACGACTGCCTCCAAGTTCTGAAATAAATGCATATATGCTCTCAAAATACTGTACACATCACCTACCCTCCCTTTAGGAGAAACTGAAGTTAATTAAGATTTCCCTGGATATCTTAAAATAAAAGTAAATAATAAAAAGGAACTGAACTAAAGACATATTCTGGAAAAAAAAAACCAACTAAAGTACACAGTTTGACTCTATTGTTGCTTTAGCCCGGGTTTGATGTATAGAGAGGCTCATGCAGTGAGTTGCAGTGAGGGGACTTTCCTTTTACAGTTCAAATGCAGGGAACCTGGCTTTTGTGGGCACTAGGAGGTCAGCCAAGAAATGAATTGTTCCAGCCGTTCCTTCAAAGAGGGAGAAGGGAGTGTCTGGTGTGCTGCATCTGTGTTCTCCATAATCTAAGCACCATTCAGCGAACTTACAGGCCCTGTACAGGTACTTTGCGTCCTGCGTGAGGTTGTGCAGCGACAGGAAGGCCGTAGGCATTCCCTGCAGCGCCGTGGCACAGCCCGTACCCCTTCTTCAGCGAGCCACACTGCCAGATCACATCAGCACGCTGATAGGCATCATTGAGAGACTGTTCCTCTTTGAACACCTTATAGGCCTGAATGAGCATGTAGATTACCCCAGGAGAACCGTGGCACCAGTGAACTAGCAGATCCCGAGTATTGTCCACACGAGGAGGGTAATTGCCGGAAGGGAATTTCAGCTGGCAGACGTAGTCTACACTAGGCTTGACCAAACTGTGTAACTTCCCATGGCTCACTTGAAGGCTGGGCTGCCTCAGGTGGTAATAAATTCCTGCCAGGCCATGAGCAGCCCCGACATGGTATTCTTGGTACCATTCATACACCAGTGGAGTCTTTCTAGCTAGGTCTTCTCCAGAGGTTAAGACTGTTTCACAAATCTGCTGAACATGGCTTTGAGGAATCATTTCCACTCCAGAGTTCTTCTTCACAAAGAGAAGAGCATAGACGTAGCCCATTCGACCATAGAGCATTTCATTTGGAGCATATGGGGATCAGTCTTATTTAGGTGAATTAGCTGGACGATGCAGTCCTCTGCCCGCTTCTCATTGTTCATCTTGTGATGCACCACAGCGGCCACTTCCAGGGGGCCCCTATCCCCACAAAGGAAGGTGATGGAATGCTTGGTCGGATAGTTCGGACTTTGCTTTACATAGCCATGTGCCATCTGTAGGTAGGTGGGGCCCCCAGACACATCCTAGAGGTGTAAGTAAAGCACAGCAATACCTGCCCAGCCAGTGTAAACAGTGCTGTCCCGAGTGTCCGCAGACTTTAGGCTTCTCTCCATTCGTTGAAGAAGCTCTCGAATCTTATTGTTCAGGAGTTGTGAGAATTCGGTAGTCATCCCAGCAGAATCAGAGTGGCCTTCAGCCAGGGATTTGTTATAATCGGCGTAAGGATTTGGGGAGGCCCTTGGCGCCATGGTGCCAGAAACGAGCCCCGCGGCCTCGGGACAAAACGAGAAGCCCGCTTTCACCTGTCCTGTGTTCTTGTAACCCTACTGCTTGTACCCACCACCCTGACCTCCAGACCTACCTATTAGTTGAGGCTGTATTTTTGTTCTTGTCCTCCAAAACGCTTGGACTTTTAATAAACCTTCTTTGATTGATTACAGTCAAATTTATGCTTGGCTCTTCTCAGATGAGATGATATGGAAAACCAAGTTGTGTATGTTTCTCTTTTCTCACAGGCTATTTTACATATGAAATTTTAATTTGGTTTAAAAATAATTCCTTAAGTAATCTCCCGTTAATGTCTAATAAAATTTAAAAATTTCAAATCCAAGATATAATCCTTTTCCTGTAACTCAGTCAGTTGAGTTCACGCTGATACCCATACTTTCTGTCAAGATCTGCTTGTCCTTCTCTCCATACCTGCCTTATCTTGGATTCCCCAAGAGGACCAGTTTTCACATTTCTCTATTGACCTGAGACATTTTCTTTACAGTGATGTTTTTCAACTGTTATTGGTAAAGGACTAGTTTTTTGCTCTTTTAAAAAAATTTTCCAGTCCACCATGGACCAATACTTCTGTAAAATACGATAAAATTAACTATTTGGGAAATGAAAGGCCTCCCCTTACAAAAATAATACACGGTACAGGATCCCTGATCATGGGCCTAGATGTCACGCAATGTTAAATTATCATAGTTTCTAAATGCTCACTCTTACCTTCTCTGCTTGTTTTGTGGCAGACTGGTTTGCCCTGGGAACCACACTCAGAGTAGCACCGCCAGAGAGCAGTGGTTCTCAGGTGTTTTGGTCCCAGAACCCCTTTTACTCTTAAAATTTGAGGACTCTAAATGCTTTTGTTTACATAGGTTATATCTATTACTGTTGATGTTAATTTAGAAATTAAAGCTGAGAAAAATTTTAAATATTTACCAATTCATTTTTAAAAAGCTACTGTATGTTATATTATTAATTCTGTTTTTATGAAAAATATTTTCTCAAGCAAAAAAATTGAGAAGAATGGTATTTTTACATTTTTGCAAATCTCTTTAATGACTGGCTTAACTGAAGACACTAGATTCTCATATCTGCTTCTACATTCAGTCTGTTATGATTTGTTGTTTTGTTTGAAGAAAATGAAGATAATCTGGCCTCACACAGATGTGTAGTTGGAAAAGGGAAGAGTATTTTAATAATAGCCTTTTCAGATAACTGTGGGTATATTTCTTTGATATTGCCCCCAAACTCAGCAAGTGGTGGGGTAGTTGCAATATGGAATCTGAAATCCTATCAATAAACTTTTTGTACTTGGTTTCTGCCTTGCACTTTGAATGGATCATTTGCCTTTCATGACTTTGTAACATCATACATTGGCCATTTAAAAAATATTGCATGCATATCTTCCAAATGTTGACACATTCCTTTATAGATATTTTTAAAATCACATTCGTTGTCACCACTTACTTCATCAGAAAATTCTTAGATTATTTGGAAATTGGAAGACTCATGGGGCAGATACTAGTTTTCCAATATTTTGATTTTTCTTGGAAGATCGAATTTTATTATTGGCAACAAATACTATCAGCTGTTTTCCTTGAAGTGACAAACTTGCTTGTTCACTTTTGAGAAAATACCTGCCAAATTCTCAAGTTCAAATAGCCGTAGTTTTTCTCTTAGTCATGCTCCATGAAGAAGTGGCCAGTTCACCTTGCAGTTCAATCCCAGAAGTACTTTCCCTCAAGGCAATCTTCATACTTGCAGCGCGCAGAAGTGCTTTATGCACCCTTCCCATTTTGTCACAAGGAATACTAGAAAGACGTGTTCAAGGGTTGAGATTTAGTAAAAGTAATTTTTACTGCTTCATCAAGGATATTGAGTAAAACTGGCTTTTTTGTTTGTTTGTTTGTAACTGCCAGCATATGGCTGTGAAGGATACGGCACTAGTATAATTTGGTGTCATCGCTGCCTTTATTTGTGCTGAGATGCCAGCAGTCTGACCCACCATTGCTTTTGCTGTATTAAGTGCAAATGTCAACATCATGAAAAAGACAACATCTTGGTGTTATTGTGAAGTTGGTTTTGACCTTGCAGGATCCCTGGGAGAGTCTCAGTAGCCTGTCCTCCCCTTACCACCCCCAGGTCTGTGCGCCACACGTTTTTGTCATTAGAAAAGCAGTTTGACCAGCAATTGGCTTTTGAAAGTCCAAGAAAATATGTTATGCATTTTTTTGAAGGAAAAATTATTTATTTGTACCCAGATTTGTTTGTAAAAAGGTTTGAGGCCAGTAAATATAAATTGTGTAACCAAGGTAACAAATCTGACAGTTAGCAGAATTTCTGATTTTTTTTTTTTTCTCTTAAAACTTGCTGTACCAAGTTTAATCGTTTGGGGTGATTTTTACAGTAACAATTAGTTGTGTTATTGGTAGATGTTGGATTACATCTTTGGACGATCCAAAAATGACACGTTTTAATAGGAGTAAACTAGGGAACCTGGCTTAGGTCCACATTTTTGGCAAAGTATATGTGGCTGCTTATGCTCTGAAAGGGCTAATAAGAATTTTTACTTACAGGTGCCCGGGAATATCACGTCCAATTTTTTAGCAACCAGCCAGAGAGGGCGTGGGTTCACGAAAAGCGGGTCCGAGAGTACAAAGGTCACAAACAGTATGAAGAACTACTGGCCGAGGCGACCAGACAAGCCAGCAATCACTCTGAGAAACAGAAGGTGACTGATGACATAGGAACATGGTCAATTGAATGTGGACTGTAAAGGACTTAATAATTTAGTAGAGCTTTTCATACTTGAATTCAAGCAATTAGAATGACTTATTTTAGTCCCCTAAGCTCAATTTTAATAATTCATTGTGTGTCAATAAATTTTATATGTCATATAAACAACATTATAGTCCTACTGAAAACTTTATCTGCTTAATACAATTTTGGATTCTATTTTGAATTGAATTCAAATGTACATAGTCTAGTAGATGCTAGTGAAATGAGGATTTTGTCAGAGATTTTTATGTTTTTTCCTATTTCAGCATTTTCCCCTAATTCCCCTTTATTCTTATTTAGCAAAATTGTTTTATGAAAGTAAGGTTTTAAAAATATTTAGTACTTACTCTTAGACAGGCACTGTTTTTAAGCATTTTATATATGTATTAATCCATTTAATCTTCATTACAACTTTGGTGAGGTAGATACTGTTATTCCTATTTCTGCAGATGAAGAAATTGAGGCACAGAACCCTTAAGTAGCGGGTTCAACCAAGGTCACACTAGTGATGGAACTAAAGATGTTTGTTGTGGTGGTGGACATACTAGAATTTTGACATGAACTCTTGATAATCTGTCTGGTCGAGATTTTTAAACTCAACTAATTTAGTGTGGGCCTCTGGTGATTCAGAAATATTTTCACTCTAAGCTAAATATTTTCACAGAGGATTTTGATTACTTTTATCAAACTTAACACTTCACAGTGTTTAACAGTGTTTGACATATACTGTACCGTCTCCTTGTTTCATTAGCTAATTTCTGGCTACCTCAGTCTAACCCCCTGGATAATTCCTAATTGCTTTGCTCATCTCACATACCTTTATTCAAAATTTTCTTACCTGTTTTGCCAATCCAAAGTCTTCTGATCAGGACTCTGGAAACTGTGATGCAGGTTTATTTTTCCTCTCATACGATCCTGTTTTCTTGTGTTGTATCGATTTCCACGTGTTCCTCAGGGCTCCCCTTTCTCTGCATTCTGCCCCTGTTTGCATTCTGGCACAGGCTGGCCGCTCAGCTCCAAATGCTGGCTCTGTGCCACTTACTTAGCTTTGCTGTGGTCTGTGTGGCACCCCTGAGCTTTAGGGTGTTGTCTTTAATGTTAGTGTTTTATTGGCCCCTGAAAGTTATCCTTTCTGTAATCTTTCTTCTCTCTGCCATCATCACTGCCAGCTTTTTAGGAATGTGACATGAGGAGGACGACTCCCTCTTGGAGGGACTTCTCCAGCAGAGTGGGCAACAGAGAAGGGTTTACTGTAAAAGAGTGGACCTGCATGTCCTTGATAGCAGCGCTGATTCATCAAAGTCATGGAGTTAGAACATTTCCCTTGTTTGACTGAAGACCCTGAAGATGTTTATGCATACCTGGAAAGATGATAAGACCACATGGGAAATACATGTTTTTTTAACTGTCCCTATTAGATTAAAGCATGTTGCATAATGCCTGTATCTTTCTTTACAGATTCGGAAACCCCGGCCTCAGAGAGAACGTGCTCAGTGGGATATCGGCATTGCCCACGCAGAGAAAGCGTTGAAAATGACCCGGGAGGAAAGAATTGAACAGTATACTTTTATCTACATTGATAAACAGCCTGAGGAGGCTTTATCCCAAGCAAAAAAGAATGTTGCCTCCAAGGCTGAAGTTAAAAAAACCCGAAGGCCAAGATCAGTGCTGAATACTCAGCCAGAACAGACCAGTGCAGGCGAGGCGGCCTCCTCACTATCAGGTACTGAAATTCGGAGACACAGCCAGAGGCGGCACACAAGCGTGGAAGAGGACGAACCACCTCCCGTTAAAGTAGCCTGGAAAACGGCAGCTGCGAGGAAATCCTTACCAGCTTCCATCACAATGCACAAAGGGAGCCTGGATTTGCAGAAGTGTAACATGTCTCCAGTTGTGAAAATTGAACAAGTGTTTGCTCTTCAGAATGCTACAGGAGATGGGAAATTTATCGATCAGTTTGTTTATTCAACGAAGGTACCTTCTTTTCTCATGGGTTTTTTGGGGGAACCTAGGTATCTAGTAAGTAGTCAACCTTGGCATTTAAAAAAACCCCAGGGCTTCCCTGGTGGCGCAGTGGTTGAGAGGCCGCCTGCCTATTCAGGGGACACGGGTTCGTGCCCCGGCCCGGGAAGATCCCACATGCTGCGGAGCAGCTGGGCCCGTGAGCCATGGCCGCTGAGCCTGCACGTCCGGAGCCTGTGCTCCGCAACGGGAGAGGCCACAACAGTGAGAGGCCCGCGTACCGCAAAAAAAAAAACCCAAAAAACCCAAACAACACAAGGTCATAATTTGAATACCCTTTGTATTCACTGCACTTGAAATGTACAGTCAGTTTACTCTGTTTAAGATGGGGGCAAAAAAGACATAGGCAAAAAAGCTTTGCTTTTCTTCTTTTTTTTTCTCTCTTTTGTAATATCCCCATCTGTACTAGATTAATCTTGAGCTGTGCAGCCAAAATTGAGCTGAGCTCCCTAAAATCATGGAAGAAAACTGGGCACTTTGCCTGTTTCTGGTTTGTGTGGTTAGTTTTTCTTAGTTGCAAAGTATGCTTCTTATTAAATCATTTCTGTCAGTTATCTGAATTAACCGTTGTAATCATTATACCTGTTGCTCTGTTTGGTTGCACCAGCAATTTTGTTTGGCTCATGTTGACCTGCGATAGCTCATACATTTTAGAGAAGTACCAGAACTGTGTTTGTTCTGTCACAATGAACTGTGGTGACAGCTTGTGTAACGGGGTGAAAGTAGCCTCTTCAAACGGAATGCCTCCCTCAGACAGCCCTGGGCCTCCATTTAGGGCGCTTACACTTTAGCTTGAAGACTTTAAAACTCTTTTACAACATTTGTACTTTCTATTCCGTGTACCTCTTCACTACCCTCCCAGCCGACACCACAACTGTGGGCTTGTGAATCCAAATTCAGTGGCACCTCATGGATGTGTGCTGTTTAAAGAATTCTGTGCTGATTTCCTAACGTTGTCTTATGCACATTAAAGTAAATATAGGTGCACCTCATTGGTGATATATTTTCCTAAAGAGAAGCATAAGGGTCCTCTGTTAACCTGTTTCTGCCTATAGGTTCAACCGATTTCAGTAAGGCGAAGCTCCTTGGAAAAACTTAAGTTACAGTCCCCACTTGGTTCTGTTGACAGCTTTGACTCGCAAGTAAATACTTTGTATCTTTTTCGAATGCGAATTGGCTTCATTCTTGGAGCTGGTTTTTATCTGCTTTTGGATGCACAAATCAAACTTTGTCACCCCCCCCCCAAAGAGTGCTATTTAAATCAAATTTGAGATAAAACTGACCTTTTAAAAATGAAAGCTTTAAAAATACATATACTATATTTATAAATCACTCCTTTATTTCACTGCATTAAAAATACCTAAAATGAGACAGAACTGTAATTCTCCCTGCCTTCTCTCTGCTCCAGATTGCTTATGGGGTGCACATTTTCATCACACTTCTGTAATCTAAGGATATCCTTGTCTTTCAAAGACGTGTTGATATTTTTATCTGTAGTAGGGTACTTTACCACATGAAAATGACTATAGTTCTCTTACTGTGATATGGGTAAAGGGAGAGACTATTCAGACCAGAAAATATTTTGGTTTTGACAGAAAATTAGATGATACAGGTTTATTTTTTAGTGATATTCATCATCTGGACTTAGAAAACAGGTTTTTTTCCCCCACATAGTCTCATTGTACATTTTAGAGTACATCCTGATGACTTAATAAAATTGTTCTGATAATGGCTAAGATAATAAATTAACTGCAATCAAAGACCATATAAAATCCAAGCACAGGGCTTCCCTGGTGGCGCAGTGGTTGAGAGTCCGCCTGCCGATGCAGGGGACACGGGTTCGTGCCCCGGTCCGGGAGGATCCCACGTGCCGCGGGGTGGCTGGGCCCGTGAGCCACGGCCACTGAGCCTGCGCGTCCGGAGCCTGTACTCCGCAACGGGAGAGGCCACAGCGGTGAGAGGCCCACGTACCGCAAAAAAAAAAAAAAAAAATCCAAGCACATTATGATGGTCTTAAGGCATCTTTATAAGCCAATGATGCCATTTGCCTGGTAATCACCTATTTTTTAATTTGCCTTATTTTGAAGGGAATTGGTAACAAAACAGAAATAAGTGTCAGGGGACAAGACAGACTTATAATTTCTACACCAAACCAGAGGAATGAAAAGGCAACTCAGAATATGTCATCTCCGGAAACAGCATCTGGTCCTGCAGGTGGGTATGAATGTAGAGTACGTTCCCATTGGAGTTCTTGGTTCTGCTTGACTGTCACATGGCAGCTCTGTTCCTATCAAAATCAAATTATATTTTAAAAATGAAATCATAAAAGTGATTATTTCAATAGGAAAGAATGGTTTAGGGGCCAGAGAGCTTTATTGATAGTAATAGTTATTTTTCCTACAGGAATTTAAATAATAGGATTCTATAATGAAAAGACTATAGTTATACAGTCTGTACATATCTGACTAGATGCACCATTTGATGATCTCTCTGCATGAGAATAACAGCTTTAATTTTCCAGCACTATTAACACATTCTTACTATTTCCTCCTTTATCCCCTATTGGACACAAATTGGTAGATGCCCACACTCTTTCCATTATTCTTAGGTGTGCTAGATGTCAGCAGTTGAGGGGTTCGGACCTAGCTCTCTTATAATCTTCTCTGATTAACAGATACCATGAATTGAAAATCAAGCTACATTATTGTTGCTCAAAGAAGAAATGCCTGTATTTAGTAAGATCGTGCCTTTGGAATAGGCAAAGTAATTTTTATTAAGAGACTGACTGAGGATCTTATAGAAGCTTAATTGAGTGTCTGGTGGATTTGGTTTATATAACAGTATTACTGCTGCATACAGCTGTTAAGAAAAGAGTTAGATACCAACTAACTTGGTCATTTGAAATCTTAGGAGGAAGGAGTTTGTTTCAATTTGTTCTTTCACATTTTTTTTTGGAATCTAAGAAGTGACCAAATAATTTTCTAGAAGGATTAAAGTCTTAACACCCAAGGTAGTAATCTTGGATCAGTAGTAGCTCAGGCAAACCTGTAATTGAGTGGCACTAAGGGGTAAGTATTTTTGTAAGGGAAATTTTGAGTAAGATTCTTCTTATTATAAAAGCTAAATTAAAACAATCATTATTCAGGAAAGAACTTGCAGCCCTTTATTTTCAAGAAAGGGCTGCAGGATGGGGAAAGGTGTTGCCACGTATGGGACAGGGCATAGTAAATAGAATGCCTTTATTCAACAATGAGTTGGGAAAGGAAGCTGCAGTAAGGTAAGGAGGGAGTAGCAAAGTCCAGAACCAGATTTGCAACTTGTATCACTTCAAAATACTGTATAAAAAATGAAATTATAATGAAGCAATGAATAATGGACTTAGAAGATTTTGCATTAATTAGCCATAATTGAAAATGTTTGTTACCTTCTTTGATACCACAAGACTCTTTTGGCCTCAGTGCTCTGTAGTTAGGTCTATCAGTTTTGTCATCTTTCTTTACTGTTAAACTGTTTACTGTTAAACTGTTAGTAATTTGTCTGAATGTAAGTGTGATATTTAGACTAGGAGGATCATTACTTAAACATCTGCATTCTCCGAACTAGGGAGAAAGTAAATTCTTCATAGGATATTAGATTGATCTTAAATATTAAACTTTTACTTTTAATGGAGATTGTTTTTTCTGCCCCTCAGCTACTGAACATTTTATCTTCATGTAGTCTTTTCATTTCAATTTAAGTTCTGCTGTGGATTTTCTTCTTTTCCTTCTTTTTTTTTTCTTTTCTAGTGAAAGCTAAAGGTGGAAGGTTATAATTCTTTATATCAAGAAAAAGCCCAGTTCCTTCCTCAGGCAGACATAATGTAATGAGACTGTAAATTAACGTTGCAGCCTTAATTTAGGGATGAGCGCTCTAAAGCTTTGACCTTGGTTTAAATTTGGTTACCAGCCGTAGTTGATAAGCATATTTTATCTTTTTACATGACCATTTTGTTCCTTGCGAAAATAACTTCAGTAGTTGAAAAGTCAGAAAAGAGACCCGATCTCCCTTCAGAAACCAATTGTACCATTATCTCATTTGGTGTTAACTACTCATGGGGAATTCTCCAGCCTTTTCTTAGTAAATTTAGGTGCTACATAGGATGTGTGGCACTGCTACATTTCTATGGTTTGAGGAGTTGTATCTGCATTTCTACCAGATTTCTAAGCTATTTTCCAAATCCAGAGATGCTCACTTCTCCTCTCTTAGAACATAAATATAATACTTTTTAGTGTCTTTAAATGTAGTAGAATGTATATGTTCTTCGGGTAGCTTTCAGAATAATTTTACGGAGTCACCACATTGTCTTATCTTTGTAAGACAATAGAGCAAATATCATTTGCCCTTGCTAGAACAATTTTGTTGTCATTCTCAAAACAAGGTTTTTTGTTTGTTTGTTTTACGCAGTTCTATTTTCATTTTCCTCTTCCCTGGTAGGTCTTGAGTGTTGATGACTATACTGAAATGTGAATCTCTGGAATACTCAGGTGTCTGTGAGGGTAGGATACCTGTTGTCTTAGTTAACATTTTCATCATTGTAAGGAGAAGAGTGAGAGTAAAGGACACATTCATTTTGTGACTTCTCTGCTAGAAATTAATTAAGCACAACTCAGAAACAATACATTATCATCAAACTACCTACTCCTTCCCCCCAAAAAGTAGTGGGATCCTTCTTTGTTTTGGCTTTGAACAAAGGTGAGGAAAGCCCTTTCCACATAAACAAGAACAATGAAACCAGAAAATATACAGGTGATATGGAACACTTCATTGAGGTAGCTTCTGCAAGGTGATTATTATGTAGCAAGGACTGTTTAGGTGGTCCAAGCACTGAAAAGATGGAGAACAGCTGTGCTGAAGGTATCATTCCTTCTTAAGGTCACAGAATGAATCATTCTGTGATTCATTCCTGACTTAGTGTTTCTTCACATTGCGGCCTTCAATCTTAAGTTTTATCCTTTCCAAAATGGGGTCTATGTGAGTTTTCTTTCAAAGAATTTTACTGTTTAAAAATCTTCATAGTTTCTTTTTTTCACCATTTAATATTAAATAGCTTGATAATTTGTTTCAACTAGTTTTCCATGACTAATTATTTCTAAGTTATACAAGTCCCTTGATAGTCAAATTAATGATTCAGTTTTAGTCCCATTTTTGTGCCTTTCCTGCTTTTTTCCCTTTGGTTGTTAATGATATAACAATAGCAAAACCAGCACCTAGCACTATTAAGCATTTTACGTGTAGAATTAATTTATTTGTTAAAATGCAAAATACATAGTACCGATTGAATTTTGAACCATTAATTCCTAATGTCAACTGAGAATAAAATCATTTTCATCCATCCCCTCAGTCCCTTCATCCCTTCAATTATTATTACCTAAATGTGTTTATCTGCTGTTTTGGTTTGACTTTACAATTTTTAAAAATCCAATCCCTCTTTATCTGTATAGTTCAGAGTGCGTTATGACTCCTAGTCTCAACCCATCAACTTTTACAATTTGATCTATACAATTTTTTTAATGTACTCCCAAGTGTTTAATAGTTTTTTTAATGAGTTATAGTTAAAAGACCAAAAGTAATGGATAAGAAAAGGAAGGAATTTGGTCAGATCTTAATTACTTGAATGTCAGTTACTCAAGTGAGGTTTTATTGTTTGTTCGTTTGAATTGTCTTTTAGGCTCAGTAGAAAAGAAGCAACAGAGAAGATCCATTAGAACCCGTTCCGAATCAGAGAAATCCACTGAGGTCGTGCCAAAGAAGAAGATCAAAAAGGAGCAGGTTGGCTTCCCACATGTAGAGGGTTAACCGTCGTATTTGTGAGTGTTGTGGCTTATGCTGGTGTCTTAAAAGAAAGAGAGACTCCCCCCACACTGGCTTTCCTTTCCGGACTACCTAATGCTTCTGTCCTGGTGAATCCCAGTGCCCAGTCCTAATACAACCATCCCTGTGATGCTGCTTCAAGCATTTTCACAGAAAACGATCAGGCTTCAGGAGATGGGAAGTCAGTGGTACAAGACTTCTAAAGAATTCCTCACATTGATTTTGACATTTCAGTTACGAGCAAAATAATTTCATGTTTTCGTGATTTTTATTTGGAACCATCATTGAGTTCCCTTTTTTTTTAATTTTAATTTTTGGTTTAAGCTGCTGGTATATATTATTTTTATTTTTTAAACAGACCAAATTAATTTACCTATAAGAGTTTTATTTAAGAAACAGATAATCATAGATGATCTGGTTTTTCTGTTGGTATCACAGATTTTTTGGAATGTTATTTTCCCAGTGGAATGGCACTCACCTGTTACTAAGTTATCAGATACACACTATTTATGTAAAAAGAAGGAGGGGCATTTTGACGGAAGGGTATTCAGCCAGTGTAATCAATACAGCAATAGGCATATTAAATTACCTTTTCAAAGAAATGTTTGGAAATCGTTAACTCCTTTAACTTAAATTCACAGTCAGAATTTTTCTTAATTTGTTGAAGTGAAAGAATATCCAGTTTTATACCCAGACAGCTGCTACTAAACAAAAAGAATTGTGAATAGTATTAGTTCCAATAAGCTTTATATTTTTAAAACCACTTAAATATGGAAGAATGTGAAGTTTTCTATTTAAATTATTTCCTTCAGAATTTTAAACTTCCAAACTTAAGAGGTGATTTTGTGGGTACTCTATGGTATCATCAGACATGTAAAACAGTTTTTCCAGAAATATTTAACAAAAATTTAAATAATATCCTGATTTGTCATTCATTTATCATAATTAGCTTTCATACTTAGGAAATTATATTCCAAAAAATCTTTCTAACCTCTTGCAGATCTCCAGTATTCCTTTCCAAAATGAAGTTGTGATTTTGCCAGCTGGTTCCCAAATTCAGTCTGTGACCAGTCAGTCTAAAATTAATAAGGAGAATGAGCACAAAACTGGGATGGATTGTTAATGCCACTGTGTTTATAGTTAGTAGTAAAACAATACCAGTGATTGTTTAGAAGATTTTATATTTGTATTACTAATTGTATCTTATAAAAGCACTTCTGTTGTATGTTTTTTTTACTTGTTGTAAAAGAAAAAATAAAAATTTTTTTAAAAAGCTTAGAATAATCCTTAAATATTTACAAAATGTGTTGCAACATGCATATTTCACCACTCAGAGAAACATTAAATCCAATTCATAGCTTAAGCAGGTACTCCTCCAAATGGCATCCTTTCTTTAATTCCAATGGTTCAATCCTCAAATTACCACGTGTTTTACATAAACATTGGCAGAATAACTTCTGATCTCGCTCTCCTAATGTAGGATCAAGACACTGTTCATAAGACACTCAAGAAAGTGCTTTTGCAATATCACAAACTTATTTTCTTAAGTTTGTACTAGCAGCAAAAGTATTGAGCTTCCAGCTGTATGGAGCCCTGTAGCACTCTCTACAGAGAGGGTCCTGATTCCCAGCAACTTAGATGTGAGTGCAGGCGCGGAAGGGTCTTAAAGTGGCGTGAGTTACATTAACCTGAGTATCATAGTAAGTAAAAATTTATCCTAACGTCTTTGGGGCGGGAGGGGTTTATAGCAACATCGGGGCTGGTTGCAGAAACAACCCCTCTCCTGCCTCCCAGACACTGAGGAAAGTATTTGTGTTCTTTTCATATACCAAGGGAATGGTGGGAAAGGTCGTTGCTCAAAAGCATGTGGCTGTGTGTTGTCACTTGGTATCCAGCACAGGCAGCTAGAATTTAAACCCTCCCTGACCCTGAGACAGAGAACTTTACCAGAAAATGGGACCGAGTCCAGATTTCAGATACATTAATCGCTCATCATTACTTAGATTGATCGAAGTATTATTTTTTTCCCTCTGTTAATTAAGTGAAAAAAAATTCCCCATTAATGCTGTATTTTTCTGTCCAAACAGGTTGAAACAGTTCCTCAGGCTACAGTGAAGACTGGATTACAAAAAGGTGAGTTATTATAATGTTGCTCTGCATTTCCTTGATTAAAAACAATTTGAAAGAATTATTTGTACTTCATGTATTTTTGTGTGTCTCTGTAAATCACTTGTCGCTCTTCAGTCGATAATTTGTGTGAAATTGAAGTATTCCCGTGTTTGTGTGTGTGTGCGCGCATGCGTGCGTGTGTGTCTTTTAGAATTGATCTTACTCTGTGCCTCCATGTGAAAAGTCTTATTTGTTTTGGTAAATTGGAGAACACCACGTAGGCTTGATACTGTTTCCAACTTTTCTCCATAAGATTCTGGGGTTTCACTGGTTTATAAACTAGGGATGTGACGAATCCACTTTTTTTGGTATTCGACTGAATACCGAATAGTAGCTATGTCAATAGTGGTCAAACATGGACTATGACAAATCAGACAAGACAACCTGATTGAAAAAAAAAAAATCTTGCCACATTTATTTTTACAGTGCTGTAAAATCTTTTTGTATATTAAAATGATTCGTAGCATATTTATGGCCATTATTTGATGACCTTATGCAGAATCTATTTGAGATATGCACAAAGTTTAAGAAACCTTAAACTTAAGTCTGTACTTTTCTGTGTGCAATTTGACTACAGTACAAACTCCATAGCATGATTCGTGCGTTTTTGGTGAGATCAGACTGTATTTAATACCTGTAGTTTACTCTGGGCAAATTGCATTATTTAAAAAAAAAAAAAAAAACACCAGCCTCTCTGCATTCTCGGGGAGAAGTCTGCAGCGATGGTCTCCGTGGAGATCCTCAGCAGAACTGAACAGCCTCTCGGAGGGAACACTGCTTGGCGGAGCTCCAAGAAAAGACATCGCGATCGCTGCGAGATTAGGAGGCCTGATTGCGTTGTGTTTCCACCATTCCACAGGGTCGGCGGACCGGGGAGTGCAGGGCTCTGTCAGATTCAGTGACAGCTCCGTCTCCGCAGCGAGTGAGGAAACTGTGGACTGAGATTCCTGTACAATTTCATCCCAGAAACTCCAGACTTGTAGTCTCCATGCAAGATTTCTTTGTCGGCGGCTCGATAAACAGTTTCTTTGTTTTCAATTTTGATTTTGCCAATCATCATTATGGGCATTTTCCTGCCTGATTTCTTTTTCAAGACTCTGAACAATTGCTTTAACATTCAAATGATTTTTTTTTTCTTTTCTTTTTTTTTTTTTTTTTGTCTGAGCTGGATGGGTACAGCTTAAATCATGGGTCCAGCCTAAAAACCACCGTTTAACTTACACTGATCAATTTCAACACGGACTGTTTTTGGGTTTTTTTTGTTTTTGTTTTTGTTTTTTTTAAAAAATAAAGCGTCATTAATGCACATCTGCAGGGTTTTGCCAAACAGCCCAAACTGTATACATTACAATCATTAAAAGCTCTTATTTTTTTTAACATTAGTGCCGTTATCATGGAGAACAGCGTGGTGGCTGCCTTTGGCAGCCTGTCCTTTTTCTAGCATTTTCAGAAACTCATCGGAAATGGCGGTACCTGTGTTTCCCTTCGAAAGCCTCTCAGTACAGCACTCCTGTTCCTCTGTTAAAACTCCTTGTTAATCCAGTGATCTTTTAGGCCAAGGAAATATTTTGTGGTGGTGTTCTGGGTCCATACACCAGCAATGAAGGAGATAGATTTGTGTACTTGTGTTTTTTAATCAGCGTTAACACGGGCAGGCACCCTCATTTGTAGATGTAAGGAAACATTCAGTGAAAACCTTGTAGGATGGGATGTGATAACGAGGTTCCAGTAACCTGAGCAGTCTAACGAGGTCCACATCCTCCTGCACAGACCGTGCCGCACACCAAGTGCTGTTCCCGCTCAGCCTTTGCGGATCTTCATGGCCTCGGGAGACCTGTTTCTCCATGGTCTCTTCTGGACTGCACACTTCCACCATAGCTTGCTGGGCTGATCTAGATGTCTGTTTGTTGTATGGAAATTTTGGGGGAAAAAAAAATCTAAAACACAAACTGTGGGTTGAAATATTAACCGTCTCCTTGGTTCCTTGGTATTCACCGTGCCTGATCTGCACATTTCATCGTGGCTGTTTCTGTATAGCCTATACTGCATTAGCCCAAGAGATTGTTGCTTTGTAACTTTTTGCACTATTGTTTTGGCTGGATTTGTATTACACACCGTTTTAAAAAAAAAAATTCCACACTATTCTCTGCCTTTTTTTTTTTTTTTTCATATTTATTCCTTCCCTCACCAACTCCACACAGAGGCCTCTCATCCAGCTCTTCGTGATTTGGCTGCACTTGAACATTGTCTGTTTACAGCCCTCAGCACTGTGCCTCCTAGATGGCATGACGTATGTAGCTGTGCTGCAACACTTGTAATGGTCACAGTAAATGCCCTTCACCCAGGAAGTCTCAGATGAACAATTGTGAACATCCAGGATTTATCTGGGGGGCAATAATCAACTGAATTGCAAAATTCGGGGGAAAATGGCACTATCCGTGTACGAATCGAATACAAATCAAAGATTTGTCACATCCCTAATAAAAACAAGATGGAGGTGTCTCTGCGACCATATTTGTAAGCTACACAGTGTGTTGGGTTTTATGTCTTCCCCCTCCAAATTGAATGGTTCTTTGGATTGCTCCAAATCGATCAGCTGTCCTGCAGTTTTGATAGAATTGGTTTTTAGGTTGGAACTTGGGCTCTGTTGCCCGAAAATAGCTTTAGAGCAGGAGCACGGAATTGAGTGTTTTAATAGAGCGGTTGTAAATTACATCACTCACCATCAGGAAGGTCAGAAGCTTATGAAATTTTGACTCGTGACTTCAGTGTTACAAAGAGAGCTATGCTTTTTTTCACACTACAGATGAGTTTGGGGAAAGAAAATATTCTCCCACAAAAAAATTAAAACAACAAACTTTAAGTACTATTTTAGGATTAATTTCGGTGTGTTGTATTAAGGTGCCAGCGAGATTTCAGATTCCTGTAAACCTCTAAAGAAAAGGAGCCGCGCCTCAACTGATGTAGAAATGGCTAGTTCCACGTACAGAGACACGTCTGACTCCGATTCCAGAGGACTGAGTGACCTGCAGGTAAATATGTCCCAGGGCCTGGGCGCAGTGTTGTCTCGCTTTGCCAGACCAAGCAACCAAGTAATGCTTTGCCTGACTTTCTCGGCGAGAACAGGGAATTTTTTTTTAAATGCTGGTAGAAAAGAAATCATTTTGGTCATTTTGTAACTTACGGGTCTCTTAATTTTGCTGGTCTCTTACATAACAGGAGCGTAGTTTTTTAATTGTAACAGTTTCTCTCAAAACACCAGACATTGGGTATCCAGGGGTTTTAGAAGGGAGGAAGAGGTTGTGTGAAGGTTTCTTTGAGCAAGTCTTAACTAGGATTTTCGTAGCACCTAATTTTGAGGAAACTTTTGTTTTTCTTAAAAATGTGTTCTGTTTTCCATGTAGGTAGGCTTTGGAAAGCAAGTCGATAGCCCTTCAGCTACTGCAGATGCAGATGTTTCTGATGTGCAGTCCGTGGACTCAAGTTTGTCAAGAAGAGGCACTGGAATGAGTAGGAAGGACACTGTATGTCAGGTAGGCAGGCAACCTGTCCTGCAGCTTGAAACAAAGGCTGTAATATCCTGCCAGTAATACACTTCCCTCCTGTTTGAGAGGTTAGTATCTTTCTAAGTTATGATACTGCTTTCAAGCTACAGATCTACAAGCCACTTCAGGCTCTTTTCTTCCCTTTCGGAGTTGGAATACTTACTATTCACGTGTAAGTGCCAGTCTTCACTGTGATGCTCCCTTATTAATTGGAAGTAAATGGCAGATGGCTGACTTCAAAAACATCTTCTCAGATTGAAGTTGGTATTAAAGTTTTTAATGTATATTTACCCTTTTTGAAAAATACTGCTTTGCACTCTGAAGAAGAGTTAAAGTATGCAGATTCCAAAGAAGGAATCATAAAAGATCAAGTATGACTTTTAAACTTTATACATATTGGGTCTGGAAATAGTTATCTGGTTCAGCGGTTCTCAAAGGGAGGGCCGAGGACCAGCAGCACTGGCATTGTCAGGGTGCTTATTGGAAATGCAGATTCTCGAGCCCCACCCGAGACCCGCTGAATCAGAAACTGTGGACCCAGTAATCTGTGTCTTAACAGACCCCCCCAGTGGTCCTGATGCCTGCTACAGTTTGAGCACAGCTGGGTTTTTTTTTGCCATGTTACAGATCTGTGAAAGCTCTGGGGATTCTCTGATTCCTTGCGAGGGAGAGTGCTGCAAACACTTCCACCTGGAGTGCCTGGGACTGACATCATTCCCTGATGGAAAGTTCATCTGCGTCGAATGTAAAACTGGTGAGCGTCCTGGTAGATGTGAGAAGATGGGGGTGAGGGTGGAGAAAGTGCAGTGCCCGCATCTTCCATGACATCACACTCTCTTACCATGTTTATGTAGCTCGTATCTCCTCTCCCATAGCTATTCCAACAAATTAAGACCATCCAGTGATTAGGCTTCCTGACATCTAAAGAGCAGTTTGTAATATTATTGTCAGATCTCCTCCCACTAGTGCCTTTACCATAAAATCTGTCAAATCATCGAGATGTATTTATGTTTTATCTAAAGAGCTATACAAAGTTTGTAGAATGAATTATTTTTCAGGTGGGTTTGAGATTTTTGTGCTCAATAAATTGATCTAAAATCCCTTGACTTTATAGACCAGAATAAGTGTCCGTCACAGACTATAACCATGGGGATTGTATTTTTAGTGGAAAGATGGAACTATCAGAAATTGTTTTTAAAACATGGGGGTTTTGGAGTCATCATTTATCTCTTGTACCCCATGTATAGACTGCCACCTGTCAAAATAACTTACAGAGAAAGAAATATGTAAGTTTATATTTCTTCTCTGTGTAGCCATGATTCTAGTTAAGTCATGGAAAGCAGAAAATAGAATTGTTTAATTTGTACCAATAAGGTAAGTGAAAAGTCACCTGGAGATGACCTGGTAGTGCTTCTAGGAACCATGTTCACATGTTTTTGTGGGTTTTGTTTTGGTTTTGCTGTGAGAAGCTGTGAGCCAATTGGATGTCGAGTATTTACGATATGCTGACCTTACCTTTGTACCTTATTATTTTCCTACTCCTTTCCTCCCATTATTTGGATTCTCATAGATACTTATTTTATTCTTTTTTACTCGTAGGCCTCCAAAAATCCTTTGTATGTTCTAGATTCCATTAGAACAGTAACTTTGTTTTTAACCAAATACTTTCTAAATGCCAGGTGCTCTTAGTACTGAGCGTTTTATCTTCTTATCTCATTTGCTCCTCACTACATTATGAGATAGATACTATTATTATTTCCATTTTACAGAATGTGAAACTGAGGATTAGAGAGTTTGTTTTCCAGCCTTGCCCAGAGTCACAGAGACACACATGGTGAAACTGGGGTTCAGGCCCAGGAGGCAGAGCTTGACCCCAGAGTCCTTGCCCTTTACCGTTGCCTTCTGCCACCTTGACTCAGTAGGATGGGAATCACATAGCACATATCCTGACCACAGACACACACACACTCACCTACATACACAGGCAAAAATTAAGCTACACAAGCTGTTTTAAACAAATAACTTATATTTTTTCCCTATGTAAAATATCATTTTATTTATCACATTTAGACTCTGCAGTAAAGCTTTTGAACAGTCTGCCAGCTGGCAGCCTCAGGGTCAGATTATCTGCACAGTGTTTTATTTGGCCCTCAGAACAAGTTTTGAATGTGTTAACTTGGATCAGGCACATACTCCTTGTTCCCCATATTCCCTACCAGACACTTTTTCTAAAACCCTGTCACTCAGTCATTGATGTAATCTGCCTGGCCCCATTAAGCATTCAGATTTGCAGCCTGATAAGTTACTGATAGGAAGGACCATGTATCTAAGTATTAAAACACTCTTAGGGCTTCTCCTCTAACTATAGAATCCAGCAGAATTCTGCCAACAAAGGTTCGATATAATCTAATTGGGTACACAACTAACAGAAAATTTAAGAAGGAAATTTGCTTTAAAAACAATTAAGTAGAACAAAGTTGGAGGACTCACACTTCCTGATTTCAAAATTTACTACAAAGCTACAGTAATTAAAGCAGTGTGGTACTGGCATAAAGGCATATAAACCAATGGAATAGAATAGGGAGCCCAGAAATAAACTCACATATATGGTCAAATGATTTTTTAACAAGGGTGCAAACACTGTTCAATGGGGAAAGGATAGTCTTTTCAGTAAATGGTGCTGGGAAAATTAGATCCACATGCAAAAGAAGTTGGACCCTTACCTTATACCATACACAAAAATTAATTCAAAATGGATCAAAAACCAAAACATAAGAACTGAAACTATAAAACTCTTAGAAGAAAACACCAAAAACCCCCAAATAACCCAATTCAAAATTGGGCAAAGGACTTGAAGAGACATTTCTCCAAAGAAATACACAAATGGCTAGTAAGACATGAAAAAATGTTCAACATCATTAGTAATCCAGGAAATGCAAATCAAAACCACAAAAGTAATTGTTTTTCAAACTGCTTTTGATATATTTACTATCACATGAAAATCAGTTTGATACCAATGTGGTACACTACCAACATACTAGGAGTGAAAACTCAGATTCTTCAAACCATTGTTTAAGATCATTTACGAAGTCTTTTTTTGTTTATCAAAAGATAAAACACTTCACATGTAAAAAGTATTACAGGATACATGCCCGATAAGTTCTTATACTGCCACTTTCTGTTGTTTAAGACAAATGTGACTTCTGGAAAGAAAGCATTTTCATTTGCCCTTTTGAATAAAATGTGTAACAGGGAATTTTACTTATTACTTTCTTAGTCTAAAGGAAGACCATGTGCTAGTGAGGAGGGGAGGGTAGTGGAAGTGTGCCCATGCTGGAGCTCTAAACGTAAGTCTCACAGGGGTTTATAGCTCAGTCAGCTCTGTTAGTGTGACGGTTCCACTAATTACAACAATTTTCATTTATGTTAGACTTACTTTGATAATTATGCAAGTGAAAGCCTGTTTCATTTTTACGTAGGGCAGTTTATGCATTAGGTAAAGTCACACCTTTTAAACTTTAAAATAATTTTCTTTTAATTTTTAAAATTTCTAAAAGTTATTTTATTTTTTTATGGTTTTTAAGAAAATATTTATTTTAGGCTGCATTGGGTCTTTGTTGCTGCGCACGGGCTTTCTCTAGTTGCGGTGAGCGGGGGCTACTCTTCGTTGTGGTGCGCAGGCTTCTCATTGCGGTGGCTTCTCTTGTTGCGGAGCATGGGCTCTAGGCCCCCGGGCTTCAGTAGTTGCAGTGCATGGGTTCAGTAGTTGTGGCGCACGGGCTCAGCTGCTCCGCGGCATGTGGGATCTTCCCGGACCAGGGCTCGAACCCGTGTGCCCTGCATTGGCAGGCGGATTCTGAACCACTGCGCCACCAGGGAAGCCCTAAAAATTTTTAAAAACAGTACTATTGGCCTTCCCCGGTGGCACAGTGGTTCAGAATCCGCCTGCCAATGCAGGGCACACGGGTTCGAGCCCTGGTCCGGGAAGATCCCACATGCCGCGGAGCAGCTGAGCCCGTGCGCCACAACTACTGAAGCCCACATGCCTAGAGCCCGTGCTCCGCAGCAAGAGAAGCCACAGCAATAAGAAACCCATGCACTGCAACAAAGAGTAGCCCCCGCTCGCCACAACTAAAGAAATCCTGTGTGCAGCAACAAAGACCCGATGCAGCCAAAAATAAATAAATAAATAAATTTATTTAAAAAACAAAACAAAACAGTACTATTGCTTTCAGATCTACCAGTATGTTAAAATATAGTTTGAAATTATATATATGCAACAGGACATCAACAACAAAAATAACCCTGCTGTACTCTGTTTTATTTGTATAACGAAGCCAAACAAAAAATTTGAACATCACAGTTGTAAGTACTAATTTTAAAGAATTTTTATAATTCAGCCAGTTTAACACTGCTCTATTTTATTTCTACAACAAAGCCAGTTAACAACAACAAAAATTTGAATATCACAGTTTTAAGTCCTGATTTTAAAGTTTTATGACTTAGCCAGTTTGTAATGGTTAGGTACTTCCAAAACCAAATATAACTTTCTGTAAAAAATTAAAACAAAAAACTATTCCTTGTATTTTTTATCTTTCAGAATTTTATAGCATCATAAGAAAAATGGGCAAAAGACTTGAACACTTCCCAAAAGATGATATCCAAATAAATAGTCACTTATGATTTCCATATGTAACACAGACACAAAAGGAAAACGCTAATCCTAATTTTAAAAGGCAGATAATTACAACTTTCAGTCGTATGCGGATGCAAACAATGCTTCAGTCAACATCCTTTTATATGTACAAGTCTCCCCTCTAACACAGACAGCAAGGAGTATTATAGAATTTCTAGGCCACAGGAAGTTAATATCTCCTTTTAGAATGGATACTGCCCTGTTGCCTTCGAAGACAGTTCCTTCCAACTTAAACTCCTACCAGCAGTACATAAGAGTGCCCGTTTCCCCACGCCCTGATCAATGATGGGTATTATGAGATTCTAAGTTTTTTCCTATTTGATGAATTTTTAAAATGTTACTTGTGGTTTTAGTTAGTATTTATCTGATTACTAGCAAAGTTGAGCATTTTGGCATATGTTTATTGGCTATCTGTCTTTCTGCTTTCTGTCAATTTCCTGTTCATACTAGTCGTCCACTTTTATATTAGGCCGTTTCTATATTGATTTATAGTTCTTTATAAGTCTTCTTATCTTTTCTTGTATATGTTACATATATTTTCTCCATATGTGAACTCTTTTTTCCCCCATGATTCTGCTTTATTTTGTATTGATTAATTGGTTAAAGTATAGTTGGTTTATAATATTATATTAGTTTCAGGTGTACAACATAATGATTCAATATCGATTATATTACTTTTAAAGTTGTTATAAAACATTGGCTGTATTTCCTGTGCTGTACAGTATACTCTTGTATCTTACCTATTTTATTATGTATAGTAGTTTGTACCTCTTAATCCCCTGCCCCTATCTAGTGCCCCTCCCCCCATTCCTCTCCCCACTGGTAACCATTAGGTTGTTCTCTGTATCTGTGAGACTGTTTAGTTATTTCCTCTTTTTTAAAAAGATTTTATTTATTTATTTTTTGGCTGGGTTGCATCTTCATTGCTGTGCGCAGGCTTTTCTCTAGGTGCGGTGCGCGGAGGCTACCCTTCGTTGTGGTGCGCGGGCTTCCCATTGTGGTGGCTTCTCTTGTTGCAGAGCACGGGCTCTAGCCATGCAGGCTTCAGTAGTTGTGGCACGTGGGCTCAGTAGTTGTGGCTCATGGGATCTAGACGTGCAGGCTTCAGTATTTGCAGCACGCAGGCTCAGTAGTTGTGGCTCGCGGGCTCTAGAGCGCAAACTCAGTAGTTATGGCGCACAGGCTTAGTTGTTCCACGGCATGTGGGATCTTCCTGGACCAGGGCTCAAACCCGTGTCCCCTGCATTGGCCGGTGGATTCCTTTTTTTTTTTTTTTTTGCGGTACATGGACCTCTCACTGTCGTGGCCTCTCCCGCTGCGGAGCACAGGCTCCGGACGCGCAGGCTCAGCGGCCATAGCTCACAGGCCCAGCCCCTCTGCGGCATGTGGGATCCTCCTGGACGGGGGCACGAACCCGTGTCCCCTGCATCGGCAGGCAGACTCTCAACCACTGCGCCACCAGGGAAGCCCTGGCCGGTGGATTCTTAACCACTGCGCCACCAGGGAAGTCCCTGTTTTGTTATTTTCATTAATTTGTTTTATTTTTTAGATTCTACATATAAGTGATAACATCATATGTGAACTCTTTATATAACAAAACATAATCCTTTGTCATCCTTGTTGCATTTATTTTTCTACATCTGTTTTTCACTTGTTCCTTTTTTTTTTCTTTTCTATTCTAATTGTTTCTTTCTTAACATGTTTGGCAGTTGAGCAGTGGAGCCACCTGGGCTCCACTGGTTGGAAGGTTTCTAGTGTTGGAAGGTTTCTAATTATAGTTTCAATTTCTTAAATAGATTATAGAACTGTCATTTTTTCTATTTAATATTTTTGTGCCAGTGTTGGTAAGTTCTGTTTTTCTAGGAATCTGTTGATTTATCTAAATTTTCAAATTTATTGGCAAAAATATAGTGATGTCCTTTTATTATTTTTTAAACAACTGTAGGATTTGTAGTGATGTATCATTTTTCATTTCTGATGTTAACGTTGTTTTTTTTCCCTTTTTTTATTAGTTACTTGTTTCCAGGGATATAAGTTTATTAACCTTTTTCAAAGAAACAACTTTTGGCTTTATTAATTCTCCCCAGTGTGTATTGACTTCACTTCCATCTTGAAGTGTACATTCAGGGCTTCCCTGGTGACGCAGTGGTTGAGAGTCTGCCTGCTGATGCAGGGGACGTGGGTTCATGCCCCGGTCTGGGAAGATCCCACATGCCACAGAGCGGCTGGGCCCGTGAGCCATGGCCGCTGAGCCTGCGCGTCCGGAGCCTGTGCTCTGCAACGGGAGAGGCCACAACAGAGAGAGGCCCGCGTACCGCAAAAAAAAAGAAAAAAAGAGTACATCCACTGGGCGTAGAATTCTGGCTGGTGACAGTTTTCTTTGAGCCCTTACTGATAGCATCCCCTGTTTTCTGGCTTCCATCTTTCTCTTTCAGTCAGCAGTCTTGCTCCTTTGAAGGTAATTGTCTTTTTCTGTGGGTGATTTTAATATTTTCTCTTTGTCCTTGATTTTCTACAGTTTGAATAAGATGTGTAGATATAACTTTCTGTTTTCATTAGGATTATGAGTTTTCATTTTATGTCTGTTTTACAAATGGAAATTGTGATTATCTAATGGAATCTGCCTTTTTATTGGTAATTTCTTTATTCTATGTTGGGAAGACCTTGCCACTCTCAGCTGCCAGGTGTTGAAAATTCTGTTCTAGATTTTCTATGGAATTTCAGTATAAAGTGAGAAGTGGAGATCTAAATTGTTCTTGGTGCTATATCCTCAAATTGACGATCAATTATTGTAGCAAATCAATTATTCTAGCAAGTTTTATTAAGTCATATTTTAATTTAACTATTTTCAGTGCCTTTTTTGTATGTTAAAAATCTTACACACAATAGTAGAATCTTTGGGGATTAGCTCTTCGGTGTCAGTGACTGCTTCTGTTTAAAAGGAATATGCTTTAATCAGATTTTATTTAATCTGTGTTCCTCACCAATATTCCAGGAGAGCACCCGTGTTTTTCATGTAAAGTGTCTGGTACAGACGTGAAGCGTTGCTCTGTTGGTGCTTGTGGGAAATTTTACCATGAAGCCTGTGTCCGCAAATTCCCCACTGCCATCTTTGAATCAAAAGGATTCCGCTGTCCCCAGCACTGCTGCTCTGCCTGCTGTATGGAGAAAGATATCCACAAAGCAAGTAAAGGTAAAAACAGAGCTAAGGAAGGGGACAGTTGTTTTTTTTTGTAAGTTCAGTAGCAAACAGTAAGCACATTATTATAAAGAACATCAGGCATTTTCCCTCTTTTTATCTATAGCTATTACAGCTCAGCCACAAAAGATAGTAAGGTAAGTGGATTCTAGGTTCTAATTTAGACCATGGGAAGAAAATTCCATATGTTCAAAATTACCCTTGAACATTCCTTAAACGGGTGCCATATTGGAGACCAGCATCTCTCCAGCACTGGCACAGACACATTTTTCTTTGAGTGACCTCCTGATGAGCACTGCATTTAGGGGCCATACAGCACAGAAACAGCAGAGTCAAACTAGGGAAGAAAAAGATTTTTGTATTACTGTAACCAGCATCACATTGGATCCCAAAAGATCTCATTTTATATCAGCTGATTCTTTCTTACATAGATTCCTTTTTGATTGTCTTTCAACAGGTCGCATGATGAGATGTTTGAGGTGCCCAGTAGCCTACCACTCTGGAGATGCTTGCATTGCTGCCGGCAGCATATTTGTGTCTTCCTACGTTCTCATCTGTAGTAATCATTCCAAACGGAGCAGTAACTCTTCCTCTGCTGTAAATGTAGGCTTTTGTTTCGTTTGTGCAAGAGGTGAGTGTCAGCCCTTTCTCTTTATGTCTTTGTGGGTTCATTGGCATATTTCCCCCATTAAAATCGAGTTTCAGTAAAATCCCTGAGAGAGACTAACACTTCCAGTAACTCGTCCCTTTTATAACATTAGACACTCAAACTGTTAGAATATTAATTCTTCCATAAATTAAGCTAAAATCTACATCTGTTTAGTAACTTAGAATTATAAATGAGTTCTTAGTGTTCCTGTTTGGAGCATCAAAAGATTAATCTACACTTGACCCTTGAACCACATGGGTTTGAGCTGCGCAGATCCACTCTGTGCGCATTTTTCTCAGTGGCGTACTCCAGTACTACATGATTGAAGGTTGGTGGAATCCGCAGGTGGTGGGGGGGGCAACTTAAAGTTACAGGGGATTCCAACTGCGTGGCGGTCCACACACCTGACCGCGGCATTGTTCAAGGATCAGCTCTCTTCCCTTGTGCAAACAGTTCTTCTATTCGAAGTAGACTCTTCCCCTGTCACATTCTTTAATCCAGAGTTTTCAACTAATTGAGATTTCACTTGGAAGGCAAGAAGAGCACATTTATTTTTTAATTGTTTATGTTGTATTTTATCATGTTTTGGTCTGGCATTGAGGAAGACCTGGTGGAATACAGCCAAGGCAACATATGTGGTGTATTAGTTAAGAGCCTGCAGTATAGGCTTTCTTACTTGCCAGCTGTTGATATTTAAGTCTGCCACTTAAGATTGATCGCTTCAAAACAATATTGCGTCCCTGAGGGCATCAGTGAACTTGAGTTCGTAATAAATATAAAGTAGAACTTCTTCAGTTGAATGTGATACGGAGTACCTAACTTTACAGAGCGTCTCAGCTATATTATAATAAAAGAATTTTTAGTGTTTAGTAAGCATTTTAGAAACAACTAATATCCCCAAGTGCATTTTTTTTGTTTTGTTTACTCATAAGTGCTAAGTTTTCTAAACTTCCCTTAGTGTGAAATATTTGAAAGGACTGTGTGGCATATCAGGCCTGTTAGATTATATTTAGCCCATACTGAAAATGAAGTTTTGGATCATGTTTTGTTTTTTATTTGTTTTTGGTTTTTTTGTTTGTTTTTTATTAATTTATTTATCTTTTTTTTTTTTATTATTTTTGGCCACTTCGGGTCGTCTTTGCTGCACGCACGGGCCTTCTCTAGTTGCAGCGAGCGAGGGCTACTGTTCATTGCGGTGCGCGGGCTTCTCATCATGGTGGCTTCTCCTGTTGCGGAGCATGGGCTCCAGGCATGCGGGCTTCAGTAGTTGTGGCACGGGAGCTCAGTAGCTGTGGCTCCTGGGCTCTAGAGCGCAGGCTCAGTAGTTGTGGTGCATGGGCTGAGTTGCTCCGCGGCATGTGGGATCTTCTTGGACCAGGGCTTGAACCCGTGTCCCCTGCACTGGCAGGCAGATTCTTAACCACTGCGCCACCAGGGAAGTTCCTGTTTTTGTTTTTTTGCCTTAGGAGACAGTTCTTTTAATTTGGTGAAAGTACTATAGAGTATTTTAAATAGAATTTAGCTAGTATGATAGATCTTGAGTTGTTTTGCTTTTGAAACTCTCATTAAAAAAAAGAAAAATAACCAGAGGGGGTGGACGGTACAAGATTAAGTAAGTGGTAGTCCTTTCCATGGCAGCCTCCTGGGTCCATTGTACACACTGCTTTGAGTTTTTCAGTTTGGAAGTGCGCGGGGCGGTCTGCAGGTAGAAGGAAGTATTGTGTAGAGTAGTGACGACAGCTGCGTCCTGCTCTGAAGTCTGGATGGCACGGGGGAAGAAGGTCTGAAGTGTTTCCTGCCACACTGTATTAGCCAAAGAAATAAAAAGTCACGTGCCTTTTCCATCTCTCCACTCCTAAGAAAATAATGCTAGGATGAAAATACTGAATTATCAACTGAATTGACTAGCTTTAGAGACTTTCAAATAGATGAGTGTCAGTGATAACATAAAGTCTATCACTTTGTAAATACTTTATTCTACCCTTCTAGGCACTCACTTTTACTCACTTTTACTAGGAGGGGTGGAGGGGTGTGGGCGTGTAGGTGTGTTGGTGTGTGTGGGTGTGTGTGTAAGTAACTGAGCCAACATTTTAAATACCAAGTTTAAAACTATCATGTTGGCTTACTTTGGAGTATATTCTGAATGAAGTACCATCAGTTAAGTATATCGACCAATATTTTCTTTTGCTCTGTTTCATTTAATAATTGGGTGCCCTTTAAAGCAGGTGTTTTCCTTTAAGATAGATAGAAAACGACCCATTGTCAAGGAACCTAGTTTTAGAGAAACTTCTAACCATTTTGTTAAGTTTAAGTTATATGCCTTGATTAAAAGCTTGAGATAATGGAAATGAGGGGAAAACTCATGTTTTAACAACAGGATGCTGTTTGCATCTTATCAATTTGGCAATTATTCTGAAAGATGTGCTGTATTTAAATGCCTCTTTAAAGAGCAAGATTATTTAATCCCCAAATATTTTAACTGCAACTTTGCACAGTAAACAGAAACTCTCATTTTCCTTTCCAGCATTTTACAGAAACTTATTCTAAATAGATCAGATGTTGGGATTTGAGAAGGGCTTAAAAGTTCTCCGGAAGTAAATGATATGTGTTCTTTTACCAGAATTTATAGAGGTCTTCTTTTTTAAGGAAATCTAACTATAATAAATCCACACATGAAAAGGGATACTTCAATTGTTTATGTTTTGGTGTTAGAAAACTCAGCTTGTTTTGCCTTTGTTTCTTGTCGCGTACAGTTTCTCCCTCCGCACAGAGGATTTTTGTCTTAGTTCTTGGTTGTTTAAAATCATTAAGCTAATTCTTTTTCTTTTTTTTTTTTGAATAAGTTTATTTATTTATTTTTGGTTGCATTGGGTCTTCGTTGCTGCACGCGGGCTCTCTCTAGTTGTGGCGAGCAGGGGCTACTCTTCGTTGCATTGCGCGGGCTTCTCATTGCAGTGGCTTCTCTCACTGCAGGGCACGGGCTTTAGGCGCGCAGCCTTCAGTAGTTGTGGCGCACGGGCTCGTTTGCTCCATGGCACGTGGGATCCCCCCAGACCGGGGCATGAACCTGCATCCCCTGCATTGGCAGACGGATTCCCAACCACTGCCACCAGGGAAGCCCTAAGCTAATCTTTAGGACTGAAATATCTGGAAGTATTTTTAGAAATGCTTCAGCATTTAGAGAAACATTCCTCCTCCCCTGCCCCGCATGGTGCCACAGGGTGTGTGCAGTTATATTTCAGTGTAGTATAGATTCTTCAGCATTTCCTTTCATCTGGAGGGTGGTGTAAAATAAAAGTTACTTAATATTCTAAGTTGTTCTTTCTTATTTAAAAGCCATTGCACCACTTTTCTCTGTTAAATGTATGAAATGTTCATTCAACATTGTATAACCTTTATTCGAAAATTCTTATGTATTGCCGATTAGCAATTTCAAGTTCCATTCACATGAGAAATATCAGTATTTCTTGAATCTGCCTCAGTGTAGGATAGCATCAAATGAAGATAAAATCCACAGAAAATAGTAAATGGTCACCCCTTTAAAAACAAAACTCTTCCCTCTTCTCAAAATGATCTCTATGAAACTGCGGTCATGATTTGACCAGTAACCAAATAGAGAAAGTTCCCCTGGTCTCAGAGGTCCTGGGTTTAGGAGTGGCCGTAGCTACAGGATGGACTTAACTCAGGGGAAAGGTGGGTGTCACGGGTAGTTTAGAGCAGATGCTGTTTTCCTCCAACAGGACAGCTGTACTGGTAGATTGAAAGGACTGTTTTTATAAACCCTTAAGTTGGTAAGCGTTTAAGTCAGTTATTTTCATGGCAGGACAAAACTTTAACTGTTTGCATTACCTCAGTGAACTTCAACAACTTATATCTTCTCTAAAGTCATGTATCATACTGATAGAGAAAAGCTTCATTATCTGGCTGAGAAAGCTGGAATTTGAGGGTATCTAAAGATCTGAGCAGAGAGGAGAAGAAGCCCAATTCTGCCTTTCAGCGCTGCTTGATGTATTGAAGGTGACCAGGGTCTCTAGTGTGTCACGTAGACAGTTCTTATTTCCAGCAATTAAGTGATACATTATTTTGTTCTTTGGGTTGTCGTCATAGTACTTCTAAACCTTAAGGAATGTAGATTTGTTTTCCAGAGGGGGTTTTCAGAATGACGTCAAAGCAGTTTACATCCTCAAATTAAATTGGAGTTTCTTTCTGGGTGTATAGGTTTCTGTATAGGGATAAGGCATTGAGTAGCTTAAACTCCTTTTAATAACGATGGAAAGCCTTGAGTAGCTTAAACTCCTTTTAATAACGATGGAAAGCCTTGTCTGTCAGATCTTTTCTTTTCCTATTCTTTCCCCCCCCAGCTTTAAGCACAGCTACATAGTAGGTGTTGGTTTATTTTTTCCTCACGGAATCATGGGTAGTTTCATTGCAGCTCACATCTTTCTGTTTGTCTCGTATAGGGCTGATAGTGCAGGACCATTCAGACCCCATGTTCAGTTCCTATGCCTATAAGTCCCACTACCTACTGAACGAATCAAATCGTGCAGAGTTGATGAAATTACCTATGATTCCTTCTTCGTCAGCTTCCAAAAAGAAATGTGAGAAAGGTAATAATCAAAATAGTTTATCTCTTACTTTTATTTTTGCATTTCCTATTTTTTCTCTTTAAATGAAGGGGGGAAATGTATGCCTGTCAAGCACCATCTGTTGCTTTTGGTAAATTCTACCTTGGTGGCTGTGGCTGTCTTCATATGGCTGCAAAATTATTAAAAAGGGCTTAAAATAATTCCATTATGACAAATTTTTACTTACTCTTCTCCTTGAATAAATTTTCACACCTTCCATATATCTATAGTCATTAAAATTGAAAGACTAGGATTCTGCTTAATATGGAAGCATGTTCTGAGGGCTCTTCCTCTTTTGCCTGATGTAGAACCGTATCATTCATGTTAGAATAGAATAGACGTGATATAATTTGTTACTAACTTTCAGCTAAATAACAAGACAGGTTATAGAGGGAAACAGAGATACTGACACTTAAAATTTTGATTCTGAAATACATTCTGTCATTTTGTTTCTTAAATGTTTTTGTTATGGTGCTATGAAAACTAGTTGCCCTTCTCTTAGGAGACATTGGTGGGCAGCTGGGAAAATGCTGCAAATACTGGATAGCGAAAGGCAGCCCAGCTGAATTGAAGAATTGCTAATAGATAATTTATCCACTGAGATCCAAGAGCTAAATGTATATTTATATTCTCCAAGTTAATTTAATCTATGGAAGAAAAATCTTGTGTTTTGCTTTATATAGCCTACATGTAATAAAAGGGAAAAAAGTGGTTTAACAATAATGTATTATTTGGGGAGTTATCCCAGAGGGTAAAATAAATAACTTGGAAGGTGAAAGCCTTTTCCTGTATACATTGCCATTATGATCTGAGGCCAGGCTCAGAATCTTTAAAGAAAATTCAATTCTTTTTTTTTTTTTTTCATGCTTTGTGTTGCCTGCTGATGACGTATGTTTGCTGTTTGTCAGACATCTGAAGTGGCAACCCATGACTAAAAAAAAGTACAACTAAGCAAGTTGATTAGAACCCATGAAGAGGGAGGTTGGAGAGACTGTTGACTCTTTTGTCTGTTTTCTATTGAAGTCACAGTATGGCATCTTACTGGTGATACCAACTGTTTCCAAAACAAAGATGGACATGGGTCTGACTAATTCCATAGTGCAATAAAATTAGACTACCTGAGGCATTTTAGGAAATGCCTTATTTTCCTGCTGGCGCCTTTATAAAATTAGACTAATTCAATTGTCGTTTACTTTCTTTTCAGTACTCGGTATTGACCTTGACATGAATTGAAATTATTTTGAGCCCTCTGTTTGCTTAGCTTGAACCATATCTTTCTTCTCTCGCATCCTAAAGCAGTTTTCTTGCATAGCACCAAGGTGGATTGTTCATATTTTTATTTTTCTATTTCCCTTGTGTATTTTTGTCAAAAAATCGTGATGATTTTCACTGATGATTCAGGGTCTGTATTTCCTCTGAAATAAGACTTAAAATTTAGGACTGTTCCATAATGTTAAAAAATGGCCAGACTGACCTTTCCACACCAACCCTAATAATCACTTGTCCTCTAAAGGTATTTGCAAAGACCGCTCTCCCTATCGGTCATTTCTTTCTGATGGAAAAATGAATTATCTCATTTTACTTTAAACTTACAGAAGAATTCCCTACCTAGGCTAAGAGCACTCAGGCAGCTAATCTCTAGGTTGGAGAATTGGAACAATTAATCCATATTGAGATCTGCAGACAAAGGGGAAAATCCCAATGATTGAAGTAAAAGCTTTTAAGCAGAGGAAATATAGTAATTTAATTCATCACTGATTGTATATGGATTTTCTTTTTGTTTTTATGTTAATCAGTTAGAAGTTTGAAAGTCTACAGGAAGACGAGATTTTCTGGAAAATTGATAGCAAACCCTCAAAAGGTTGGAGCATGTGATTTGATAAAGTTGTATAGAGGGCTCTTAACCTTTTGCTTATGAGACTTTAAATCTCAGTACACTCATGGGTTGTAGACTTGGTTTCCCAAGAAAGATTTTTTTTTTTTCCAGTAAATGTCTTTATTGCATTTCATCTTCAGTGGTTAACATTCTTTTCTGTCACTTGTTGAAATACAACAATAAAGAGAAAATACAACAATAAAGAGATTTCTCCCCGAAATCTCTTTAATTTTTTGGATTTAAAAATAGTATTGTTTTGTTTGCCGCACCTGCTTTGGTCTCGATCCAGAGATGGTTTTGTGTATTTAAAAGGAGAGGATTTTGCTAGGGTACTTGGAGGCATCTCCTTGTGTGTGGTACTTGATTCTACACTGATACTTACTTAGTTTATGCTATAAAGCAGTGGTTCTCAATATGACATCAGGAAATATTACAAACAAAATTCTGAACTATATTTAACAGTTCAGAAAGTCTAACAGAATCAGACATTTGTGTAAAATACAGTGGTGTGAGTTTCTTTATATTTGGCTATGCTTTTAGCAATTTAATGTGATAATACCAGTTTTGTTATTGGGATCAGAAGCTCTGATTGGCTGTTATATATTTCTTTGGTTAATTAAAACAGAAGAAAATAATTGTTACTTTTAAAATGTTTTTTGGTTTTGGTGGGTTTTTTCTTTGGTAAAATATTTGAAAACATATGGATCCATGAGAAAGGGCAAGGGGATCCTTGGTGATGAAAAAGTTGCAAACCACTGCTTTATAGCCTGTTTGACTTTATTTGTCTTCACTGAAAAGGTAATGATAATATAATCACCAATTCAAGATTCTTTTCCTTTTTTGTATTCTTACATGGGAAGAAAAAAGTACTGGTCAACCTATTGGCTGTTTTCATTCTTGCTAATGTTGTTATAAAGGGATGTAGTTAACTGTGCCACTGGATTAAAATACAAAGATGACCATTGCTTGCTTTCTTAGCTCTCAAGGAGAAAAAGAGAGTTGCTACATATTTCTCTGAAAATCTGTTCTCAAATCTACTCAGTCTAAAGATTTTATGCATCTATTTGTCATATGTTAATAGTCTTAGCTGCCTGCTAAACTGGTACTTCAGTAGCCCACATTTTAGAGGGATAAAGAGTAATGTTTTTCCTACTACTCAAAGGCTTTGAGTTTCTGGCCACTGAAGCCCTCCCTGGAAAGGGCTACTTCAGCTAAATCTGTTCATTGCTTTGTATTTTAATCCATCACTAAAATATAACTCAGTCGTTGGTTAATTTCCCTCAATCTGAATCAAATTTAATGCAGGTAAAAGATAACTTTCTCTCTTGTCTCTCTCTCTTTCCTCTTTTCTCAGTTATTAAGACTGTTTGTTTGTTTCAAGGTGGAAGATTGCTCTGCTGTGAGTCGTGCCCGGCTTCCTTCCACCCGGAGTGCCTGAGCATAGAGATGCCAGAAGGCTGCTGGAATTGCAATGACTGTAAAGCTGGCAAGAAACTACATTACAAGCAGATTGTTTGGGTCAAATTGGGAAATTACAGGCAAGTTTTTCCAAGGACAAAGAGGAAGTATTCAGTTACTGTTCAGTAGTTCATAGCCTGTACACAAAGTGGCTAGGAAATAGGTAGAAAAAGCAGCACAGTGCTGGAACTTCCTTAGAAACAGAAAGAGAAGAAACATAGTTTGAGTCTGGGTTTTTAGAAGACTGGGAAGGTTAGTGGTTGATAGATATTTTTTATGAGTTGGTTGACTTTTGTTTTTAAGTTCTGAAAGTTACTTTTTCCTAATGGACTATGGTACTAATAGATTTTAAAATAAAAGCTTTCATGGGGAGAGTGGGGAAGATTTTTTTTTTTTTGCACTCTAATTAGATTTATATTAATTTCTGATTTCTAATAAAGTTAAGAGTTTATATCCTGGCCAAAATAGCTCTTTTTACCCCTAAATCTAGTCCATTATAGTTCTAGCTAGAAGCTCTAAATTGTGTGCAAAGAGAGAGCTTTTTAGAATTTAAAGAGAGAGATTATTTCATTAGGAGCCTTTAGATCTTAAGGGAATGAAGCAAGAAGTATGTGTGATTGCCATTATTTTAATAAATCTTCCTCCTTTTAAGAAGCCTGTTTTTAACAAGCCTTTAAGTGAACAGGAATAATGATGTTTTTTTAAACTCTGCATTTTACATTTTGAGGCATATGTTTATAATTTTACTAAGAAAATAGATACTATTCAAGAGAACACACAGAGGACTTTGAAGGCAGTGAAAATGCTCTGTATAATATTATAATGTTGAATAAATGCCACTATGCATTTGTCTAAACCCATAAAATGTACAACACCAAGAGTGAATTCGAAGGTAAACTAGGTGATTATGATGTGTCAGTGTAAGTCCGTCCTTGGTTTAAAAAAAACACAAACACACACACATAGTAGAGTTCTGCTTTTCAATTAGAATCCTAAGTATAATATGTTTCTGTAGAATTTCAAACATACTGTAATTTTTTTTAACAAGGGCTATGTCATTTTCTCTGTTTTAAATACACTGCTTGCTTACCTATTTAACCTTAAAAACTTAGTTTTTAGCTGAGATAAGGGGCATTGAGAAGCTCCCCCCCAGCTATTTTTTTTTAACATATGTCGGGGAACTCTCCAAGCTCTTTTTTAAAAATGGACAGTTTGAATACATAAATAATTTTATACTTTCTGGCAAAAGATACAAAGTTTTAAAAGGCAAATATCAAACCAGGGGAACTCTTCTACTCTCAGTAAGAAAAGAAAAATACCTTCCCTAGAAAAAGGAGCTGGGCTTCCCTGGTGGCACAGTGGTTGAGAGTCTGCCTGCCGATGCAGGGGACACGGGTTCGTGCCCCGGTCCGGGAGGATCCCACATGCTGTGGAGTGGCTGGGCCCGTGAGCCATGGCCGCTGAGCCTGCGTGTCCGGACCCTGCGCTCCGCAACGGGAGAGGCCACAACAGTGAGAGGCCCGCGTACCGCAAAAAAAAAAAAAAAGGAAAGAAAAAGGAGCAAAGAAGAGAAAGAGCCAGTTTGCAAAGGAATAGAAAATAGACATGTAAAAAATGCTCAGCCTCACTAAAAATCAATGTACATTAAAAACAAAGAGTTTATTTTTCAGTTAACAGACTTGCAAAGGTTTAAGAGTAATAATTTTGCAGCTCAGGAGGGCATGGGGAGACAAGTGCTCCTGTCCAAGTAAGGCATCACATATCAGACTTGTAACTGTGCATCCCTTTGACCCAGTAGTTCCCCTTCAGGGAATTTATCTAAGGAAAAGAATTGGACAAATGGGCAGAAGTGTACTTACAGGGGTGTTCATTGCAGTATTATTTCTAATTGCAAAAATTTAAATAATCCAAATGTTCAGTCAGTAGGGTATTTGTCAGATAAATTGTAGTGTATCCATATTTTAGAATACCTGGAAGCCAAAAGAAGGAATATGCAGGTGCGTATAGTAACATGGGAGGGTATCCACAATATATAGTTAATTTTAGGAAGTATGTTGAACAGTATATACATTCTCTCTCCATGTGTTTATACAACTTTTAAAAACTGTAGATCTAGATATAATATGTTTTTATTATTACCTGGAAAAAAAACATCTAATGTTAATAGTCTGAGGCATGAGATTATTAGGGGGAGCCATTTTCAGTTTTTCTGTTATACATTTCTGCACTGTTTTAATTTTTAAAAGAAACACACATTGCTTTTTTTTCCATAAAGTTACATTTAATAATTTTAAAGGTATAGTCTTTTTTTTTATTGAAGTGTAGTTGATTTACAGTGTTGTGTTGTACTAATTTCTGCTGTTACAGCAAACTCAGTGATACACATATATACATTTGTTTTTTATATTCTTTTCCATTATGGTTTATCCCAGGAGATTGGATATAGTTCCCTGTGCTGTACAATAGGACCTTGTTGTTTATTCATCCTATGTATAATAGTTTGCATCTGCTAATCCCAAACTCCCAGTGCATCCCTCTCCCTCCCCTCCAGCCCCCTTGGCAACCACAGGTCTGTTCTCTATGTCTGTGAGTCTGTTTCTGTTTTGTAGATAGGTTCATTTGTGTCATATTTCAGATTCCACATATAAGTGATATCATATGGTATTTGTCTTTCTCTTTCTGACTTTCTTCGCTTAGTATGATAATTTCTAGATGCATCCATGTTGCTGCAAATGGCATTTTTCATTCTTTTTTATGGCTGAGTAGTATTCCATTGTATATATGTACCACCTCTTCTTTATTCATTCATCTGTCGATGGACATTTAGGTTGTTTCTGTGTCTTGGCTATTGTGAATAGTGCTGCTGTGAACATAGGGGTGCATGTACCTTTTTGAATTATAGTTTTGTCCAGGTATATGCCCAGGAGTGGGATTGCTGGATCACATGGTAACTCTATTTTTAGTTTTCTGAGGAACCTCCGTGCTGTTTTCCATAGTGACTGCACCAACTTACATTACCACCAACAGCGTAGGAGGGTGCCCTTTTCTCCACACCCTTTCCAGCATTTGTTATTTGTAGACTTTTTAGTGATGGCGATTCTGACCAGCACACATTGCTTTTATAATTAAAAATATATATCTTTCCAGGAGGGGAGGGGTGCAGGTTTGACAAATAATAGATAAGACATTCCTGGATAAGAAATATCTAAAACAGTGTAAGGAGCCTTTAGATCTTCAAACACATTTCAGAATATTTCCTTTTTAAAAGTTTTTTTGCCTTTTTTTTTGAAATATAATTGACATTATATTAGTTTCAGGTATACAACACGATGACTCGACATTGTCTGTATTGCAAAACGATCACAATAAGTCTAGTTAACATCCGTCACCATATATAGTTACACATTTTTTTTTCTTGTGATGAGAACTTTTTTTGTGTGTGGTGAAGGAGGGTGCAGTGTTTATGACAGGGAGCCAAGCTAGGAGTTCAGGACAGCTAGTGCCAGAAAAGCCTGAACTCCGATGAGAACTTTTAAAGTTTGCTCTCTTGGCAGCTTTCAAATATAGTCTCTTAGCAGTGACTGTAGTCACTGTGCCGTACATTACATATTTCCTTTTTTAAAAAACTTATGAATACGAAAATATATTTGACTTAATTTTAATACTTAAATTTTAATCACGTTACATTTTTTAACATCTTTATTGGAGTATAATTGCTTTGCAATAGTGTGTTAGTTTCTGCTATATAATAAAGTGAATCAACTATACGTATACCTATACCCCCATATCCCCTCCCTCTTGCGTCTCCCTCCCACCCTCCCCATCCCACCCCTCTAGGTGGTCACAAAGCACTGAGCTCATCCCCCTGTGCTAGTGCTATCACATTACATTTTAAAGAAGCCCAAAGCAGTGCTCCCATTCACAATTCACTGAGATTTCATATGCAGCTCATATTCTTCTTGTTCATTTTGCAAAGACTCACATCCATGAACTAATTCTTAATGTATTTTTTCCAATCAGGCCTTTCTGGGCCCCACGAAACTGTTTCTTTTCAATAGCTAGTTATTCTGCTGTGAAGCTTCCTGGGGGAGGTGAGTGCCTGGAACAAGGCTGGCAGAAAGCGTGCCTCTGTCTACCTGAGCCAGTGCTCGCACTTACCGCGAGCTCCCGGCACGCCTTGACGCGATTCGGAAATACGACCACCGCCCAGCCTGCTTTGAGGGGGAGCTAAATACTGATTACACAAAAGAGTGTTGTTTTGTTTTAACAATTTGAGCACAGACTTCTACCCACGTTTTTAATTAACTCTTAGATGGACACGGAGTGCTTTTAGGTGAAGCGTGTTCTTGGTCGCACTATAAATCTGGGAATGCGACCGTGCCATCATTTATCTTCTCAGTAATGTCGTTGTTCATTAAATAAACAATTTTATTAGGCATCTATAAATAAGAGACTGAAAGAAATTTAAGTTTGTATGTATCTACTCTTGGTATCAATGATCTTATATACTACAATTCCTGACTTGCCCAATTGTGGGAAACTGTCCAGTGAGCCTCACAGGTGGTTCCCTCAGTGATTGCTGTGGACACAGTCATCATCGCATGAAGGAGTTATGTTTTCAGTCCTGTCCCAAATCTCCCATTTATTATGATCTAAGATGAATTAGATTCTGAAATATACACTGATATAAACCTAGTACATTTGACCAGAAAGTATTTATCCTGGTTGATTAGAGAGTCAGAAAACACCAGTTTGAATGGGAGTGGGCATTCTTTACTGTAGCATCAGTTTATTCTCAAATGATGCCCTTGATTACTAGGAATAAAGACAGACTTGGTATTAAGAATGTCACATTTGGAGAAAAACATGACTTTCCTAGGACTGAAATCTGGTTTGGAATATTATTGGTAAATTCTGATTCTTAAGTTGTATAGTGGTTTCATTGTTACTTTATTATTATGCTTTCTTTTCATGATATACATTCTTTTATAAATATCAAATATTAATTTTTTAAGGAAGAAACTAGATTGGGTGTTTAGGGCCTAGTTTGTTTAGTCTGTGTTCACTATTTCATTCATTGTGTTGTTAAATGACGTGTGGTTTGGGCAGGATTAAAGATAAGCGAGGTATTTTGTGTCCTTAGATTCTGAATAAAAATTGCGAAGTACACAACCTTTGTTTTTTGGCTCCCAGCAGCCACGTAAAGCGTAGTGCGATTTCATCCTCCTGCTTTCAGGTGGTGGCCAGCGGAGATCTGCAACCCCCGGTCTGTGCCACTCAACATCCAGGGCCTCAAGCACGACCTGGGGGACTTCCCCGTGTTCTTCTTCGGTTCTCACGACTACTACTGGGTACACCAGGGCAGAGTGTTCCCTTACGTCGAAGGAGACAAAAGCTTTGCTGAGGGACAGACTAGTATTAACAAGACCTTCAAAAAAGGTACGTTGGACAACGTTCACAGTGGCTCAGAACTAACACCCCTGGGTTGATCTCTCCACACCTCCTAACTTGCATAAGATGTGTTTCTGGTGTTAGAGAGTTTTCACCAGGTGTTATGATCCGGCCTCCATAAGTTTCCAATTACATTAGAACCACATCACAATCCAGTCAGCTGGAAAAATACATTCAGTGTAGTAGACTGTGCTGTGTACGTGAAAGGAGCTCCCTCAGTGATCTTACTACAAACATAGAGATTATTCTGGAAATACATAGTCTTCTTAATCAAGTGAAGCTCCTTTGTAAGATAGTAAGACTAAATGCTTCCCAGGAAGAGCCTTACAGCTGCTTTTGCAACAAGTTGCCAGGAAGTTTGGCTTTCTGGGTAAGAGTAAAGTGAATTTAAATCTGGTACGAGGTAAAGAGCTGCTCTCTGGTCCACGTGGAAACCTCTGATCATTGAAGTGGGACCTCTCCTCCGAAGCAACAGCCTGCACAGGGCACAGTGTTCAGCCGTAAAGGAGTTATATCCTATTTCAGTGTTACCCTGTCCTGGTAGTAAATGGTTATTTCCAGAATATAATTTTAAAGAGAAACCCTCCGGCCAGATTCAGTGTGTTGGGAAGGCAGGGTAAAACTAATCTCTTAATGTTTTTTGTTTATTTGGTTTTTGGTATTTATATACTTTGTTTGGTCTTATTGGCAGCGTTGGAAGAAGCTGCAAAACGTTTCCAGGAATTGAAAGCGCAAAGAGAAAGTAAAGAAGCACTAGAGATTGAAAAAAACTCAAGAAAACCCCCTCCTTACAAACACATCAAAGTGAGTCTTTACCCGTGAAAACATTGCTCTTTGACAGACAGGATGAAATGCATTGCTCTCTTAGTAGTTAGAGGCCCTTGTTGTCTTATAAAAACTTTTGCTAATTACCACCCAGTCTTCTGCAGAACAACCTGAGAGCTTCTGTTGGAGTATCAGCCGGGAGCCGGGGTTGCTGCCCTGGGTTGATGGGGGCTCTGATGAGCCCCTCACACCGAGGAGCAAATACGTTTGATGGGGAAACCTGTTCTTGATCCATCAGTTTGCCGTGTGACCGAATAAAAATATAGGGATTTAACCCCTTTCTTCCAGACAGCCCACAGTGGTTTTCAGTTTTGAAATTGTCATCAACTGGTAGAAGGAGAAATACACAGGATAAATAAGTGAGAACTCACATCAGGTTTTGATATTTTTGTCAACTAAGGAGAGACAGCTATTAGTCTTAGCTTATTCATGGGGAAATTATGATCAAGATAAAGAGCCTTTCTCAGGGTCACACCACAGGGCAGTAGCAGAGCCAAGAGGGCCTGGGTGTTTCCTGTGTCCTGTTCAAATTCCTCCCTCCCATTTGTGATTTTGTTGTTCAGGCTAACAAAGTGATAGGAAAGGTACAGATCCAGGTTGCAGACCTGTCAGAGATTCCCCGCTGTAACTGCAAGCCGGCTGACGAGAACCCGTGTGGCTTGGAGTCCGAGTGCCTGAACAGAATGCTGCAGTACGAGTGTCACCCGCAGGTGTGCCCGGCAGGGGAGCGCTGCCAGAACCAGTGCTTCACCAAGAGGCTCTACCCGGACGCAGAAATCATCAAGACGGAGCGGAGAGGCTGGGGCCTCAGGACCAAAAGGAGCATCAAGAAGGTAGCGTGGGATGGGGGCAGTGGCGGAACAGACCAGGACCTATGCCTCTTAGAAATGCTTCAATAAGGATTAAATACATGGGGATTTATTCCAGAATTTTGAAACTTCCGAAGCTGAGAGTTTGGCACTTCTTGAGCAAAGAGGGAGCAGTAAAAAGAGGTAGTAATAAAATACACATAACACACCACTGTGAAGCAATTATACTCCAATAAAGACGTTAAAAAATTTTTTAATTAAAAAAATAAAATACACATAACCTTTGGGTTTCCTATGATCAGTCAAAAAGGAGAAGGGACACTGGTAATTCTATTTGAAATAATTTTTACTTGTTAAGCAAACTAGATTTAAAATATGTAAAGGAAAAAGAGTAAAGTTAAGGGCGTACTGAGACAGAAACTAGCAACCCCAGGACTTTGCTCCAACATCATAATTCATTAGCCATGAAGCCCTGGTCAAGTCACTTAACCTCGCTGAGCCCCAGTTTTTTTCATCTCTAAAATGGACATAATTCCTGCCCTACATGTTTAAGAGTTGTTGCTAGTCTCAAACTAGATCATATATACAGAAGCAACTGGAAAAAGTTGAGATCTTTGATACTTATAAATTATCTTCATTCTTATACTTTGAAGCAATTTTTCAAAGCAGTCTCTTTGTTTAACATGAGAAATACATGTCCATTGTAGAAGATATTTTAATGCAAATAGCTCAAAGAAAATTGAAAATCACCAGTAAATCCTGCTATTCAAACAGTGGCTCTCAACCTTTAGATATCCTGAGAATCTTCCGGGGTCCTTGTTAAAACAGTGCCACCTGAAATATTGGTGACAGGCCTGAACAATCTGTTTTAAAACAAGCCCCCACCTCCACCCTTCCCCCCACCTGCCAACATATAGAACTTGGAGCCGTGTTTAGTGAGAGAAGACAGGCCTAGTGGGAATTTAAAATTATTCTTGGCATTTTTCTGCCTTTTAAAAAATCACCTTTGTCATGAAGAAATACCATATAATGTAGTAAAGAAAATCAAACAATACAAAAACAGATAATAAAGCGTGAAATTCCTCCTTCACCCTCAAATGGACAGGACCATTGTCCATAGGTTGGTATGTAGCCTTTTAGAACATTTTCTTTGCAATTCTACACATAAACACATATGCAAATACATATTCATGTATTCTGTATTTGTAGGGTTTTTAAACATCAATATAATCACACCTATGATTCTTTTTTCCCACTTAATGTATCAGAAAATTATTTTTATGGCCGTAACACAGATTTCACCTCATTGTTTTTCATAGTCTCATCGTATTCCATAGTAAAATGTACCATCATTTACACAGCCTGTTTTCCAATAAATGTGTGTGTGTGTGTGTGTGTGTGTACACACACACACATTCTTTCATTCTGTTGATCATCTGTCATCCGTTTCTGTAGGTCAGATTGCTTGGGTGAAGCTCACTCATTCAGCACGTGTTTGTTCAGCGGCTTCCCTGTGCCTGGGGCTGTGCTAGGCACTTGGAAGACAGCAGTGAGCAGGGCACCTTTGTGAGTCCACCAGGGACAGATGATAGACATGTGGCGCCACTTACCACCAAATGCCACCAAGAAAAACAAAGCTGTCAAAGAGGGTAGGGGTGACAGGGACTGGGTTCAGGAAGGTCTGACCCGAACGTGTGAGCGAGGAGGGCGTGCAGGCACGTGGAAGAGCAGGCCGGAGTGAAGGCCCTCCTGCGCCAGGACAGCAGGGAGCTGGAGAGGGAGCAGAGGAGGGCCGGGGAGGTGGGCGGGTGGCAAGGTAGAGGGGCAGCGGGACCAGGTTGTGCGGGGCCTCGTCGGCCTCGGGACAGGGACTTCTGGCGGAGTTTAGTAGGGAGGGCGTCCGTCTGCCTCGATGTGTTGGTTTTCTGTTGCTGCTTAACAGGATTACCACAGACTTGGCAACTTACAGCATAACACACAGCGTACTATCCCACAGATCCTATAGGTCAGTGCGTAGCTGGGTCCTCTACGTAGGGGCTCACCAGGTTGCGGTCAGGGCACTGACCTGGCTGGATTCTCATTCTTGTGCCTCAACTAGGGAAGGATCCGGCTTCCCAGCTTGCACGGCTGCTGGCACAGTTCTGTTCTTCACGGCGCTAGGTCTGAGAGCATTAGGTGTTTTGGGTTTGGGTTTGTGGTTATTGTTGTCTTGCTGCTCTTGGCTTCCAGAGGCTCCTGCAGTTCCCTGCCAGATGGGGTTCTCCAACAGGGCTGGCTGTTTGCTTCCTTACAGCCAGCGAGGGAAAGAGACGCTCCAGCAGGATGGATGCTGAAGCCCTAATGTAACAAACTCACGTAATCACATCCTGTCACTTGGGCCACATTCTGTTGCTTAGAAGCAAGTCACAGGTCCTGCTGTCTCCAGGGGAGGGGATTACACAACGGCGTGAGCACCAGCAGGCAGGGGTCACTGGGGCCACCTTAAGAGTCTGGGCTTCAGAAGAATAACTTGGGCTGTACTGTGGGGAATTTATGATCATGGAGAGAGAGCAATAAAAAGGAGACCATTACAGTCCCGGAGAGAGATGCTGGTGGCCTGGACTAACTAGGGTTGTAGTTGAGTAGGAAGGAAGTGGTTGGATTTCTGACATTTTAAAGGTAGAGCCAACGGGATTTGCCAATGCATTGGGTTTGTGGATTGGGTCGCCTGGTCAAAGGCCATCTGCGTTTAGAATGGCATCATATAATGCACATGTTTTGATATTACTTTAATGCCCTGCATATCACTTGCAAATTTTTGCTTATGATTTCAGGGGAGTTTGGGGAGCCATCCTGAAATCTATCCAGTTTAATACCATGTTAACATCTTTTAATAACATTTATTTAATAACACTTATTCTAAACCATATTCTAATTTACTAAATTAATGATATAATTAAGAGAAAAGAAAATACAATCAGGATTATTCTGCACTTTAGCACTTGAGGAATTGCTAATGTTAAGACAATTGGTGTTTTACAAAATAGCTAGAAATATACAGTCACTGAACAGCATAATCATAAAGACTGTAGCAACATGGAGAAGGTTTGGGTATACTTAGGGGACAGAAACCAAATAGCAAATTGAATGTACACAGTCAGTCCCCTTCTTTTCACACGTAACAATTCCTAAAAACGTGTGCCAGAGTTAAACAAGGGACTTCCTGTTATGAAGTGGTTTCTTTCTTAGAAATTAAAAAAATTACATTAAGTACTGAATTAAACCCTGCCTTTTTGCCATTGCCTTTAAGGACAGATTTCTAGCATTTTAAAAGTTTTTTTTTGGTTTTTTTGGCCACACTGCGCGGCTTGCTGGATCTTAGTTCCCCAACGAGGGGTTGAACCTGGGCCCTCAGCAGTGAAAGTGTGGAGTCCTAACCACAGGACCACCAGGGAATTCCCTAAAAGTTCTTTATTTTGTTATTTTTAATCCATAATTGAATTCACAGTTAATGGTTTTAAGTCCAGTGAGCAACTCTTTGAGGCTAAAGATTTGTCACTTTTTGGATGCCTAAAGTATTTCTTTTACAAAATAGCTAGAGACATTTATTCACAATGGTATTGAGTTTACGAGACTTCCACGCCTCATGTTTGATATCAGCACTTTCACCTTTCTGTATTCACCAATTTTCATAGAATAGTAAATATAAACTATAATAAATGGTTTCCAGGCCTTTCAAGCCACAGAACCCTTTCTTCAAATGAAACCTTAACTTGAATCCCAATTTGTTAAAAAAAACATGAAGCGGAGCTGATTTGGTTTAAATTCTGCTCTGTAGGTTTTCATTAAAGGAAACTTGCCATACAATAAAGGAACACTAGGTGGCAGTGCAGCCAAGACGGCAATGAAATCTTCTACCTGGTGAGGGTGGTGATACCGTACAAAGGTGCAGAATGTTTTCAGCAGCCGGGGTCCAAGTCCAAACTGGGTGTAGGAAAAGCCACTCTGGGCCACAGTGCGTAGTACCTGAACGTGCAGAGCGGTCCTGCCGTGGTGTTGCAGTTAGAGATGAAGTGCGGTTCTTTTCTAACTCTTTGTCAGAGCTTGTACTGTCAGTTAAAATGGGGGAGAGAAGAAGCCTGAGGTGCACTCTTGTGGTGACCAGGCCCAGCTGAAACGAGCGTGTGGCTGCCTGAAGCAGGCGGGGTTCCTCCCCCATCTCACCCACGGCCGGCCGGCCACCTAGGGAAAGGCTGACCCACAGGCGCCCTTCTCTTACACAGAAATCACAATCTTGTCTTTTTATCAGTAGAGAAAGGACATTGGCTTATGCTCTTAATTATTCATCAAAATCAGAAAATATAATATAGTACTCTTGAGATGACTGGTACTCTCAGTTCTGTGATACTAAGAGCTATGAGAACGGCTAGTGAGAATTTGTGTCGGGGGCCGGGGGAGGAACACAAGTCTGGTGAAGCAATAAGCAAATACATTTTAATTTACTGCCTAAGACATTTCTTTACCTTAAAAATGTATTGGTAACACCAGTAAGTCCTGTAGCTAATGCTGTTGTCCTAGACTGAATCAGCCACGCTTTTGAGGTAAAAGGGTTAATGCTTATGCATTTGTAAACATGAAAGGTTGAATGTACCGTGTTTACACTTATTTAAAAAGGAGCTTATCGCTACACACCTGTTAGAAACAGCAAAATGAGAAATAGGGACTATACCACATGTTGGTGAGGAAGTGGGGAAACTGCATCTCTCCTACCTGGGGAGAGTAGGGTGCGAACGCGCAGTGGTACAGCCACTCCGGAAAGCAGTTCAGCAGTTTCTTAAAAAATTAAACATGTGCTCACCATATGACCCAGCATGTATCCCAGAGAAATGAAAACCTCTGTCTGCACAAAAACTTTATCAGAGTGCTCACAGCGGCTTTATCTGTAATAGCCAAAACTCGGAGACCATTCACATGTTCTCCAACCGGTGACCGGTCACACAAACTGTGGTGCCTCCTTGCTGTGGCACAGCACTCACCAGTGACAGAAGAATGAACTGTTAATACATTCAACTTAGATGGATCTCAAGGGAATTAGGCTCAGTTTTTCTTTAAAAATCCAATCTCTAAAGGTTACATACTGTGATTCCATTTATAGAACACTCTCAAAATGACGAAAACTATAGAGTTGGACAAGGTCCTACTGTTTTTCGCACAGGGAAGTATATCCAATATCCTGTGATAAACCATAATGGAAAAGGATATGAAAAAGAATATATGTATAACTGAATCACTTTGCTGTACGGCAGAAATTAACACAACATTGTAAATCAACTATACTTCAATAAAATAAATTTTTAGAAGAACTATAGAGTTGGAGAACAAATTAGGGATGGAGGATGGATGTGGTTATGAAGGAGAAGCACAGGGCATCTGTGCTGATGGGACAGTTCCGTATCTTGCTTGTGGTGGTGGTTACCTGACTCTACACCTGGTAGAATCCCATAGCACCACACACATGCACACATAACACACACAAATGAGTGCCTGTGAAATCGGGGAAATATGAATAAGGCCTGTAGATTGTACCAATGTCCATTTTCTGGTTTTATTTTGTACTATAGTTGTATTTCCAGGAATGTTTTTGGTTAATTCTCGGATTATACATGTGGTGTTAAGGAATGCTTTCTAATAGGATACACTGATTGTACATTTATGTATTGCGTGCTCCTCTGCAGGGTGAATTTGTAAATGAATATGTTGGCGAATTAATTGATGAGGAAGAATGCAGATTGCGAATCAAGCGAGCCCACGAGAACAGTGTAACTAATTTTTATATGTTAACTGTTACCAAGGTAAAATTGCTTTTTTTTTTGGTAAGAAAAAAGGATTTTTTGGTTTAATTTGGTGGTCTTAGGTTAAACTCAGTTTCCTTCCTCTCATTTGGTTTTTCTCAAGCAAATTATAATGGTTTGCAGTAGCCAGTGTGTGTCCCACTATAATATGCTCGTTATACCAGAGTACAAAAGTGAATGATTACTGGCATCTCGCACAGGTCATGTGAGACGCGCTGTGAGTGAGAAGATGACCAGGAACAGGGTTGACACATCTGGATTTGAGTCCCAGCTCTTAGTCACTGAAAGACCTGGCCCTCAGTTTCTTTATCCCCAAGGGAGAGAATTAGCTCTGTAATTCTAAGTTATAAACCACCAGTAAAGTTCTGCTTTAGCAAAAATCCTAACTGTAAATTGTTCTATATATTTAAACTTTTTTTATGAGTTAGGAAAAATGAATGCTGTCAAAAGAAAAATGACAGTAAAACTTCTGGTTTAATACATGTAACTGTGAGTGCTGTTTGATGCACATGACAGCACAACTATTTCATTTAATTTCTTCAACAGTCCTCTGGAGTATAACCTTTAAAAATTGTGACTCACTGTATTGTACATCTGTAACTTATATTGTACACCAATAACTATACTTCAATAAAACTATACTTCAATAAAAGATTTAAAAAAAAAACAGTCCTCTGATTTACAGAGGACGAGAGACTGAGATCCAGCCATAAGTGATTTGTTGGATATCTTGTTACAGTTTAATGATGAGCCAAGACTAGTACCCATGTTTCCTGTGTTCCAGGCTGTCTCTAAAACTGAGTCAGAACAGCCTTACAAGAACCAGAAATCATTGAAAAGAAGCACTATGTTAACTGATATGTCACTGTTGGAAAGTTTTACCACCTTCATGAACATACACTTTATATACATAAAATGCCATTTATTTGTGACTGCTCATTGGCCCCTTAAATCCTAGCCTCGCTGCCGGTGACCCCTGCAGCCACCTGGACAGCACTTGGGAGGCTCCGTCTTCTAGAGCTTTCCCAGACTATCAGAGTTTAAATTCAGGGAGCCAAAATGTTGAGCTTTTTATGGTATTTTGAACTTTTGTGTAAGTAAAAATAGACTATGAAGATTATATCCCAAACTCTAGCCCTTCCATCAGTCAGATCTCCAAGTCTTCATTCCGAGAAGTTTCTTGTTTTTCCTGCCTCCCTCTTTATGGCCTAAGCTCTCATCCATCTACCCCCCTACAAGCTTTGCTTCTTGCTTAGAGCAGGAAAGGAGGACTGACAGCAAAGCACCATAGTTCCCGTCACAAGTGGCATCCGTGCTGAGAGCGGTCTACTCAGACAATGCCTGTCGCTAAGCCCACGGCCAGCTGATCTCAGTCGCGTTATTCTGTGGTGTGTTTGTTTCTAGAAACAAACTTTAAAAGAAACTAAACTCCACTTTATCTTACTTGCTTTTGACTTGGTCATCATGTAAAGCAGAGACCTCAGTCAGTCGTGCTGCGAGCACAGTTTCGGAGCTGTGGGTCGTCGGCCCTCAGCTGGCGGCAAACAGTGCTGCCTCGCGGCTCTCGCCTGAGGTGGATGTTTCTCAGACACGCTTGTGCTCAGTTTCATGTCAAAGGAACTTTTCCTTTCTTTTCTTTCTGAAGGACCGTATCATTGACGCTGGCCCGAAGGGAAATTATTCTCGCTTTATGAACCACAGTTGTAATCCAAACTGTGAAACACAAAAGTGGACGGTGAATGGAGATGTTCGAGTTGGCCTTTTTGCTCTTTGTGACATTCCTGCAGGTAAAAGGGACTCTGCCCCCTCCCCGGAAAGCAAGTATGTCTTTGAGGGCAGGACATTCTGACACTCAAGTGTCAGACAAGTTTTGACACTCAAGTATTTATTCAAATAAGATAAAGAGCTATATTTAGAATTGTTACCTGCCTGTAGGAAGTAAACATCTATATCCTGCAAAAGGGAGCGTAGTAAGAGAGGGTATCACAGAATTCTGTGTCTATGATCCCACTGAATTAGTTCTCCAAATTATTGCTGTCTGTATAATGTAACCAAATGTTTAAGCTTTTTTTTCTTTAATATTAAAGAAAATATTAACCAGTTGTTACCATCAACTGGTCTCTTCGTTTGTTTGCGGGAGGTTATTTTGTTTTGTATTTTAGTTTGAAAAATCAGTCTGTTTCAAATTAGACATAAAACGCTTCTCAAATCAGAGTTACTGCTTTCATTTTTCCTTACCCATCCAGCATCAATAACAGCAAGACTTAATTTCTCGTTTGTTAAGTCTGTAGAAAAATGGGTGGGAAGAGAAATGCTGTAGCTAAAAGTGATGTAAACTGTGTTTCTAGCATTCGCTGTGGATTGCTGAGGTCCAGCTAAAGAAAGCTTGAACTGGGAATTCCCTGGCAGTCCAGTGTTTAGGACTCAGTGCTTTCACTGCGGGCGCCCAGGTTTGGTCCCTGGTTGGGGAGCTAAGATCCTTCAGCCAAGCAGTGTGGCCAAAAAAACAAAACAAAAAAACCTTTAAAATGCTAGAAATCTGTCCTTAAAGGCAACGGCAAAAAGACAGGGTTTAATTCAGTACTTAATGTAATTTTTTTAATTTCTGAGAAAGAAACCACTTCATAACAGGAAGTCCCTTGTTTAACTCTGGCACACGTTCTTAGGAATCTGTTATGTGTAAAAAGCAGGGGACTGACTGTGTACATTGAATTCGCTATTTGCTGCATGGTGTGGCCAAATTTAAAAAAAAAAAAAAAGACGAAAGAAAGCAAGCTTAGACCTCCTAGTTTGAGTCCCTGGGTCTTTGGTGTATGTAGTAAATGTGCATTTTGAAGTCTTTTCTGATCATAATGTGAGGCATTAATTACTGGAAATGGTATGGCTGTGACAATTCCACGGTCATCTTGTTTATTTAGAAACTAGTGTAAATTAGTTTTAGAAAAGAGAGCTAAACTAGAACCCATTTTTCTTGAGCACAGATTTCAGATTCTTAATCTCTGTCACATGGTCTTTGACCACTTCAGTGAAAAGAATATGATGGTCTTTGTAGAATATTTATTTTTGTTTTAATCATTGGTGGATCGGATGTTTTTCTCTAGTTTTTTGGGTTTTTTTCGTTGTTTTTTTCCTTTTTCCCATCACCGTCTTCAGTGTGGAACACGGAGGATGGAAGGGTCTTCATGTCAGAATTATGTCTCTTTTTTCGTTGTGAGGGTGTGTCTTTGACAGCATTTCTCTCCCCCAGGACTTGAGTCTGAATACTTCTCTCTCTTGTGTTCTAGGGATGGAGCTAACATTTAATTACAACCTGGACTGTCTGGGCAATGGCAGGACGGAGTGCCACTGCGGGGCGGATAACTGCAGTGGTTTCCTCGGCGTGCGGCCAAAGGTCAGTGGCTGCAGGGGGCGCCCCTGGGGCTGGGGAGGGGCTGCTGAAGAAGCTTGTTTGGGGCTGTCTCAGGAGGTGCTGGCCAGGGGGACCTGGTTTAATTTGCAGGCCAGCAGTTGCGTTTACCCAGAGTTTAGACTCCGACCTCCCACTAGAGCATATCTCAGTGAGAACTGTTAGGTTCTGAAAATGTCTGTGTTTCTGATTGAATTTGAACTTAGCAAGATCTTTTTCAAAAACTTCAAAAAAAATTCACACTATCCTAATACACTTTAGTGTATCCGAATTATACACTTTAAATTGGTGAACTTTATGGTTTGTGTATGCTATCTCAGTTGTCTTTGCAATTTGGAAAAAAAAAAACACCTATTCAAAAAATCAATGAAAAATGATTTATTTTTACTACAGTTCCGTGACAGGGTAAGCCCTCCTGGTGTTTTAGGTAACCGAACAACAGGTGAATTTAAATGAACGTGAGGTTGTAGGATCTCCCTTTTACGTAAAGCTTCACGCACTGTGATCGTTAAAACCATGACCCCCTCTCTCCTGCCAGTCGGCATGTGCGTCCACAACTGAAGAAAAGGCAAAAAACGCTAAGCTGAAGCAGAAGAGACGAAAAATCAAAACAGAGCCGAAGCAGCTGCATGAGGATCACTGCTTCCAGTGCGGGGACAGCGGCGAGCTGGTCATGTGCGACAGGAAGGATTGCCCCAAAGCCTACCACCTGCTCTGCCTCAACCTGCCCCAGCCGCCCTACGGTGAGCCCGGCCTGCAGGCCCCGCCCGACTCCATCTCTGCCCACCATGCCCGACTCAGAGTACGGGCGGTCTAGTCCCCCGTGTGGAGCCGTGGGATGGGAAGCGTTGGAAAGAGCAAGCAACAGTAGCAAGCAAAGATTTTGCTAGTGAAAAATCTGTCTCAGTGCAAATGGGGGACGCCCGTGGGCCAGCAAGGACTGGTGTCTTACTGTCCATTACCACAGGTGGTAGTTGGCTCCTAGCTGAGTTTCGGGCAGTAGCTCGCAGCCACACCGACAGGTGCACCCAGACCTCTGCTGGCTGAGGTTTGGAGTCGTAGTCAACTGCATTCAGCCCCCAGTCCGAGAGGAAGGTGGGAAGTGGGGTGTCTCGTGGGTGTTGGGGACAGGCACTCACTGGGATCCTTCCCTTCTTCCCGCCCACACTAGGAAAGTGGGAGTGCCCGTGGCATCAGTGCGATGAGTGCAGCGGTGCAGCTGTGTCCTTCTGTGAGTTCTGTCCACGTTCGTTTTGCAAAGATCATGAAAAGGGGGCTCTGGTGCCCTCCGCTCTGGAAGGCCGTCTCTGCTGCTCTGAACATGACCCTGTATCTCCCGTGTCACCCGAATACTGGAGCAAGATCAAATGTAAATTGGAATCACAGGATCATGGAGAAGAAGTCAAAGAATAAATGGGCAGTGATTTCCTTCTTTTTTTATTGAAACGAAGAAAGGAAAAGAAAAAAGTAGAGAATGCGTTAGTACAAGAAGAGACCGCTGCAGTGCATACAGCCTTGGCCATCAGCGCTGCCCTATTAAAGTGAAGATGGGGAACCAGGCCGTGCAGGCAGAAGCCGTTGGTGGGATCTGGTTTTTCAGTTTCGTCCTGTCAGCTTGGGGATTCTTTTGTGGAGGGTTAGGTTCCCTTGGTCTTTTCTTGCCTTTTATTGTGCTTCAATGCCTTTGCAGCTGGCAAAAGAGATGTCTTCGCTTTTAAAATAAGAACAAAGAGAAGAAGTTCTGTTAATGAGATAAATTTAAAGTCTAGGATGTGTTCCTTGGGTGTAAAAAGCAAAAGTAGCCATCATTCCTTTATTTATTTTCATTTTTAAAAATTTTGAGAAGTGTAGTTCAGATAGTCTAATCTGTGTGTGTGTGTGTCTGTGTGTGTGTGTGTGTGTGTGTGTGTGTGTGTGTGTGTGTGTGTTTTAAGTAGGAATTGCAGAAAGCCCTCTAGAAAAGGGTATGGTGGTCTTACATACCGCTTTCCTGAGCAGCAGGGAGGCTGGCTTCGCTTTCCCTTCCAGACGCCTCTCGTAGTCTTAGAGAAGGGCTCTGTGGGAGTATTGAATCTGGCCTCTTGAAATCAAAAGGCCTCAGTGAATATTACCTCTGTGGTCTTAAACTAGGTGGGCTTTCCGATATAACTTTACCTAGAAAGGTATATAATGTGGTTGTTGGTTTTTTGTTCTGGAGAAAAAAAGAAATCGATGCCCTCACTGAGTTTGAAACGTTCTCCACTGATAATGGGTGTTTTTGATGAAGTGTGTCTCTGTGGATATGAATACAGAGTTAGAATGGTCATTCCTGTTGTCTTGACACACTGGTAAAGGCAGCTAAAGGGAGTTGAAAGGCACAGACCAAAAGTTGGGTCAAATAAGCACCATTTTCTATCCAATTTAATGTACACCCTGGTCTGACTTGGAGAGAATTATGGGCATTTTAATTTTCTGTCTCTGCTTTCCTCTCCCAAGCAAACATTCCCTTTGTCAGCTGACCACTCAGTCACGTGTCCTGGTGAAAACTACACAAATGAATTTGAACTGTATTTGAATAGATCTTTTTGTTCAGTTCCTAATTTGGGGGTGAAAGTGGTAGCACTTGTACTTCTACAGGGTAAATGAGAGCCACACAAACACACTTCATGGCAGGAAGCACTTAGGGAGAGCTCCACAGAAAGCAGTGATAGCAGGAATGGTTGGAGCTCATAGACGCAAGTGAACCGGAATATCTGCCACAGAACTCACTTGCTTTTAATGCTTAGGAATATGTATATTCCAGGATTCCCTGTATGAATTAATTAGTCCTGTCAGACATTGTTGTAACACTGTACTAAGTAGAAGCCTAGGTTTAGCTTGAATGAACGTCAACTTCTCTGTGAATTTTGACTGCTAACAATTGCCGGTACCTGGTAGCATTTATTTTCCCTCAGGAAGTACCCAGTGACCTTATAAAGGCAGGGAAGATAGATGCTCCACAACATTCCTTCAGTTGTGCTGTGTGTTCCTTTTCCTTATCAATTTACAACTCTTCTCTGGAAAAAAGAAGAAAAAAACCTGTTTTGTGCTTTTTTTTTTTTTCTTTGTATGTAAATGTGCAATTATACTGGATTTTTTCTTGTTAAAAAAAACAAACAAAAAAACACTACAGTTCTTTTACTTAAGCTCCTAAACTGCCATTTGCCTGATTCCAGCAAATAATTCTGAGGTAACTCATTGGGCCTCCAGTAATTCTGTTGGTTAGATATGGTCCCAAAAGAAAGAGCAAGATAGAAAATGCTATATGTGTTACCAAATGCGACTGCTACAAGTCACGTGAATTACAGCTCACCAAAACACTAAAGTTTGCTCTTGAGCAATCATATAGTTTGATGTCCTTTTAAAAAATAATTTAAGAAAATCTAGGTTTTATCATACTAAAACTTTATTTTATATATGTATATGATAAATGTTTGCTTTTTTAAACTTACTAACATGAAGGATTTCCTTTAATATCTGAAATGCACCTCGTGTTGAAACGGTATCCAACATGGAATCTTATCTCCTTGCTTTGTTTTGGACTTAGTGCTATTTAATATCTGGTGACTTTTATATGGTAAGCCAGGGTATATCCTGTATACTACAAATACCTTAGGTTTAAGTATTTTTATGCAGCTTCTTCATTGTGTCACATTTTGTTTGTGTATCTGTAGCAGAGCTCTGCTGGGTTTTTTAATTTGGGGGGGGTGGGGGGTTGGCTAATAGGGTTGTTCTGCCATTTCAGAAATCAGGGCGGAAAACACCATCGCTGACCACAGCCATGGGGTCTTGGTCCGCGAGTGTCCTTTAACGGTCTGGAACGTGGCTTTAGTCCTGGCAGTGCCAGGGAGCTCTCCTCACACCTCGTACTGTTGCCTAGTTTGTATATTTTAAAGGTGCAGGCTATGGAAGCAGAAAAAGAATAAGTTGTGCTTTATATGTGCATAGTATCCATGCAGGGTGCTTGTCTGTGCTTCGCCAATGAAATTTTGCAAAAGACATGTTGCTCACTGATAGCTGGAAGTTGTTATTTGTTAACTTTTCAATCTGTCTGTGGTCAGAGCATAAATGGTTGGGTTTTCTTGTCCGAAAATGAAATAACTTAAAGCAGCATGGGATAACGGTGGCATTTTTTTTAACCTTATGTTGGTTCTTTGGTGGAAGAAGCGAACGTAAGATTTTTGATAATCAGCATAAATCTTCAGAAATCAGATCTGTAAGAGCTAGAGGTGAAATCCTGGAGGCCTTCCAGGCCCTGCGCCGGAGGGGGCGTGAGGAGTCCTGCCGCTGGCTGGGAAGGGAGGGGTGGACGGCCCTGTGCTCCCGGCAGGCCAGGCAGAAGCAGCTGGAGGGAGTGAGTCACTTCTTTAATATCTAATCAGGGCTGGAATTAGGAGTGGGGTGGGTTTTATTTTCATTTTTCTTTTAACAAGTTCCCACCCTATCCTAATTCTCAGAAATTCTCTGGCCTAAGCTATAAAATAGGCTGACTTTTAGAATCATTGAAACTTGGAGATTTCTATGTGTTCAAATCAGGAACACATCTAAAAACTAAAAAAAAAAAAAAAAAAGAAAAAAAGGCAGGGGGAAGGCTGCTCCCAGCTCCCAGCTGCCATTTCCCCAGAGTATTTGGAGGCACGCCTGTGAATAACGCTGGGAAACTCACAACGAGATGATTGCGGAAAGGACTCAGACAGGGCGGCTGTTGGACACCTTTCTTTCCTGACTCAGGAAGTAGAGTTTCCCTTGAGTAGCTCGCTGCATGGTGTGTTCCAGTCAGGGTCCAGCCCAGATCTGCAGTTTGGAAACAGATGGGCCAGCTGTGTGGAGCGCAGTCTCTGGACTCCCGGGGATTTGTTGCTTGTCTCTCATTTCATTTTAAAACAGAAAGCTCTTCTTTAGCATTCACCTTAAAGTCAAGGTACCGCCGCATGCCATGTCCCACTAGGATAAGAGAACAAGTTACCGTGGCGTCTTGACAGCTTGGGAAGCTCACACTTGATGTCCTTCTACATTGGGAAGTTGCTTGTGCTGTGCAGTGCAAATTCGACTTGAATTACTTCTTAAAAGGCTGATGTGTCCAGCCCCCTCATTGTCCGAGCTGCTGCAGACATGATCACTTGGAACAACTTCCTTTGGCCTCAGGCCACCTAGAATTGGTCTCTGGTTATTTGTAAACAAACAGTAGAACTCGCTTCCCTTTCCAGATAGGCTCGGGAATAGATATAATTAGACAGCTTTGCCCTATATTGACAAATAGGAAGAGTTGGGAATTTGTATATACTGAAATCTACCGACATTTATCCGGGGTGGGGTACAGGGAGAAAGGGGGTTACAGTAGGGTAAGGGAGGGGGTGTAGTGTTTACCACAGGTACGAAGTAGCCACTTTAACACTGAGACCTCTGCCTCATTGAATTCAGGTTTTTTAAGTACTTGAAACTCCTCAGATTCTCCTTATTTTACAGTTATTTTAAGATTTATGAAGTAGAAAGCATTGTTTTGTATACTGTTTTGTCTCTTACCCTCTTGAACTTGGATTAAAGGCGAAGTTCTGCAGACGGAAGTGTCCACAGTAGTTCTCTCAGATTCAGTGCACACGTTCGGGGAAGAGACTCCTGCATGAAATACCAGCAGCATTTATACGAGTACTTCATATGTATGTTCTCTGTTTTGTTATTTTGTCAACCTTATCCCCAAGCACCTCTTCTTTCCTTTTAATATATGCCTGCGTAGGGAAAAAAACAAAAATTTGCACTTATGTTACTCTCCTGAAATGCTGGGTGTAACCTGTGTGTTTCAAACCCATTTCCGTTCTTTTCAGTCCATTGCTTAAGTGACAAGTTCAGGTTCGTGTGGCACATATGTACGAAGGAGGAAGAGAATTACCTGTCCTTTGGTGGCGTCCCAGAGTCATTAATGTGTAAGAAAAAGGGAAAAGATGAATAGTTACCAAAGTCATTTATTCAGTCCTTCGTTTTCTTATGTGACATCACTGCACCTGCTACTTGGCAAGAAAGCACCCTCGGGTTTCCCTTCCCCACCTGCCACAGACTTCTGATGTGTGTGAATGCCTCTCGGTATCCATCAGATGACCTAAATGAGGGATTCAAACTTGTCAGTTTAGAAGTGGACTGGATAAAATTTACTTTTACTTTGTTGTCACTAATATTGCTCTTTATCTCATTTGTGCTGTCACATGCCCTGTGTTAAAAAAAAAAAAAAAGAAAATCATGTTGCCACTGATAACCAAGATGCTAAATGATGACTACAACTGGTTCTTTTTATATACAGGGGTGTGTGCATAATTGGAATTGATAGGAGAAATTCATTTGTATCCACTTGTGATATTGCACAACAAAACACAGATACCTACAGATTCTGCTCTCATTTCCTCGTGATCTTTATCTATGATAATTACCTTTGTAGATTGGTTATTTCTGTACTTTATCTGTAATAAACTTTGTAGATCCTGTGAACTGTTATTTTTTGCCTAAATCCCTTGAGACTTGAGTCTTTAATAACAAAGCATCAATATTCACTAAGTCAATCTCTTTTGAGTTTCTGTGACTTGGCTAGAAGCTCTTGACACTAAAGATTAGTGTTCATTTTCCCTGGGGGTATTCCACTAGGGCATTACTGTATAATGACTTGATGTTGCCACATAGACTTCAAGATATATGATATTTTGGGGATTTTGTTGATTGGCCTATGTTTTATTGCATAGTGTGAAACGTGTAAAGCTTGGTTAACCTGTATATAGATAGCTTAGTGTTGACTAGTTACGGTGTATTAGCATTGCCTGTAATATTTAAGCTTCTTACTACTGTGTGTGCTGGTAGGAACATATAATTTTTGTACATTATATTTACTGAGATGCTGCCTTTCTTATTTTACAAATACTTTGGAATTCAAATGTGTTTTTTGCTTCCGTGAGGATTAATTTGGAAAGGTTTTTAATGACATTCCACTGATTTCAGATTTTGCTTGAGGTTGACTTCAATAAATTGTCCCGTATGTTGCAAATTAAATATGTGGACTTGTTCATTGCCCGTAATTTCTTGCTACCACTCAGTGGGCAAGAGGCCATCCTAAGCGGGAGGGGACCAGCGCGGGGCCGAAAGACCCAGCGCGTCCACCGCGCCGGCGAGGCCCGCAAGGTCCTGCGGGAGCCCGGCACGTCTTTCCGCAGTACGCGGTGTGCTTCAGGGGACTTGGATCCGGAAACGAGGAGTCTGCGTGCTCCCCGGGACGGAAGGCCCGGGCTTCTGTAAGGTACGCAACGTCGGGCGCGCGGGCGGGCGGGGGACAGACAGCTGGAGCGACCCCTCACTTCGTCCGTCGCTGTCTCAGGCGCTGGGGGCCGCTCTCGCCCCGCCTCGGCCCCGCCCCCGCTCCGGCCCCGCCCCGCGCCCCCGTCCCTCGGCGTCGCCACGTCAGCCTTGAGCGCGCGCGCCGTGATGGGGAAGAAGGTGGCGGCGGAGGTGGGCCTGCGGCTCGCGCTGTTCGCGGTCTTCATGTAAGGACTGCGCTCCGGCCCCCGGCCCCCGGCCCCCGGCCCCGCCGCCCGGGCGGGCTCCGCGCGCGCTTCCGGGAAGCCGCCGACGCGTCCGCACCTTTGTGTCCCCTTTAGGGTAACAGAGCTGCTCCCGCCCTTCCAGAGGCTCATCCAGCCCGAGGAGATGTGGCTCTACCGGAATCCGTACGTGGAAGCAGAGTATTTCGCCACCAAGCCGATGTTTGTGCGTGGAGAACCAGCCTCCCTTCTGACCGCACTTCTCACGGAGCCGAACGCTAGGGAGGGAGCGGGCAGGTCCCCCTGGCTCCGCCACGGAGCTGAAGACGAGCCTTCGCGTCGTAACGGTTAAGGGCCAGGTTGAGAGAGAAGTCCGTCCGCTTCGGCTCCAGGGATAGGGTCTGGGGGCGGCTGCTCAGGGCGGCCCGGGGCAACTGGTCGTTGAGAGGAGCGGTGACGGCGGCTCCCGCGGGAGCTCGGCGCCCAGCTAGCTGCAGGCAGACCCGGGACGCGGCACTTGCGGGGGAGCCGGGAGGTCTGATAGGCCAGTTCTGCTGTCACTTCACCCCTCTTGCTGTGGGAGCTCTTTTCCCAGCTAGCTGTCTGACGTTCTCGGGGCGGCCCCGTTTCCTTTCGCGTGCTGAGCTCTGCCGTGTCCGGCGCAGGTCGTCGCCTTGCTGGCCCCGCTGGCCCCGGTCCTCCTGGCCAGGTGTCTGAAGAAGGCGGACGCAGTGGACAGCCGGCAGGCCTGCCTGGGTAAGCGCGGCCTCCCCAGCGCCGGAAGCAGGAGGCGGGGGCCCCCACGGGGCTTGCGGGGCGGGGGGGTGGGGGGCCGAGCTCTACGTTCCTCGAGTGACTGCGTCTCCGGGGTGCCCCGCCTGCTGCCTGTGAGACGTGCTCCACGTCCTGGGTGCACCTGCGTGCACCGGACTATTTGCAGCTCCGACGAGTCCTCAGTCCGGGTAGCGCGTTCTCCCTGTGCCAAGGCGGAGTGGCCGGCGGGGGGGCGGGATTATTCTCACGCTCCGCTCCCGCTGGAGCCCGAGCGCTCCTCTGTCCCCGGAGACCGCGGCTGCGCCTAACGAGACAGGGACCCGGCCGCTCCTCCTGGGCAGACGCCACCAGCAGCCACTTCCGTTGCCTTCCAGCTGCCAGCCTGGCCCTGGCTCTGAACGGCGTCTTCACCAACACAGTCAAACTGATAGTGGGGAGGTGAGTGCCCAGCGCTGCCGCCCTCGCCCCAGGGGGGCAGGCGCACGCAACTGCTGCCACATCTTCCCCGTAGCCTTTTCTCTTTATTCTCAGTCTGATCTTTCTCTTCTAACAAACACTTCCTCCCTTCCCTCTGCCTCGGTCCGTTGGGTGACTCTCGGGCTCTCTTCTGCCCTGAACAGCATTTCCCACTGACACGGAGTCGCTGTCCTCCAGAGCACCCCCAGAAGCTGCAGCACGACTCACTCTTTGCCCTAAAAAGTAACTACGTGCCGCAGTGGCTTTTTTTCCTTCCTGGTTTAAATGCTGACCCTGGAAATAAGGCTTTTCTCTTAGTGGTGACTATCCAATCCCGTTTCACTGTTTTGCCTGGGACACTGTTTGACTGACAGTTAAGAAAGGTATCTAACACAACCAAAAAATAATTTCTGGAGCTGCAAATGATCCACGTCAGACCTCGCTTATTCTTGCAGGCCACGCCCAGACTTCTTCTACCGTTGCTTCCCCGACGGGCAAGCCCATCATGACTTGACGTGCACAGGAAATGAGGACGTGGTGAATGAGGGCCGCAAGAGCTTCCCCAGTGGACATTCTTCCTGTAAGAATACCACGTGGACTCTATATCTGTGCTGTTTTGGGGGATCATTGAATTTAACCTAGGAAGCTTGTGAGGATGGGAACATTTCATGCACTCTTGTTCTTGCATCTAGAAATCGGAGAGCCCCCTTCTTTAATAACAAGCTTGAACCTCGAATATTAAATATTCGAGGACAGAGGAAGTAGTTTACCTTCATGAAATTTGAACATTTTATTATTACTGTTTTATTTGCCTAAATTCTGCAATCTTGCTCCAGTCATAAAAATATTAACCTTTATTGAAGAGCTACTGTATGTCAGGTGCTTCCGAAAGCATTTTAGATTCGTGTCTCGTTTGATACCATAAAGAGCCCAATGAGATGGGTACTGTTGTTTTTATGATTCCCATTTATGCATCAGGAAACTAACGCATCAGGAAGTGAAGTCCCATTGCTAGGATTCCAAAACTATTCCCAGGGTAAATGTTACTCACTTTGGGAAACGGTCCTTCATTTTCCCTTTTGTTTCCTTCTCCCTCATAATTGACGATGTAGATCGATGATCTACACCAAACGTTACCAAAAGGGATAAAAACATAGTCTCCTCTTTTTCTTTAAAAGACATATACTTAGAGGTTTTCCCTCTTCTAGTTGCATTTGCTGGTCTGGCCTTCGCGTCCTTCTACCTGGCAGGGAAGTTACACTGCTTCACACCACGAGGCCGAGGGGAATCTTGGAGGTTCTGTTCCTTTCTGTCACCCCTACTCTTTGCAGCTGTGATTGCACTGTCCCGCACCTGTGACTACAAGCATCACTGGCAAGGTAAGCAAGGCATCCAGGCCATGGACGCCTCCACCGTTCTCCCATCATTTCTCCCTAGCACTTGGCACAGGAGACGCTCCCTGGGTGTCTGCTGAATGAACAGACAAGTGAGCAGAGGATGGTCTGCGTTCTGTACTGAGTATGCGTTTATTGCTACACGGAAAATGAAAAAGCACACTGTTATCTTTTAAACAGATTACCAATGAGGGACATTCTGATTTTCCCATGACTTTGAAGCATCATAAGTTCAGAATAAACTCTATAAGAAATTTTTTACACCCAACCTCAAAATTCAATTTACTTTCTTAAAAATCAAGTTCACTGTCGTGAGGTTTTTGTTCAGAAACGAAAGTAAAATTCAAGAAAACATAAAATTGTAATTAAACCAAAGAAATTTAAGTTGAATGATAGAGTAAAATATCCAAATATTTGCACAGAAAGCCCACAGTTCAAAAAAAAAACAAAAAGCTGACAGTATTGCCCAGAGGACCTTAGGAGCTCAGTTTTAAAGAATAAATTTTTGCAAAGAGAAGCAACTCCTGAAGAGTTTATTCCTTCCTCTAGAACCCTTTAAATGGTGAGAAGGAGTTGTTGATAGCATTAAGTGAACCTTCATTATTCTTCTCAATTAAAAATATTCAATGCAGTGAACTCAGAAAAAGCCTTGTTATAACTACCCAACTAAACATGTGTTTTGATTTGGTGTTTAGAGAACATCCTGCAAATGTACGATAAAATTAAGAAAACCCAAAAACCCCATAAGCCTGGAATTGAGGGGGTTTGCAGGCTAAACAAGTAGAGTAACCTGGAGGGCCAAGCTCCCTCTGCTGGGTGGCATCACCGTGACTGAGGGAAGGCCCGTCTCCTCTGCCTTCAGATGTCCTGGCTGGATCCACCATCGGCCTGACGTTCGCCTATGTCTGCTATAGGCAGTACTACCCTCCCCTGACGGACGCCCAGTGCCACAGACCACTGCAGCGCAGCCCTGCTCTTCCCACCGCGCAAAAGCAGCCTGGCGACCCTCGTCATTTTGATGTTTAGACACTGGAGCTGCCTTCCTGGAAAACAGGTGAATCAGCCCCTCCTAACTCACCACTCCCAGGACAAAAATTTCTGCCTTTTACCTCCTGAGAGGTACAGGTGAGGAGAGAAGCCCCCATGATCATGCAGTTTTGCCCTGGCTCACAGGGATTTATCGCGAGGAGTCAAGGTCCTTTTTCACTACTGTTCGCCACGCATTCCAGTAACGAGATCTTTCCATGGTCTTTCCAGCTTATGAATGTGGCCCATCAGATTGGTATCCCAAGGTCTGCAGTGTTTTTACACTTAACTTCAGTACTGTTCTTGGAATGATTCTGTCACAAAGAAGCTTTCACCTTAGCCCCACTTTATCCTAGAAGCTAGCGTTGATGATCGGAACTTAATTTCCATTTCCCATAGCTCAAAATCTTAAAATCTAGGGCATGAGCAATTAAATTATTTTAGTTCTGTTTACTTTCTCTGGTGGCAATTCCATCACACCTTAAATAGGAGAATCTCCAGTTCTGGCTTATTTACCACTGTGCATATCTTATTCAAGTCCAGCTAAGTACTGCTGTCCATTTTGAATACTGTAAACATAAGCGATTTGATAATTTGTTGAATTACTGAGTAAACACAATAAAAAAGAAACTGGTCAGGAGCGTGGATTCAGTACTCACTGTCTCCACCTCACTTGTGTAACTGTGCTCACGAGCTGCCCTCCCTCCACTCAGGACTGAAGATCTGCCCAAATGCACCAGCTGTGCCAAGCAGCCAAGGCAGGGCAGGGTAGTCAGAGACCGGCTGTCTGGAGGGCAGGTGAGTCTCCTCCCGCCCCGCCCTCCCCGTAGGGTATAATGGACCATGACGGACATCGGCGGAACTGATGGTGTAGGACCTATAACGGCCTTTCTCTGTGTTGTGATTATATTTTATGTTTTCTTTTTGTGATTATATTATAAATATGACCTTGATTTGTGTATTTCTATAACATATTTTCAATATATCTTTTTCCTAACGGTGAACGTGGTTTTTTGTGCTTAAAGTTCCATTTGAGACCTGAAACATTTCCAAAGTTAGTTAGACAGACACCAGATTCCCTATCTGACACAAGTGATTCCACTGTCTATAGCAGTGGCTGATGTCAATGATACAAAAGGAGCATCTCAATATTTACCTTATAATCGCCGCACTTTGAATCAACAGTCAAGGGGAAAGAACCTGAACGTTAGTTCTTTGCCCAAAACTCGTTTTAAACTTGTTTTAGTAGTACACAGGGGAAGAGAATGGTTATTGTATTGACTCTCTTTACTTTATGATGGATGAGCCAGGTAAAAGTAGACAACTGGTCAATATGGTTTTATTTCAGAATTTACTAAAGATTTAAATATAATCACATAAAAAACATTTCAAAAAGTGCAAACTGTCAGAACGCTAATCGGTGCTACCGATCTTTCCATGCAAACCATCGCTTTTGCTGAGATTAGCAATAGCAATTCTGCAGCTGGGAATATGGAGAAAATGATCCTCCACCAGCATTTAAAAGTAGCCTTGGTCAAGAGATTGCGCATGATGCTGCTGAAGTAGTGCAAATAATATACAACTAAACAAGGAACTCAAGTCAAGCTTATTACCCTGTGGAATATACATCCGTGAAACCAGCACAGGGGGACAAACAGGATATAAAGCGCTTTTCCAGTCACCTGCCCCTCACCACCAGGAAGGAAACACTTCTTAGTACAAACAGTGGTTTATCTAGCCATCCAGGTTGATCCTGTTCATCTCTGGTTACAGGGACTCACTCTTGCTGGTCCTTTGGTTTACTCTTAAATTTTAGTTATTCTGTTAATAGGAAGACCAAATTTAAATATGAAGACAACAACTTGATGAAAGCTTCCCCTTTAATATGTACTGAATGCTACTGAATTCTCAGTAGCCCTTACTTCACACTCAGAGTTTACGTAGTAAAGAAAATGAAGTATTCCATATGGATGAGACTTCTTAGTGGCTTAGCGTTAGTGTGTAAGCAGAGGGACAAGGTAAGGCCAGGCTCTCACCTTTACCCCAAACTTATCTCTAGGGTGACAGTAATTAACCTTCCCTCTGCTGTCAAAGAGATGGCTTATGCGAATGTTAAATTCCAGGGCTTTGGATACCATGATATATTTACTTACAAGAAACCGATATAAAAAGCGAAACACAGCTTGCCTGTCTACACCGCTCTGTCCACCAGGGCCTGTAGGAACCTGAGAGGAGTGTGAAGGACTGTCACAAAGAGAACTGCAAAGACAATCACAAACTGAGACCTGTGAGAAAGAAAATACCTACAGCACAGTGGTGAGCAAGATGCCTTGGAAACTATTAGTCTCCATTCACTCGTCTTCTTCAAGGTGCATCTCACTTGCACGCTCTGACACTGACTCTGCACCAGCTGTTCCTGGCCCCATAGACGCAGGTTTGTCTTTCAGAATAAGGAACACTTCCCCCTAGCCAGATCTACCAACACTGCCTGTGCCGGGAGCCTGTTCCATAGCGACCTGCACTACGGGTACCTAAGGAGGCAACGCTGTTTGTGTGCTTGAAGAGGACACTCTTCAATACTCCCTTCACCCAAGCAGCTGTGGCAGATGGCTTACACAAATTCTATTTCACCATCAATGCACCACTGAAACATTTTATTCATCACTTAATAAGCAGTCAAAGCTGTGTAATTTCAGGTCTGTCCGCTTTTATAACCCTCAAGAACTAACAACTAAGTCGGACTTTGTCTAGAGTCTCCCAGTTTGAAGTATGATATGATATAAAAGGGCAGGTCTAGCATATATAACATCTTTGCTTTATAAAGATGCACCTGATGTGAACTAAACTGTCCACTTTAGACTGTCCTCTGAGAGCAGCTCAAACAGCTGTGGAAACAATGAACAGCGTCAGTGATTCCTAGCAATAAATCTGTCAGTCAGCTGTAGAGAGAGTAAACAGTATTTACAGATTTTAGTCTTTCTTCATACAGTACGTGTAGGAAATAAAAGCTGGCTCAAGAGAATCTGATGGCCACCAGTCTCCCTCATTCACTTAGACTTGGCCTTCAAATGCAGAGAACACCCATGAGCGATGAGCAGACCCCAAAATGCCTTCTGAATCTCAGGAGTCCACTTCCAGATTAGAATATTTTCTAAAGATAAGCAATAATTTCTTAGAAAAATTTATACCCAACCCAAAACAAAAACTCAGACTTTATACCATCTCAAGTAATAAACAATAAAGTGTGGTACCTAAGAGAAAAACAAATACCGTATGCTAACACATATATATGGAATCTAAGAAAAAGAAAAAAAAAAGGTCATGAAGTACCTAGGGGTAAGACGGGAATAAAGACGCAGACCTACTAGAGCATGGACTTGAGGATAAGGGGAGGGGGAAGGGTAAGCTCTGACAAAGTGAGAGAGTGGCATGGACATACATACACTACCAAATGTAAAACAGATAGCTAGTGGGAAGCAGCCGCATAGCACAGGGAGATCAGCTGGGTGCTTTGTGACCACCTAGAGGGGTGGGATAGGGAGGGTGGGAGGGAGACGCAAGAGGGAGGAGATATGGGAACATACGTATATGTATAACTGATTCACTTTGTTATAAAGCAGAAACTAACACACCATTGTAAAGCAATTAGACTCCAATAAAGATGTTAAAAAAAAAAAAGTGTGGTACCTAAATACCATCATCAAAGTATTAAAGATGCAAACCACTCCCAGCTATGAAGCAAGAATGGCAAGTGTTTCTCTGAAGCCAGTGGTAAAAAGTAACAGGGTCTTCCCTTTGCTTTTCCACTCACTTCCAGAGAGGAAGATTATCTTCCTAAGACCCCAGTGGTGAGCAAGGCTGGCAACCTGCAGGAAATGAGGCCGCTGAGGAGAGGAAAAAACTGCAGCAACAAAGAGGCAGGTGTTCTGGGGAAGGACCCCTCAGTGCCCGTCTAAGGGAGGGAGTTGAAGAGGTCATCACGCTGGAAGGTGACCAGAGAGAACGCCAGAGTCTGCCACACAAACTTCCTAACTACACATCTAAAGGGCTGAGCAACATAAATCCCAGGATGAGCTGTTTGTACTTAAAGCTGTAACTGTTGCCCTGGTAACTCTCAGATGGTCAACTATTAAGATTCTGAGTTTAGATCCTAAAAATGGCAAGTATTATTGGACCAAGTCGCTAACAAAACAAACATACACTAACCTTTCTCTAAGTGGCCTACTGTGCTTTTTTCCCACGAATTTTAAGCAGGGTCCCTCTAAAAATGAGTAATAACCTGGATCTTGGTGACAGGCAACAAAAAGTATATTTATAAAGAGCTGAGGCTCCACAGTTCCTCATCACATGTTAATATGTAGGAAGAGCTGAGGCTCCACAGTTCCTCGTCACATGTAATATGCTGCATACATGACATTTAAAAACTTACATTAAGCAGCCATAGGTGGTTCATTTTTACTGTAAAGGCTGATCAAGGAAGATACCCTGGGTTTGGTAGATTTCTTTGAGGACCAGCAGTACTGTATCTTCAGACTCCCTGTAGAGAAAAAATTATGTTGTAAAAAGAAGAAACTAACATTCGTACTAGATGCTTTACATGTATCATCTCAATCTACACAACCACCGTACGAGTTCATTTTTTTACTGTTTAAAAAAAATCTGACTCAGAGGTGATGTAACTGGCAGTGGTTTGTAAGGTAACCTTATAACAAATAAGTCTAGCATTATGTCCTATAATATAAAAAAGCCAGTAGTAAATGACCAAGCCCTCCCTTTCCACAGAACTCATTCTTGGAACAACATGGAAGAGTCGTCCAATTCATCACCTTAATTTTTTAAATGTTATTCACCTTTTTCAAAAAGCCAATACAATCATATGAATAAAAATCAAAGACATAAAAGGATATAATAATGAAGTCTCCTTCTCACTGTTTCTTAACCACTAGTCCCCAACTTCTGACAACTGACGTTATCAATTTCTCATGCATCTTCCAGATATTATTCAGTGTGTGTACAAGCAATTACTTATATCCAGTTTGTAAAGAAATTTGATTATAAAAATACAGCATCCGTGGATTGCCATAAGGGTATATGGCTCAAACACTTTTCTAGATCTAAGGTTTGACATTTTTAAAGTCATGGATCTATTTGAGAATCTAATGAAACCTATGGATTACTCCCCAGAAAAGATACCATATACATATATACCCGAAATTATAAATAGAATTTCACTGGACTCATAGACTTTTTTCTATTCCCCACAAGTTCCATACACAGACAGCAGGTTAAGAAACTCCTTCCTCCTATACCAGTGAGGAGAGATTAGCTAAACCAGATATTAAAATGGTGTGATCCTGGTGCATAAATAAATGGATCAATAGAAAAGAACAGGAAGTCCAGAAATAGCCTTAAATACTCATAGAAATTTAATACAATAAAGTTAGAACCTCAAATCTATTAACAGTGTTGCAACAACTGGATAGCTATCCTGAAAATGATTTGGATCAATCCTCACCTTATTATTAGGATAAATTTGAACAGAATCAAAGATTTATATGTAAAAATGAAACCCTAAAATATCAGAATAAACTGTGGTAAGGAATTCTTTGGAGAGCAAGGAAAATCTAAGTATGACACAAATTCCAGAAGCCAAAAAAGGAAAAAATAAATTTGACTACGTAAAAATCAAAATTTCTACTTAGCAAAAATTAATGTACACAATGTCAAAGACAAACTGGGGAAAAGGTATTTGCAACTCGTATCACAGATTTATCAATTAAAAAAAGACCAAAATTTCAATATAAAAGAGAATAAAGGGTACAGATAACTCCCCAAAAAGAAAATTAAAATGGTCCTTAAATATATGTCAAGATGCTCAACCTTACTCATAATAGGAGGAGGACAATACGAATTATAGAGTGCATGATACGTACGCTGAAAACCACGAAACACTTCTGAGAGAAACTAAAGACCAAAATACACTGAGAGACAACTGTGTTCGTGGGTCAGAAGACTCAGCATTATTAAGATGTCAATTCTTCCCCCAAATTGATCTATAGATAAAATGCAATCACAATCAAAATTCCTAAAAAGCCTTTTGGCTGAAATTAACAAGTTCATTCTACACTGTATAAGGAAATGCAGAGGACCTACAATACCTAAAATAACTACGAATAGGAAAAACAAAGATGAAGGACTCATGATACCTAATTTTAAGCCTTACTATAAAGCTACAGTAATCAGGACAGTGTTTTATTGGCATAAGGACAGACAAACAGATCAGTGGAACAAAACAGAGTCAAGGCAAGTCAACAGTTTCTCCATCTGAATAAACTTTTCAACAAATGTTGCTAGAACAGGAAAACCACATGCAAAACAATGAACCTCAATCCTTTCCTCACACCATCTTTAAAAATTAACTCAGTCAAAATGGATCACAGAGCTAAATGTAAAAGCTAAAATGACACAGCTTCTAAAACAAAGGAGAAACCTTAATGACATTGGATTTGGCAAAGATTTCTTAAATATGTCAGAAAAGCACAAACTTCAGTAAAATGGACTTCATCAAAATAAAAAACTGCGTTTCAAAACCTACTTGACAGAAAAATGAAAACCAAACCACATCCTGAGGAAAAAAAGTATATCTGAAAAGAACTTGTAACTAAAATGTAGAAAACTCTTGAAACTTAATAATGAAATAAACCAATTTTTTAAATGGGCAGAAGATTTCAACAGACAATTCACTAAAGAAGATATATGGACAGCAAGGGGGATCGATCAACGTGGCAGAGTAAGAGGACGTGGAACTCGCCCCCAAAAAATCACATCAAAAGTACATCTGTATGTGGGATGGAAACTGGCAGAAACACTCCTGTACAACCAAGGCTGTAAGAAAGATCCACATGTAATCGTTTAGGATGGGAAGGAAAGCGATCAGGTTGGGACCTGTGCCCCTGGGAGGGGACTCAGAGGAAAAGGGAGAATGCACAGGCGGAGACCCACCCTGAGGAGTGAGCAGTGAGAGCCTCAGATTCAACGCCCCAGTCCTGGGGTCCTAATCAGGGGAGACGAGCCCCCTTGGCTAGCTGGAGGGCAGCAGGGCTGTGGGAGCACGTGCGTGCTGGCTTGCCCCCAGGCAGGGCGGAGAGTACAGTGGGAGGACTGGTCTAGTGGCTGCCAGGTCTCCCCGCCTGGGTGCACAGCTCAGCTCCATGACGATGCACCACTGCACAGCATCTAGGGCCGCCACGACAGGGAGAAACACAGCCAAGGGATGCACAGGCAACCCGGGCATGGGGCAGAGTCTGGGTGGGGTGTCAGCTGCCACTGTTGGTACTTACTCAAGCAGTGCATCAGAAGAAGCCCAGAACTCTGACGGCGGCCCCTACCCCACGGCTTACACCCCAGCATATGCCAAGAGTCCACACAGGCCCCAGTTGCCCTGCAGTGTGGCCCCATAACAAGACAGGGGAGGCTGGGGGCAGTGATCGACTGTGAGGGGCAAAGGGGACATGCACCCAAGGCTGCACATGGCAGACAGCTTGGACCTCTGTCTGCAGAGAGCCCACATGGGCCCCACTTTTGTCTGCCCTCCCCAGCTCTGGGGCAAGGGTTCCAGTGCAGGGAGGTTGGGAAACACACCTAAAGGGAACAGAGCCAGCCTGGGCCGGACCATCAGGGCTTTGGCTCCAGCAACTTAGGATCAGACCCTGTCCCCAACTGCATGGTGACAGCCACTGAGCAGAGGGGAAGTCCCACCTCACATCCAGCTCCACCCCCTACTAAGGTGATAGCTGAGGAAAGACGACTCTGTCCGTGTCATCAAATCCTGCTCTCCCATCAACGGCACTGGGCACACACAGCCTGTATAAGGATGCTCCCACATAAGAATACCCCTTTCAGACTGCAATAGGTAACTGTTTCACCTAAATTCATAGCGACAGAAAAAGTTAAGCAAAATGAAAAGGCAGACAAACTGCTCTCAATTGAAACAGCAAAAGAAAACCCATGAAAAAAGAATGAAACAGAAATAAACAATTTACCAGATAAAGAATTCAGAACAGTTAATTAAAAAATGTTAACTGAATTAGGGACAAGAATAAATGAACATAGTGAGAATTTTAACAAGGAACTAGAATATATAAAAAAGACCCAATCAGAAATGAAGAATTCAATAGCTGCAATAAAAAAAACACACTAAAAGGACTGAATAGCAGACTGAGTGATACAGAAGAACACATAAGTGATCTGAAACATAGAATAATGGAAATCACCCAATCAGAACAGCAAAAAGAAAAGAGAGATTTTAAAAAATGAAAACGGTATAAGAGATCTCTGGGCTAACATTAAATGTACCAACATTCACATTATAGGGGGTCTCAGAAGGAGAAGAGAGAGAGCAGAGCATTGAAAATGTATCTGAGGAAATTGTGGCTGAAAACTTCCCAAATCTGAAGGAAACAAATACCCAGGAACAGGAAGCATAGAGGGTCCCAAACAAGATGAACCCAAGCACATTCACACCAAGACATAACAATTAAAATGGCAAAAGGTAAAGAGAGGCTTCTGAAGGCAGCAAGAAAAAAAGAGTCATATACAAGGGGATCCCCATAAGGCTATCAGCTGATCTCTCTGCAGAAACCCTGCAGGCCAGAAGGGAGTGGCACGATATATTCAAAGTCCTGAAAGGGAAAAACCTGCAACCCAGGATACTCTGCCCAACAAGATTATCATTTAGAATTGAAGAAGAGATAAAGAACTGCTCAGACAAGCAAAAACTGAAACAGTTCATCAATACTAAACCTACTCTAAAAGAAATGTTAAAAAGTCTTCTCTAAGTGGAAAAGAAGTAAGAACCTATAGAAAAGGGGAAATCCCAATAGAAAAGGCAAATACATAGTAAGGACTGAGGATCAACCACTTAAATAAGCCAGTATGAAGATTAAAAGACAAAAAAACTGTAAAAGCAACTATAACTACAATAAACAGTTAAGGGATAAACGTGAAGATGTGAAATATAACATCAAAACCACAAAATGCAGGGGAGGGGAGTAAAAACACGTAGGTTGTTTAGAATATGTCTGAACTTAAATGACTGCCAGTTTAACACAAGTAGATATAGGTCAACATATAAGAACCCCACGGTAATCACAAATCAAAAAACTACAACATACACACACACACACAAAAGTAAGGAACACAAGCATACTGCTAAATAAAATCATTAAACCACAAAGGAAGAAAAAAAAGAAGAAATGAATACAGAAGAACTACAGAAACAACCGGAAAACAAGTAATAAAATGGCAATAAGTACATACCTATCAATAATTACTTTAAATGTCAATGGACTAAATGCTCCAATCAAAAGACACAGGGTGGGGTTTCCCTGGTGGCGCACTGGTTAAGAATCCGCCTGCCAATGCAGGGGACACGGGTTCGAACCCTGGTCCGGGAAGATCCTGCATGCTGCGGAGCAACTAAGCCCGTGCGCCACAACTACTGAGCCTGCACTCTAGAGCCCGCAAGCCACAACTACTGAGCCCACGTGCCACAACTACTGAAGCTTGCGTGCCTAGAGCCCACGCTTCTCAACAAAAGAAGCCAAAGCAATGAGAAGCCTATGCACAGCAACGAAGACCCAACGCAGCCAAAAATAAATAAATACATTTTAAAAAAGACACAGGGTGGGTGACTGGATGAAAAACAAGACCCATCTATATGCTGCCTCCAGGAGACTCACGTCAGAGCTAAAGACACACACAGGCTGAAAATAAGGGAATGGAAAAGGTATTTCCTATAAATGGAAACGAAAAGAAAGCAGGGGCAGCAATATTCCTATCAGACAAAATAGACTTTAAAACAAAGGCTATAACAAAAGACAAAGGAGGGCATTCTATAATGATAAAGGGATCAATACAAGAACAGGATGTAACATTTGTTACCATATATGCATCCAAGACAGGGGAAGCTAAATATATAAAGCAAATAGTAACAGACATATGAGGAGAAACTGACAATAACACAGTAATAGTAGGAGACTTTAACATTCCATTTTCATCAATGGACAGATCATCCAGACAGAAAATCAATAAGGCAACAGTGGCCTTAAATGACACAATAGACTAGTTGGACATAACAGATATCTACAGGACATTACATTCCAAAACAGCAGAATACACATTTTTTCCAAGTGCACATGAAATGTTCTCCAGGACAGATCACATGTTAGGCCACAAAACAAGTCTCAACAAATTTCAGAGGATAGAAATTATATCAAGCTTTTTTCCGACCACAATGGTATGAAACTAGAAATCAATTACAGAAAGGAAAATGGGAAAAGAACAAGCATATGGAGACTAAATGACATGCTACTAAAAAATGATGGGTCAATAAAGAAATCAAAGAGGAAATCAGAAAATACCTTGAGACAAATAAAAATGGAAACACAACTCTCCAAAATCTATGGGATGAAGCAAAAGCAGATTTAAGAGGGAAGTTTATAGTGATACAGGCCTTCCTCAAGAAATAAGAAAAATCTCAAACAAACCTACCACCTCAGGGAATTAGAAAAAGAAGAACAAAGCCCAAAGTCAACATAAGGAAGGAAATAATAAAGATCAGAGAAGGAAATAAATAAAATAGAGATTAAAAAAAGCAATAGAAAAGATCAATGAAAATGAGAGCTGGTTTTTTGAAAAGATAAACAAAAAGGATAAACCTTTAGACAGGCTCACCAAGAAGAAAAGAAAAAGGACCCAAATAAACAAAATAAGAAATGAAAAAGGAGAAATTACAACCGATACCACAGAGATATAAAAAAATCATAAAAGGATACTATAAACAGTTATATTCCAACAAATTGGACAACCTAGAAGAAATGGACAAATTTCTAGAAACATAAAAATTGCCAAGACTGAATCAAGAAGAAACAGACCATTTAAACAGACCAAACACTAGTGAAATTAAATTTGTAATTTAAAAAAACTCTCAGGAAACAGAAGTCCAGAACTGACTTCACAGGGGAATTCTAGCAAACATACAAAGAAGAGCAAACAACTATCCTTAAACTATTCCAAAAAACTGAAGAGGAGGAAATACTCCCAAATTCATCCTACGAGGCCACCATTATCCTGATACCCAAACCAGACCAATACAATACAAAAAAAGAAAATTACAGGCCAATATCTTTGATGAATATAGATGCACAACTCCTCAACAAAATATTAGCAAACTGAATCCAACAATATAAAAAAAGTATCATACACAATGATCAAGTGGGATTTATTCCAGGGACACAAGGATGGTTCAACATTCACAAATCAATCAATGTGATATACCACATCAACGAAAGAAAGGACAAAAATCACACGATCACCTTAATGGACACAGAAATAGCATTTAATAAAATTCAACATCCATTCTTGATAAAAACTCTCATCAAAGTTGATATAGAGGGAACATATCTCAACATAACAAAGGCCATTTATGACAAACCCACAGCTAACGTCATATTCAACAATGAAAAGCTGAAAGCCTTTCCTCCAAATTCAGAAACAAGACAAAGATGCCTAATGTTGCCCCTTCTATTTAACATAGTATTGGAAGTCCTAGCCACAGCAATCAGGGAAAAAAAAAAAGAAAAAAAGAAAGGCATCCAAATTGGAAGGGAGGAAGTAAAACTGTCACTATTTGCAGATAGCATGATACTTTATATAGAAAATCCTAAAGCCTCCACCAAAAAACTGTTAGAACTAATAAATGAATTCAGTAAAGTTGCAGGATACAAGATTAATATACAGAAATCTATTGCTTTTCTATACACTAATGATGAACTATCAGAAACAGAAAGTAGAAAAAAATCCCATTTAAAATTACATCAAAAAGAATAAAATACCCTAGGAATAAACTTAACCAAGGAGGTGAAAAACCTACACTCTGAAAATTATAAAACACTGATGAAGGAAACTGAAGATGATACAAAGAAATGGAAAGATATCCTATGCTCTTGGAATGGAAGAATTAATATTGTTAAAATGGCCATACTATCCAAAGCAATCTGCAGACTTAATGCAATCCCTACCAAAATACCCATGACATTTTTCGCAGACCTAGAACAAATAATCCTAAAATCTATATGGAATCACAAAAGACCCCATATTGCCAAAACAGTCTTGAGAAAAAACGAATAAAGCTGGAGATATCACCCTCCCCGACTTCAGACCATACTACAAAGCTACAGTTATCAAAACAGATTAGTACTGGCACATAAACAGACACATAGATCAATGGAGCAGAATAAAGAGCCCAGAAATAAACCCATGCACCTATGGTTAATTAATCTATGACAAAGGAGGCAAGAATGCAAAATGGAGAAAAGACAGTTTCTTTGACAAGTGGTGCTGGGAAAACTGGACAGCTACATGTAAACGAATGAGATTAGAAAATTTCTGCACACCATTTACAAAACTAAACTCAAAATGGATGAAAGACCTAAATGTAAGACTGGAGACCATAAACCCCCTAGAAGAGAACATAGGCAGAACACTCTTTCACATAAATCACAGCAACATTTTTTTGGATCTGTCTCCTAAGGCAAAAAAATAAAAGCAAAAATAAACAAATGGAACCTAATTAAACTTAAAAGCTTTTACACAGCAAAGGAAACCATCAACAAAATGAAAGGAAAAGCTACTGGATGGGAGAAAATATTTGCAAATGATATGTGATAAGGGGTTAATATCCAAAATATATAAACAGCTCATAAAACTCAATATCAAAAAAAAAACAACAAATAACCCAATCAAAAAATGGGTAGGAGACCTGAATAGACATTTTTCCAAGAAAGACACATAAATGGATAACAGGCACATGAAAAGATGCTCAATATCACTAATCATCAGGGAAATGCAAATCAAAACCACAATGAGATGTCACCTCACACCTGTCAGAACGGCTGTCATCAAAAGGAACACAGGGCTTCCCTGGTGGCGCAGTGGTTGAGAGTCTGCCTGGTGATGCAGGGGACGCAGGTTCATGCCCCGGTCCGGGAAGATCCCGCATGCCGCGGAGCGGCTGGGCCCGTGAGCCATGGCCGCTGGGCCTGCGCGTCCGGAGCCTGTGCTCCACAACGGGAGAGGCCACAACAGTGAGAGGCCCGCGTACCGCAAAAAAAAAAAGGAACACAAAATAACAACACTGGCGAGGATGTAGAGAAACGGGAATGCTTGTCCATTGTTGGTGGGAATGTGAAATGGTGCAGACACTGTGGAAAACAGTATGGAGGCTCCTCAAAAAAATAAAAATAGAACCACCATATGATCCAGCAATTCCACTCCTGGGTATATATCCAGAAAAAACGAAAACACTAACTTGAAAAAATACACGCACCCCAATGTTCATAGCAGCACTATTCACAATAACTAAGATATGGAAGCAACCTAAGTGTCCAGCAACAGACAAATGAATAAAGAAAATGTGGTATATATTACAATGGAATAATACTCTGCCATAAAAAAAGATGGAATTCTGCCATTTGCAGCAACGTGGATGGACCTAAAGAATATCATGCTTAGTGAAATAAGTCTTAATTATTTCACAGATATTTGATAGATGTAGAAAAAGGAGATAGGCCAGTGTACATTTGGGATTAGAATGATTTCTTGTTCAGACAATTACAAAACAACACACTCATGTCATTTGAAGAAATCTTAACAAACAATTAAGACCAAAAAACTCCAAAACAAAAACAAACACTTAGGGGCTTCCTTGGTGGCGCAGTGGTTAAGAATCTTCCTGCCAATGCAGAGGACACGGGTTCGAGCCCTGGTCCAAGAAGATCCCACATGCCGTGGAGCAACTAAGCCCTTGTGCCACAACTACTGAGCCTGCGCTCTAGAGCCTGTAAGCCACAACTACTGAAGCCCGCGCCTAGAGCCCATGCTCTGCAGCAAGAGAAGCCACCGCAATGAGAAGCCCGTGACAGCAACGAAGAGTAGCCCCCGCTCGCCGCAACTAAAGAAAGACCACGCGCAGCAACGAAGACCCAACACAGCCAAAAATAAAATAAAAATAAAAAAATAAATAAGTTAATTAATTTTTTAAAAAGGTAGACTTAAAAAAACAACACTTACCAGTAGCATAGATGACTTTGTAAAGCAAATAAATATTCATTAAAACTTTCAATGGGCTTCTCCTGTAGCACATAGTCGATGCGCTGGCCTCCATTCAGCATTCCCACATGGATGGGGGGAGCTTCTTGTTTAACTGCTACAAGGTTCTCTTCTGTGCTAACATCTGGATACAGAAGAACCGTAATAAGAATATAAAAGCGTCCAGCCCTCCAAGGTTGTCCTTGCTTTCCCTCAGGCTCCAGCTTTACCGTAGGCTGAGCTACCCTGCTCAGAAAGTTCTCTCTCATGTTCCTCCTCTCAATCCCCTTAAAGCTTCTCCTCAAGGCACACTGATTTTATCCAATCCCTTTTTTCCTTCCTGTACCTTTAATGGCTAATTCCATTTGCCTTTGGTTTACAAACTAAATGCAAACAGGGTTAGAACTCCTTAGGCAATTGAAAACTAAAGCAAAAGAATGCAACATTAACTGTGAAATTAAGAGGAAAAGTGTCCTAGCTAGTCCCCAGCCAGGAAAATAAAACCAACCCATGAATACACAGACATTCCCCTGTAAAAGCAAGGTTCTTCACAGCGTAGGCTCTGAGCAGCACTGCCATAGTGCCCAAGTGGGGAATGTTTAAAGCCTCATTACTAGATGCTCAGCTTCTCTTGACATCTTCCCTCACAAACAATGTTTTTCCAAAATTTGTGGCTATTAGATGACAGAAAACACCAGCAGAGCTGAAGGCCCATTAGGACTCATAATAAAAAAGGAGAAAGTAAGAAGACCCTGGGAGAATAAGAACCAGACACCATGGAGTCCCTCTTATCTGGCCTGGTGCAGGAAATCAATATGTACAGTGTCACTGACCACTAGGCTTCTCTGAACTTGATTCAGGTTCTGCTTCAGTTTCTTCTGCAGTTTCTGAAGCTTGTAAGGCAGGGTATGGAGCTCTGGTAAAAGACTTCCAGGCCATCCGCAGCGAACCTAGCAAGTTGTTCTTAAGGTCCATGCTCATCCTGGTCAAGCCCTCTCTCAGTTCTGAAACATATGAAAAAGAACATTACATGGTTTACAGAGGTAAAAGGGTTCAACACAGCTAAACAAAGTGAATGAGGTCCAGTCGGTTTGCACTGACCAGAAGGTCTAGAATTATCAGGTTCTATATTCAAGACTTACCTAAGTGCATCCGCTTCCTGCCTTTATGATGCGGGATCAGCATTGGCTCAAATTCTACTCCTGGGACCACCATTGGTTCAATCCTATAGGCCACAGGATCAAACTACATAGGAAAAACAATAGCTACAAATACCTCTGCTGAAGATGAAGAAAGATAATGACAGTCTCAGGAGCTATGTATCAGGCAAGAATAATTATAAGCTCATTTTTTAAAATGTAGTTGTTCCGCCCCATCACTTCCAGATTCATACTATTATAAATTATCTCATTACTACAGAATAATATAGAAAAAAGTAAATCAACACAATAGAATATCGTACGCGCTTTACCAATAAGCCCTAATAGTCAGGTAAAACCACAAGAGCTGTCCAATGCTTACGGGGTGATAAATATTGAAGAAACCTTTGCATGTTGGGAATTTGTAGTTGGGGTCAATTCTTTTTAGGCCTCGGACAGTAAGGAACATTCCAATGGGAGATCCAAAGGCAAAGAATATTTCTGGTTTATAGATGAGCCGGGGGTATTTTACAGGCACCTGGAAGGAGGAAATAAAAGCATCTCTCATTAACAACAAAAGTTACATCTGTTCCTACCATACCAACGGCAAACAATAAAATGACCAAAGAGAATTAGTATTGTTACCTGCCCAATGCCAACATCCAGATGTTCACCATTTCCAGTACCATTAGTACTACTGCAGAACTCCGATTCTTTGGGGATGTTAGACATATTCGCCCCTGCAGGTGATTGCGGGGTTGGTCTATTAATACCCTAAAGAATAAAAAATAGTTCTGTGGAACTGCTATGTAGTGAAAATACCCAAAGGATTATACAGTTTTCTACTGGTTTAAAAGGATGCTTGGGAAGGTTTTGAAATGGTAGTCAACAATTTTAAGAAGAATCTCTCAGAGAACAAGCTAAAGCTGATGAAAACAAAAGTTGCCTTAAATTATGAATTGATATCCCTACATGCTCGGAAATAACGAAAGCTGTACAAAGCCATTTGGGTAGCAGTTGAAACTTTAGGCAACCATCATGAGAGAAAACGATAACAGAGCACTGTGGAATGAATGTTGGGGATTGCTGAGGAGTTCAATGAAGTGCTATGCCTTTCTCACCAAAGCAAGTAGTATGTCTCTATCAGCCTTAAATCAGAACTGAGCAACCTGCTAAAAGGTTGAAAAATAATTAATTAGACTATGGAAAGGAATCAGTGGCCAAAAATGCTCAGTGCATAAGCACTGTTACAACGGGGTTATACCTTGAATACATTATACTAAGTGAAAGGAACCAGTCACAAAAGGCCACATATTGTATGACTCCATTTATATGAAATATCCAGAATAAGAAAATACATGAAGACAGAAAACAGATCAGTGGTTCACAGGAGGGAGGAATAGGGAGTGCCTGCTAATGAATATGATGCTTCTTTCTGCGGTGATGGAAATGTTCTGGAATTAGATAGTGGTAATGGTTATACAACTCTGCAAATATACTAAAACCCACTGAATTGTATATTTTAAAAGGGTGAATTTTATGGTATGTGTTGTGAATTATATTTCAATAAAGCAGTTACAAAACAAACAAAAAAAAAGGAAAAAATTGAATGGTGGAAGTCCAGGGGAAATAAAACTTCTGAAGCTAATAACACTTTTAAAGATATCAATAAAGTAAATGTGTTTAATTTCTGAAAAGAGAGCCAAAGGTCAATTTTAAAAATTGCTTAGCTCCCTATACTAAACACCTCACAAAGCACAAGGATACAAGGAAGTCAAAAAACTGTTTAATCCTACAAACTATATTAAGCACATACCATTGAATTTTTTCTGGTCCTTAAGTAGTTTAGTATCTTCTTTCTTGGTCCTAAGGGAATTCCCATTTCCTGAAGATCTTTGTCTGTACATAAAGCCTAAGCATAAAAAATCAAATATCTTTCTTATTTCTCGGCAAATTAAAATCAATTAAATGTCCTAAAAATAAGTAAGTAAACGCCCTGTTCTCTGAGAGGAATAAGGCCTAAACACTCTGTTGTTCTTTGCTTTGCATGACTAGGACTCCCTAGTGGTAACAAAAACAAATAAACAAGCAAATATCCACAGTAGAGCTCTACAAGGTATAACAGAAAATAAGAGTTGGAAAAGTTAGTGGTCATTTATTCCTGCTCTCATGTTTTCAGAGCTCTGCTGTGTTTTAGTCTTTGCTCCATTGCTGTTAACATGGCTCCTCGGAACTCTGAACCTCCACAAAGCAAAGATCACTTTATATGATAAAAAGCACACAAATAAGGCTAAAGAGCATTACTAATGATAACGAAGTATTTATGACTAAAATGTTTCTAAAGGGCAGGCTCTTAGCAAGCAGTACGATGAAAAGAAGCAATAAAAATACTGAAAATGGGGAACTTCCCTGGTGGCACAGTGGTTAAGAATCCGCCTGCCAATGCAGGGGACAAGGGTTCGATCCCTGGCCCGGGAAGATCCCACATGCCACGGAACAACTAAGCCCATGCACCACAACTACTGAGCCTGCGCTCTAGAGCCCGCGAGCCACAACTACTGAAGCCCACGCGCCTAGAGTCCATAATCCGCAACAAGAGAAGCCACCGCAGTGAGAAGCCTGTGCACCGCAGCGAAGAGTAGCCCCACTCTCTGCAACTAGAGAAAGCCCACGCGCAGCAACGAAGACCCAACGCAGCCAAAAATAAATAAATAAAATAAATTTATTAAAAAAAATACTGAAAATGGTATAGTGCAAAGTTTTAAAAGATTATTTTTACCAGAGCTTCCTTATCTACTTTCTCCTTCTCAAAGACACTAAAGAATTCAGAGAGTTGAAGTTTCTTCAAATCTTCCTCCAGTGTCGGTGTGTCTCCTTGATCCATGAAAATACTTGGCAAATCCTAAAAATTAAATTGTAAAGCTCGTATTCTCTAAATTCATTCAGATTTTTATTAATATTACTTTGCAATAAAGGAAAGTACTATGTTAGATATCCACAGAGACCTACCTTAACTTTGAATAAATTGTAATTTATACGAAATATAAATTAAGATGTGATTGATCTTTAAGTTTTTGCAGTCAGTTGAAACCTAGTATGTTTTTAAATAAATGAATGAGTGAATAAATGAGTATCAAAGTATTCTTCATCATCATCATTAATAAAGCCTTCCCTGAGCTCTTATTAATGTTTAAGGATGGCTTTCAAACAGAATTTCTATAAACTATATCAATTTGCATCCAATTCACTCTTCATTTCCTCATATGCAAATTCCATTTCAACTCAGTGATTCTATAACTCTAATAACAGATCAGTAGTGCATATTTATAATGAAAAAATAAGATACCTATAATTATTTTAGAATGTGGCAAATATTTGTAGAAGCATACTACTATCTTGCTTCTATCATCCAAGAATGACAGAGATAATTACAAGTCTGTTAAAATTAAAATAAACGTAAATATTATGGTATGAGACAAAGCAAAAAACAAAAAGCCTAAAATCTAAAAACTCTTACTAAGAAAGCATACAAAAGAACCTATCTGAACATCTAAATTACCTTTTTACTGTCAACATCCCCCAAAGAATCTTTCTGATTTGTTAGGATATCGAACAATATAAGTGAACCTACAAGTAAAACAGAAGAAAGAAGGGACAATTTCGAAGCATTAGCACTAAATAGCTGTCTTTCATACAAAAAAAGTATTAAGCCAATTACCCATGAAGCAAAATCTATGAAGTAGGGAGTCATTCTTTCCAATCCACCACCACCCTTCCAACGCCTTCCAAATTCTTCATCACAGACCAGTTCTAGACCTCTGAATCTGATACTGATAAAAGACACTGTACTTCAAACCCAGCTATCCTTAAAATATGATAGTCATCTCTGGTCACAAAGAATCCGTTACCTAAACTATGACCAGCGATGGATACGCCCCCTTTGAAATCAGGGTTCCTCTGCAGAAAAAGTACATATAATCGGTTCATTTCAGAAGCAACTGTGTCCACAATAGTCTGACAGTAGGTGGGGCTGTTGTAGAAGAAGACATCCAGAATTGTATCATTGGTGAAGTGCCTTAGGCGGTTAATGCTGGGCAGAGTTATTCGCTGCAGATCTCTGAAAAAAACAGAAGATATTTTAAGCAGAAAACCTAAATACATTCCACAGCCTCCTCTAAGTTATTACCCAAATTACACTTAGAAATTAAGAGACAAGGGATAACTATCAATTTACAGGAAACAGAGGACAGACAGACATTTGTAATGAAGCCAAAGGGATGTGACCAGCAAAATTCAGTGTGAGAAACGCTGCAAGACAAAAAACCCAGCCTCCTCAAGACATAAATTACAAGAAAATAAGAGATAGAAAGGTAATCAAGAGATTAAAAGAGACTTAAAAGACATCAACTAATTGCAATTTATGATCCCAGTTTAAACTATGTGTGTATGTGCATGTATATGTATGTATGTGTATATATAAATCATGACATTTATTAGACAATTACAAATTTGAATACTGATTGTATATTTGCTGATATTAAGAATTTTTTTAGATGTGATAATGGTGTTATATATATTTTTTTAATCCTTAAAAGGATATACAAACTGAAACATTTAACAGATGAAATGATATGATGTCTAAGATTTTATCCAAAAGTAATAGAGTGGAGGGATGGGCAGTACACGGAAGATATGGATGGGGCAGAACTGGCCACATGTTGAGGCTTGTTGGGCTGGGTAATCATAATCAATCCATGAAGATTCATTATATATGCTACTTTTGTGTACAAAATTCTCTATAATAAAGTTTTTTAAAAGATAAAGAGGCTTTTCCTAGAATTCTCAGCATTAAGGTTTTTTGATCACAAATCAAATGATAAATGAATCAGCTCTCTCTCTCTATGCCGAATTTCTAAAAGCTGAAAGAAGGTGAGACTGCCAGATGCCGAGGACAAACAGAACTCATATCTCGCAAAGGAAAACAATGTTGACGTAGTATAAATCAGCTTCCACATAAAGCTTTCTCAAAGCTCCCAGAAAGACTCCTCAAACCTTCAACATCTTCTGTAGTTTAGAGAGAGCTATGTGCCCCTAGTAACCTCTTAGCATCAGCTCAAATATGAAAGAATGTGAACTCTGTACACCTAGTAAAAGCAACACCACAATGGAGCATTTGGCACGTGGAATATGCTCAAATCATAGGGTATTAAGAACTGAGAGACACGGAATCAGAAAAGCCATTTCCAAGACCAGCATGGAAACAATGCTACTTCCTTTATCTACCAGAGAAGCATCTCCTAGTTCTATCCTAGAACTACATCATGAACATACTTCTTTCTGGCGAGCCCACAGTGAATATCCTTAATATAAGGCAACCTTCTCTGACATTACCAAAAAGTTTACAAACAGAACTTCTGAGCTTGCAACTTAAGAAAGCCATCACTTACTTATAAGTCATTGCACCAATTATACCTCAAGTTATAAAACCCAATAATTTAATATTTGGGAATTTCCTTTTTTCCCCAAATTTGGACAAATATTATCTAAATGTGATCACAAAAGGAACAACAAAATACTTTGTGCATCTTGAGGTAGATTGGCTTTTGACATCTTAAGATGGAAATGCTTATACACTATGGGGAGAATTTGGCTTTATGCTAAAGAAATAATAAAACTGTAATAGTAAACACTAACGAGCCAGTAAAACATACTGGAAGAAGATACACACAACTCCCCACTCCTAACCCGAGCTAGTTAAACAAAGGGACTGGTCCGCACTTAATAATGTATCTCTAAGAAAAAGACACAGAAGTACAAAAAGTTTTCTGTTGAACAAAATTTTATATATACGACCAGCTATAGAAGAAATGTTCCTAAGCATATCAATGACCAGAAAACATTACAATCACAGTTAGCAACTCAAAGGTGTAAAGTACTACTCACACATCCACACCAGTGGAATGCAGAGGACTGTGCCAGTTGACTGGGAGAAATTCTACCCTCCCAATCTGCTGATTTTCTTGGGCTTTCTTAAAATGCGTCTGTAGCAGGTTCAAAGAAACACTGCGAAAATCATTAACTAGAAAAGAAAATTAACAATGCATTAACGGTGAAGCGATCAATTTGTAGAGTGAAAATGCAACAGATCTTATAATTAATTATACTACATCCATCTATATCTGCTTATAGCACCTATTGACTCGAGTCAAAAGTAGAGTGAGTAGTCAAGAAAAAATTAACAGTGCATGTAGGAAAAGACATTCCTTTAATATAGAACTGCTATTACTATACAAAACATTTTTATATAAAAAAAAAATCACACAGTAACTTCAAAACTTCTGCCGTGTCAAGGGAACTGTTTCCATTTTTTTAAAAAAACCACTTGACTATGTCAATTGGCCTTGCAGTCAGGTTCCTATCCTAACTTTCTGGTTCTTATAAACAACGTTTACCCCATATTTTAAATTTTTAAAAGATACACTGCTGTTTGGAATTCATATTGCATCGATCTTAACCTTCTAGGAGGTTTATGCTTAGAAGCATTAGCCATTAGGATCAGACTCCCAAATTAGGGCAGTTAGACTATGAATACTGCCTTTCAAAGTCAAGTTATACTAATGACCTAAATATTCCAATTAGAATATCATAAGGTTTATCACAGTATGAATTACAAAAATGGTTGAAGCTTCTGTTATTCATTTAAACTATATTATCTTCATGGTCATATATTTATGGTTCCCTTTAAATTTAGAATGGTTATAAACAGGACCATCACATCATAAAACAATTGTATAAGACTTGAGGGCTTATTCACTCAAGAATTATTAGTTAAGAATATAAACCTATTAGCCTAAGGAACTTACTAGCACTTTAGGTCTAAGCTGGGAAGCTTGACTACCTTGCCACCTGTCTTCATCTCTCCAAATCTTATTATGCAGCTAAGACAACAGGCTAAAGACAACACTTCATCTCAACTCACAGGAGCACTAACAGTCCCCTTACATGATCTAATATGACATGCTTTGCGAACCTACCACACTGTACAATGCTTCGAAAGCGGAGATCACAGGCTGGTCCGATCCCGTGGACTACAAAAACCAAGTGATCTATCTGTAAAGGTTCCCCTACAAGTGAAATTACAAAGAAAAATTACTCTATATAACGAGTCATGTATTCTAAAATCAAACATTCACAATGCGTAGACAATAGAAACGGGCAAGTTAAAATATGAGCAGATATTTTAAAAGACACAGATAGTCCCATATTTAACTACTTAGTAAAAATATAGTGATGTTACTTTGTTTCTTATTTATCTTGTAATAAGTCAGTGAAAAAATTGTTCAAGTTTTTTCAACTTTTTATTTTGAAATAACTGCAATCTTATTGAAAACTTGAAAGAACAGTACAGAAACTCTCACGTACTTTTTATACAGATTCAACACTAACATTTACCACATTTGCTTTATTTCTCTATGTGTATGTGTATTCACACACATTTATTTTTCTGAACCATTTGGGAGCAGGTTGCATACATTATCAGATGGCACATATCACATCTCTTTAACCCTTTAATATTTTATTATGTATTTCCTAAGAATATGCTCTTATTTAACCACAGGGCAGTTACCAAATTCAAGTAATTTAATATTGACAGGATACTTTTACCTACTATCCTGTGTTTATCAGTTGTACCAATAAAATCTGACATGTATTTGAAGCCTGAAATTTTAAACTCATCTTTTCAAATTACAGTAAGTCTACGACTTTGTCCAAGAGACAAGCCATCTCCTCTGAAAGATGAAAGGAATTTTATAATCCAGTTAAATATATTATAAAACCAACCATAAATGACCCTAGCTAGAGAGCAATGGATAACCATCAAGGTCCCTGAAAAATAGTTTTCCCTGGTTGAAAACCTTCAGGAGTTACCAGGAATAAATTAATAATCAAGCAGGTGGAATCACACTTCTTAGAATTAGGACTAAATCAGTTCATTTGTACTTAGTGACCTCCTGACTAGTACTGTCAAATTTTGTCCATCCCACCATATATACTTAGCAACTTTAAAAGAGATTTTTATACCTATTAAGATTCTTAGTAGATGAAGTAATGCTAATCTTAACTTAGAATAAGCCCGTTTGATTAAAGACCATTTTTAAGCCTTGACGTAATCTAAAGCCATAGAGAAAGACCACGATTTAAATCATAAACAAATAAGTATATCAGAAGATAAGGAAAAAAATGAATGATTAACATTACCACAATGAATGTCAACAGAGATGTTCTCAACCCCTCTCTTCACTGTCCGAGGTCGGCCCTGCTCAGTGGGTGTTGAACCCCATTCATCAGACCCCGCGATTGGCTGGTAATGTACCATAAGCTTAAATAAAAAAGATCAGAGCAATAAACATACTCTACATTAAAGACACTTCCATTTATACATTCTGAGGGGTAGAAACGGGTCTTTTAAAACATAACACAGTCAAATCTCAACTGGAGTTTTGATATGCAACTCCTACAGCTTGAAATGAGAATCCTGAAAATACATTAGGCTAATGTTGTACACTTTAAATATCTTACTGTTTTGTCAATTATACCTCAGTAAAGCTAAAAAAAAAAAAAGGAAAATGAAAATTCATCAGGCTAACAGATCTTTCAACCATACCCTACACCTGGAAGAGGTGCCCACATAACGTGTCAGTGATTTTCTAAATCACAGCGACATAATTTTCCCTAAGAAAACTTCTGTGTAAGAGTTGAATGAGGAAATGATGGTAAGAGCCACAGCTTCAAGTTTCATAACTGTGAATGCAATATAAAAATGTCCAAAGCTTATCTTACGAAGAATCCCCAGAAAAAGAAACCAATTAAGTTCTTACTAATGCAATTAACCTTTAATCCCAATGTTAAAGAAGGGCATTAATTTGCTAACCTTTGGATTGTGCAATATAATAACTTCTCTGTTGGGAGACTCCAGTTTCTTCTTCCATTCATCCAGAGTTACAGCAAGCATGTAAGTTTCCTTAAAAGAAAACACATTTCATTAGATTTCTGTAATGGTTTTTCTATTAAAACTGAACTTTTTAACAAGAATACTGCTAGATAAACAATTACAATAAGAGTATCTTACTCTAATTTATCAAATTTATTTTAATTCTCTTAAAATGAGAACAGGTACTAGTATAGAACAAAGAAAAAATAATCACTTCTACTTCTATCATCTAGACTGGAGATAATCGCTGTACACATTTTGATATATTTCTTTCAGTAATGTTAATGCATGTATATTATCCATAAAATGAGGATTACATTACATATAAAGTTCTTTCTCTTGATTTGTCAAATTTATTTTAAAATTCTTTTAAAATTATGATAATAGTACAGGACAAAGGAAAAAAATCAGTCCCAATTCCATCATCAAGACTAGAAATAATCATTGTTCACATTTTGATATATTTCGTTCAATAATATTAATATCCTACTCCAATTTAAAGCAAATTTCAGAATATTTTCAGAGCAAGAAAAATAAAAGGCAAAAAAGACCAATCCTGTGGTCATAGTTTAAATATTCACAAAGATCACTAGAGAAAAAAAATTTTAATTTAAATACGTAACAGTTTCCATAGTATTTCAAAATTTGAAAATAAAACTACTTTATCCTGAAACTAACTTGCAAAAAGAAATGCTATGAACTGTGATGCAAATAGAACCAAACTCTCTCTGTAAATTCACAGAATAAGTCACAAGAGGAAGAAAAGATTATGAAATAAGAGAACACAACGAAGAAAATGAGTAAAAGGGTCACAGGAATACCTCTAACACTTGGCTGAAGCTCTCCGAGTATGGTACATACTTATTATCTTTGTCTCCCTTGTAAAACCAGGTACAGCGCCTCACTTCCGATGCTAGCTCATCCCAGTATACGGCGTACCGCATCCTCTCCCCCAAATGAACATCGTATCTGCCCCCATCAGTGGGCACAACTCTCCTATCACAGTCTTTTCCTATCAAGGAGTGGAAAGGGGAAATGAAGTACATAGTATAGCAAAATAAAGCTCCCAAAATACAACTCTGAGTTATGTTCTCAATAATGTTATAAAACACACGAATGATCTGTTTCTTCTTGGCTAAACTACTTTATAAACCATCAAAATCATTCTTGGTTTTAATGAAACATGAAAAAAATAATACCCAACGCTGTTTTTTTCTTTTTCTAAGGAGAGATAGGAGTGTCCCTTAAAAAAAAAAAAATGTATACAAGAAAGCTTTTCTGAATTTTTTGTTTAAGGGACCAAAAGATAAATTAATGACCATCATGATGATAAAGTAGTAACCGGCATCATTCTTGTTTCATAAAAGAAGAAAAAACAAGAGAAAAATGAAAGAATTCATTCTTTTGCAATGTGACACTGCCCGCACCACACTCTTCATAAACAGAAACTGAAACATAAGAAACATTATTGGTTAACTATGCAGGAATTACAACAGGTACTGTTTTCAAGATACAGACCAAATTCTTGATTATAAATTGGCTGGATAGTAATGCAGAACTTCTATATAAAAATGCTATAGGATGTTATAAAGCAGAAACTAACACACCATTGTAAAGCAATTATACTCCAATAAAGATGTTAAAAAGAAAAGATTATTAAGTAAAATTTGGAAAGTATAAAAAATGTAAAGCAAAAAAAAAATGCTATGAGACAACTAGAAAAAGATCTAAAATTTACTTCTAATAGCACTCACTATAAGGACTTTTATATTATAGTTTTAGAGAAATGACAGTAAGTCCTTGTCTATTACAAGTCATAGCTTTCACCCTACCAGAACCGTATGCCTCTTCCAGCTGCTGTGAATCCTGAGAGTTGAAAGGAATCCATGTCTCCTTAGAATCTATTATCTTACAATAAAACCAATGAGGAGAAACGGGTTCGTACAAACTGCCAACATCCATGTCTATTAGCTCAAAGGAACTACATGAGTTTGGTGACGGGGATGGATCTGACTGGGACAATTGTTCCTCGTGTGATTCCACTGATGACATTTCTTTCTCTAAAAGACAAAAGAAAACTATAAATAACATTTCCTTCTATTAACAGTGTAACTGTTCACACACAAAACTGGTCATTTTTAAGGAGTCATTTCTGAAAAAAAACTAAGGCGGCTACATAATTTAAAACAGAAATAACATAAATTAACAGCTTTTTTTGGTTTTGTTTTTGGGTTTTTTTTTTTTTTTTGGAGGAAGGAGGCCTTAAACAAAACGCTTCTTATAGTTAGACCAACCACTTTGCACTGATCTTCCAATCCTCTCAGAAAACTGCATGGTTTTAATTAAACAAAACTGGAATCACAAGAAACACATGGTCGAAATCTTGACTGCAAAAAAAATTTTACCCCAATTTCCAATCTAAGTCTGGTCCCAAGGCAAAAACGCGTACTCCGTCTTAATAACGCCTGGTTTTAGGCTCCGGGCCCTTGTCATTACACATTTACATGACTACTGGAATCACACTACTGAAAATAAAACTATTCACTTAAGAACCAGTCACTTTTTATCAATGCTTGAAGGGTGCTTAAGTAGAGACTATGGTACAAATTCTGAAAACGCGAACCCTCGCTTGGGGCCACTGTGCGCAGGCGCGCACCCACTCGCACCATCCAGGTCTCAGACGAAAAGTAATAACTGACCTCAAAAGCCTCCTTCCCTCAAGGAAGACCGTGACCTGTGTGTTTCCGCCCCTTTAACACTCGCAGAGACTAACACTGCAGACGTCGAAAGTAAACCCAGGCTCCTTGGAGGGGCGCGGGCAAGACCATCGCTATCTCAGCACCGAGCGCAGCGGGACCGCAGCACCCGGCCTCCCTCGGAGCGGACGCTCTCCAGCTTCCGCCACTTTATCTTTTTTCCCAGCACGAATTTACCTCCGCCACTTTGTGTGTCCCTTCTCCCCACGACCCCGGGCCTCCTGCAGCCCAGGTCTGGGACCTCAGGGTTCGCGGACACCTCTCCCCGTTCCGCGTCCAGCCCCGCAGAGAGGAGCGGAGCGTGGATGAAAACAAGGTAATTTCCCGGTGCCTTCGGGCACGGTGGATGCAAAAGGGGCCCTGGCCGCGTCCCTGTAACCGCTGTCACCCCCACCCCGCCAGGGCTGGTCCTCCCAGCCCCCCTTCCCTGCCTCGGGCGTCGCGTCCTCCTTTGCCCCTGGCATCTCCATCCCGCAGTGCCTCCCACCCGCACGCCGGTCGGAGCCCTGGGCCCGGCCGCCGCCCCCAACGCGCCCCGGCAGACTCACCTTGCAGCCCCGCAGCCTTTCAAGTTCTCCTGCCTTCGCTGAGTGGGCTACGACATATCCCCAAAGGAGGCCTTCCCCGCGAGCCCAGGAGGGGCGGAGCGGAGCAGAGCAGGGCGGAGCTTGCGGCCCTGCCGGGCTCGCGCCCAACACAGGCCTCCGCCGCGCTCCCAGCGGCCGAGCAGCGGGCAAGGTTGCCAAGAGCAAAGGTGAGGTGACGGGGACCGCTGCGTGGAGGAAACGAGTGGGGCGTGGAGGCCCGCAGGGGCGCTGGCGGGAAGTGTCGCGAGAGGTGGAGGGAATCGCGCGAGATGTGCGCCTCCGAGCGGGCTGGCGGTCGGAGCGCTGGGCACGCGGGTGTTGCCGGCGGCGCGCCCTCCGCTCGGTACCCGCGCGCGGGGTCTGGGTGCAAGGCCTCAGGTATTTAGAAGGCAGGGATGAGGAATGAGACGTTATAGGTGGAGAGCGTTTCAAATTGCAGTGAAAGCAAGGTTCTTCAAGATGACCCAGCCTCCCCACTTAATAGATGGGAAAACAGACCTCTGACCCGGTGGTACCCTGGCTAACCCTGCTCATGGGCCGGGATGGTGCAGGGACGCCGGGATGCCATGCCCTTAGTGAGAAGTAGGACAGGCGCTGGCGGTAGTTGCGTCTACCCAGACCTCCACTTCTGGGTGCTGAGAACGGATACCATTGGCATTTGCAAGGGAACAAAAGATCGTCTCTGGGTCTTTGCCCCTCTCCTTTGCGTTTATTGGGATTTAGAAGCTGCCAAAAAGATATCTTTAAAAGATGTAGAGGTGAGCTTGGCAGGATTCAAAAGCCGCAAGAGGGTTGGAGATGAGATATTTTTGTCCAGCAAGATGACATAACAGAGGTCAAGAGGTTAAAAGAATTCCCCAAGTAGTAGCCCTACCAGCTCTCCTGTTTAGTTTTCTGGAAGACTTCAATTCCTTCGGGCATGCAATAAAATACTTCCCTATTTTCTAACTAGATTATAGGGCAAGGGTTCAGGGAATGTTTTTCAGTCTTGTTATTTCTTCAAAAGCTGAGAAAAAGGAAACTAAAAGGGATTTTTTAATAACAGATTAATTCTCTTACAGTTTAAGAGCCACACACAATTATCCACAAGTTTACTTATACCTTCTCAAATTTATAACACCTGAATAGCTTCTGTTCTTTGCAGATGAAATGGAGCAGGACCCCACGGTCCCTGCCCCTCACCCCATGTCCTCAGCCCGCCTTTTGTCTGTGGAAAAACTTTAGCCAAAGAATAAGTTTAATCAGAGAAGTGAGAAAATGCAGAAACAAAGGAAAACAGTCAAAGGAGACCAAATAATAGTTTAGTCATTAAGCATAGTCAAGGACGTTCAGTCCCTCAAGGGCTATAGATAATATTCTGAGCCGTATCCTGTGAGCTGTCTTACAGATACTGAAATCCCCACCAGGTGGAAGAAGTTAACTACATGATGACCAGACTGTAGCCATGACATAAGCTGCCACAATTCCAAGAACTGGCCTCAAAGAAATGGAAACCCTGGAACTAAAGATTAACTGTTCTTAAAACAACCAAGATGACGCTGACCAGACCACCGCATTACTGGTTTCACGATGACTGTCCGAACTGACTGTGCTGTTCTGCTCCTGCCTATGCAACCCTGAAACTTCCCTTTAAAAGCCCCTGTCCCCTGAGAGCAGTCGGGAGTTGGTTCTTGGACAGGAGTCCACCCCCTCCCCCGGTTGCCAGCCTCCAAAATAAAGCAAACTTTCCCTTCCTACCAACACTCATCTCTCGAGAATTGGCTTTCCAGCGGCAAGCAGCCGGACCTGGGTTCGGTAACACAGAGGGGATGAAGAAAGCCAGGACTGTGCCCCAGCCTCTAGGATCCTGTCAGATGACTAGCTAATATAACTAATACCAGTAGCTAGCTTTTAACTCTATGTTGTAGGTAACAACTGTAAGCATTTGACAAGTATAATCCCATTTAATTCTCACAGCAACCTGGTGAAGTAGGTTATCCCTATTTGCAGAGGTAGAATGACTCACATACTACCAGCAAGTGATGGAGCCAATGTAAACACAAGGTCTGTCTTCAGAGCCTGCACCTAAGTAACTTACCTAAAATCGCAGTTAAGTGATACGGGAACTTGAATTTAGGCCTTCTTTCTCCAAATCCCTGTTGCAGCCTCTATACCAGCTGTTCTCAATTTTCTTTTTTTGTCTCAGGACCCTTTATACTTTTAATTATTGAGAACTCTATAAAGAGTGTTTATGTAGATTGTATCTACCACTATTTACTGTACTAGATGTTAAAACCGAGAAATTTAAACATTTAATTCATCTAAAAATAAGAAAATCCATTTTATGTAAATATTTTTACAGAAAAATAACTAGTTTCCAAAATAATTGTTTAAAAACCAGAGAAAAGGATGACATCGCTTTACATTTTTGTGAATTTCTTTAATGTCTGGCTTGATAGAAAACCACTGGATTCTCATATCTGCCTCTGCATTCAACCTGTTACAATTTTAGTTTTGGTTGAAGTATATAAGGAAAATCCAGCCTCACTCCACTGTGTAGTTGAAGAAAGAAGGAATCTTTTTTTTTTTTTTTTTTTTGTGTTACGCGGGCCTCTCACTGTTGTGGCCTCTCCCATTGCAGAGCACAGGCTCCGGACGCGCAGGCTCAGCGGCCATGGCTCACTGGGCCCAGCCGCTCCGCGGCATGTGGGATCTTCCCGGACCAGGGCACGAACCCGTATCCCCTGCATCGGCAGGCGGACTCTCAACCACTGCGCCACCAGGGAAGCCCAAGAAGGAATCTTTTAATGGCCTTTTCAGATAATTGTGGAGTATTCTTTTTACTACTACAATAAAATTCAACAAATGGTAGGTTCTTAAAAGTTAGTTGCAATGTGGAATCTGAAAACACATTAGTGAATTTTTGTACTCTGATACTTTAAAACCCATTGGTCTTGGGCTTCCCTGGCAGTCTGGCGGTTAAGACTCTGCGCTTCTGCTGCAGGGCGCGTGGGTTCGATCCCTGGTCGGGGAAGTTCCACATGCCGCAAGGTGCGGCAAAAAAACAAAAAATCCCCACCATTGGTCTATCTTGCACTTTGAATAGATCTTTTACCCATGCATGACTGATGACATCATGCATAGGTCATTTGTAAAATTTCAGTTCACTGAGCTATGCAGCCTTTCAAATGTTAACGTATTTCACTATTTTTTTAATTACCACCAATCTAATTAGAAGTCTTTTAAGTATCAGGAAGCTGTCAAGCTCATAGCAGATAAAGTCTTCCAAAATCCTTTTTCCTGTAAAGGTCTAATTTCATTATTGGCAACAAATACTGTCAGTTGTTTTCCTTGAAGTAACAATCTCACTTTTTCTAGAAAAGTTCTGCCAAATACCTAAATCTGCATAGCCACAGTTTGTCTGTCGTTTGCACTTTCAACTAAAAATGATGTTCCATGAAAAAAAATAGTAGCTAGTTCAGTTACCAAGTCAAATAATGTCACGTGCTTTTTCCTCAAGTGACCAGCTGCAATATATTGGTCATTCAGATGAATGTATATATTAATTCACAACTCCTAGCTCACAGCTCCCAAAACCCTTGGACTTTCCTGAGCTATAAAAGCAGTGAGATAATATTTGGTCTCTTGTCCTCAGGTCCTGAAAACGCTTCAGAGAAAGTGACTTTTGGATCCCACCGAAGGAGGGTGGCTGCTTGCCAGGAGAGCCAACCATGTGGTTAGAGGGTGGGACCTTTCAGTCCCAACGCCCAACCTCTAGGCTGGAGATTGAATCCGTTGCCAACGGCCCAGTGACTGAGTCATGCCTTTGTAATGAAGCCTCACTAAAAATCCAAAGGACAAGGTTCAGAGAGCTTCCAGGTTGGGGAACATGTGAGGATTGGGGAGAGTGGCGCACCTGGAGAGGGAACGGAAGGTCTGCCCCCCCTCCCCAGGCCATGCCCTATGTATCTCTATCATTCATCTGGCTGTGGTTTTATATCCTTTTATAATAAACTGGTAATCTAGTAAATAAATGGGTTTTCCTGAGTTCTGTGAGCCGTGCTAGCAAGTTAACTGAAGCCAAGGAGGAAGTCATGGGAACGTCTGGCCTGTAAGAATTGCTTGTTGGTGTGTGGAGGCCTCTACACACACACTGGAATTGGGTCCAGGAACGCTTTTCCCCAGTGTACTTCAGCCCGCAGAATTGCTTCCTGCGTACTGATCATTTTGTCACACAGAATGTGAAAAAGGTGTGAACTCAAGGGTTACGAGTTAATAAAATTAATAATTTTTACTCTTCATGAAGTATATTCTTAAGTGAAACTGGCACTGTTTTTATTACAAATTCAGGGCAGTGGACAATACGGTGACTGGTAGAACAATTTGTTTCCACTGCCTTAATTCCTGGTAAGGCGCCAGCAATTTTACCCACCATTGCTCTTCCATCAACAGTGCAAATGTCAACAGCATAGCAAAAAAGGCAAATCATGTCCTGGTACAATTAAGAAAACCGTTTTGATCTTGTGACCCCTAAAGGGGTCTCTGAGACTCCCAGCCTCCATGGACCACCCTTTGAGAACGACAACAATTAAATGTGCCTAATCTGGGGCTTGGAATACAAAAGCAATGAATAACACAATACCTACCCTGAAGGAGTTCACAGCTCAATAGGAAACACAGGCAGGTAAACAAATAAATATATCTTGTTGAACACAGATGTAGAGAGCAAATGTATGGACACCAAGGGGGAACGGGAGGTGGGGTGGGATGAACTGGGAGACTGGGATTGACACATATACACTACTATGTATAAAACAGACAACTAATGAAAACCTACAGTACAGCCCAGAGAACTCTACTTGGTGCTCTGTGGTGACCTAAAAGGGAAGGAAATGCAAAAAAGAAGAGATATATGTAAAAAAAAAAAAGAAAAAGAAAAGCACAGGAATATGAACATTTCTTCATATTCCCATGACAATAAATACTCTGGGTTCAAACCTCAAAAAAAAAAAGAAATATATCGCGTTGACTGCTACAACAGAGACCAGATACACCAATAGTTACAAGAGAGGGAGTAATCTCATGTCCAGTCATACCTCCAGAAACTCTCATTCAGTAGGTCTTCGGTGGGATTCAGGAATCTGCATTCTAAACAAGCCCTCTTGGTGATTTGGATGCAGACAGCATGAGATCCACACTTTGAGAAACACTGCCTTAAGAAGTATAAATTCTAGGTTTCCAAGAAGGCCCAGCAGGTAGGTAGTTTCAGAAAGAGAGAATATCTGATGATATCTCTCAGAAAACCACCAGCTGGGCTTCCCTGGTGGCACAGTGGTTAAGAATCCGCCTGCCAATGCAGGGGACACGGGTTCAAGCCCTGGTCCGGGAAGATCCCACATGCCGCGGAGCAACTAAGCCCGTGCGCCGCAACTACTGAGCCTGTGCTCTAGAGCCTGTGTGCCACAACTACTGAAGCCCGCGTGCCTACAGCCCGTGCTCCGCAACAAGAGAAGCCACTGCAATGAGAAGCCCGCACACCGCGATGAAGAGTAGCCCTCGCTCGCCGCAACTAGAGAAAGCCCACGCACATCATGAAGACCCAACGCAGCCAAAAATAAATAAATAAAATAAATTAATTTCTTTTAAAAAAAGAAAGAAACCACCAGTTAATTTCACTGGCTATTGCTGTTGCAGTGGTATATCAAATCTTTTACCAGAAAAAGGCTTAAAAGGTAAAATCGGAAACAAAGTCTATTTTTTCCCTTTCAATGCTCCAGCACAGGAGACAACAAACTTTCTTCTGTAAAGGGCCAGATAGATATTTTAGGCTGTGTGGGCTGTAAGGTTTCTGTGGCATCTAATCAGTTTTGCTGTAGCACAAAAGCAGCCAGAGACAGTATGTAAACCACTGGGTGTGGCTGTGTCCCAATAAAACTTTATTTACAAAAACAGGCAGTGGGTTAAATTTGGTCCCTGGTGGTAGTTTGCTGACTCCATGCTCCAGTGCAAAAGATAATGCTAATGGCCAGTAAGCTGCCTAAAGAGCAAAAGCAACAGTCTAAGGGTCATGAAACAACTGGATTTCACATCTAAAGTCGGAATAATTGTTAGGCATCAAAAGGTATTGTGTTGAGTGCCTATCAAGGCATTAGGTGCTACGAGGATACATAGTTTTTGGAGACAGAAGTTCTCAACCCCTGGTGGACACATCGGCATCAAAAGTTGAGAGAACTCCGCAGTTGTTTCTGATGATCTGACAATAAAATAACAAGGCCAGGCTGTGACAGTGATTCTCAAACTCTAATGAATAGAAGGGTATGCTAAGTAGATTCTTTAAATTTCAGGTCCAAACCCAAGATAGTTAATCAGAGGGGTCATGAATCTACATTTTAAACAAGAATATACAGGCTGCTGCTGTGCGGCAAGTACCACTTACTTTGTTTATAAAAGAATGTTAGAACTAGAGGAACCATAGAGACATCAGTGTGACGTTCTCTTCCAGCCCAAAGTTGGTGAGTTTTATAAGTCCATAAACCATTCATAAAAATGCATTTTATTACTTTATAGCCACAACTGAATAGTTCCTGCCCTCAAGCTGAATAATCTTAGATTTTTTTTTCCCCACTTTGAGGCAAGTGATTTGCCTCTGTCTCACTTCAATGAAGACTGTTTTGAGCTGATAACTTCAGTTGAAGCTGTGCAGCAAGGTGTCTCCTTGGGCCCCTGGAGGTTTCCATCAAGCCAAGGTTTCCTCTTGGCTAGGGTTGTCGAATTGAGCATATGTAAATGTAGCAAATGCAAAAGTTAAATACAACACTTTTAGGAAACAATAAGAGAAAATCTTCAGGAACTGGGGGTAAGCAAAGAGTTCTTAGAGACTTGACACCAAAAGTTCTCAAGAGGAAAAACTGATAAATAGGATTGCATCAAAATTAAAAACTTTTGCTCTGTGAAAAACTCTGTAAAGAGGATGAAAAGACAAGCGACAGACTGGGATAAAATACTTGCAAAGCACCAATCTGACAAAAGACCAGTATCTAGAAAACACACAGAATTCTTAAAACTCAGCAGTGAAAAGACAAACAATCAATATCATTCTTCAATAAGAGGGACCAGGGCTTCTTGGAGGAGCAAATGGTTCTAGCGCTGGAACAGGAAATATGCAGGATGAGCCTGAAGAATCATGTAGTGCCAGAAAGTGAGGAGGGCTCCAAAAAGAAAAAGCCCCCACAATCATGGGGGTGTGTCAAAAGGACACAACTGAAAGAGCTCCCAATGGCCAAAGCAAGACATTCTGAGCAACAAAATAAATAAGGTAGGGCTTCCCTGGTGGCACAGTGGTTGAGAGTCCGCCTGCCGATGCAGGGGACATGGGTTCGTGCCCCAGTCCGGGAAGATACCACATGCCACGGAGCGGCTGGGCCCGTGAGCCATGGCCGCTGAACCTGCGCGTCCGGAGCCTGTGCTCCGCAACGGGAGGGGCCACAACAGTGAGAGGCCTGCGTACGGCATAAATAAATAAATAAATAAATAAAGTAGCATTAGATCATAACACAAGTATAAAATAAATATCTATGGGTCCACACGGATATAAATGACTGATTAAACAAATAAATAAATGGGAGAGAATGACCAAATCTACCTTGCACGTAAATTCTAAAGAATTAACATAGATAAACACCCTCACCGACATGGAGGATAACTCCCCATCCCGTAAGTGTGGAGCTGCAAATGGGGACTTCCAAAGAATACAGTATGAAAAGGGGGAAAAAAGAAATAGTAACTGTGTAGTGGAGAAACCTGACAGACTCTACCTCAGCCAGGTGATGAAGGTTAACATCAACAGTATGAGCTATGTAGATAGTAAATACATTTGATATATGATGAGAAAGGGCACTTACCTCTGTGGTCTTCCTCCCCCAAATCCAAGCCCCAGTGTAATTATGAGAAAAGCACCAGACAAATCCCAGTTGAGGGGCATTCTACAAAATATCTGACCTGTACTCCTCAAGGCTAGCAAACTCATCAGAAACAAGGAAAGTCATGGGCATTCCCTGGTGGCCTAGTGGTTAGGATTCCAGGCTTTCACTGCCATGGCCCAGATCCAATCCCTGGTTGGGGAACTGAGATCCCACAAGCCATGCAGCGTGGCCAAAAAAAAAAAAAAAAAAAACCGAAAAAACAAACAAGGAAAGTCTGAGAAACCGGCACAGCTAAGAGGTTCCTAAGGAGATAATGATGACTAAATGTAATACGGTATCCCGAATGGCATCCTGGAAAAGGAAAACGGTGTTAGGTAAAACCAAAGGAAATCTGGATAAAGTATGAACTTTAGTCAACAAGAATGTATCAATACTGATCCATTAATTATGACAAACGTACAACACTGATTTAAGGTGTTCATAACAGGGTGTGGGGTATATGGGAGCTCTGTAGTATCATCACAATTTTTCTGTACATCTAAAGTACTCTACAATAAGAAGTCTATTAAAATAAACCCAGTTAGCAAGTGGGCAAAAGACACACACAGACATTTTACAGAAGAGAATACACAGATGGCAAATAAGCACATGAAAAGATGTTCAACATCATTAACCATTAAGGAAATGCAAATTAAAGCACAATGAGATATCACTACCTACCTACCCATCAGAATGGTTAAAATAAAAAATAGTGACACCACCAAATACTGGCAAGAATGCAGAGAGACTCATACATTGCTGGTGGGAATGTAAAATGGTACAGCCACTCTAGAATAGTTTGGTAGTTTCCAAAAAATTAAACATGCAACTTTCATATGACCCAGAACTATACTCCTGGGCATTTATCCCAAAGAAATGAAAACTATGTCCACACAAAAACCTGTACATGAATGTACATAGCAGCTTTATTCATAATAGCCCAAACTGGAAACAACCCATACATCCTTCAAGAGGTGAATGGTTGAACAAACTGTGGTACATCCATATCATAGACTACTACTTAGCAATAAAAAAGAACTACAGATACAGGAAACAACTTGGATGAATGTCAAGAGAGTTATGCTGAATGGAAAAAAAAAAAAAAACAATCTCTAATGGTTACATACTATACAATACTATTTATACAGCATTCTCAAAAGGACAAAATTTAGAAATGGAGAACAGATTAGTGGTTGCCAGGGGTTTAGCATGGTGGGAAAGGAGAAGCAGGTGCGGCTGTGAAAGGTCAACAGGAGGAGAGTCATGGTGACGGGACTGTTCTGTATCTTGACCATATCAATGTCAATATCCTGGCGGTGACATCACAGTAAAGTTTTACAAGATGTTACCATTGAGGGAAACTGGGTAAAGGGTACAGGAAAGCTCTGAATTATTTCATAAAACTGCATGTGAATTTACAATTATCTCAAAATAAAAACTTTAATGAAAAAAATACAATATAGGGAATTCCCTGGCAGTCCACTGGTTAGGACCCCGCACTCTCACTGCTGAGGGCTGGGTTCAATCCCTTGTCAGGAAACTAAAATCCCACAAGCCATGTGGCATGGCCAAAAAAATAAATATATAAATAATGCAATACAGTTGGTACTCCTATCGATGGGTTCCACATTCACGGACTCAACCAACTATGGACTGACAGTATTTGGAAAGAAAAAGAATTCAGGAAAGTTCCAAAAACTTGAATTTGCTGCATACCCGGCAACTATTTACATAGTATCTACATTGTATTCACACCTACTTACACAGCATTTACATTGTATTAGGTATTATAACTAGTCTAGAGATGACTTAAAGTATATGGGAGGATATGCACAGGTTTTATGCAATACTACAACATTTTATATAAGGGACTTGAGCATCCATGGACTTTGGTATCCACGGCGGGGTCCTGGAACCAATCCCACGGATACTGACGGATGTCTGTACTCCTAGTTATCTTGGATTTCAGAAAAACAATCATTTTTAGTATCATTATGTCCCATGCCATATGTGGAACACACTGATACTAAAAGGTGACTTGTTGTTTATCTGAAATTCAAATGTAACTGAGGGTCCTATATTTTATCTGGCAATACTACCCTTGGCATTAGCTTATCAGGATAAGGTATAGATTGCAAAATAAAAGAACATTTAAAAGTTGGCTACAGGGCTTCCCTGGTGGCGCAGTGGTTGAGAGTCCGCCTGCTGATGCAAGGGACACGGGTTCGTGCCCCGGTCCGGGAAGATCCCACATGCTGCGGAGCGGCTGGGCCCGTGAGCCATGGCCGTTGAGCCTGCGTGTCCAGAGCCTGTGCTCCGCAAAGGGAGAGGCCACAACAGTGAGAGGCCCACATACTGCAAAAAAATAAATAAATAAAAAAAGTTGGCTACAGAAAATGTGCCCTGATCTCAGAAACCCCTAAATCCTCCCTTCTCAGCAGCTGGCATCTCCTCTGCCTAACATTTTATTACAACAAATGTGCTACTGCCCACCACTCCTGATGAGAAAAGCCACATAGAGTATAAAACCCTCCTATCTTCACAGAGGAGTAAAAATTATCCAGATAATCCTCCCTTCTCAACTTCAACTCAAAATAGCTATTCCATCCAAGAAAGATTATGAAAAAATAATAAACAGAATAGTCAGGAAGCATTTTCTAGAAGCAATTTGGGGTCTCCAGTATAACAACGCTGTAAAAAACACAACCAAGAAGTAATAGACATCTGAAAACTATCTCTAACATGAAAAAGATGGAGATTGAAAAAGAAAGGAAAACGCAACTTTGTAGGAAATTTGAGAAGAAAAAAATCAAGAAATTATCATTAATATCCTCAGAGATATAAGATGCTACACCCACAAACAAGAGCAGAATCCCATAGAGAACACAGAGCACAAAAAAATTCCTAGAAACTAAAAATATGATAGATGAAACAAAATTCAGTGGAGTTGGAAGATAAAGGTGAGTAAATCCCCCACAAAGTACAGCAAAAAGGCAAAAAATGAAAGTGAAAAGATAAGTAAATCAAAGAACCAGTCTAAGAGATCTATAACAGAAACAGTAGGAATTCTAGAAAGATGTAACAGAGATTAGGGTAGCAGAGGAGGAAAAGAAACAAACAAACAAAACTCAAGAAAATGTTACAGGGCTTAAGGGCAGGAGTTTCCAGAACGAAATGTGCCCAGCAAAGTGGACAAAAACAGACCCATACCAACACTGTACTGTAGAGGGGACAAAAATATCCTACAAGCTTCCAGGAAGAAACACTAAGTTTTAAACAAAGGATCATGAAAACACATTTTCAAATATGCCAGATGGAAAAAAATTACTTCCTATGCACCCTTTTCCAGGAAGCTACTGGGGAACATGCTCTACCAAAATGAGGGAATAAACTGAGAAAGAGAAAGACACAGGCTATGGAAAAAAGGAATCCAACAGAAGGGGTGGAGAGAATCCCCAGGATGAACAGAAGACACCAGAATGAAAGTATGCACCAGGAACATACAAGTGCTGCAGGCAGAGGGCTCCAGGAACGCGTCTTCAGGAGCCTAAAATTGATAAAACATGTCTGAGCATCTTAAGAGAAGATTTAGACAAATGATGGAGGGTTTGAGGCCAAATCAGTCATAAGCACATAGGCAAACAAAATAAGTATGACAAATGATTCATTCCAGAGAAAACAAGGAGTTGTTCAGGAAAAGAAAAGTAAGCAATTTACTGCATGACTGAGCTCTGGGCAGCATTTACATAGTATAATAACGTACAACAGAATTACCATGTAAGTCGATTGAGAAACTGGAGGGATCAGAGCTGGGATGTGTGTATGGTAGAGGCAGAGACCTAACCTTCATCCTCTACAACAGAAAATCAGTAGAAATGACCTAAAATTGATAAATCAAAAGGGAGCAATACAACTGTGTAATTTAAAAAATATGGAGATAATTTTTTTAAAAAACTCAATTGAAAGTAGTTACTTTTGTAGAAGGAAAAATGGGAGTGGAACCGAAGAGTGATCCTTTTCATAGAATCGACTTTTTTTAAAGATTTTTTTTTTTTGATGTGGACCATTTTTATAAAGTCTTTACTGAATCTGTTACAATATTGCTTCCGTTTTATGTTTTGGTTTTTTGGCTGCGAGGCACGTGGGATCTTAGCTCCCAGACTCGGGGTCAAACCCACACCCCCTGCATTGGAAGGTAAAGTCTTAACCACTGGACCGCCAGGAAGTCCCAGAATTGACTCTTTAAACTGCTAACTTCCATAGAATTATTTGAGTCTTCAAACTCATAACTTTTTTAAAAAGAAAAAAAGGTGAAAAACTCCAGTCCTCAAGTATCCATCCCCCCCCAAAACTTTTTTTAACGCCAATTTAATCTATATTCTTCAACTTAAAAAAAAATCTTCCCACCTCTAATGGTATTACATTAACCAACTACAAAACTGTTTTCAAAACCCCATTCTTTCAATTCTTAAAAGAATTCCCCACCAACAATGTAGAGACCAGCCCATCCTGCTAATACTTCATTGGGACTTAAATTCATCTAAATATTTACATTGGCGTTTATATTTGGAACAATAGTGGCTTATTATAGAGAACATAGCTGTGTTTAACATGCCAGATCTGGATAACTTTATTCAAGATTGTGACAGAAATTATCCCCAAAGTAATATTAAACTTAGACACTTTTTAAAAGTCCAGATGTGAAATACCAAAAAAAATTTGAATTCAGTCAAGAGTCAATACTAAGTCAAGAACTGAATCAGATCCACAAAAAATGAATACTATTTTCCTTCTTATATTCACTATATTTTCTGGCACAGGTTGCAATTTAGTTTTCCTTTCCTTGACATTGGCATTTGGAATCATTTTAACATGGTTTACACCTTTAAGTTCTAAGTCTGTACTTACCCTGAATATCTTATTATAATTAAAATTATAAATCCAGAAGCAATAGCCCTCCCTTACAGAAAGAATCCAACTAATACATGTAGAAGGAATAAGAGAAACAAAGTCACATTCGAACACCACAGTAGTAACAAGCAAGATCTGCCAGTGGATACAAAAATGAGTGGGCAAAAGTTTAAGCAGAAACAGGACATTTGCATAGCTCACATTATCTCTAGCAAACATTCAGTCATTACAAAGGAAAACATAGTAAGTTTACAGCAGAGAATCCTAGCAGACGCCACCTCAGGTAGTGGCTAAGGTTAATAACACCAGAAATACATTACCGCATCAGGTGTCAAGATACACTGTCACAGATCGGAGGACGCTATGATGACATGACAACTAAATGCGAGGCAGGATCCTGGATTGGATCCTGAAACAGTGAAAGGACATTAGTGAAAAGACTAGAAAATCCCTACTTTCAAAACTCTCTACTTTAGTTAATAGCATTATATCAAGGCTAATTTCTTAACTTGACAAATGTTCTACAGCTATGTAAGATGTTAATACAAAGGGAAAGTGAGCGAAGAGTATACAGAAACCGCTGTTTTTGCAACTCTTCAGGAGGTCTAAAATTATCTCAAAACTAAAAAAAAAAACTGTTAAAAAACATACACACACACATATATATGTGTGTGTGTATAATGTATGATTTATAGATTAAAAAAATCAAGACCTCAGGGAAATTGGTATCTTGGGCACTCAGTTAAAAAATAGTGTTCTCTCCTGTATTAGCCATTGTCTCACTGGTTTATGTTAACTTAGCTTTAAGGTTCTCCCCCTTCTAAATATTTAAAGTACAACTTTTAAATTTTCATAGAAAAGCCTTTTGTAACATTCCTATATTAGGCCAAAAATAAAAATCCTAGAATAAAATTGTCACCATATTATCTCATAAAATCAGTCATACCAACCTAAGGCCCGGCCAGTATTTTTACTTTACTTTTTCTCGTCATATAATATGTTTGTATTGGTTTTTTTTTATAAGGAGAGGAGATGGCTGGTGGATTTATTTTCTTGTTAATAGGCCTGGCAGTCAAGAAAAAAAAAATCACTTGGATATCTTATTAAGAAACAGCAGTTTTTCCAATAACAGATACTGCATACTGGAACTCACTTCAGATGAAAAAAGTAAGTTATCTACCTAAGTCTCTTCTACATGATAGCATAGAGCTACCCGAGCAAATCCAGCTAAGACCCTTTCAACATCCCTTCCTTAAATCTGGCTCTAAAATGACTGTTATTAGTGATGGTAAACATCTTTTTTATAAAATAGGCAATACTGTCTATACAATTTATTCTAGGGAAACAAAGATAAACATCAAATCTACCTTTAAAGGAAGAACACGATTTCCCACTCTAGCTATGGCTGATTCATTCCCTGAGCATGAATCCTCTTTTACCGTCGTCGTTTCTTACTGTAAACTGAGCAGATACACTGAGCTGGAATCTCCTCATAGGGATCCTGATGGTGAAGCTAATATTTTAGATGGAGAACAGCATTCCCAAATGGTTGTATTTATTACTTTTGCAGTTACTTTTGCAGTTATTATTTCTACGTGCTGTGGCATTTAATTTTTAATCTGTGTTCATCACACTGCTCCATATGCAAGCAGCTGTAGTAAAAAGATAATTAAGGGGGAAGAAAGGAAATTTTAAAGTGGCTCTTCATCCAAATACGATTAAGACAGCAAAAAAGGAAATAGCCCCATTTTCATTCCTATACCCATGCCATTTCCAAATTAACCTTCCAATAGTAACATGAAAAATACAAGTGGTAAAACTCTAACCTAATGATCTATACAAAAAAGGAGACAATCTACCTCAGGAACTCACTACACAGTGCAATATATTCAAGTGGTGAAAAGATATAAATTCATCCAGAACTGCCATACTATCTGGCTGTCAGTATAGTCTCTTGAGTAATTATATTAAACATATTACTACAAAATGTACCAAGAAGTAGAGAATAACACTATATTTGTGAACTACAAGTAACAAAACAAAACAGAGGTCCAAGAAGGCTGAAGTCCAAGCTATAATTTACACACATAGTGTACGGTGAAAGCAGTCACAATGTACAAAAATGTGACAAGTAATCCAGATGTTTAAAAAAACAGAGCCTGTTTGTCTCAGACAACATCCAGTCTTATCCGGTAGGTTTCTGATAAGCCTGTTACATAAGATGGATTTCCCTCCTGCTGATAAGAAGCAGCTTGCAGATACCCATAAATTTCTTAAGGGGTGAGTCTACTTGGCAATACTGATAACTCCATAGCTTCCTATTACATTCATTGGTCTGAAAACTGAAAACAACTCATAACCCAACTGTTCTTCCATGTCCTTTACCAGTTTTTCAAGTTTTATATCAAAGGAAAGTTGGAATGTATTGCTTCTTCTCCTCAACAGGCATTTCAAAAAGAGGGTAGTTAACCAAAATCAAGAGTTCTTTGGTCAAGTTAGTAACAGGCTTCCCCTTTGTTCTAAATCCCTTCATAATCCTTTTTTTTCCAATTTTTCCAGTATGGCCTGGATTTTACAAACAGCCTCTTTCCTGGCCTGCCGGACAGAGTCCTGGCCCCCAGTTTCAACTGAATCCAGTTCCAAAAGTTCCTTGGTTAGCATTTCTTCCAAAAGCCAGTATGCTTTGTCTGTCTTTTTCCCTACAAACTCTTCTACTTCTTGCTCAAGATACTGGACCTTCTCCAGCACATGTATGATTTTTTTAATACTTGGGGGAGTCCCTTCATCTGAAGATAAACACTCTTCAGGAAGATTATGACTCTGATCTTGATTGCTGGGATGCTCGTTGGTGGCATTACCATACAGCTGAGGCTCAGCAGTATATTGGACTTGGGAATCCAAGAGCTCTGAATTATCATTGTTCACTGTTCCCGAGGACTCGTACTGATGGACATGGACACTGCAAGGAAGGTTGTGCCGGTTCATGCCTTGATCTGATTGGCTATAGGGGTATGAGGAATCCTTGGAGTAGGAGAGCAAAGAGGGGAAAAAAGCTGTTTTAATGGAGATCCATCAACATCAGATTTGTTAGCCCACATCTTTCACCTGACCAGGAAGGTACATGAAGACTCCCCACCCATAAAAGTGGACGGCCCTCCTTAATCATTTGAGAAGAATACAGCCCTAAAAAGATAAAAGGCAGAGAATTCCTGAGTATAAAGGCTGGAATCTACCCTGAGACAGGTCATCATCATGAACACCTCATAATCTATCCTTACCACCTCACAATCTGTCCAGTGACTTAATAAATAGGAATCAGATAGTTTTTTCCCCTAAAGAGATAAAACCTGAAGACAAATCTTAAAAAGGAACCTGGCCACAAGCAAATGATGTTCAAGTGTGTGGTTTCATAAAACCATGCAATTTCACATTGGTTTTGTCTTCTGTCAGGAGACTGAGGTAGTAAAATCTGATCTTTGATTTTGTCTAACATACCAATGGTATTACATCTAATTTAGTAAATGAGCATTCTCCTGTCGTTTAAAAAAAGGAATGAACCTAAAACTGCTCTAAAAAATAAAGTCTATTTTAAATAAAAAGTAAACTGGGCTAGGTAAAGTTACAGGTAGTAGCCACCAACATTTTGAAGTTAGTCCCCATTTAACACAGACCAATGCAGAAAAAGTTCCACGCTGTGCTCTCTTAATTACCCAGACATTAAGAGGACAACGTCTAGAAGCCTCCTACCTTGGGCTGTGGGGCTGGGGGGGAAGGAGGTGGCCGAGGAGAGCCACTGCTTGGCCATGATGAAGCGCTGTCACTCATGTAGAGACTCCCAGGTGGTGCTGAGGGGGCAGCTGAAGGCCAGGGGTAACGGGCTCCCATGCCATAAGCACCCGGAGGAGCCCAGGAGTCCCCCTGGGATCGTACAGTTGGTCCTGGTGGTGGAACACTACGATTACCATCCCCATAAGGATAATGGGGCACGCTCATTCCAGGGTTCTAGATTGAGAGGAAGGAAATACACTGGTCATTGCTAAAAGACACTTAAAGAAGTAATGAAAATATTCTAGTGTAAACAGATTCAGAGATGCTTCCTCTTGGCTTAACAGGGTATATCTTAGCTGCTATGGGACTAAACTGTAGTATTTCTAATGAGTTGCAAATATTTTCTCCAAACCTAAAAAAGCTTGGTTCCAAAGATATCAGGGGCAGATTTGGTGACCATCAAACTCAGAAAAATAGGGCCTAAACTTCAGTGGCTGAAGCACAGCATAAGTCTGTCCCACAGCATAAGTCTGTCCCACAGATACTATAAATAAATGGACCCTTATGCTATAAGGAAGCACAAATAAAGACATACTAGAACTCTCCTTGAAGTGAACAGAGAAATAAACATTCATAGAATATTAAAAAATATAAACCTAACCTTTTGGGCTTCCCTGGTGGCACAGTGGTTAAGAATCTGCCTGCCAATGCAGGGGACACGGGTTCGAGCCCTGGTCCAGGAAGATCCCACATGCCGCGGAGCAACTAAGCCCCTGCACCACAACTACTGAGCCTGTGCTCTAGAGCCCGCGAGCCACAACTACTGAGCCCGCGTGCCACATCTACTGAAGCCCACGTGCCTAGAGCCTGTGCTCCGCAACAAGAGAAGCCACTGCAATGAGAAGCCCACGTACCGCAACGAAGAGTAGCCCCCGCTCTCAGCAACTAGAGAAAAGCCCACACGCAGCAACAAAAACCCAACGCAGCCATAAATAAATATATTTATTTTTAAAAAACCCCAAAAAACCTAACCTCTTGAAGTGAACAGAAAAAAAACTTGGTACCATTCATTAATATGAAAAAATAAAAACACAACAGATGAATGCTCACCTGTGAAGCAGGATATCCTGGAACCTGCCCCCTAAGAGGGGCTGCTTCAGTCTGGCAGTCCTGCTGGGGATACATCCAACGAGAGACTGGGGTTGGGCTGTTGCCAGGTGAACGGTAAGTGCTTGGAACCTCTGTGGAGTAATTGGTCTGAGCATACCCGGATGTGTAATAAGCCCCTGGGTATGAGGCAGTATTTGTCCCAGGGCCAGTGGGGTATGGTGGGCCATATGCTCCATTTGTATAAGAATTCAAACTCTATAAAAAAGCAAAGTTGGGAGAAAAAAAACATGAATGAGTAGATGAGCTGAAATGCCCTCACTTCAAAAACTTTGAGAAGAAAGGAGATCAGTAACTAATGAAAATATGAACTACCTAAGCAACCGTTGAGGTATTCTTTCATATATTATAATCATATACATATATTAAACTCAGATTATCACCTTAGAGTCTTTGTCATAACAATGGGTATATTGTGATGAAGGATGAAGTGATGGCCTTTAGTGCTTCTCAGCCATTTCCATAAGTGCACCTAACAATTGCACCTAATGGCAGGGAACTTGTCCCCACAAACTGAAGAGGGTGTTCCGGGAAACCTGGGAGAATGGCGAGAGAAAGAAGAAAGTAACCATAATACAACAGAAAGAAAAAAAGACCACAGAGAAAGACCTAGCCCTGCCATTGGCTTTGTGTTTACCCTCTCTGAGCTTTAGTTTCTCCAGCAGGAAAATGGAAATCATAAACATATCTTGCAGGGTTATTGTAAAAATTAATGAGATGACATATATAAAATGCTTAGTATAGTGTCTGGCACGTAGTATGCTCAACGATTTGCAATTTTTACAATACAAATTGTTGTTAGTATTAATGTGGCAAGGTCAGGAAACGAACCCAGATCTGACTCCAAGCCCATGTGCTTTGTATTGATACCAGCCTACTCTGCTTCCCCAAATGATAACAGCAGACAGAGACAAATTCCTCATATATTGCTTACTGCAGTTTTACGTCACCTATCCAGACTATTACTGACACCCAGAATCCTCAGTTTAGTAATCCAAACAAGATTAAAGCTAAACTCTAAACGATTACCTTAGCGTTTTCTATTAATTTCTACTTTACCTTGTTAAAATGGTAAAAACAGAATCAAGTTTTCCTGGACTCATCCTTCTAAAACTAGACAATCTTTCCCATTTTAGGTAGAAGAATAAGAATCTTGTGATATTAACTAGACTTATCATGGTGATCATTTCACAGTGTATACAAATATCGAACCATTATGCTGTACATCTGAAACTAACTATATGTCAATTATACCTCAATTTAAAAAAAAAAAGAATCCTGATATCTTCTACAGTTGTTAATGACTGAAGAAAATGAAATTTAAATTTGATGCCAAATCTACCACAACAAAAAGAGGGATAGATTGAAGTGGGAAGGAGGGCATAATTCTGTGGAAAATAAATTCTTAGCCACAGTTTTATGGCAAGAGGATAAAAGACAGGCTACTATCACCACACGGCCAAAGAATTCCGTGCAGGGACGGGGTGAGGGAAAATCCAGCCAGGCATTCCTGGAGCAGCCACTGTGAGGCTAATCAAGTCTTCTGCCTACAGGCTGCTGTGCCTAACCAAACAATCCCTTATGCAACATATACAGCTGAAGACTTAAGATTAAAAAAAAAATCATGCGACTTTTTGTACTGTTATTCAAATCCTAGAAATCCTTCCTAAGGAAATTATTCAACTAGAGAAAAAATTATAGGCATGAATTTGTTCATCACAGCATGATTCACCATCACGCAGAATTATAAACAACCTAACCGTCCTGTACTGATGGAATGATTAAGTAGACTACTGGTTATTCATTGAGGAAATTTTATTCTGTCTTAAAAACTCACTGTTAGGGACTTCCCTGGTGGCGCAGTGGTTAAGAATCCGCCTGCCAATGCAGGGGACACGGGTTTGAGCCCTGGTCCAGGAAGATCCCACATGCCGCGGAGCAACTAAGCGCATGCGCCACAACTACAGAGCCTGCGCTCTAGAGCCCGCGAGCCACAACTACTGAGCCATCGTGCCACAACTACTGAAGCCCGCGTGCCTAGAGCCTGTGCTCCGCAACAAGAGAAGCCCACGCATCTTAACGAAGAGTAGCCCGCACTCACCACAACTAGAGAAAGCCTGCGCACAGCAACGAAGACCCAACGCAGCCAAAAAAATAAATAATAAAATTAATTAATTAATTTTAAAAAACTCACTGTTAGAACTGACCAGACATCTAATGATATCAAAGAATTATTTGGGGTTTTTTTCCTTTAAGTTTTAATAATGGCATTGCGGTAATATCTTTAAAACTTCCTTATACCTTAAAGATACATGCTTAAGTATTTACAAAAGACATAACATGATGTCTGGAATTTGCTTCAAAATACTCTAAGGATATATAAATGAAACATGATGGCCATGTATTGATACTTGTTGAAGCTGAGTAATGGGTACATGGGAGATTATTGCACTATTCTCGTTACTTTGGATTATGTTTGAAAATTTCCTTACTATTAAAAAAAAGTTTCTGTTATTTCACCCTATAACATGTAAAGTACATACGATAAATGAAAAGTCATATTAAAAGGCATATGTAAAATGAGTTGTCATATTAAAAGACAAATGTAAAGCTGTGTAAATATGATAGGGGAAAGGCTGAAAACAAATTTACCAAAATATGGATATATTAGGATGACAGAATTAGTGTTTTTTCTCCCTTTTATCTCCCAAGTGTTTAGTAATAAAGTTGTATTTTATAGTAAAAAAAATATGCTATTAAAAATGTCATGACAGGTTGGGCTTCCCTGGTGGCGCAGTGGTCGAGAGTCCGCCTGTCAATGCAGGAGACACGGGTTTGTGCTCCGGTCTGGGAAGATCCCACATGCCGCGGAGTGGCTGGGCCCGTGAGCCATGGCCGCTGAGCCTGCGTGTCCGGACCCTGTGCTCCGCAATGGGAGAGGCCACAACAGTGAGAGGCCCGTGTACCACAAAAAAAAAAAAAAAAAAAATGTCATGACGGGTTCGATCCCTGGTTGGGGAAGTAAGATCCAGCATGCAGTGAGGTACAGCCAAAAAAAAAAAAAAAAAAGTCATGAAATCTCAAGTATGTCTAGAAACTGGTGGGCTGCTTGGACCATAGCTACTTCCATCTATGTCCAAGTAGACTATTTTCATGAAGGGAAACTTGTATCTAAGGATAGCAAGCTGTGAAACTTGAAACTTGTCAGCTGACATGGCAACAGAAAATCTGAAACTGAGCAACTGAAAGAAGAATTAAACAAAATCTTTGATAGTCATTGAATTTCTGTAGAAGTCTCATTCTGGATTCCAGAAGAAATCAAGAGACTGGAGCTCTTAAAACTCAAAAAATATCCCAAGTGCTGCTCTTGTTCTAGAGGTAAATGTAAATATGACTTAGCATTTAAAAGTCAAAATCATGTCACATCATATGATGTCTCACTGCAAAAGCTAAAGATTATCCAGGAGGTAACACTTCTTCCAAAAGTTGGTTTTACAATTGACGGACTGTTTATAGATGTAGAATCCAAAGAGGAGAAAACTGATCAGGTCTCTCACTCAGAAAGTAATACACTTGTTCAACGGATTCCCTTTCCATTTGATACATGAATATCAAACAGCAAACAGACCCAATCCAAGTGGGAAAAAAACCTTTTTTTCCATTAGCAAGACCACAATTCTTCCTGCTGTGCTTATCTTGAAAAACATGGAAGGCTTCACCACAAAAGTACTCCAAGACTTCACAATTATCAGCAGTCGACATCAACTTGAGTTTCTACTAATACTCATTTCTGGAATTGCCAAATCTATTATCATCCACTGGTTACTTCCTCATGCAGTATCTCTCCTTATAGAACTATTCCAATTTTTGTCTCATAGGAGCTCCAAACCACAGTACTTAATAAGCTGTATTTTACAACCCAGGTCCCCTTTAAATTAAATGAAAAGGTGTTATAGGTTCTGATGAAAGTCCTTTTGTATCATGATTTCTCAATTCATAACATTATAAGAGGACTTCAGTTTTGTTTCTTAGAGCATTTCTATTCCCAGGCACTCAGTGTTCTGTGGTGTGATCTCCCAGAACCCAAGAGAATTAGCTTCTTTATCAGAAAATCAATGTGAAAACATCCGTCTTTCATCCTTTAGATACGTGGAAAAGAAGCTTTAGAAAAACAAGTTGCATTCATGACCAAAGAGAGGATTTTAAACAAAAACACCCGACCACAATCATTACTAGAGAAGCTGTGTATTTATCATGCTTTTCCCAAGTACCCACTGGGTCAATGGATCAGAGCTACAACATGCATGGTTACAAACGATCAGCATTGGAAGAACATATGTTAGCCTTGCAGTTGCTACAGACGTTGACTAAGGATGAGCTTATGATCATAGTTCAGAACTGTTCAAAGTTTTTAAGTCTTCTGAAGAGTAGCCTGGCAGCATAGCAAAGAAAATAAAGGCGTTCTTGGCCCAGCTTCAAAGCCCTGATACAGAGGCCAAAGAGAAAGAAAATACTACTGGGGCTTCAGAAGACAGTCTTTGATGCAAATGAAGGCGTTAAAAGCAAATAAGAAGCAATCTTAGTTTGAAGAACTCAGAAAATACCACATGAATTTCATCAACAGTCTGGTGAGCCCAAATCTTCTGTCCTGAGCTGGTTTACTTCATACTGCCTAAACCTGCTCCACAGACTGTCCAACATGCTCCTCAACAATCCTTACTATTAGCTGAAAATGAGGAAAGCTGTATTTCAAAGACTCTCCCCTGTTCCTGCATAGCACATAGACTTTACCTGAACACAACAGGCTAATCAGCTTTGGGGACTGCTCAGGGGCCCTCCCAACATCCATCAGTTCTGAAGAAACGGATATAAATTCCACATTACCGGGGGAAAGTGCATGAAATTACGCACTCCCGGTCTATAAGAGAAGACTGATCATGTGGCAAAGCTAACATGAGGCGGCAGATAGAAGGCAAAGGAGTGAAACCATTCAATTTTTAAAAAAGGAAACCGGTCATATCTACATACCACTGCAGGAGTCTGTTTTGGTCAGAAGATAAATGTATAATCCCCATGTGATGCTTCACCAGAAAATACACGTGTGCTAATCCCATACAAGCATATGTATAGATACCTTTGGGTTTAGCATCCAACAATTTTTTTTTTTTTTTTTTTTGCGGTACGCGGGCCTCTCACTATTGTGGCCTCTCCCGTTGCAGAGCACAGGCTCCGGATGCGCAGGTTCAGCGGCCATGGCTCACGGGCCCAGCTGCTCCGCGGCATGTGGGATCTTCCCGGACCGGGGCACGAACCCGTGTCCCGTGCATCGGCAGGCGGACTCTCAACCACTGCGCCACCAGGGAAGCCCAGAATCCAACAATTTTTGTATCTAAAAGCTCTCTCAGATTATTGCTGTTGCTTTCAAAAAGTCATCCCTAAATTAAAAGTGAATCTTTCTTGAATATATGTAATATACACATATAATAAATGCCTTTATCTAAGGGGGGGAAATGTCACCTCCAAAAATAATCTTTTTTAAAAAAAATATGTTGACTCTCTTTTTTTTTTGGCTGTGTTAGGTCTTCGTTGCTGCATGTGGCTTTTTTCTAGTTGAGGCAAGCAGGGGCTACTCTTCATTGTAGGGCGCGGGCTTCTCATTGCGGTGGCTTCTGTTGTTGCAGAGCATGGGCTCTAGGAGCGTGGGCTTCAGTAGTTGTGGCGCATGGGCTCAGTAGTTGTGGCTCACGGGCTTAGTTGCTCTGCAGCATGTGGGATCTTCCCAGACCAGGGCTCGAACCCGTGTCCCTGCATTGGCAGACGGATTCTTAACCACTGCGCCACCAGGGAAGTCCCCAAAAATAATCTTTATCAATAGGAACAACTGATGAAATCAGACAAATTAACATTGCTGAGAAAAACTGTGACTCATGACTTTGGGTTCTGTCTTCCTCTTACATTAACTGTAAAAGTAATGCCTGCTACTCTCCAAATTGATCTATATGCAATCTCAATGAAAATCCCAGCTGCCTTTTGTGCTGAAATTGAAAAGTTCATTTCCTCATTGGCAACCACTGTGAAAAGTAATTTGGCTATATTAAATAAATATGTACGTATCCAAACCCACCAATTCCATACACGAGGGAAATGCTCGTCTCATATGTTGTACAACAGAAAAGAGAAAAACAATGTTGAGTTAAAGAAAAGCAAATTGCAGGAGAATGCTAGTATGAAACCACTCATATCAAGTTTAAAATCATGTTAAATAATACTATAAAAATGCATATACAAGTAGTAAAAGCATAAAAACACATATGAGACAATTAATATAACTTTAAGAAATGGAAAGAAGTGTTATATGGGGCTTCAACTGTATTTATTTTACTTCTTTTTAAAAATCTGAAACTTAAAAACTGACAAAGCTAGGAGCTAGATAAAAAAAGATGTACATATTTTCTGTACTCTTTCAGAATGCTTGAAATATTTTAAATTTAATATTTGTCATAAGAGTCAAAAATTTTAACAGCAAAAGCAAAGGCAACAAAACAAAAGCAAAATTAAAAAGTGGGATTACATCAAACTAAAAAGCTTCTACACAGCAAAGGAAACCATCAACGAAAGGAAAGGCAGGGCTTCCCTGGTGGCGCAATGGTTAAGAATCCACCTGACAATGCAGGGGACACGGGTTCGAGCCCTGGTCCGGGAAGATCCCACATGCCACAGAGCAACTAAGCCCGTGCGCCACAACTACCGAGCCTGTGCTCTAGAGCCCGTGAGCCACAACTACTGAGCCCACGCGCCTAGAGAAGCCACCGCAATGAAAAGCCTGCACACCTCAATGAAGAGTAGCCCACACACTGCAACGAAGAGTAGCCCTCGCTCACCGCAAGTAGAGAAAGTCCGCAGCCAGCAACGAAGACCCAACGCAGCCAAAAAAAAAAAAAATTATTAAATAAGTAAATTTAAAAAGTAAAAAAAAAAGAGGGCTTCCCTGGTGGCGCAGTGGTTGAGAGTCCGCCTGCCGATGCACGGGACACGGGTTCGTGCCCCGGTCCGGGAAGATCCCACATGCCGTGGAGCAGGCCCGTGAGCCATGGCCGCTGAGCCTGTGCGTCCGGAGCCTGTGCTCCACAGCGGGAAAGGCCACAACAGTGAGAGGCCCGTGTACCGCAAAAAAATAAATAAATAAATAAATAAACAAATAAATAAATAAAAGAAAGAAAGGCAACCTACTGAATGGAAGAAAATACTTGCAAATCATATATCTGATAAGGTAAGGAGTTAATATATAAAGAACTCATACAACTCAATAGCAAAAAATCAAACAATCTGATTTAAAAAATGGGCAGCGGATCTGAATAGACATTTTTCCAAAGACATACAAGATGGCCAACGGGTACATGAAAAGGTGCTCAACATCACTAATCATCAGGAAGTGCAAATCAAAACCACAATGACATACGACCTCACACCAGTTAGAATGGCTATTCTCAAAAAGACAAGAAATAAGTATCGGATGAGAATGTTGAGAAAAGGAAACCCTTGTGTACTGTTGATAGGAATGGAAACTGGTACAGCTACTGTGAAAAACAGTATGGAGGTGCCTCAAAAAATTAAAAACAGAATTACCATATGATCCAGCAATTCCACTTCTGGGAATATATTCACGGGAAACAAAAACACTAACTCGAAAAGATATCTGCACCCCATGTTCACTGCGGCACTATTTTACAACAGCCAAGACATGGAAACATCCTAAGTGTCCATCACTGGATGAATGGATGAAGATAATGTGATATATATATATACACACACACACACACACACACACACACACACACACACACACACACACACAATGGAGTATTATCCAACCATAAAAGAGAAGGAAATCTTGCCATTGGGACAACATGGATGGACCTTGAGGGCATTATGCTAAATGAAATGTCAGACACAGACAAATACCATAAGATCTCATTTATATGTGGAATCTAAAAAAAACAAAAAAAGCCAACTCATAGATACAGAAAACAGACTGGTGGTTGCCAGAGGTGGAGCAGTGGGCTGGGGTGCAGGAACGGGTAAAGGGGGTCAAAAGGTACAAATTTCCAGCTATAAAATAAGTAAATCATAGGATGTAATGTACAGCCTGGTAACTATAGTTAACATATTGTACTGTAATATTTGAAAATTACTAAGAGAGTATATCTTAAAAGTTTTCATCACAAGAAAACAAAACTTTGTAACTGTATGGTGACAGATGTTAACTAGACTTCTGTGGCGATCATTTTGGAAAGTATACAAATATTGAACCTTTACACTGTACACCTGAAACTAATATAGTTATATGTCAATTATAGCTCCATAAAAGGTCAAATTTTTAGAAATAAGTACATTTTGCGTTTGTTGTTTCCAGGTCCTGAGAAATAATCTATCATGCATCAAGCTGCCTTTGCTATAGGTAGCATCTGCCTAGATATTTCCTTATCTCTGAGCTAAAAACATTAAAATGATTAAGATAGAGTGCATTATATAACAAAAGCCCACACACCCTCACTATGAAATCTCCACAGGTTCTGAAAATAAATCGATTCATTAAGAAAAAATTCAGAAAGTCTGTCAATTTTAGACCCTACCTGGCCTTGCATTTCCGGTCTTACAGGATATGTACTTGGGTAAGGAGCCCGAGGTCGGGCAGGAGAATTCCAATAGTTGGAATTGTAGCTAGGATATGGTGGCTGCTCCTAGGACAAAAAGGAAAATAGATTCACTTTTACTAACATCCTTACATCATTCTGAAAAGTTGATAGAGGCAGGTATAAGTATCGAAAAAAAATAGGCAATAGACAAAAAGCAATGGAACCCCACTCTAAAATCAGTCATTATTAAAACTGATGCAGATACATGCTCAATCACTTGCCCTAGAACAAAGCAAATATTGACTATTCTTGTGCATAATGCCAATTATAACAAATGATATATCTACTATGTCAAGTTAATTAGCAAAACCAGAGACATTCAATTCCTTTATCTCTCTCCAATCACTAAGCCATCACTAACTAATTTAATTAGTGCAGCACAATTGTAGTTCTTTGCCAGTGTTAAGAAGAGTAGTATAATATTTACCTATCTCAACAACTTTGAAACTTGAAGTAATATTTTAATACTAAACTTTACTTAAAATGCATACACCTTCAATACTCAACTTCTTTGCCTGGCCACACCCTAGTTTTTTCATATTCCTCTACTTTCTGCTATGGCTAAGGTTTCTGCTGGCAGCCCACAGCTAACTCGGAATCAGGAATTACGTAGAATAATTAGCACTCCAAGGAGAAAATCTAGCTACGGCATTAATCTCTACAGCTTTCACTTCACCTCAAAAAGTTAGTGTCATCATTTTCAATAAGCCAATACACTCTGACAAGAAACTAGATCAACTCAAAACTTTTCAGGCTGTTTTAATATATACATTTGTCATCCCATAAGTTGAGTTATTTTGCTCTGAGCTTTATAGTTTAATTTTAAGCTTAAAGAGGATCTTCAAATCTTCAAATATGGTTTCACAAAGAAATTCACTGGCAGTTGTAGTCTCTGAGAATTTAATTATCACCATCTGAGCTTAACTGCACTACTTACCAGTTTCATAATACTTTGTTTTCAAAGCATGCAATTATTCCACATGACATTATACAAGCTGGGCAAGTAACATCTCCCTTACATAATACAGCAACTAGAGCAATATAGAAACTAGCAACTTCAGATCCTAACAACCAAATTTCTCAATCAGGCAAATTCCCCTGACTAATCCCCCCGCTTCCCCCGGTTAAGTGGTATTTGACTAATTAATTGATTTCTCTCTACCAAGAATTTGAATCTTAATTAAAGAGGTGAAAAGACCAGAGTTGAAGCTGACTCACTCCAGCAGTGGTGAACTAACACCTAAATCCCCAGAACTTCCTTGGTTTCTGTCCTTTTCTACTGATCCTCCGAAGTACCCCACACATTTTTACTACCTCTCCACCCACCCTGTCCTCACTCCTTCCTTACTCAGCTTCTCAACACCTTAAATCCCTTACCACTCTTTCCCTCGGATGTTCTCACCTGCAAAAACCTAACCCAGTTTAAACCCAATTATCCACTGGTTCCACATCTGTACTTCACCTAAATATCGGTGCAGAGAAACACAAGCTCTCTGGTTTCACACAAGCAGACACTCAGCACTGCCTAGCAACTACACCACACTTCCTCAGTATGTTCATCCCACTCACACAACAACTATTTCACCTTCTTGTCCCCTCAAATCTCCAGTATCCTCTTATCCTACCCCCTCATTTTTCAACTGATAACTTTATCTCATGTTATACTTAATATGAATCGAATTGGAGGAACAGGTATAAATTCACATATTTTTAAAATGTAATTTAAACTTGTATGCAAAACAAACAAATATGGCTAAGTGACAGCATGCCAGTTTTAAACAAAGGATTTAGGAATTAATGCAAATTCTAGGAACCCATTTGCACTCCTGCCCTCCACCGTGGGCTAGCATATCCCATGTAGGAGCTGTCATTTCAGCCTGAGTCCCAGAACAAAACACGTGAACAAACTTGAGCCCAACCCAGAACCTGGAGATGAGCCCCTGCAGCGACATCACAGAATAAAAGCAAGAAATAAATATTCATTGTTGTAAGCCGCGACTCTTGGAGTTGTGTTTTACTACAGGAAAAATCAACTGATGAGATAACTAAACATCAAATTGGTAACATAACCATATGGAAAAAAGAATTATTTCTAATGACTTTTGCATCATCTTACTTTGACTGTACACACTTAGTGGAATATATTCTAAAGACCAGATGAACTGCAAAGAAACCTAAACTGCATCCACTAGGGAACTGTTAGTCATAACATTGATATTATTATTTGTATTAACAGCTTTATTGAGATATAATTCACTACCATACAATTCGCTCATTTAAAATTGTCGAAGTCAATGATTTTTAGTATATCCATAGAGATATGTGTGATCATCACCACAACCAGTTTTAGAACATTTCAAAACCTGAAAAAGAAACACTGTTCCCTTTAGCTACACCCTCCTATCTGCCATTCCCACAGCACTACACCACCACTAATCTACTTTCCATCTCCATAGATTTGCCTACTCAGGGTATTTCATATAAATGGAATCATATAATATGTGATATCTGGTAACTGGCTTCTTTCACTTAGCATGTTTTTGAGGTTCAGCTATGTTGTAGCATGTATCAGAGCTTCATTCCTTTTTGTAGCCAAAAAATATTCCATTGTATACAGATATCACATTTTGCTTATCCATTCTGGGCATTTGGATTGTTGCCACTTTTTGGCTATTATGAATAATGATGCTATAAACATTCACGAATAACATTTTATGTGGACATATGTTTTCAGTTCTCTTGGCTATATACCTAGAAGCGGAATTGCTGGGTCATACAGTTAACTCTAACAATTTTAAAAACTGGCATTTGTTTTCCAAAGAAGCTGCACCATTTTATATTCCCATCAGCTAAGTATAAGGGTTCTAATTTCTCCATCTCCTCACCAATACCTGTTTTTTCCTGTGGTTTTGCTTGTTTTTATAGTCATCCTAGTGTGTGTGAAGTCATATCTCACTGTGATTTTTATCTGCAGTTCCCTGAGGACCAGTGATGTTGAGCATTTCTTCATGTGCTCATTGGCCATTTGCACACCTTCTTTAGAGAACTGTCTATTCAGATGTTTTGCCCATTTTTAAATTGGGTTGTTTATATTTTTGTTGTTCAGTCTTAAGGGCTCTTTATATATTCTAGATACAAGTCCCTTTTCTGATATCTGATTTGCAAGCATTTTCTTCCTTTTCATTTTCTTGATCGTGTCCCTTGAATTATAAAAGTTCTTAATTTTGACGAAGTCCAATTTGTCTATTTTTTATTCTGTTGGTTGTGCTTTTGGCGTCTTATCTAGGAAACCATTGCCAAATCCAAAGAAATGAAGATTTATCCCTATGTTTTCTTCTAAGAGTTTTATAGTTTTAGTTCTTACATTTAGGTCTATGACCTATTTTGAGTTAATTTTTTAAATATTATTTATTTTTTGGCTGCATCGGGTCTTAGCTGCGGCACGTGAGATCTTTCCCTGTGGTACACCGGCTCCTCGTTGTGGCGCATGGGCTTCTCTCTTGTTGTGGCGCACAGACTCCTCTCTAGTTGTGGGCTCCAGAGTGCATGGGCTCTGTAGTTGTGGCACTCGGGCTCTTTAGTTGTGGCACGCAGGCTCAGCTGCCCCACAGCATGTTGGATCTTAGTTCCCTGACCAGGGATCAAACTGGCGTCCACTGCATTGCAAGATGGATTCTTAACAACTGGACCACCAGGGAAGTCCCTTGAGTTAATTTTTACATATGGTGTAAGGGTCCAACTTTATTCTTTGTATGTGGCTATCCAGTTGTCATGGTACCATATGTTGTGCCATAGACTTTTCCCTCCATTGAATGGTCTTAGCATCCTTGTTAAAAACCAATTGATGGGCTTCCCTGGTGGTGCAGTGGTTAAGAATCTGCCTGCCAATGCAGGAGACACGGGTTTGAGCCCTGGTCCGGGAAGATCCCACATGCCATGGAGCAACTAAGCCTGTGTGCCACAACTACTGAGCCTGTGGTCTAGAGCCCGTGAGCCACAACAACTGAAGCCCATATGCCTAGAGCCTGTGCTCCGCAACAAGAGAAACCACTGCAATAAGAAGCCCGCGCACCGCAACGACGAGTAGCCCCCCACGCACCACAACTAGAGAAAGCCCACGCACAGCAACAAAGACCCAATGCAGCCAAAAATAAATATAAGTAAAATAAATAAATTTTTAAAAAATCAGCTGACCATAGACACTCTCAATTCTATTCCATGTAGACATATAGGTTATGTATGCCTTTTAATTTTTTTCTTGCCCGGTTGCCCTTGCTAGAACCTTCAGTGTAATACTGAATAGAAGTGGCAAGAGCAGATGTCCTTGTCTTGTTCCTGATCTTAAGGGAAAGCATCCAGTCTTTCATCATTAAATATGAGGTTGGCTGTGGGTGTTTCACAGATGTCTTTTATCAGGTTGAGGAAATTTCCTTGAATTCCTAGAGTGTTTTTATCATGAAAACGTTTTGGATTTTGCCAAATGCTTTTTCCACATCTATTGAGGTAATCATAGGGGTTTTGTTTTTTATTTGAATGATATGGTGTATTACATTAATTGATTTTCAGATATTAAACCAACCGTGCATTCCTGGAATAAATCCTATTAGGTCATGGTATATAATTCTTTTTATACATTGCTGGATTCAGTTCACTAGGGTTTTTTTGCGGATTTTTGCACATCCATATTCATAAAAGATATTGGTCTGTATTTTCTTTTCTTGTGATGTCTTTGCCTAGTTTTCCTCTCAGGGTAATAATGGCTTCACAGAATGAGTTTAGAAGTATTCTCTCCTCTTCTGTTTTTTTAGAAGAGTTTGTGAAGAATAGGTGTCAGTTCTTTAAATATTTGACAGATCCATTCAGATTTCCTATTTCTTCTTGAGTTAGTTTTGGTAGTTTGTATCTTTCTAGGAATTGTCCACTTCATCTAAGGTACCTAATTTACTGGCATACAATTAGTCATAATATTCCATTATAATCTTTTTTTATTTCTGTAAGATCAGTAGTAATGTCCCCTCTTTCATTTCTGATTCTAGTAATCTGAGTCTTCTCTCTTTTTTTTCTGGTTCAATCTAGCTAAAGGTTGATCAATTTTGTTGATCTTTTCAAAGAACCAGCCTTTAGTTGAAATGATTTCATCTATGGTTTTTCTATTCTCTATTAACTCATTTCCACTCTTATTTTCATTATTTTCTTCCTCCTGCTTGCTTTAGGTTTGGTTGGCTCATTTTTTCCAGTGTCTTGAGATGGAAGATTAGGTTCTTGATTTGAGATCATTCTTCTTTCTTAATACTGGCACTTATGACTATAAATTTCCCTCTAAGCACTACTACTTTAGCTGCATCTCGTAAGTTTTGGTAATGTTATGTCTTCATTTTCGTTCATCTCAAAGTATTTTTTTATTTCCCTTTTGATTTATTCCTCGACTTGCTGGTTTTTTTAAGACTGTTTTATTTAATTTTGACATATTTATGAGTTGCCCAAAGTTTTTCGGCTATTAACTTCTAATTTCATTACATTATAGTTGGAGAACATACTCTGTATATTTCTATCCTTTTATATTTATTAATATTTGTTTTATGGCTAGTATATGGTTTATCCTGCAGAATGTTCCATGTGTACTTGAGAAGAATGTATATTCTGTTGATGAATGGAGTGTTCTATAGATGTCTGGTAGGTCTAGTTGGTTTACGGTGTCGTGTACATCTTCTATTTCCTTGTTGATCTTATGTCCAGTTGTTCCATCCATTACTGAAAGTGAGGTACTGAAGTCTCTATTATTATTGAATTGTCTATTTCTCCTTTTATTTCAGTAAGCTTTTCCTTTGTGTATTTTGTTGTTAGGTACATATATATTTATAATTGTTATATCTTGCTGATGGACTGACCTTTTCATCATGTTCCTCTTTATCCCTAGTAATATATATATATATTTTTTTTTTTTTTTTTTTGCTGTACACGGGCCTCTCACTGTTGTGGCCTCTCCCGTTGCGGAGCACAGGCTCCGGACGTGCAGGCTCAGCGGCCATGGCTCACGGGCCCAGCCGCTCCGCGGCATGTGGGATCTTCCCGGACCGGGACACGAACCCGTGTCCCCTGCATCGGCAGGCGGACTCTCAACCACTGCGCCACCAGGGAAGCCCCCTAGTAATATTTTTTGTTTTAAAGTTTATTTTGTCTGATATTAGCATAGCCACTCCAGCTTTCCTATAGCTACAGTTTGCATATTTTTCCATCTTTTTACTTTCAAGCCATTTGTGTCTTTAAATCTGAAGTATGTCTCCTGTAGACAGCTGAGAAGGAAAAACCTCCTACTCCTACTTTTCTCCTTTATCCTCACACTGTTACCACACTCAGAACACTTCTGATACCAGATGTGGGGGCGGTTTCCCCCACACCAAGCAATTCTGCAACACCAGCTGGGTGTTCCACAATTCAACTTAATTCTGACACTTTCTATCTGGAGATAGCACCAGATTCCACCGGTTAGGGGCTCAGTCCCATGAGACTACCCACCCCTTACTTCAGATGCCAATTGCAAGTAGTAGGTCCCCAGGTTACCCACAAATTATGTCTGACTCGGCTACAGATTGGAGGTTCCCATGATCTCCTCCCTCTTGGATTTATTTGCTAGTACAGCTCAAAGACCTCAGGGAAATACTTACTTAAGTTTACCAATTTATTAAACGATATGATAAAGGATACAGATGAACAGGCAGATGAATAGATACATAGGGCAAGGTCTGGGAGGGTCCTGAGCACAAGAGCTTCTGTCCCTTTGGAGTTAGCTGTGTCACCCTCCCAATATGTGAATGTGTTCACCAACCTGGAAGCTCTCTGAACCCCATACTATTGGGATTTTTATGGAGGCTTCCTCATGTAGGCATGATCAACCCCTCTCCAGTCTCTAAAGAATGGGGAATGAGGCTGAAAATTCCAAGCTTCTAATCATGAGTTGGTCTTTCTGGTGACCAGCCCTATCCAGGAGCCATCCATGAAAACACCGAGAGTTGCCTCATTAGTATAAAAGACACTCCTGTCACCCAGGAAACTCCAGTGGATATAGGAGCCCTGTGTCAGGAACCAGGTTCAGACACCAAATACTAGAACAAAAGATGTTCCTAGTGCTCTTATGACTTAGGAATTTACAAGGGTTTCAGGAGCTCTACGCCAGGAACCTGGGGCAGAGACCAATATATATATATATTTTCCCATTATCTCACACTGCATATAGTTGCATCTTCTTTTTTTCAATCCAGTCTGACAGTCTCTGTCTTTGATTGGATTGTTTAATCTATTCACACTTGATGTTATTATTGATATAGTTGGATTTACATCTGCCATTTTATTTTTCTGTTTTCTATATCTCATGTTTGGTTTTGTTCCTCTATTCTTCCTTTACTGCTTCTGCATTAAGTGAATATTTTCTAATGCAGCTTTTTAATTTCTTTAATGAGTATATATAAATATATGTATTACATAGATGTATATATATGTCGATCTTTCCTCGACCACACCTAGCTGTTAAAGCTCCACAAATTTCCAGCTAATTTCTTTACTGTTTACTTGGGACATAAATTGCTCTACAAACTGATCCAATCAAATCTGGGCTCCTTGGAAGGGACACCTCCCAAAGTCAGTGTTTGAGATGTGTTCCGACCCCAGAGGGCCCCTCCCAGCGATCTCTTTCCCTAGTTCTCTCCAGCAAACTGGCTGGCCTGCAGCCCAGTCTGTATCTGCAGTGAACCTACTGATCTCCCAAATGCCTTTCACGACACCCTCCACAGTTTTTGAGAACATCCTTTGGCTTCAGCTTCTCCATATTCTGATGCAAATAAAGTCAGTTCCTTTGGGAAAAGATTAGGAGCTACCGGTTTTACAGCCTGCGTCTGCCTCCAGATAAAATGTCTGAGCTACACTCTGCAGTTGGGCTGGGGACAATGGTGTGCTTCTCTGAGAGACACCCCTGCTTTAAAAGCTGAGCATCTGGGGGGAAAGGGCAGTAGCCTCAGACCTTCCCAGCTTGCCTTACAAGCCAGGGTAAGGGTGAGCAGAGCCCCAGTGTTCTCAGCAGTGCCCTACCCAAGGTAAAGCCTCCATTCCACAGGTAGGGACAGGGCATGGGTGGGATCCACCACTATTGGCCACACTTGCCCAGAACGTGGCCTCTGCAATAGTAGCTGGGGGCAAGATAAGCAATGTCGATGTGCTGCCCACCCAGGAGGACTGGGACCTGGGGAGCGAAGAAGCTTTGTTTTATTTGCCGCTCCAGGCTAATGGAGTTTCTCTCTCACTGAGCTGGGGGTTGGGGGGTGGGAGAGGTGGAGGATGGCACAGAATCTCACTGTTCTTACCGAGTTCGAGTAAATTTTCTAAAATAAATTTTTCCTCATTTGCTAAATTCCTTAAGACCATTTCTAGAGACTTTAATTTGGTTGTTTTTAAAAAATATTTTTCACCAGTTTCACTGAGGACTGGGCCCACAGAGCTCCTCATGCTGTCATGCCAGAGCTGCAACCTGGCATTATTTTGAACTTATTTTATATATTATTGTAGGATTGTACAAGTATTTGTAATTACCTTAATATTGTTAGGAACCAAAATTTTCCATACAAAAGTAATAAATACAATCTAAGAAGTAAAAATAATCTATGACATTAAATTTGAATTAACACAAATATGAACTTATTTATTTTTCTATTTTAAAATATTAATACTTATTCACAACATTGTAAATCAACTTCACTCCAACAAAATTTTTTTTTAAATACTTATTTTATATAACTCTGTCCATTGAAAAGGTTTAGAAGCAATGACAACACAACAGCAATCAGTATACCTAGCACCCAAATGTAACTTCTGTACCAGTTATTAAGGTACCGGCCCTCAGCTCCAAACACAGCATTCTGTAACTGGCTCTGAGATGCAGGACCAGGAGTCCGCAAACATTTCTCTTTGCCACTTGCTTACTATTTGGTTCTGCCAATAGGGGGCACTAGGTTAGAGGAGGGGAGAATGGACTTGCTCCCTCCTGTTTGCTCACCTGCTTCCCATTCCTGCCAGTGCCAGCCCAGCAAAGCCCCTCAACCTGGGGGCAGCGTCAGTCAGCAGAGTCTGCAGACTCCTGGTTTCCCGAGAACTCCCTCACAGGTACCAGCACCAGCTCGGCAGTGTCTCCTCGGTGCCAGCTATACCACGCCATTCTTCCAACTTTCCAGGTTCTCACACCCCCAACCTCTTCTCTTTATTCCCCAGCCCCAGGAATTGAGGCTGTTTCCTGCAGTAACTATCTTCTGTGTTACATTTTCTCTTTTTACCTTTTCAGATCTCCAATACCCACTTAACTAATTTCCTAAATCAAATTCTCTCTTTTCAAAGAACTAGTGTAGGTTCTGTTTTCCTGCCTGGATCCTGACAAATATAGCTTCTAAATAAAATTCTCCAATTAAAAAACAAAACAAAACAAAAACAAGGTTTCTTAAAAGAATGGCTGATTATAACATCTGGGCCAGACTATACAATAAGCCTGGCATATCTTGTACCAGAAATCAAAGAAGCTGTCAAAAATCAATGGGTCATGTCAAAAGGACTTAGAAGCCAAGAAGAGGGGGCTCCCATTGGCATCATATGGGATCATTTAAGCAATAAAAGAATGACAGCAACTGATTGAGACACATTCAAAATACTTAATATATGTATGTGTACACATAAATACATATATGTTATGCAAATGAGTTCATAAAATACTTTAAAAAACAGTAAGAAACACAGTTCCCTTTCTGTAATTTTAATGGGGTTTAGAGGTGAATAAAAATTAAATCTTCCATCTTATCCTAGGAGTCCTTTTTTTTTTTTTTTTTTTTTACGGTACGCGGGCCTCTCACTGTTGTGGTCTCTCCTGCTGCGGAGCACAGGCTCCGGACGCGCAGGCTCAGCGGCCATGGCTCGCGGGCCCAGCCGCTCCACGGCATGTGGGATCTTCCCGGACCGGGGCACGAACCCACGTCCCCTGAATCGGCAGGCGGACTCTCAACCACTGCGCCACCAGGGAAGCCCTAGGAGTGTCCTTTTTTTAAAAGATGGATAAATATTTATACCTTGATTGTGGTACTGGTTACATAACCATATGCGTTTGTCAAAACTCACAGAACTACACCTTAAAAATGGTAAAATTAACAATATGTAAATATATCATAATTTTTATATGAAAAAAAGAATGTCCTCAATGAAGCAGTAAAAATTATTAATTTTATTAAGTCTTAATTAAAAAGACTGCCTTTGCTTTTTTTTTTTCCCCTTTTGGACAAAATGGAACAAATCTAAAAATATCCCCAGTAACAATCAAAGTCTGCAGCTCAAGGCCCTTTTAACATGACACTAATTCTATGAAATAGCGTTTGGTTTCACAGGAAGCTGGCTGAAGTTGACAGCTGTTCTATAGACCAAATTGCCAATTTTATCATGTGCCAAAGTCTCTCCAAACATTTTATGTGCTGTCTGAAACTAGACAAAGGTGATGATGTAAACTAAACAAATATAAAAGGTTTTCACAAGTGGGAATAATGTGAATTAAAGTTTTTATGACAAAGGAAATGTGATTAAAATTATGCAAGAACATAATAAATTTATTTACTTTCTTCTCTTTTGAGAAGAAATACCTATATCTCAGGTGAAGGCTGGAGTCAACACCTTTCATGTTTATCATAGAACTATCTAGTCCCATTTATGAAGTGGATGTATGGTTTACAAAGTCACTTGCCACCATGCCTCCAAAAAATAACCCCAGCCCAAGCAAATCTAACAGTAGAGGAATGTCAGTAGTGCTGGTACTACCAAATATCCATTTACAAGTTTGTTTATATGTTTTGTAAGAATTAGACAAAAAAAATTATTAGAAAAATACATGACAAATTATTTTTATAGCGATATATTCCAAAATCACTAAAAAACACTTTACGCTCCTGTACTGTCCATCATCACAAATTTCTCAGCTTTAACCTCATTTGGGTCTCTTCCGTGCTTCCCTACAGTGCCTCCTTTCCCCCAGCACCTGCTTCAACATTTACCATATCAAGCTCCCAGTGTATCCCATCCCACTTCCTTTACCCTCAGATGACCTAGCCTCCTTCTTCATCAACAAGGACATCAAGAGCCAGGAACTCCTCCAATGCCCCTCTCCTACAACTCAAAGCTTCCTTTCTCCCCCTCTAGCTGTGGAAGGGGTTTCTCAGCTCTTCCTCACTTCTTAATCCACTTCTCCCCAAGCCATATTCCATCCTTTTGTTAGTATCTTTTTTCTCAATCTACTAGCTTACTCTCATCAATTAAGTCTATCTGGTCTATTGTGTCATTCAAAGATTGTGTTTCCTTATTTATTTTCTGTATGGATGATCTATTGGTGTTAAGTGGGGTGTTAAAGTCCCCCACTATTATTTTGTTACTGTTGATTTCTGCTTACAAACATCCTCAAGCCACCTCATCCTAAAAATTCTTCCCTCAATCCTTGTTCCCAGTCAAGTGACCACCTTCTCATTTGCTAACAGTTTACACCACTTCTATTGCCATCCAAACCCCCCATTCATTACTTAAATACTGTTTTAAACTCCCACCACTAAAATCAATGATACCTCTTTAATTGCCAATCCAACTTCTTCTCTCCGGTCCTCATATCACTCACCTGCAAAATAACTGTGGCCTCGCTTGGTCTGTATCACATGACGTTCTGATTTTCCTTCTATCCAAGTATTCTCGCTCAGTGTCTTCTGGGTCCTCTCTCTCTCTCACCCATCCTAGATCTCAAAGCTCTCCAATGGCAGCATAATCTGGTTCGGTAATTCACGTATGCTTCCATTTGATGACTCTCAAATCACTGTCTCCAAGCCCTGTCTCCCTCCTGAGCCCCACATCTATTGTTTTGTTCCCAGACAACAACTCCTCAACACCACAGACTCTAAAATTGGACATCAAAAAACCACAAAACAAAAACAGAAAATCACAGACGTCTCTCTAATCAATCACATACATTGCATCAAGAGCTTGGCTCTCAGTAACCACCGTCACTAACTGGCTTTCAGCAGAAATGAAATAAAGGCAGTACATAAACACTTGGCAAGTCTTTGTATTTTTTTTTAAGCTCCTCTATTAACCAATCACTAGTTCTTTTGGTACAAAACTAAACCAGGGCTTCGCTGGTGGCGCAGTGGTTAAGAATCCGCCTGTCAATGCAGGAGACACGGGTTCGAGCCCTGCTCCAGGAAGATCCTACATGCTGCGGAGCAGCTAAGCCCTTGCGCCACAACTACTGAGCCTGTGCTCTAGAGCCCGTGAGCCACAACTACTGAGCCCACGTGCCACAACTACTGAAGCCCACGTGCCTAGAGCCCGTGCTCCGCAACAAGAGAAGCCACCGCAATGAGAAGCTTGTGCACCGCAACGAAGAGTAGCCACCGCTCACCACAACTAGAGAAAGCCCGCGTGCAGCAACAAACACCCAACGCAGCCAAAAATAAAATAAATAAATAAATAAATAAATTTATATATATAAAAAACTAAACCATACATATCTTCCCATAAAAACCTGTTCCTCTTCTTTGTCATTCCTATGAAATCTTTAATCCTATGAAATACTAAAAATTCAGAATTACCTTCTGTTTCTCCTGCAACCCTCACTTGCAGTTGATACACACCTTTGAAAATTTTTTGAGGGACTTCTCTGGTGGCGCAGTGGGTAAGACTCTGCACTCGCAATTCAGGGGGCCAGGGTTCAATCTCTGGTCAGGGAACTAGATCCCACATGCATGCTGCAACTAAGAGTTCGCATGCCACAACTAAGGAGCTCACATGCTGCAACTAAGGAGCTGGCGAGCTGCAACTAAGGAGCCCACCTGCCACAACCAAGACCTGGTGCAGCCAAATAAATTTAAAAAAAAAAAAGAAAAAAGAAAATGTCTTTCGAATCTATGTAACTTGGTTTTTTAAAATATGTTTTTCAATTATTTTTATTTATTTATTTATTTATTTATTTTTGGCTGTGTTTGGTCTTCGCTGCTGCACACAGGCTTTCTCTAGTTGCAGCGAGCGGGGGCTACTTTTCGTTGTGGTGCCCAGGCTTCTCATTGCAGTGGCTTCTCTTGTTGCAGAGCATGGGCTCTAGGCACGTGGGCTCAGTAGTTGCGGTGTACAGGCTTAGTTGCTCTGCGGCATGTGGGATCTTCCCGGACCCGGGATCAAACCCGTGTCCCCTGCATTGGCAGGTGGATTCCTAACCACTGCACCACCAGGGAAGTCCCCTATGTAACTTGTTTTGAAACACATCCAAAAAATAAGATAGATACATGTGATAAACATAGTAAGTGCTAACCATAGAATCTAGGTGGTGGATATATTGGTTTTCACATACAATTTCAACTTTTCTAGATGTTTGAGAATTTTTATAATAAAATGTTGAAAATAAACCTGTCTACATTCAGGCATTGTTGAAACACATGCCCTTTTTGTTTCTTTTCTGACCTAATTGGGAGCCTAACTAAGCTGTCTCCCCAAACCCTCCCACTGTAGCTGTCCTCCAAGATGGCTCCCAAAGACCCCTGCCTCCTGCATTCACACGCATGTGAAGTGGCCTCCCACACTGTACTGGGGCTGGTCTCCACGACCAGTAGTATACGGCAGAAGTGATGGTGGATCACTTCCCAGCTTAGGTTAGAAGAGACTGCAGCTTCCAGCTTGCATCTCAGCACTCTCTCAGATGACTCGTTCTGGGGGAACACGTAAATCCCCCAGGGATCTGGTTAAAATGCACATTCTGATTCGGCAGGTCTGGGGCAGAGCCTGAGATACAGCATTTCCAACAAGCTCCTAGGTGATGCGTATGCTGCTAGTGTAGGAATCAAACTGCAGTGCTGCAAGTATAGCTAACAAGGTAAGAAAAGAAAGAACACAGGGAGAGGTTCTCCGTTTTTTCCCCTGCAATATTTAAATAGGTTAATATAAAGTCAAGCCTTTGTAGTGGTTCAGTGCAACATCATCTCAATACATTCAATTCTGCCGAGCAATGCTTCTCAAACATGAACGTGCATATGAATCACCTAAGGATCTCATTAAACTGCAGCAGCAGTAAGACTGGAGCAGGAGAGATTTTGCATTTCTAACAAACCCCCAAGTGACACTGAAGCTTCTGGTCCACGGCCCACACTTTTTAAGGAGTAAGGTTTTATTTTTTTTTTTTAATATTTATTTATTTGGATGTGCCAGGTCTTAGTTGCAGCACGTGGGATCTTTTAGTTGCAGCACATGGGATCTAGTTCCCTGACCAGGGATTGAACCCAGGTCCCTGCATTGGGAGCGTGGAGTCTTAGCCCTGGACCACCAGGGAGTTCCAAGAGTAAGGTTTTAAAAGGCTGCTATACCTTTTTTTTTAAGTCTGACATGTTTTATTATATAAATATGTAAAATTTACATGGCAAAAACCACAATAAAGTCAAAAGATAACGAATTTAGAAAAAAATTTGCAACACGTGTGACAACATGTTTATCTTTTTTTTTTTTTTCATGTTTATCTTTTTTATTAGTTTCCTATTGCTGCATAAGAAATTATCATCCAGGGACTTCCCTGGTGGTCCAGTGGCTAAGACTCTGCGCTCCCAATGCAGGGGGCCGGATTTCGATCCCTTGTCAGGGAACGAGATCCCCCATGCCGCAACTAAAGATCCCACGTGCTGCAACTAAAACCCGATGCAGCCAAATAAATAAATATTTAAAATGTAAAAAAACCTATCATCCAACACTTTTCAAGTTTCAGAAACGTCACCCTGAAAGACAGACTCTTGAAATGGTTTACAAATGCCCATTACACATTCCAGCTTTAAGCCCAATCCCTCCAGCACCATCACCCACCCTGTGTGCACACCTGTACTCAACCAATACCTGACAACTCCCTGCACAATGTTAAGATCTTAACTTCTCTAACCTTAACCTGAAAACACACTTTTGTTTTGATGACATAGCAAGCCCGGACAGTCGTCAGTTCAGCAGTCCTTCCCCTTTCCCTTCAAGTGAGCCTCGGTCTAGTTTGCCTACCTATACGCTAAGCATTTCATCTTTCTACTCTGTCATGGGGCTGAAGTCCCACGGCTACTTATTCCACATTTAGACAGAAATTATGGACCTTTCTTCACAATTAACCTCTCACTACATGTTTTTACTCATACAATTTTTAAAGATATACCATAAAACCCACCTTTTAAAGTGTACAATTCAATGGTCTTTAGTATATTCAGAGTTGTGCAATCATCATCATCACTAATTCCAGAATATTTTCATCTTCCCCAAAGGAAACCCCATACCTTTTATCTATCTTCCCCAATGTCCCCAGGCCCCCAGCCCCTGGCAATGACAAATCTTTGTCTCTACAGATTTGCCTATTCTGGACATTTCATATAAATGGAATCATACAATATTTGGCCTTTGTGACTGTCTTCGTTCATGTAGCATATTTTCAAGGTGCATCCATTTGTAGAATGTCTCAGTACTTCATTCCCTTCTATGGCTAAACAATTTCATTGTATGAATATACCATATTTTATCAGTTCTTCAGTTGATGAGCATTTGGGATATTTCCCTTTTTGGCTATGATGAATAACGCTGCTATGGACATGCGTGTGCAAGTTTTCATGTGGACGTGTTTTCAGTTCTCTTGGGTGTATACCTGGGAGCAGACTTGCTGAGTAATATCCTAGCAGTATGCTTAACGTTTTGAGCAACTGCCAAAACCACTGAACCATTTTACATTCCCACCAGCAATGTTTAGAAATTTCATTATCACATTTTCAACCAATGAGGATGTTGTAATTCCTGAAGCAAAGGAGACGTATGCCCCCACCGTATAACGATAATTCTCTACGAAGAATATTGCATTAACAAAACAGAAGTATATTTCTGGCACGACGACACAGAATAAAATGTTCAAGGTCCGAATATACTGAGTAAGCGAGTTAACCTTTCACAGCCAGCAGTTCTTTCACCGTAAAGTAGGAACGCTGTGATGACACTTACGTTGCAGTCACCGTTAAGATGAAATAAAACAATCCAAGTAAAGGTGCTTTCCTACACTGATTATCCGTGATCCAATGCGGGGCAGAGCTTTAGGGGCAAAGGGCTAAATGCCCAGTTCCCTCTCCTTCCCTCACGTTCTTTCCCAGCGGGAGGGGTTGCTGAGTGACGGAGGAGGCTGCAGCCACCTCTCTCCTCGGGGAGAGCCGACCTGACGAGCCACGCAGGAAAAATTGTTAGGACTCGAAAAGCAAGAGCCGGGCCACACCAGCCCAACCTCGTCCCCAGGCAAGAGATTCGCAGCCTGCTACTCAGCTTCGCAGGTCAGCGCAGGATCTTCTTTCCTCCTTTCATGGTAAGACATTTATTATGGTTGAAGCAGAAGACGAGGGGCAAAGAGAACACAAGCAAACCAACCCCCCCCACCCGCGATCTTAGTCTCTGTCTCTCCAAAGACCCCCTAAGGAAAACACAGGAAACACGATTCATTACAAACTCTTGGAGGTGTATCAATCCCAATGGCCCTCACCCCCCAAAGACTACCCTGTCGGACCCCCCTGGGACAGATGGCGCAAAGCTTACCTGGTGGCCTCCTCCAGCGCGACCCGGCTCCGACCAGGCGCCTCCAGAGGGATAGTAGCCATCGCCTCCTCCGCCTTCTCCCGGCCAGGTGGTCTCAGCCGGGCCGCCCCCGCGCACTCGCCAGGAAATGGGAGGCTGGGGGGGTTCGGGGCGGGGAGGATATATGGGCGGAGGTGGGTGCACGGGCACATCTCCACCCCCAGGCCCGTAGTAGCGCCCATAAGACGGACCGTCACTGGGGCCGTAGCCCGAGCGCCTCAAGGCCGACATCGGCTCCACTGCCCCCGGGCGCTTCCCGCCCCCCAAGGCCGGCCCATTGCGCAGGCGCCTGCGGGGGAGCGCGACTGGACCGCAGGGAAGGGGTGGTCGGCCGGCAACAGCCAATCCCAGGCCGGGTCCCGCCCCCTCAGCTTCCGCGTCCTGAGAGAGGAAGGACGGAGGTCCGTGGCTCTGGGGTCTGGGAAGCAGGAAAGCGAGGGGCGGCACCGTGTTCCTTTAAAAGGGAAAACACTTTTCCCCACTGTCTATCCAATCTAGATTCCTCTTCCCCTCTTATCAGGGTTGCGGAAAGCGTATCCCAGGACCGCGCTACGGCCCCGCCTCTTCTTGAGGACGGGCACGTGATGCCGGAAGTGGGTGGGGGTAATATGGTGGCGTTTCCGGCAGGCCCCGGCTACTGAAAGCCGGGGCGAGGAGTTGGTCCGTGTCCGGATTCCTGTCCCGGTCCCGCCGAGGCGGCGACTGCGATAGGAGGAAGGACGTGTTGGACGCGCTGGCCCACCGCCACTATACATTGCAGCCTTATCTCAACTCAAAATGAACTATATGCCCGGCACCGCCAGCCTCATCGAGGACATCGACAGTGAGTAGTTCGTCTCCTCCGAGTGAAGTCTGGGGTGAGACCCTTCTTCCCAGGAGGGTGCCTCTTAGGAGGGAGCTCATAGAATGAGTCTGGGCTGGGGGCGGTGTGTTTTTAAGGTTCTGGACGTCCGGCGTTGGCATCTTCCACAGGATGCAGGAGCCACGGGACACACCGTTTGCCCACCTCCTAGCCTGCTCCCTGTATCCTGTCTCTCGCAGCCTTCACCGGCCCCCGGGCAAGCTGTAGAATTCACTTCTGCTTTTCAGGGATGCGGCTGCTGAGGCCCAAGTGTGAAAGTTGGCCGCCTCCCCGGTGCATCATCTCCCACCTGCGGCATTTCGAAGTACCAGGTGGTTACTGGTGGATGAATGAGAATTCTTAGAGAAAGGATTCTTCAAGAAACGAAAAGAGTAATACAACAGCAGTTGGACTTAATTAGCACTAAACATAGGATTTATGCTGTGTGGCCGTTTGCAATCTTTTACCGTTGAGGGTATTTAGACTTTAGGGTTATGGTAATGGAGACCACTACCGGACCAGGTATTGCTTTTTCCAGAAAGACTTGAGTCACTCACTTCAAACTTACTTTTTTCTTCTGTTAGACAGTTTTCTCTCGCATTTATTAAGAGCTCCCTTATTCCTAGTCACTGTCCTGAAGAGGAGCTCACTTCTGTACAGTTGTCTTTCCTTTTTCCAAACTCTCATCTGTGAATTATTCCTTAAACATTTTTAAAGTCTCAATCGTGTGATCTGTCTCATTAACTTGTAATTGCTGCAAAACGGTTTACACACAGTTCCAAACAAGTTACAGGAATCTCAACAGTTACTATGTATGTAAATTAAAGAGTGAGTTTATGATTAAATTCTCTTCCTGTCGTTTGAAATCACTTTTTAGATCCAAATTAGTGATTTTGCTATTGAAGGGAAATGTAGGTTGGACCAAAGTCATGTATGAATAACCACTGTACAAGCCTGTCTGTAATGGGTGATGAAATCCTCAGTCTTAGTTATCTGAGGATGCCCTTTTGCCCTCACCTCTCTTGTTATGTATCTGAATTATTTGAGGCCCCTAACACATCCTGCCATTCTACTAAAAATAATTGCTTTTCTCAAGCCTCTAACCCCTTTTGTGCAGATTCCAAGCTCCTCCTTTACTGAAAGATTTGAAACCATTTCATATGCACCCTTCACTGTGACATTCAGACACTCTCCTCTCCTCAGTCTTTCTGTATTTTCACCCATCCTCTCATTTGAATAGGAAGTATTCCTCCCTTTCAGTTTGTGTCTTATTTCTCTTTCCTTCCACTGCTTCTGGAACCTTCTTCCATTAATATCCTGTTGCTCTCATATCCTCTCTCGCTCCCGCTCTGAATCCTCCCCTTCATGTATGTTCTTGTCTGTCGAATTTTTTCTCAGTTGTGTTTCACCATCAAATTCCTATCCCTTTTTTCACATCTTTACCCCCAAACCTCTTGAGTAGTCTCCCATTTTAACTCTACTTCCTGACCACCTGCAATAGACCACCTACCTCTATTACCCCTGCAATCTGATTTCTTTTGTCAACACACTACTGAAACTGCAGTCTTAAAGACACCTTCTGATGCACTTCTCCGAGCTCTTCCGTCTCCTCTGCAACACTGTGATAACGTTACCACGGGATTCTTCATTTTCTTGATTTCTCCAACACTGGTACTTGATTTTCTTACCTCTGCAACCGTTATTGTTCCCTAAAATAGATGGACACTTAGGTCCCATCTTTAGCTTGCTTCTTTCTTTAAATCTCTAGGAGGGCTCCTGGACTTTAATTATTATATCACCTCTTTGTGGACTTATTCAAAAACTGCTGCGATCCTGACTTCTTTGGCCAGTCTTACATCTCCAGTTGCCAGTTGACATTTCTACATAGGTGTCCTGATACCACTTCAGAATCACTACAGCTAATCACCTTCCACTGAGCTTGCTTCTTTTACTCCCAGCTCTTGGTAAATGGTCCTCCCTGACATGATGACTCAGAATTCCTACATCTTCTTTAACTCATCTCTTCAGCACCCCACTCTCTCACACATACCCACATATACAAACACACTTGGCTGACAAATCCCATCCCTTATAACTGCAGTGTCTTGGTCCTCCCATCCTGTACCTTCCCATCTCTCCCCTGGTTCAGGTCTCTTCTTCATGTCTCAGACTCTGGGTCTAGCCTCAAAACCGTTCTCTCTTTTCTGCCAGTTTAATCTTCAGAGTTTTCTTGTTCCCAGGAAAGTCACATCCAGACTCAGCCTCTGCTCCCAGGACTTCTCTGACTTCATCTCCTGTTATTTCCCTTCACACCCTCAACTTTTCGCCAGACATTTGGATACATAGCTCTTTTTTCTTCTGCCTCAATTACAGATTTCCCTCCTCTTCCCTTTCCCTGTCACTCTTCCTATGGCCAAAAATGTCCAACTCAGATACCTGCTCCAGCTAGATACAGTTTCTCTCAGTCTCACATAATTAAGATTTGCTCTCTTGTGGTGCTTAATTATAGACCCAGAAAGCCTATAAATTCCTTCAGGAAAGAATCACTGTCTTGTTCCTCTGTTCTGCATCTAGAAAGTACTTTATCTGTGGCATTAAGGAACAAATGAATGACTTTGGCTACCTATTCTAGTGACGGGCTGACTATCATTCTTCAGTGTCAGCTCAGGGTCACCTCTTCAGAGAGCTTTTCCCTAGCCACCCTCTCTTCAGTAGCTTCTTCCCCTCTTTTTCTCATTCTGCTATCTTGTTTATTATTCCGCTAGACTACGCGCTATAGGGCATTTTTAAAAATTTGTTTGACTTTCTCCACCAGGAATATAAGTTCCATAAGGTTGGTGACTCTAAATGTTATTCTGTACCGCAGCGGTCCCTAACCTTTTTGGCGCCAGGGACCGGTCTCACGGAAGACAGTTTTTCCACGGACTGGGTGGCGGGGCGGGGGACAGCTCAGGCGGCAATGTGAGCTGTGGGGAGCCATGGGGAGCGGCAGATGCAGCTTCGCTCACTTGCCCACCTCTCACCTGCTGTGCGGCCCCGGTTCCTAACGGGCCTCGGACAACAGTCCACAGCCCAGGGGTTGGGGACCCCTGCTCTACTCTATATCTAGGCCCCAGAACAGCACATAGCTCTCCATAAATTTTATCGAACTTTTGCTCTAGTTTTATTATCAGTGTCCTCATTCTGCATGTCTGAGGTATTTATTTTATTTAAAACCTTCCCTGATTCCAGAGTTTGAAATAGCAGCTCTCCATCTCGGTTGAGGGGAAAATAATTCTTGAATTAAGATCATAAAGATCACCTAGATTCAATTTCCAAATTTGCAGGTATGGAAACTGACATGACACTGAGAGGGTTTAACTGTCAAGCATCAGCATCTAGAACCAGTCGGTCAGGCCCCCTGACTACGTGCCCAGTCCTTCCCCACTCTGCCGCCTCCTCAGATTCTTCCATCACCAGTCTTCTCATCTAAACACCGTGCTGCCGGGGTCATCCCTCTAATTCCTCAGTGAACTCTGCCTTAAATACACTGGAAGAAGTAGTAGAGCTTAATCTGCTATGAACTTTGTTTTTGTTGTTACCCTGTAAACTCACAGGCTAATGGACTTCTCATTGCAGTGGCTTCTCTTGTTGCAGAGCACGAGCTGTAGGCACATGGGCTTCAGTAGTTGTGGCTCGCGGGCTCTAGAGCACAGGCTCAGTAGTTGTGGCGTACGGGCTTAGTTGCTCCGCGGCATGTGGGATCTTCCTGGACCAGGGCTAGAACCCGTGTCCCCTGCACTGGCAGGCAGATTCTTAACCACTGCACCACCAGGGAAGTCCCAACAGTGCATTTTTTAAAGATCTTTTTCCCTCTCCCCAGAAAAGCACTTGGTCCTGCTTCGAGATGGAAGGACGCTTATAGGCTTTTTAAGAAGCATTGATCAATTTGGTACGTATTAGTCACGGACTTCTCCTGTACTCTGGATAATAAGAGCTGCCCACTGTATTTTTGTGTTGTTTCATATCGAAGTTTGTCTGCAACTTTTTTCACGTGTCTGGCATAATAGAATATTGGTTTGAATCATTACATCATTGTTTTCTAAATTACAATTAGGTGGTTCAAAAGCTTGTGTTTACAAGCTTGTATTTCTAAAACTGGTTTTCACTAGAACATGCGCTGACAGTGTTTTGGACTATTTTTTATTTTCCCCATTAGAGGGAGCCAGATGATAGAAATAAACTCAGTCCACTGAAAAGGCTGCTCATTTGTACATTGGCTTGGGTGCGACTACTCTTCAAAGCAGTTCCTGCCCTGAAGGTAATCCCTCCCTGTCCAATGAAAAGTGGGTCAGAGGCCTTTGCTGAAGCTTTTTAGGGACCCCCAACATTAAGCTCAGGATTTTATACCTTGGGATACATTAGACTCAAGGTCTTGGGCTTGGTTTTGCCTCCTGCATTTTTCTAAAGAGACCTTATATTTGCTTCTGTCTTAAGGAACTTCTCAGTTCATATCAGCATTTGCTGGACATCTGCATAGGTCAGTGGCTTTGGGCCTGAGGAAAAACAACATAATTGAAACACATGTAAGAATTATAGACGATAAGAGCACAGATACCGCATTTCTTCACGTAAGACAAACAGCACCAATTGGAAAAGGAAAATGAATTATTCTTCACAGATTGTGGTTCTAAACCTTAAGTCAAATTCATCAGACTACATGAGGGAAAAGTGGTAAATAGTGGCTTTACTCTCACATTACCAGATTATGGTTATCTGACAAAGGGAAAAAATAGGTTACCGTTATATCGTAATCCATGAGTACCTACATTGGGTTAAATGAATCCTAAGTACTGAAACAAAGTTAAATCTTCGGTAAATCATCACACACACATACCCACGCAACATAGAAAAACGTTTTCCTTCCAAATAAACCCAGAGTTTTAATTTCTGCAGTTGTTTGGGCTTTAGAGTTTTCCAAGTGCCCTGTCATTTATATTTTCTTATAGCCATGTTGATATTAGCAACTAACTCATAAGGAATTTAATTTTCTTCATTTATTTCCACCATCCTCCTTATTAGTGCAACATAATCCCAAATACTCTGTTTGCAGCTGTTTAAAAGTCTCCTAAGTGGTTTGTCTCAATGTAATAGGAAGAGATTGTTTGAAATTTTAGCTTTTTCCAGAACTAGAAAGTTTGAAAGTCATGTACAGCTAAATCTTTTCTACTCAAAATAACTGATTAATTGAGTAATGGACCTTTACCTATAAAGTAATTTGAACTAAATATCTTTGTTTCTTCCCTGTACACTTATAGCTAACTTAGTGCTACATCAGACTGTGGAGCGTATTCATGTGGGCAAAAAATACGGTGATATTCCTCGAGGGATTTTTGTGGTCAGAGGAGAAAATGTGGTCCTACTAGGAGAAATAGTAAGTGAAAACTGTTAAGCTGCTATGGCTCTCGATAATCATGCCAGTTAGGTTTCTTTTTTGTCTTTTCAAGAAGGAAAAAATATATTTTCCACCTTCACCCAGCTTCTCAAGGAAACCACCCAATTAGCTTAGGAAAGCTACATTGTAAAAGGAAAGCTACAGAGAGCAATTAACTTTGTTTCAGTGCCTCCTGGCATTTTAAAGATTTTGATCCCATTAGCAGCAAAATACCACTGATTTTTACCTGATACCATAAAAAATACTGTCCTACATGGGAATTCCCTGGCAGTCCAGTGGTTAGTACTCCCGATCTCACTGCCAAGGGCCCGGGTTCAATCCCTGGTCGGGGAACTAAGATCCCACAAGCCACACGGAGCAGCCATAGATATATATATATATATAAATATATATATGTAAATACTGTCCCACACAAATGTGTTCGTTAGTATGTTGTTATTGTATCTCTAATAGCAGAAAATTGAAGCTTGATATCTAACAGGAGAAGAATAATTCAGTGAAATGTGGCTTGTTAACACTGGAATATTTTGCAGTCATTTAAACAATTGTTTACAAATGGTTTTTCATGACATAAAGGTTATTAGTGGTGTTTGGGGGAAAGACACACTGCATATACAGTGCGATATCTATGTTTTTTAAAGCGGGGAGGGGAAAGAATGGCTGCAGAAGAAGCCTTTCTGTTAACTTTCCGAGGATGGGCTCAACTTCACTTGCATACTTAGCTCCCAGCCAAGGAGGAGAGGTACCTGTTATCTGTTGTCAGGAAAGCCAGCTGGCAGGTGAAAAATTAAATCCTCTAAAGTGGTGTTACTGTAGGTCTATATGTCTGTGTATGTGAACTATTAGAAAACTCTTCGCCCAAAATATATATTAGAAGTACTCAGACATTTTTAAAGAAAATAAAACTTGATTTCACATTTTACATGAGACACATTTACTTTAAAAGAAAAGTACTTTATTTAATACCTTTGACTCGATCCTCATGCTTCTGATTATTGGGTTTTCCAGGAAAATCAAACCTTGGTGTTTGCTTGATTTTATCTTTAAAGTTTTCAGTAAAGTTTCCCAATCCCTAGCCACATCTTAAATCACGTTTACAGGAGTCTTTGGAGTGAAGTAGTTTGGTCCGTAGCTGTTTTTAATGGTAGACCATTTGACAAAGTAAGGAGGTAATTTTGCCAGGGTCATGTTCGTTCAGAGACCTCATGTCGTTAACAGCTAGAAACAACTAATCGATACTGTCCAAGTATTGCTATGAAATAACTTTTTCTAATTTTAAAAATATAGTTGTGGTTGATATTTTTGGTTTCAGTGTATGTTTAAGCAGCGGGAATTGTCACCTCTTTGTTTTAAAGAGGAAATGTATTACTTTGCTGTGGGGGGAAAGATTTAAGTTAAAATATCCACGCATACTGTGCTTCAGTTGTACAGTAGTAAACACCACATCCATGCTTTCTGTGCCAGTTACATTGGCACAAACATGCCCCTGTGTAGATGTATGTGAAGAGAAGTGAACTTGTGTTTATTCTTGAAGCTTCATTGTTTCCTGGGAGCCCTTTTGAGGAGAAAAGTGCTCTTTTTTTTGTATGTTATGGTTTGGATGCTGCAGAATTCTTATAGTGGTCCCACTAAAGAAATATGGTTCAGGAAATGCTTACATAGTTCTATGAATCGGTAGTCAGTTTGAAGACGTTATGAACCAATTCTAGGAAAACTCAAACCTAGAAGCCATTTGGATTCTGTAAACATTCAGTTGTTTGCAGAGTCCCTGGATTCTACCTCAAGGATGATGAGACACACAGCCTTAAGTAATAAGCTGATTGTTAGGAAACAGCATTATCATAACCACATGAACAGCTCAGCACATAATATTGAAAAGCCCAAGAAGTAGTACACTAAGCCAAGAACATTATCTTCCCTCCTGCTGCCCATGGGTTGTGAGGGAAGATTACACTTGATAATATATATTTTGCTGGATGCAGTTAACTTTTGACCCAGGGCAGGGCTTGCTTATGTAATTTATGTGGCTTTCATTCTAACCTTTCTGGTGAGAGTCCTCCATCTGCTGTGTCACTGCCTGCGGGTCCCGAGGCCTTAGCAGCATCTGAAGATAAGTATCCAGTGGTCGGCTGGAACGTCTGGAGAGTTTGTGTATGTGTTGATGCCTTCCCAGAATTTTATAATTAAAAGTCAGAGAGGAGGATGAGAAATAAGAATGCCCTGTCGGTATAGGCTTTCCATGTTACTAAAACACAGAGTGACACCTGTATACTCATCTTAAGGAGAGTGAACTGAGTCTGTAGATAGATAATTTTTTTGTTTTGTTTTGTTTTTTTGTGTGTTTTTGTTGTTGTTTTGCGGTACGCTGGCCTCTCACTGTTGTGGCCTCTCCCGTTGCGGAGCACAGGCTCCAGATGCGCAGGCTCAGTGGCCATGGCTCACGGGCCCAGCCGCTCCGCGACATGTGGGATCTTCCCGGACCGGGGCACGAACCCGTGTCCTCTGCATCGGCAGGCGGACTCTCAACCACTGCGCCACCAGGGAAGCCCTGTAGATAGATAATTTTATAGCAAGGTTCTGCATTATAAAATTGGTTATCAGATGTTTAGAAGGTGTTCAAAAATAAAAATATTAAGCATATTATGCCATATTAAGTGGGAAAAGTAGCCAATATTTGCGAGAAATACATTGGGGCCAAAATGGTATCGTAACCTAACTGGTCTGCTGAGGTTTTCTCTAGAAGACTTGTTGCCATGAAGGGGGAAGAAGTCCTGTGTTATAATGTAACAACTCCTGGTTAATGCGGCAGAGGGACAGTTTATTGCCTTTGGCCCGGGAAGGAGCCAGGACCGGCTGTGGCCTGGGGGGTGGGGGGGGCAGGTGGTGGTGCTACTTTGAATCAGTGTTCTCTACCTTCTTACTGAGCACAAACCCCCAGAAATTAGGCTGACTTTGATCATGTATAAATACAAAATTTATTTTAAGCCATCTTGACCTCAGTACCTTCTTTCTTGGATTCCTTGGGGCTGGGGAAATAGCTGTAAGCAGCCCTAATATTTTTTTTTTTTTTAAGAGAAGGCGTACTTGTCTAATGTAGGACTTTACTTTGGATACACGAAAGCTTTGTTATACATGCCGATACTGATTCCTGTTAAACCACACTCACATGTGTTCTATAGGAGCATTGCTAGCCATTTCTTTGTCAAATTTATCTGTCCATAGGATATTTCTGCCCTATCTCAAGTACAAAAAATAACCCAAGCTGGATATAGGAATCCATTTAGGAACTGGTTTGCCTTTAGATCTATGATGTTTTCTATTCTTGGTTATCAGGTGAAGTTTTCCAAACCTGCTTGTTTTGTAGGACTTAGAAAAGGAGAGTGACACACCCCTCCAGCAAGTGTCTATTGAAGAAATCCTAGAAGAACAGAGGGTGGAACAGCAGACCAAGCTGGAAGCTGAGAAGTTGAAAGTCCAGGCCCTGAAGGATCGAGGCCTGTCTATCCCTCGAGCAGATACTCTTGATGAGTATTAAGTCTTCTGCTCAGAGGCTGTAGCTCTTGGGGAGCAGGGGCTGTCACCAAACCAAGTGACACATTTGACGAGAGACTGCAGAGCTTTGAAAAGTCATTTTTATTTGGAATTCTTTCACATATGCAACATGAAGAAATTGTGCGTTTTGTTTCGGTTATTTTAATAACAAAATCATTTAAAGAAACAGTGGCATGGACTCCTTTCACACGTCACTGTGGAGCCAGCAACTACTTCTTTATATTGCTCTTCTCCCCCCAAATTAATGGTTACAGGGAATATTCTTCATTTGCTTGTAAATAAAATATGAATCTCAAAATTGCAATGTTATTAATTATTTCCCAAGTTTGAGTTGCCTTCAGTGAATAGTCATTAAATTTCTGCTCTCAAAGGTATAAGCAGTCCATACACACACATGCTGGGATCTCCCTTCTGTCACAATTCCAACCTACTAGTTACTTATGAAGGAATATTTTCATACCAGATATCCTGTGGGTCCTCCTTTCTCCCCTTGTCATGGTTTTTTTCTGATAAGAAAAACAAGTTTTCAGGCTTGAAGAGGGCTCTCTCCGTGAAGTTTTGCACTTACTGATTATAAGAGAAGCTGGTGTTTGTTTGAGAAGCAGCTGTTTGCTTCACCAACAGCTATCCCAGCTGCGTTCCCTTGAGATCCACATAACGACTTCTCTAAGTATTGTTAATTTCGTTAGGTTTTCTAGTCCTTTGGATTGAGTCTTGAGCCTCCTATGCTGTGATCAAAAAGCACAGATAAAATCGTGTTGCAGTGACTGATATATCTAGGTTATTCTCAGCCAAGCCAAGTGATGCCCCTTTTCTGGAATGATGTTGATCACACAGGAAGCGTAAGAGGCTGTACTTTCCGAAACCTGGACTCTGTTCTAGCACTTTGGGCTCAAGCAAGTCACTTTTCCTCCCTGATTCTCAGTTTTAACTGTAAAACTATTCCAGATACTTATTTTATAGTCTGTTGAGCAAAGACATTCTTTGCAGGGAAGATATTTATAGCCAATTCCTATGTTTGAGTTATTTTATAGTATTAAACATACCACATTTTATGAGCTCAGGTGTTTTTAAAACTGCGCCAAATGCAGACTTCTGAGCTATTCATCATTGGGTTGGTTTCAAGGTAGCTAATTTGTGAAGAACCGTCGCACTTAATGATTTATCTAGTGTGTTTCATCTCTAACCTTACTGTTGAATAGCCGGAATTTGTTATTAACTTCCCCACAAAGGGGAGACTTGTGGAAGAGGTGGCTAACTTTCACTACAAGAAGATGTTCTTTGAGAGTCAGCAGAATTACAGCATTCTGTAAGCATTCTGCTTTTTTCTGAGCACCACTGTTTCAGAATATCCGGCACCTTCAAGAGATTCGGATTCACTGTACTCGTCTTTTCAACCTCCTTCAAACAATTCCAAATGCAATCAAAAGAGTCATGATTCAAAGGAGAGAATTTCCACAGTAGTTCAGGAATTTCCAAGCCATAGCTGGGCTTCAGTTGTTACGCGTAATAACATATTGCCTTTAGACCTTTGTCACACAGGCAGCAGCAAAGAGAGCTGAAGCATGGAATGAGACTCCCTGCTTCCCTCCTGTTCTGTCTCCCTGCTGCTCAGAGCCTGCCCTCAGCTTTGCCCAGTCCAGGCTTTTTGCAGGTACTGAAATCGTGCTTTTTTCCTGGACCACTGCGGGTACTCCTCTACTGTTAATCAGGCTTCAGAATCAATCTCAGTTCTATACCTTTGTTTTGTCTTTAATAGTTTCTTCCAGTAGAGGTTCCCATGAGACCACTTTCAAGGAAAACAAACAAACAAGGAAGATCTACTGCAGCCCCTTTCCTGGCGATCTTTATTCTGATATAACTGGGTACAGCAGCCTCTCTCTCTCCCAGCTGTTCTTTTCCCCTTTCCTTGGCCCTTGACCTTACGTCACATGTTGTCGGCTGAATTTAAGCCACAGTATCTGCTCTCCCACCCTGCTCGGATAAACTCCCAACAGGCCCTGGATACTTAGCAGAACCAGATGCCCTCACGCTGCCATTGTGCAAGGCTTCTCAGGGATGCCACATCAGCATGAGCCCCAGGGGTATGACACAGATGTGATGGCTGGAGAGTGGCCTCAGTTTTGCTCACAGGAGTATGGGTGGCAGGTCAGGCAGAGTGAGGTGCAGACGGCAGACGGTGCAGGCCAGCAGGCAGAGCAGATGCAGCAGGCTCTGGACGAGGCCGGAATTTCCTGTTCTCTCTGCTTAGGACATACTTGTCCCAGATAACTGCAAAAATCCTTCCCTCACGACCTGTTTTAAATAGCACACCTCCCCCCTCCCCCCACCTATATCCTCGGCAGCTTTGCTTTTCACCAGAGCAAGTATCGCAATCCAACATAAGTTTCACTTCTTTACTGTCTGCTCCACTCCCCTACTAGAATGTAAACCCTTAAGGACAGAATTTTTGTCATGTTCACTCCTGTAGTCCCACATCTAGGATGATACCGGGCATATATCAAGTCTCAGTACATATTTTTGGGGTTGAAGGATGGGTTGATGGATGGATGGGGAATGCAGTGAATTCAGGCTGGTCAGATAAGATGCTTCAGAGACCAGTAATGCCTCAAAGGATGAGGACGGCAGGACTCACCGAGCACCCCGGAGTGGAGTGATTAGCAGAGATCCTTACACTGAACGTGGAGATGTTCTCTTACTGCCCTCACTGGAGACCACAGCCCCCCAGGCATGAAGAGTCTGGAGATGATTGGTGCGCCAACGTCTGGAAGAGCATCCCAGGGAAACGGGGTTGGGGGTGGGGGAGGACTTGTCAGGATTGCTGGAGGCAACAGATACTCTTCAGTCTGTGTTCCTCCCAACTGCAGTGCCCCACCTCCACCTTGCATATTACCCCTTTGGGGATAAAGAGCAAGAGACTGCTTCATGGGTGCTTGCTTTTGCCAGCGAAGCAGGTTTTGTATCTAGTTAAGTGACCCAAGACCTCCTAGCCTGAAAGAATTAGGAAACCCACCCTAGAAAATGGCACGTACCTACCTGTCCCAAAGCTCTGGGGCTGTCCACCCTGGTTCACACTCCCCTAGCTGTCTACTCCTCCAGCTCTGCCAGGGCTCCTTGGGAGCAGAAAATAAAATCAAGTCCTCTTTTTTTCTCATGTCTCACTTCACTGCTTTGCCTCTTCTCAACCTCCTATTTTGTACCTATTCTCCTTTAAAAAAAAAAAAAATTTTTTTTCCCCCTAACTTCAGACATTCAGCAGCGGTTGCTGCAGGACCCAGGGGTAGAAAATGGTCTCAAATGCTGCTGCTCTGGAAACACAGAGCATTGAGTGGTGTCAGAGCACCAGCCGGCCAGCAGCTAGAACCACAAGGAAGAGAGAGGGCCCAGTGCTGGCCGTATCCAAGGTCAGAAACCCAGATTGCCTGGGAATTCATCCCTAAGACCCAGTTTTATTGATGAATAAGTTTGCATACAGTAAAATTCACTCTTTTTAGTGTACAATTCTGTGAGTTTTAACAACTGCATATAGTTATATCACCATCACCCCTGCCCCTGTGAATTTAACTTCTCCCTCCTTCCCCAGCCCCTGGCAACCACTGATCTGTTTTCTGTCCCTACAGTTTGTGTTGGCAACTAATTCAAAATGTTCTAAAAATAGTGTGCAGGTCAAATAAAATATCTGGGAAGTTCAACTCAGCCCACCTGCCTTCAGTTTGCTCTTCTGGTTAGGCTATTACAGAAGACAGAGAGCTTTAACTGTGGCCCCTGCCAACGTCCCTGGCTCACCTGCTGGAAACAGGCAGACGAGGACAAGGGAACCAGTGTAAGGGGATAGCTGGGCATGCTGAGCATCACCCTGAGATTTGTCAGGCATGAGAGGCAAATATGGGCCCTGCTTTTCAGAGAGAAACAGGAGATTTTAAAACGTGAAGAGCACACAGGCGTAAAAAAGAATGAAATAATGCCATCTGCAGCTACATGGATGGACCTAAAGATTATCATACTAAGTGAAGTAAGCCAGACAAAGATAAATACCATATATCACTTATATGTGGAATCTAGAATATGACACAAATGAACTTATCTACGCAACAGAAACAAACTCACAGACATAGAGGACAGACTTGTGGTTGCCAAGGGGGAGGCGGGTGGGAGAGGGATGGAGTGGGAGTTTGGGATTAGCAGATGCAAACTATTATACAGAGAATGGATAAACAACAAGGTCCTACTGTAGAGCACAGGGAACTATACTCAATATCCTGTGATAAACATAATGGAAAAGAATATGAAAAAGGATATATGTATATATGTATGTATAACTGAGTCACTTTGCTGTACAGCAGCAACTAACACAACACTGTAAATCAACTGTACTTCAATAAAAAAAAAAAAAAGGTGAAGAGCACAGGCTGTGCGTCCCGGTTTCTTCACTTCAGAGCTCTCCGAACTTGGTCCAGCGGCACCTCTCAGCTCCTTGTCTGTAAAATGGGGATCAGCTCTTTGGGTGGTGGTAAGGAGTGAGTGAACACGTGTGAAGAGCTTAGAGCCAGCCCTGGCTCAGGAGCGCTCCACGCCAGCCGTTATCATCTGCTGAGTCCCCCCAGACTCATGGGATGCCTTCCCTCCCCTCACTGAGCTTACACTTAGTCTCCTCTGTACAAATATGATAACAGGGCTTCCCTGGCGGTCCAGTGGTTAAGACTCCGTGCTTCCAGTGCAGGGGACGTGGGTTCGATCCCTGGATGAGGAAGTTCTGCATGCCACGTAGCACAGCCAAAAAAAAAAGAGTGATAACAGAACGGCAACCAACTCAAATTGAGGAATTAAGTGCTGGATTACATAAAATGTTCTCCAGGGTTCCCTGGTGGCGCAGTGGTTAAGAACCCGCCTGCCAATGCAGGCAACATGGGTTCGAGCCCTGGTCCGGGAAGATCCCACATGCCGCGGGGCAGCTAAGCCCGTGCGCCACAGCTACTGGGCCTGCACTCTAGAGCCCACAAGCCACAACTACTGAAGCCCGCGTGCCTAGAGCCCGTGCTCTGCAACAAGAGAAGCCACCGCAATAAGAAGCCCACACACCGCAACGGAGAGTAGCCCCCGCTCGCCGCAACTAGAGAAAGCCCACGCACAGCAACAAAGACCCAATGCAGCCAAAGATAAGTAAATAAAAATAAATGTATTAAAAAAAAAATATTCTGTGAAGGGAGGTAATCCATAATGACCTCAAGCCCAATGAGTTAAACTTGCCTTAACTTTCTGCTGCCCTCTCACAATGTCCCCTTTGGGGGAAAACTCTTTAGGTATTAAATAAGCATATACTCTATAAGCAGGAAGGAAGAGCTGGAAGAAAATCAGTACTTATTGATAATCTACAAAGTGCCAGGCTCCATGCTTCCCAATCATTTACTAAACATTTATTCAGTATCTATTAATTATCTAGCCCTGTGCTAAGTGCTGGGGAATCAAGAATTTGGAAAGGATCCAAGTCCTCATGGCGTTTACAGGGCCTTACGGATGGAGCTCACAGACACGGAAAGGGGGGATCTACAGGTGCGGGGGCAGAGGGTCTACGGGAAATCTCTGTTCCTTCCTCTCAGTTTCTCTGTGAATCTAAAACAGCTCTTAAAACAGTCTTTTAAAAAAGGTGTGTGTGGGGAATGCCTAACAGTCTTATTGTTACTGTGATAAATGTCTGTGGGGGGGGGGGGGCCCAAAGGTATTGAATTCTAACTAAAGAGTAGGGGGACGGGGTGCCCAAAGGGAAGCCTTTCAGGGAGTAACGCTGTGAGCTGCCCTGAACGTTGAGGGCATCTCGGGAGCGCGCTGAGCTGGGCAAGATGAGAAGGGTGGCTAGGGGGAGACGCGAGGGCCCAGACACTGGCTGAGAAGTCGGGGCTTGGTCCTGGGGGCTCTTGATGTATTGTTACCTGATTCAAGCCTTATAACCACCCTGAGAGGATTACACAAAGAAAAAGAAAATGAAAAAGAAAACATACTCTATTTTATAGATGAGGAAGTTCAGACTGAAGTGAGGGGCTCCCAACCATAAAGTAAGTGGTGGGAGTGGGATGGGAAGTCTGTCTGAACTTGACCTCTGTGCTTTCTGCCCTCCAGTCCACAGCTTCCCCACACGCCCAAGGTCAAAGGCCGCTGGCGATGCCCAGTACTCACCTCCTCGGGGCCGGGCCACACCAGCTCCAGGTCCCCTCCTCAACTCCCGGCCTCTGCTTCCCGGGAACCTGCGGAGGAATCTTCCCATGCCCACCCAGCTGGCTCTGACCTCTGCCTCTCTCTCCAGCCTTGACTTCCTTCCGCACCCTACGGACATTCCACAGCTGAGCACCCCTCAGATTTCCACCACCACCCCCCACCACCCACTCCATGCTCTACCTGGAGCGCCTGGCCCCCAGCCCCTCTCCCACCTGGCTGACTCCTTCCTAATCTGACTTCCCCCCAGAAGCACCCCCTTCCTCCTCCTGTGTCGTCAGGTGCTCCCTCCTCTGTACTTCTGAACCTCCTCATCTGCCCTACAGCTCCCCATAGGGGGTCACATGGTTCGTTTTCCCCTGTAACTGTAGAGCTACACAGTGGACACTCATCAAAGGATTGTTGAATGAATGAGTGGGGTCCTCCCTCCCCGGCCCTGGGCCTTCCTGTCCAGCACTCTGCACGGCCTGGGCCGCATCTCTTCCCTCCTGGCCTGCGGTGCCCTCTGGTCTCCACCCTTGGGGGCTCTGCCCTCATCCAAAAGCAAAGCCAGACACAGAGGACTTCCAGAACCAGAGGGAATTCCCAGACCTCTCTGCCTACCTTCCTGCTCAGAGGGACCGTGAGAGTTAACAAGGCACTCAGCCTCCAAAGGCTGAGGAAGAGAACCTTGGCCCAGGAGGAGGTCACCAGCACCCCACACCCATCCCAGAGTCAGTGGCAGGCTCTGACATCAGCAGAAGCCTGTGCCCCGATCCTGCAGTCTCCCCATACCACCTCCTCCCCGTCACGACGGCCATAATTCTCCCCACGACAGCAGTGGCAGGGCCTTGAACGTGATCTGCCCGGCCTGTCCCATGGTAACCCCTCCCCTCCCCACCGAGAGGCACGTATGCACGAGGGCGCACGTGGGCCAGGACGGAGGAGAAGCCTGGGGCGGCTGGCCTGCTGCCTCCCCCCCCACCCCCCCACCCTCGAGCCGGGCCCTCCGACCTCTTTCCACACCGCTGGCTCGGGCTGGAGACAAACAAGAGGCCAAGGCTCTCCCTCTGGTGCCAGCTTCCCTGTGACTCTGAGAGGGCTGGAAACAAAGCCCACAGGCAGCGTTCCTAAGTCAGAGTCAGCTCCCCAGCTGCTCCCTGTAGAGAAGGAGCAGGAACCTGCCCTGAGCCGCCGCCGCGGGGAGCTGAGCACTGGGAGGGCAGGGGAACCAGCCCCAGAGAGGAGACAGCAAACATGCGCACGCCATGACACAAATCAGGACCGAGACAGCCCCCCTAGGGGGACCCACAGTAAGGGACAAGCCAGTTTCAGAAGGCTGGGTGGTTAAGGCCTCACAGCTCATGCGGGCGGCGGGCGCGGGGGCCCTGGAGGGCGGGCCAGGCCGCCAGGCAGCCACTGCTCTGAGCGGAGACCGGGACAGGCGTTTCTCCGGGTCACTGGCCGCATCCCACTGTGCCAGCACGGCCTGAAGGGGGCGTGTGGGACTCACCTGTTCCCTCTGGACACTAGGCACTCGGCCTGGCTCCAGGCAGGTCCTGTCCGTTTCGTCCTTTCTAGAGTGAGGGGGACAGCAAGAGCTGGTGGGGGCCCTTCCCTCCATCTCCGTGCAGTGGTGACAGGACACAGAACTCTCTCACCTGCGGGGCAGGCCCAGGCCCAGGGCCAAATTCAATGTGATTCTCTCGACCCCCAACCTTCTTGCCAGGTGAATCCAGCTCAGAAGCAACCTCAAGGTCAACCTTAAGAGGAAAAGATGTCATTGGAGACCAGCATGCAGACTGGAATGAGATCCCCCTCACTGGGCCTGGACTGGAGCGTGGGAACTGCAGAGGAGAGACTGGGCCTCTCGCGAGTCCCCGTTCAGACCACAGGGCACCCCAAAGTGGCAAGACTGGGCTGGGCACCCCAATACCCTGTCTTTTGAACCTTTCAGCTCATGCCAGGCCCTATGGCACAGCCTGGCCAGCCTAGGTTACTCGGGAAAGCGTGAAGAAGGGCGTGGGGCATGGCCAGGCCCAGGCCCCCTCTCTTTGTGTCTCCGGCCCCGTTCTCCCCTCTGCTCTGTGAGCTGACAGGACTCAGCCCTGAGGTGTCATCCTTGCTCCAGAACTAACCCCTGAGACGGGAACTGACCCTAAACAGGGCTTTGGTAAAGGCTGTTGATAGAAACGGATGCATCAGTATTGAACAGCTGAACACACGAAGTGTCGGGGGGCTGCAGGAGGAGCCGTGAAAAGATGGGCTGAAGGTTGTCGTCCCAGACCTGCCACCGACCAGCTGTGTGACCTTGAACAGCTCATTTCCACCGTAGTTGAAATGCACAATGTGAGAGCTGTGACTTTTCAGTTTTGTTTGGAGACTTACCAAGGACTGTAGCCCAGGAGCCAGCCTCCCAGCTCTGAGGAACTGCTCTGAAGCATGTGGGAGTTACGTGAAGAGGGTATGTGCAACCAAGCACATGTCTCAGGAGAAGGTTGCCGCTAGTCACAAGGAACAGGTATCTCATTTAATGATTTTAGTGCTTTATTAAGTAAGGGAAGATGCAAGAGTCCGGGTTCACAAAAGTTTTCTCCTGAAAATCTCTAACTACCTGAGGGCCAGTTCTGCCAGTTTTCCCAGAGCACGGTCTTCGCCCTGAAGTCCTTTTAGGGGTAACTATAGGTCAGCGACTGCAGGGGCTGTAGAACTGGATGGTGGGCAACATTCCTCAGTTGGCAGTACCCTCCCCTTGGTCATAGTTTTGACCAAGGTTTAGGAGGCATTTCATGACCAATTTGTCCCATGGCGCTAGGAAGGCTCATTCTTAGGTCTGGTGAGGATTTCGCTGATATAGGCCACTCAATGTGCTGTTACTGAACTAGGCCCATAATAGTCTTACTAGTCTGTTATAGTTTCCCTCTTACTGGAAACTACAGGAATAGTTTCCCTCTTACGGCTTCTTCCCATATCTAGGGTTACACTATTACAATCATTGATCTTATGTAGAACTATTTATCTGGTTAATCAAGTCGCCTAGTTGTCATTATTTTCATTGGAGGGTCCTTCTATATAGGTTGGAGAAAATCCTTTAAATGATATATTTTCTAGTATATGTAATCTTGTTACAGGTCATGAGGCATCTGATCTTCATCCAAGGATTACTGTGATAAGCTCCAGAAACAAACTTACAATGTCCTTTTAATAATTCAATTAAACTTCACAATAATGTAACAAGGAGCCAACAAAAGAAGTGAGCCCTGGGCAGTAAGTACAAACTTGGAAGACAACTGACAACATTAGAACTTAATATCCACTAGAACTTTTTTTTTCTCTAAAATCACCTTCATTTCTACCAAATATAGCCCAATTAAGGCTAATTTGTTTGCAAAATAAACTTGGCCTGATTATTTACATAATGTGTAATTGATTATATAGGCTCTTTTAAATTGTTTTTCCTGGAACTTTTCATAAGGAATTTCAGATTGAACTTTTAAAAGGCCTCTCAAGTTGAGCCAGGAAAGCCATGCCAAGGGCTTGCCATTAGATTCCGCCACAATAACTATAGATTTGGGTGAATTCCTCTCTTCTCAAGGTCTCCAAAATACCTTGACATTCTTGCACCTGCCAGGAGTTGACCTTCCTTATTCACCTGATAAGGCTACTGGGAACCTGAAAGTTTCCACTTTCTGGAGGGATCAAGTAGAAAGAAAAGATAAATGTTTCAGTTCTGCTTACAAAGGTCTAATTTACCAAGCTGCTATAAGTCATACTTAGCTTAAGGTTTCCTTATACCTAGAAAACAAAGATTAAAAGCCAGTAATACTTCTGACAAAAAGTCATAAAAATTATAACCATATTCATCAGTTATCAGTCATATATAACTAATTTTTTTTAATAAATTTATTTATTTATTTACTTTTGGCTGCATTGGGTCTTCGTTGCTGTGCACCGGCTTTCTCTCGTTGCGGCGAGCGGGGGCTACTCTCCGTTGTGGTGCGCAGGCTTCTCATTGCGGTGGCTTCTCTTGTTGCGGAGCACGGGCTCTAGGCATGCGGGCTTCAGTAGTTGTGACACGCAGCCTCAGTAGTTGTGGCAGACGGGCTTAGTTGCTCTGCGGCATGTGGGATCTTCCCGGACCAGGGCTCAAACCCGTGTCCCCTGAATTGGCAGGCGGATTCTTAACCACTGCGCCACCAGGGAAGTCCTGTAACTAATCCTTGATCTTGATCCTTTAACAGCTTTATTAAGCCATCCGGGTTTCCACTAGAATTCTTTAATTTCTTACCCAGTTCAGTGGTTAGTTCCCAATTAAGTAAGTACTTGTAAGATAAGTCCCGTATGTATTTTACATCAATCTGGCTGGGGTGTTAGTTAGAGCTTGGCTTTCTGACACCCCTTAGTTGGCCTAATTGAGGAAAGACATTTGGCCAGCCTCACACCTAGTCACTCAGTCCAGACCATTCAGTGTCTTTCTGGAGGCAGAACTGGGCGGGGGGTGGGGGGCACTCCCCCAGTATCTTTCAACTGGGCGTCAGGTACCTGTTATACACCACCAAATAAAACTCAGGATTATCAACCAATTATTGGGAGATCTGAGAACCAGGAGAAACTCACCCAAATTCTTCTGGACTCGCTGAGGAGGTGGATGGGAATAAAAGGCCCTTGCTGCTACCAAGGTTCTGAATTCTCATAGTGTTCAGACAGAGGAGAGAAGTTAGCTCTGTGCTCCTTCATGGTCAGCAAAACTGTCGACTGAAGAAAAACGTACAACAAGAGAGCTGTGAGTTTCAGTTCTATTGGGGGACTTACTGAGGACTATAGCCTGGGAAACCCTCGCAGATAGCTCTGAGGAACTGCTCTAAAGAGGGAGAGGTACAGGGGACGCTGGCTTACGTGTGATTTAGGGGAAGGGTACCTGCACTCAAGCACACATTTTGGTAGAAGGTTGCTCCTGTTCACAAGCAACGGGTTTCTCCGTTCATGACTTTAGTGCTTTTCTAAGCATGAGAAGATGTAAGAATCCAGATTCGTAAGAACTTTCTAAAGCATTGTAAGATTGGTAACTGTCTAAGGGCCCACTTTGCCTGTTTCCCCAGAGCACAGTGTGCCTCATCCTGATCACCTTCCTGAAGTCCTTTCAGGGTGTCCTGTAGGTCAGCGACTGCAGGGGCAATGACTCGATTCTTGCAGAACCGGGTGGGGGGAGGGAGCGCCGTTCCTCCCCGAGGCTTCGGGCCCCTCATGCTGGGGCTGGGTGGCCTCTGCCAGCTCTGCCTGCCTGTACCCTATCAGAAGCCCTGGGTGCTATCCCAGGGCAGAGCTTCTCAAAGCCTAGTGTACAGTTCACAGAATACCTTCATGGCCATCACCTGGGAAAATTTTTTTTAAATACAGGTTTCAGAGCCTCAATTCTAGACTTGTTAAATCTGGAATTTCTGAGCATGAGGGCTACAAAGCTGCATTTTAAACAGCTTGCTGCTTGAGAACCACTGTCACATGTGCATACTTTTTTCTAAATTGCCTTGACCTCTGCTGCTCCTTTTTTTCTCTCCCCTCCATCCAGCCTGGTCAGGCACCAGCCTCCCAAGCCCTTCCCCCACCCCCGCCCGCACTCCCCGCAAATGGCCAAAGGCTCCTTGTGAGGCAATCCTTCTATCCTTGGTGCCTTCCTTTACACGATGAGTGATGACTTTTTTATCTCCTGATGATGAAACACAGCCTTCAGCTGGAGGCATTTAAGGTGCAGGACGCACGGTCCAGCCGCGGCTGCAGGACCCAGAGGCCAACCCTGACGGCCCAGGAGAGGAGCCAAGAGCACCACCACCAGCCTCCACGCCTGCCCCACCGCCAAGGAACCATGCTCCTCGCCACGTTTAAGCTGTGCGCCGGGAGCTCCTACCGACACGTGCGCAACATGAAGGGTGAGCTCCTGGGGCCCCCCTGTCCGGCCGACCAGGAGCCCGCAGGCAATGTCTAGTGGGGAAGGTGTGGGCCTGGGGGGACAGGCCACTCAGGTCCCAGGGGTGCCGCTCACTGGGGGAGCCTGTGCAAGCCTTTCCCCTCCCGTACCTCAGTGTCCCCCGCGCTGAAGAACGCAGCTGGATACGAAGGTTCCTGGGTGCCTTGCAGACTCTGTCATCCCCGGCCTCCCCTCCAGGACTCCGAGCTGTCTTGGCTTCTTCCTGACTCTGCCTGTCTCTAGGATAGGTACCAAGGGTGCCAGGGAAGTCCAAGCCGTGGTGGCAGAGGCAGGAGTCAGCCTGGACTCCAGGAAGCTGTGTTGGCAAGCCTGAGGCAGGGCAGGCGGGAGACGGGGCGAAGGACAAGAAAGGGGAGTAAGACAGCCGAGGAGCACATAGAGAGGGAAGGTGGGTGAGGTGGGGAGTCTCGCTGTCATCAGTCAGGAGGCAGAAACCAGGGTCACTGGAGTCAGTCCGCCGCTGTCACTGAAGGGACCACAGACAAACCTAAGCAAGTCCTTTCTAATTACATTGGGTTCAGGTGGCCACTGTTTAGATAGAAGCCGCACTTGGAAGACCTGTACCCGGCGTGGGGCTGTTCTCTCTAGATCAGAGGGAACCCCCGGGCACACGGAGCAGTTACTCACGCAGAGGCCACACAGACCTCGGGGACGGGTGTCTGTAATTCCCCTTCTGTAGCAGGATAGGTTGTTCAAAGCTTCTCTCCCTTTCAAGAAGGAAACTTCAGCAAGCTTGAGTGTGGCCCTGCCTCCAGGCCCGGCCAGCCCAGAAGGCAGGCAGGTTTCTGGCCCTGGAGGTATTCCTCATCAAGTCACTTTCTGCCCCAGAACAGCTTCCTCCTCTGTGATGAGACGAAGGGGTGGAACATTCTCTGAGGGGCTTTTCTGCTCCTAAGCGACAGTTTCCCTCCCTTCCCTGCAGGGCTGAGGCACCAGGCTGTGCTGGCCATCGGCCAGGAGCTGAACCGCAGGGCCCCGGGGGGCCCGACCGCAGCTGCCTGGATTAACCAGGTCCGGCATCGCGGCTCTCTGCTCGGTAAGTGCTGAGGCTTCTGGGGCTTTTACCAGCGGCAGGGGGCTACGGGGGGGCGGGCAAACGATGTGCATGTAGCTCTGGTCCCTTCCCCCGCATCCCCCAGGCGTCCTCACTCACTTTGATGGGAATGGCATTGTTCATGGCTAGACCACCCTCCCTGTCCCGTGTCTAACTTAACCTGCAGGCTGGACCATATGGCTTTGGTCTGGGCTCTTCAGAGATGAAAGGGGTGAAAGCTCGTGGGAGGCTAGGAAGCTCAGTCTCTCCGTGGCTTTGTGTCCAGGTTCTCAGCTGGAAGACACTCTCTACAGCAACCAAGAACTGGCCTATATCCAGCAGGGAGAGGAGGCCATGCAGAGGGCCCTGGGCATCCTCAGTGACCAGGAGGGCTGGAAGAAGGAGAGCCAGCAGGTAAGGGCGGGTGCGGAGGAACCCACAGCTCCTCGTTCTTCACGGGCCATGCTCGAGGCCAGCTGGGGTCTCTGCTCCTCTCAGAAGTCCGGCCTTGTGTAACAGTCACTGGGTAGCAAGCATTTTTGAGAATTCTCCTTTCCCAAGAATATATCCCCAGATACCCCTCTCCCCCAACAAAGATGTCCTGGAGACTGCGTTTGAGAAACGTTTTTCCTGTATCCCTAGCTCCCCTCCAAATGCACTGTACACCCATTCAGACCATGCAAAACAGGGACTCCAGGGGCAGCACAGGCCTCATCCCCCTGGGTCAGAAGTTCCAATGCTGAAGCACAGTGTCTGTGCTGTTAGCCCGCCTTATGGCTGACCTCGCAGGGGTGACCTGGGCTCACCCGCAACAGGGCTGGAGTGGGATACAGGTGGCCCAAGGCCCTCTGGGGCGCTCTGCTCCTGAGCACTGCCTCTTCACTGGGAGCTGGGAACAAGGCGTGTGTTAAAGGCCAACGGCTCTACCGAGACTTTGGCCGCTTTATCTTCACCAAAAGCTCACATGCTGCCCATTGGCCAAAGTTCAGGTGAGATCTTTCCTTCTCCAAGTTCTCAGAGTTAACAGACTACAAGTTTGCGAGTTGGGAAATCTGGGATCTAGGCCCAGCAATGCTCTTAGCTAAGGGTCCTGTGGCATCTCACTGACCTTCTCTGGCCCTACATCCCTCTGGTGTAAAATGAGGGATTGGATTTTTAAAATAAACCTATGTGTGAAATTAGCTGGTTGTAAACCACCTTCCCTGCTCCCAGATGCGTCTCTTTCAGGATCTTTGAGCTTCTGAAGTCAAGTAAGGGCCTTCTCAGGTGGCCCTTACCCACACCCATCAACATTGACACCCAGGAAAAAAGGGCCCAGGGAACAGGCAGGTCACCTCCCAGTCCTCAGCAGATGTACGAGGCAGGCAGCAGGAAGGAGGACCTCCTCTACCTTAATCAGAGATGGTTCCAGGCTTACTCAGGCTTAGCCTAGAGTTCCCCTGGCTGTTCCCCTCCTGCCTTGCCTGGCACTGTCTACGTGTCCTAGGCCGGGAATATTTTTTTCTAACCTTTCCCTTGGGGCTCCTCTCTTCCCTGCCGATAGGCGAATGGGGACGAAGTGTTGAGTAAAGTGATCCCAGACGTGGGCAAGGTGTTCCGGCTGGAGGTGGTAGTGGACCAGCCCGTGGAGAGGCTTTACGAAGAGCTCGTGGAGCACATGGAGGCCATGGGCGAGTGGAACCCGAATGTCAAGGAGATCAAGGTGGGGAGGCCCAGGCAGAAGGATGGCTACAGCAGTCGGGAGGGGGCTGTGAGCTGCGGTGTGCCTCGGCCCCCCACCTGGCTGAGTAGTGACTCTGGTTCTCTGTGGCCTGGCAGGTCCTGCAGAAGATTGGAAAAGACACAGTCATCACTCACGAGTTGGCCGCAGAGGCGGCAGGAAACCTTGTGGGGCCCCGAGACTTCGTGAGTGTGCGCTGTACCAAGCGCCGGGGCTCCGTGTGTGTGCTGGCTGGCATGGCCACACACTACGGGGAGATGCCCGAGCAGAAGGGCGTCATCAGGTAACACTGGCAGCAGCCTCAAAAGCTCCCTTTTTAAACACAGGCTGGGGACATGCACCTGCCAAGTGTGTGATACATCCCCAGCTCTAAGAAACCACAATCCTTGGTTCCTACCCTCAGCTACCTTTCACAGAGGAAGTCTCATTTTCCATCGCAGTGCGGGGAAGACAAGACTGGCCACACTTACATAACCAGTTTGTCCTGACTCTCCCGGCAAGTTTAAGAACCTTAGTAATTTTCTAAAACAAGAAGTAGGGCTGATGGGACAAAGTGAGAGAGAGGCATGGACATACATACACTACCAAATGTAAAATATAAAGCTAGTGGGAAGCAGCCGCATAGCAGAGGGAGATCAGCTCGGTGCTTTGTGACCACCTAGAGGGGTGGGATAGGGAGGGTGGGAGGGAGACGCAAGAGGAAGGGGATATGGGGACATAAGTATACATATAGCTGATTCACTCTGTGATACAGCAGAAACTAACACAACAATGGAAGGCAATTATACCCCAATAAAGATTTAAAAAAAAAAAAAAAAAAGTAGGGCTGAGGTTTAGCTGGTATGCTCAGGTCCCACTGTAATGTTGATTAAAACAGAACCCATACCACTTGGAACAGTTGCTACCTGAGTTTCCCAGGGGCCCCAGCACCACCCTGGACCCTTCCTTGACCTCCCCATCATCCAGCGACTAAAAGGCACCGCAGGAGGCCTCCAGGCTTCAGCTCCAGCTCCAGTCAGCATTTGTTCTGATGAGCTGGTAACCGTGCCAACCGTTAAATGTCACCCTTGGCAAAGGGCACTTCTCTGATGAGATCTGGGAAGACTAGTCAGCGTTTGAGAACTCGGCCTTGTCCCCCTGACCTGACGTGTCTTCACCCGGCAGAGCTGAGCACGGCCCCACCTGCATGGTGCTCCATCCCCTGGCTGGAAGCCCCTCAAAGACCAAACTCACCTGGCTGCTCAACATTGACCTCAAGGTAAGGGGCGGGGTGGGGGGTGCTCGGGACAGGCGGTGGTGAGCAAAGTAGGCTCTTACTGCTCCCACATCATCCCGCACACAACTGGAAAGAGCCTCCATTGTGAGGGAACTGGGCCGTTGCAGAGGGGACACTGGAGTGATGGCCTAACTGCTATTCCATCATCTCAGAAGCCTGCACTGGCTCCCTCTTACTTCTCATATCAAATTTCAATTCTGTAGTTATTTTTAGAAACAAGGAAACTTAGGCCCAAGAAGGTATGGTAGCTGGCTCAGGGTCACACCACTGGGAAGACAGGGCTGAAATCTGCCTGGACAGCAAATCCAGTGCTTCTGACACGGTCATGACAGCAGGGCAGTAATGCAGTCCTCCAGCCCCTGACCCTGATCAACTGAACGGGGGCACGGACCAACAGAGCTAGAAGGCCAAGCCTAGGCAACCCACCAGGTGCGTGATCGGGCACGGCAGTGTCACCCACAAGATGGCCAAATTCTTCTAACTTCAACTCTAGGGATGGCTGCCAAAGACTATCATCAACCAGGTCCTCTCGCAGACCCAGGTGGACTTTGCCAACCACCTGCGCAAGCGCCTGGAGTCCCGCCCCGCTCTGGAAGCCAGGTGTTGAAGACCAGCCTGCTGCTGCCAACGGCTCCCAGCTGAGCGCGCTTGCAGGCTCACGAGGAGGTCTCTGCTGGAAGCCTACAAGTCTGTTAAAGATCTTCATCCAGGGACAGTGGGATGGGATGGTGGTGCGTGTCCAGTATGATACTAGAACTCAGATGGGTAACATTTGAGTACCAAGAAAGTGGGGACAAGGCTCTTTTAACTTCATTCACTGATTAGCTGTAAAATGAAGCACAGGGGTCCCAAAATATTTGTAAAAATTTTTTTTCTGGGTCCTTACTTGTCTACCTAGAAACATCTTTAAAATGCTACCAGTTAACGAATGCAGGGTGCAGAGGGTGCAAAATACCAGGATTAGGACCGCACGTTTGATGAGCTCAAGAGCTCCATTCCCTGTGGGCAACGTGTGCAGACAGAGCAGGTCTTACACAAAGCCTCCTGAAACCCTCTGCTCCTCCACCAAGATGGCAGAGAACTGCGCCAAAGAACAAGCAACTCCCACAGCACATACCGTCCAGAAGTCTAGTTCAAGTTACCTTAATGAAAAAATACAAAACTAATTATCAGGCTGATTCCCCTACTTCTTCCATGAGCAGTAGTCAGAATAAAGAATCGTAACTAACACAAAAACTTTAGTCTGTACCTGTTTTAAAATTCTACTCTTAAAATCCATGCTAGTAAATTGCAACTTCATACTAAAGGAGTCATGGATGAAGACTTTAATTAGTTAAACTAAGTCCCCTACCTCACTCAAAGGAAAAACTCCAGGGGACTTAGGTCATTAATTATGTAGGATCTGTTACCGGAATCTTTCATAAAAATTTAATTTACACGATAAGCACAGGACTAAATCAGTTCTTAAAAGAACTCTATAGCTGGTAGCTGATTAACGGGCATTGAAGATTATGACTGAAGACTTTTATTTACCTAATTAAAAGGATAGAACCAAAGGCAAGTGACAGAATGGTATTACTAAGATAAAATCAAACAAAAGCAAATTTTATTACTTTCCCATTAGTGATTGTTTAGACCTAAAAAGGGAGCTGAATCTTTAGTTTGGAGTCTATTACATTTCCTCTTGGCTTGACTCGGGGCTGCCAATTTCTCTGCTTTAACAGGTCAATGTTTTACTATTTTGGAGGAGATGGCTGGAAGAAGGGGTGATAGGGTGACAGCAAAATCCCTTTCCAAGATTCAGAGAATTGGTGCTTAAAAAATGTAAGTTGAGATGGGGTTATTTGGCTAAAACGTATAAGTAGGATGAAAACCTAACCATTATCACTTGAAGCTTTTCCATTCCAGTGCTAACAGCATTGATGGTTTACACCATTTGGAATTAGAGTTCTAGCTTATTTATTAAACAAATGAGCAGTAGCAGGAATGCTGTTATAATTTATTGAGGTATCGAGAAGTTACAACTGACAGAGATATTTATTAATATTTATTCTGATTGTTTCTTAGTAGTCTATTTTAGGCATAGATGAAATTATGTTTATCCAGCCAGGAGCTTCAGAGTGAGATGGGATAATTGTAAAAGTGTTTCTAGAACAGAATTATCATCCACTCCCAGCTAAGAGAAAGGGTTACTTGTTGAAAGATGTGTAGAGCAACATATGCTCCGGTTTCAAGAGAACAGGCTGACAGTAAAGAAATGGGCTTTCAACACACACCATGGTTTTGAGTTTGATTATAATCTGCCTTTTTCAAACTATGCAACTGTGTCTTTGAGGTACCTGGGGAGGTATTTTCTCACTTGTTTAATTTTACACTGGAATAAAATGAATTGTCAGTGATGATCTGCTTACAGAAACCATTTCATATAGGACTATAAGAAGAGTGGGTATTCTTTGAGCCCTTCAAATGAATCTAATCAACACACACACACAGAATATGCAGTATAAACAGGCAAAAATCATTATTTCTGTAACCTCCAATGTATGAAAGCAAAATGCACAAAACCCTAATTTGATCATTTAAATGGAGAGTGGGTGCACAACTTACATGTGTGGTAATTCATGCTACAAAGAATTCATCTCCAGCTTCCTCTAGATAACACCATCCTCGTTTACTTAGAGTTCTTCAAACCCTGATGATCCAGAAGCTTTATAACCAAGTCTGCTCCATAAGACCACGAATGAATAGACCTCAGCCTGATTCTGCTGGGTTTCCTGTTAAGAGAGGTGGAATGACCGAAACAAAGACCCTGGGTCTGGGTGATTCATTAGGAGACAAATACATTAGTCAAAGCTTCTGTGTTAAGATACCAACAGTCACTTGAAATTTGGGAAATTAAACAGGCATAATATATAGGGATCCTTGGCAACATATTACCAGACTCTTGGTGAACCACTCTATTAACCTAGGTAGGAAGTTACACACAGGGAAGTCTGGAGCAATCCTGGGAGGACTGCACTGCCACTGATTAAAAGGAGGACAGGGAAGCACTTAGGGACCCCCGGGGAAGGCTCATTCTTACATTCCAGTTTTTAGTCTTCTGAAAACTGTCCTTTAATCATCAGGTATTACAAAGGAAGATAAGCAAGGCAGGAACATAACCTGCACAGATCAACACACAAGTTCAAAGGGAAGAGCTGGAGGGAGACCATTTACCCTTTTAAGTTCCTGTTCACCTTTTTTTAAAAAAAATATTTATTTAGGACTTCCCTGGTGGCGCAATGGTTAAGAATCCGCCAGCCAATGCAGGGGACACGGGTTCGAGCCCTGGTCCAGGAAGATCCCACATGCCTCGGAGCAACTAAGCCCGTGCGCCATTACTGAGCCTGTGGTCTAGAGCCCGCGCACCTAGAGCCTATGCTCCGAAACAAGAGAAGCCACCGCAATGAGAAGCCCACACACTGCAACGAAGAGTAGCCCCCGCTCACTGCAACTAGAGGAAGCCCACGTGCAGCAACGAAGACCCAACGCAGCCAAAAATAAATAAATAAATAAATTTATTTTTAAATATTTATTTGGCTGTGCCGGCTCTTAGCTGTGGCACACGGGATCTTTAGTTACGGCATGTAGGATCTAGTTCCCTGACTAGGGATTGAATCTGGGCCTCCTACATTGGAAGCACGGAGCCTTAGCCATTGGACCCCCAGGGAAGTGTCCCCTGTTCACCATCTTGAGAGGGGTTTCACAGGATAAGAGGGGGTGGTCAAATTGGCTGGAGGGAACGAAGCAACGGGGGAGGGTGGAGATAGAAACCTGTCTCTCCTCCAAGGCTGGCTCCCCTTCCTCAGAGTGCCTTATTGTTCCGACACTGTCGCCACATGGACCCCAACCTGAAAGGGAAGCAAAGTGCCACACACACTCGAAGACAAGTTTTATTTGGGAAGAGTTTCTAATTGTTAAAGCTGCAAGCAAGTTCCCTTCACAAGTATAGTTCTACTATAGATCCCAGTGTTCGAAGGTACACCTCAAAATTAGTAACAAAAACACACCCACGGTGAAAGGGAAGAGCTGTTAGACTGATTTGGAATGTACAGCCATGGATTTCAGCTGTTCTCAGAAACAGGCCCACCACTTCCTTGGGAACCAGGCGGGATGGAGGCAATGCCCGCAGAAGGACATGTCTTTAAACATATTAGCTACTTGGGCAAGGTTACCCATTCCTTAGAAAACACAGTAAGCAGCAAGTCTCAGCTGGTGGGGTACATGGCACAGGCCCAGTTCACAGGGCGCTTATGGGATCCCAGGGTCGGCAGCTGTTGGGAATGGCACACGAAGTAAAAGCCGTGATAGAAGGGACAGTGCTGAAGGGCAAGGAGTCTCTCTCAGACCCACCCGGCCTCTAATTTGCTACAGCAGAGGCCACGTTCTGCAGTATCTTCAGGAAAACATTTGTCACAGTTAAAAAACAAAACCCGCTCATATTATTCCCCAGGAAGTCCGTGTCTGCAAAGAAAAAGGGACTTGGTCAGGGTTCCCACGGGGGACTCCGCCTCCCATCCACTTCTGTTTCCACGTGATACAAGACGTCAGCCAGAGTGTGTTCCACCACGGCGCCCCAGCCCATGTCACTCATCTGCGGGAGGAACAAGGAACAGATAGGTGAGGTGAGACTGGAGTAACCGCAGCAAGAAGACTGAGGACGCACGCAGACATGTTCAACGTTACTCACAGGGCGGTACATGAGATCCTTTGGAGGATACTTGAAGCATGGTCCAAAGTTAATGGAGACCTGGGATAAATTCAATCCAAGCAGACATGAAGAAACAAAAGAAGAAAGTAGTGAAAACCTTAATGTGACATGGGAAATTTCTCGCTTTAAATGTAGTTGTGATATTCACGGTATAACTGAAACAAATGATATACATTAATACTGCTAAAGGTGGTCAATACCCTATAACAGCCATCAAGAATTAGGTAAATAAAATAAACTTGTGCTGATTTCTGTTTATAACCTAAAGAGTTCCTTATATTACTTCAATGGGGGCTACTGACAGTAAGAGGACATGGAAACTTCCAGGCATTGCCTTTACAAATAATTTGGTTTCTTTAGCTGGTAGGCTCTAATGATAGTCCCTTCATGCTGGATCATATTTTTTTTTAAATCACTATAAGCAACAGTTACTAATGATGGTAGGTTATCACGACACATAACACCAAATTGACTTATGCGTGTAAATACTTTATATCCTTTATACTGAACAACAGTGACCACACAGTACATCCAAAGGAAAGGTATGGGGCTTTACAATAACCGCATGATCTTTACCTGTCCAAGCAAATACTTCGTGGAGGACCCACATGTTTTTGGAACAAGCAGTAACAGTAGGAATATGCTCCCATCCCACTCCTAGGCCTTTCACATTTCTTTCTAGAATCCCATCAGTGGCTCTTTCACCACAACCGTCCACCTATCTCCCTCAGGTTGTGTTCACAGGATGAACAGACGATACGTACCGTGCAGCTCTTGTACAGCGAGATGGCCGGAAAGTAAACCCCCTCAAAAATATCTTTGTAAGCCACACCTTGATTGACACCATTTTTATAAAAAATTATCTGAAACAAAAACCATGGTTTTACTTCAGAATTTTAAAAAAGAACAAATTAAAAAAGAACTCCGTTGGAGAACCCTTTATCAGCAGTATGGTGGCAGCATTTGAAGAAATCCTAAGAATAGCATGTAGCTTGTGTAATAGCAATAGCTGACATTTATGTAATACCTTAGATTTTTCAGAGCCTATCTACATGCTCTATTCCAGCTGGTCCTCAGGTTTTGGGGTTTTTTGAGGGGCAATGGTGCCTTTTTTTTTTTTCCTTGGTCCTCAGACTTATTTGCTTTCTGAATTCCTATCCTACTTATATTAAACAGTTCCACTTTCTGTTTTTCATTACATTATATTTATAAAAGGTAACTGGTCATCCACTGATCCCTTGGAACTATACCCTTTTGAGCTCATTTATCTGTCCCCTTCCCTTGCCTCAGGTTCTCACTTCTGCATTTCTACTTTGAAAATCTCGCAGGGTCTTCTGTCAAAGTCTCTGAATCTGGGCTTCCCTGGTGGTGCAGTGGTTGAGAGTCCGCCTGCCGATGCAGGGGATGCGGGTTCGTGCCCCGGTCCAGGTAGATCCCACATGCCGCAGAGTGGCTGGGCCCGTGAGCCATGGCCGCTGAGCCTGCGCGTCCAGAGCCTGTGCTCCGCAGCGGGAGAGGCCACAGCAGTGAGAGGCCCGTGTACCGCCAAAAAAAAAAAAAAAAAAAAAAAGTCTCTGAATCCTTATTTCTTTGTCCTTTTTCTCTCAAAACTATCCGGAATATTCTCTTAATCACTATGGATGGACTTCAGAAAAGGCTCCTTTTTCTGAAGTAACTTTCTCTACCTCTTCTTCCCAGCAAGAGCTATTTTCTGCCTGGCTGTATTTTCTGGCTGTGTTATCTCCTTAGTTCAATTAACTGTTTCCCTTTACTACTTTTTCCCTAAAAACAATCGGAATCCTAGTTTATTTCTCCTACATTTGCTTCTATTACTGATGCAGGTGGCTTCACAGCATTTTTATAGAAAAATGTTTCCAGCTCAGAACTTTCTTCCATCCCTTCCCCTTCTATTTTGGGCCCCTGTGGTTGGTCCAGATGCACCAGCCCTTCTTTGATTGTGCTATGACCTTGGGCAAACATGTTCCCAACAACCCTGGAGAAGGGAGGCAGGAAAGTTCTAGAAGGCACTGAACGAGCCATCACAGCTCCTGCTGCCCACCACCCCCCCCCCCCCCCGTCACATACTGAGGCCCTGAATCTCCTATTCCAGTTTCCTCCTTCCGCATTTGCTACCTCCTCTGACAAAGGATAAGTATCTCTGACTTGCTTCCTCAATGGCCCTCAGGCTTTCTTATTTGGCCACTGTTTTATAGCCCCTTTTCTCTAAGAATCCAGGTCATTGCTCTCATAGCAGCAGCAGGTAGCCCAGAAAGAACAAAACACGGCAGGCAGGAGAGTGCGCTGGCCCTGCTGCTGCTGTGTTAGCAGAAATCCCTTCATCCCCCCTGTGGGCCTCAATTCCCTCACTTTCATAATAAGGGGGTTGGACCCAATGTTCAAATTCTTCTAATTCTGACATTTTGATGACCGTGACTCACCTCGCTATGGGGAGTCTGCTTTAGGCTCTTCTCTGCTTTATCCACAAAGTCTTTTTCTTCAAAATACAAATAACTCTTGAACTTTATCAAAGCCTTGAAAACCAAGAGAGAAGGAAAGAAAAAAAAAAAAAGGAAAAATGAAGCATCAGCTACATCATCATGTGGGGGGGGGGGAGCCAGATTCACACAAATAGCACTGAGTCCTCGTGTTCTGAACAGAAATTTAAAATCTTTGCAGAGTCAGCTTTGTTAGATTTTGAACAACTATGTGTGTCTTTAGAATTACCAGATGGCACATGCTTGTTAAATATTTTCCCAAAAGGCCCTTACTAAGATTTGGGGGGGGGGGGGTCACTTCCTTCCCTCCTAGTTCCCTACCTGTTTCTCCCACAGGTGGTCTCTGGGTCACTCCTTTCTTACTGGTTCCTAAGACTCTGTTTAACTATTCACTCCCGGGTAAACATATGGCATTAATTTTTTTTTAACTTGTTTTTGTGGCCACACCACGTGGTTTGTGGGATCTTAGTTCCCTGACCAGGGATTGAACCTGCACCCTCAGTAGTGAAAGCGTGGAGTCCTAGCCACTGGACCGCCAGGGAATTCTCTGACATTCATTTTCTTCTGAACAGTTCCACAGTATTCCATTTTATGGACATATTAGTAATTGCTTATTCAAATGAAAAACAAATTTTTATAATGGAAATGAAACAGTACATAATTTTAAGGATTCCAACAGTATCCTCGCAGTAACCGTAGACCTCTGTGCACTGTAGAACCAAGCACTCATATGGCTGAAGGTTCTAGGTGGTGGCAGGAGTGACGACAGTCAGCAGTGTGATGCCACCAATACAACGTGCTCTGACTGCTTATTATCAGAACAACCTTGGAGGAGACACCACCCGATTTAAGCACTTACTCTAAAGCTACCATAATGAGGACAGTGTGGCATTGGCAGAAATAAAGGTCAACAAATAGATCAGCGGAACAGAGAGCCCAGGAATCGATCTCCACAGTCACTGGACTGTCACAAAAGGAACCAAAGAAATGAGGAAAGGAGTTTTCAAAAAATGGGGCTAGAATAAGTGGGTATCAACACAGAAAAAAAAAACCTAAACTTGGGGGCTTCCCTGGTGGTGCAGTGGTTAAGAATCCACCTGCCAATGCAGGGGACACGGGTTCAAGCCCTGGTCTGGGAAGATCCCACATGCCGCGGAGCAACTAAGCCCGTGCGCCACAACTACTGAGCCTGCGTGCCACACCTACTGAACCCCGCACACCTACGGCCCGTGCTCTGCAACAAGAGAAGCCACCATAATAAGAAGCCCGTGCACCGCAACGAAGAGTAGCTCCAGCTCGCCACAACTAGAGAAAGCCCACGTGCAGCAACGAAGACCCAACACAGCCAAAAATAAATAAATAAATTTATAAAAAAAAACTAACCTTGACCTCTACTCCACGTCATTCACAAGAATGAATTCAAGGTGGATCAGAAACCTAGATTAAGAGCTAAAACCATGTTTTCAAAGAAAACATGGAAGAATACCTTCATGACTTCCTGAGAGCAGGCAAAGATTTATTAACTCATAGAAAGCAATATAATTGTAAAGAAAAATCTGAGATGCACTTCATAAAAATTAAGAACTTCAGTTCATCAGAAGACACCATTAAGAAAATGAATAGAAGAGTCAGAGTAGGAGAAAAATACTTTTTAAAAAGCCATTTCCAACAAAAGACTGTAATCCAGAATATATGAAGAACTCCTACAACTCATTAAGACGACGAACAACCCAATTTTTTTAAAAAGTCAAAATATTTGAACAGAAACTTCACAAAAGAAGACAGATGAATGGCCAGTAAGCACATGAAAAAATGTCCAATATCATTAGTCGCCAAAGAAATGCTAATTTAAACCAAATGAGATACTACTACACACCCACCAAAGTGGCTAGACTTGTTTGGTAACAACAAATGCTAGCAAGGATGTAGTGCAACTAAAATACTCATACGCTGTTAGCGGGAATGGAGAGCCTGACAATCTCTTATAAAACTAAATGTATAATGACCCAGTCATTCTATTTCTAGGCATTGACTAAAAAGAAATAAAAACATGTTGACAAAAAAGGTCTGTACAAGAATACGCATAGCAACTTTATGTATAATAAACCCGAACTTGAAATGGCCCCAGTGTCCATTAATAGGAATATGGGTAAGGAATATGTGGTATCGCACAATGGAAACTACCCTGCAGTAAAAAGGAACAAACCACAGATTCCTGTAACAGCATGGAAGAACCTCAAAAGCATTATAACAAACAATAAAAGCCAGACACAAAAGATCACACACTGCATGGTTCCATTTACATGAGTTCAAGAACAAGCAAAACTAATGGAACAGAATTGTGATGCGGGGAAAAATTCACAACAGTAGTTGCCTCAGTGCCGGTAGGAGCTGGCACTGACTAGGATGGAGTATGAGGGAACTTCCTGAGGTGTAAGATTCAACGTCTCCACGGGGGGTTGGCTCAACCTCAAAACTCAGTGAACGTACACTTAAAATTTGTACCTTTCATTTTATATTGTAAATTTTATATCAAAAGAAAAAACTAAACAAAAGTTAATCTCTAGCTAATGATATGCACCCTTAAGTACTTGGCGGGGGTTAAAAAAACATGGATGAATGTGTGGGTGGGTGGGTGTGCGGGTGGAGGAATGAATGCATAACACGTTAATGGCAGAATCTAGGTGATGGGTATTCGGACACTGACTTTTAAGTTCTTTCAATTTTGTTATGTCTTAAAATTTTCAAAATGAAATGTTGGGAAAGATGTAAATGGATAAGCATCATTAAGAGAACACACAGTTGAAGCCATCAGCTGCCACGGGTCTTCAACCCAGGAATCTCTCGGGAGGACAGACTCACCTTATCTTTATAGGTATCGGGCAGTGACTTGGCTGTCTCTGTGTCTTCAGGAAGACTGATATAAAATCCCAGGACATCTCCCTGTCCATAGCCAGAAGAGTAGTGTTTGCCAATGGACTGGTGGAATTTGGTCCCCTTTTTGCTCCGCCAAGAATAGCTAAATTTATCATAACCTAAGGGAGCTTGAAGGTTACCTGTCCCAATAAAAAGATATACAGGAAGTCAGAACTGCAAGTCAACTCTGGTTTGCTAAAGGAAAATATTCTCCTTTTTTTTACTTTTTTGCCAGTTTTGTAAAATGGCTAACGAACTATTTCTCACAAGCAATGAATTATAAAAATATTCCTAGGAACTGCAAACCACCTAAACCCTCAGGAATTGAATTTTATGACCACAATCCAATAAGCATACAAGTCATGAAGCTTAGCCAGATGGTCTATACCTCTCCACCAGTCGCCACGTCCGTATCATAGCCCCAGCTTACCTAACGGCTGGGACCAGCCCAGTCTGGCAGCGGTGTCTGGCGGCATCTCATCCACCGTGATTTCAAAGTACCAGGCACCTTTCCGAACCCCATGAGAAGCGCGAACCATAGAGTAGCCCTTCTCTCCAACCACAGTCAGCCGGTCATCGGAGATCTTTAATTGGGGAGCTGCAGTGATGGAGATTAAAACAAAGGCCTGCAACTTGTTTGAAATACTTGGAGACAACTGCCACAAACTCTTACCCTCCAGTAAAACGAAATAAAAAATCAGAAATATCAAGTCAGGAATTTGAAATATTAGTTCAGGAGTTTAAAAGTCTCCAGATATAGATGAAGGAGGAGAAAGAAAGAAAAAGGAAGAAAGCTGTCGAGTAATCAGTTTTTATTAAATGTGATTTTTTTTTTTTTTTTGCGGTATGTGGGCCTCTCACTGTTGTGGCCTCTCCCGTTGCGGAGCACAGGCTCCGGACGCATAGGCTCAACGGCCATGGCTCACGGGCCCAGCCGCTCCGCGGCATGTGGGATCTTCCCGGACCGGGGCACGAACCCGTGTCCCCTGCATCAGCAGGCGGACTCTCAACCACTGCGCCACCAGGGAAGCCCTTAAATGTGATTATTTAAGATGGCAGGTTAAAACTAATTATACTTGTCTATTCCCTAATATAACAAACCAATTGTAATGTGTTTGGATCCTGATGTGAATAAACCACCCTTTACAAGACTTTTTATTTGAAACAATTTCAAAGTTTCAAAAATAGTGGAGTGCTCACATGTCCTTCACTCGGCTTGCCAAGTGCTAACACCATCTGTGACCATCACACAAGGATCAAAACCAGAAAACTGACACTGACACAATACTGTTACACTAATCTATAGGTCACCTTTGAGTTAAGCCAGTTATCCAAATAACATCCTTTTTTTGTTCCAGGATCTAATCCAAGATCCTCCATTTCATCTAGTTGTCGTGTCTCCTCAGGTCTTTCATGACCCTGACATTCTGAAGGGTACTGGTCACTTGGTTTGTAGAAATGTCCCTCAAACATTTGTCTGTCCGATGCTTCCTCCTGTCTGGGTCCAGGTCATGCCTCTGCCGGGACACCACTGCAGTACTGCTGGGCCTCTCAGTACGTCAGGTCAGGAAGCACATGCTGTCCAAATGGTGATGTTAAACTCTGATCACTTGGTTAAGGTGGTACCTTCCAGGTTTCTCCACTATAAAATTACTATTTCCCCTTTGTAATTAATAAGTATTTTGTGGGAAGATAAAAAGATATTTGAGACAATCAAGGAAATCTGATTTGGACTGAATTCAGATGATAGCAAGGAATTATATGTTTTGCTAAGTGTAATAAGAGCTTGTGGCTATAAAAGCAAACTCCATACTCCTTAGAGATACATATTTTTAAGAGTACATAGGGTGAGACTTACTTCTTAAAAATTTTTAAAAAAGAGTGAAATAAAGGAGCGGATAAAACAAATACGGCAAAACCTTGGTAACTTAAATCTGGGTGAAAACTCTATGGAGCTTCACTGTGTTCACCTCTCGACCTTTGCGTATAGTGTGAATCTTACTTTACTAAGAGACCATTATGTAACATAAGGGGACAATCTAAACCAACTGGAAGGGACACTGTGACTTGGAAGTTGGAAGTGAAGCAAAAAATGACAAAAGGCGGGAGAGTATTTTTGTGCTGTGTAGGTTGATCTTATAGCTGTAGAAGCATCTCCAACCCAATTAAGACTTAACTGAGGGAAACGCATTTGAAGTAGTATTTGTGGGACTCTAGAAGTTGTCTGAATTCTGCTGGAATAACAAAATGTAGTTTCATTAGCTTTTATAAAGGCTTACGATTTATGAAGTATTTTCATAGGTAGGTAGGTAAGTAGGTAGACAGATGGCCAGACAGACTCCCCCTCACAACTCCCACCTCCAGTGGAGAAGCAGACCACGTGGCTGTTCAAGCTCACACCGCAGCGGGCAGAGCCTGATTGAAGCCCTGGCCCTGCACTCTTTCCGTGACCCCGCAATGGCTCTTGTATTCAGGAGATACGATGACAACCTCCCTAAATTACATGCACATTGTTTAACAGAACTTTCTTAGGTATTTGGCAAATTCTACCTTCTCAAATACAAATACTTCTTCCTTTACTCTTTCCTGACCAATTCAGTCCTAAAGCCATTAGGTGGGGCTGAGCAAGGTTAAGTGTCTGTGACAGAACAGGATATTAAAGGGTCTACCTCCTCACAAAACTTTTTAATTACAAAGGGAAAAAAGAGTAACTCTCCAGTGGATAAACCTGGCAGATACCACCTTAGCCAAATGATCAGTGGACATCACCAGTAATGGGACACATTAAAGTCCTGCACCACCTACAGGATGTAGTATGTGAGATTATTTCTGTGATATTCCTGTTGAAGATGCAGAACTTGGATCATTAGGAACAAGATGAAACCAAACTGAGGGATATTCTGTAAAATAACTGCCTTCTAACTTTCAAAAGCCTCAAGGTCAAAGTCCAGGAAAGATGGGGAAGCTGTTCCAGACTGAAGACTTAAGAGTCACGACAACTAAATGCAGCAAATGATTCTCAACTGGACCCTTCTGCTATAATGGATGTTCTGGATCAACTGGGCAAACTTGGATAGAATATGAGCATCGGATGGTAGTAATCAGATGCTAATTTCCTGATTTTGATCGTTGTGTCAGCTCTGTAAGATGTGAAAGTTTAAAAAAATATCCACTAGTTCTTTCATATTCTTCCTTTCAAGAGGTGGAGCCTAATTTCCCTCCACTTGAGTGTGGGCTGAATTTAGCAACTAATTTCTTGTAACAAATATAATGAAGTTGAAGTGACTGTCCCACTTCAAGACAGGTCAAACTCTTTACAGCTCTCTTGGAGAACTTGCTCTAGGAGAAGTTAGCTTCCATGGATGAGGACAAATTAGCAGTCTATGGAGAGGCCCACACAGTGAGGACCTGAGGGTGTCCCGTCAAAGCCACGTGACTGAGCCATCTTGGAAAGAGACCGCCATCCCCAGCTAAGAGCTTGACTGCAACTTCCTGAGCTTTCCTGAGCCAGACCACACAGCTAAGCTGCTTCCAGATTCCCAACTCTCAGAAACTACGGGATGATAAACACTGGTAGTTTTAGAATGCTAAGTTTTATGGTAATCCATTATGCAGCACTAGGTAACACAAGGAGAATGTCCCTGTTTGTAAGAAATACACAATAAAGTTCTCAAAGGTGAGACAGCATCATGGCAACTGACTCTCAAGTAGTTCAGGAAAAAAAAAAGTTTAGTACTGTTCTTACAATTTTTTTTTAATAAATCTGAGATTATCTCAAAATAAAAAGTTTAAAAGATACAATATAGAGTTATTATTAACTTTTAAAAGGCTCAGCATAAACAGCAGGCAGCCACTGCTATCCTACGTATTAAATTCTAACATGTTACTGCTAAATAAGGGCCAGTGTTCTCCCATTTTTTCCCCTCCAGAATTATAGCTATTATGTATAGTGAAACACAACAAGGCTCACTTCTTAAACCCTGAAGTCACTTATTTGGCCCTTCCTTACTATCAAAGTATGCTTGTCACTCACAGGAGTCAAACCGATCCATGTACAATGGTCATTAAACTGAGGGATTACGTCCAAGTGACTTCACTTGACTCCACTTCTGAATGACTAGCATCAGTACAAGTGTTACAGCTTTTAGCATCAATTCAAGAAACAATGAATGGGCTTCCCAATGGAATAACTATATGGACATGTTTAGATTCAATTCAAAGAAACAACTGAAAGAGGCATATTTTAAACAATTGTGGAAATGTGAATATGGACTGAGTATGGAATAATTAAGAAATTATTATTCACCTCTATCAGGTAAGATAATGGCACAGTGGTTATGTTTCTTAAAATCCTTGTTGGAGGGGCTTCCCTGGTGGCACAGTGGTTGAGAGTCCGCCTGCCGATGCAGGGGACAAGGGTTCGTGCCCCAGTCTGGGAAGATCCCACATGCCGCGGAGTGGCTGGGCCCGGGGGGCTATGGCCGCTGGCCCTGTGCGTCCGGGGCCTGTGCTCCGCAGCGGGGGAGGCTGCAGCAGTGAGAGGCCCGCGTACCGCAAAAAAAAAAAAAAAAAATCCTTGTTGGAGATAAATACTGAGACATCTAAGGGTGAAATAATATGCTATCTGGATTTGCATTAATACTTCAGAAAAACAGCAAAGAAATCCATGAGGTACACTTGTCTAAAAGTAGTTTATTTAAATTCACTTTCACATTCTAACAGATAATGAATGCTATTCTCTGAATAATTGAATAAATTATGCCATTAAAAGAACTATTATACATTAAAAAGAGTTTTGCATGACAAAAAAGTCATAAAGTTAAAAGACAACTGACAAACTGGGAGAAAATGTTTACAACGTATCCCACAGACAAAGGGCTAACATCCCTAGCATATAAAGGGACAAAAGACCAAAATTCCAACAGATAAATGGGAAATAAAAACACACAAATATAATTCACAAGGTAGTGACTCTTAAACATGAAAGAAAATGTTCAAACTCAAAGAAACACAAATTAAAACACTGAGATTCCCATTTCTCACCTCTCAGACTGGCCAAAATTAAAATCTAGGACAACACCTTCTGTTTGTGAGGTCATGGGGAAACAAACATTCTCTACGTTGCTGGTGGGAATGCAAACCGGCACAGCCATTTGAAGGAGAATTTGGCAATATCTAACAAAACTAGGTATATACGTACTTACCGTTTGGTCCAGCAATTCCACTTCTAGAATTCAACCATGAACGTATACCACCAACAATACAAAAACACACACACCCATGGTTATTCACTGCCTCTTGATGAATCCAAAATCCTGGAAACAATCTAAATGCCCATATTCAGAGTGGTTGAATAAACCATGTACATCCACATAATGCCATATCATAAAGTTAAAAAAAGAAAAAACTGAGGATGAGCTCTTTGAACTGGCGTGGAGTAACCGCATGAACCGAAATGCAAGACTATCTACAGTATGCTGCCCTTCATGTACGAAAAAAGGAGATAAAAGGAAATACACGCGTGTGTGCTCACCTGTGCAGAAGAAATAAAGGAAGAACTAGAAACCAGAGAGACTGGTCATGTAGAGGGTGGGTGGGAAAGTGGGAGAAAAAGAGGAAATGAGAGTGGGGCAGCAGGGGTGAGGAGGGATGACACTCTGGGCAAACCTTTGTGAAAAACAGTAGCTCTAGAACTACAGTAATGTTGCACATACCCTTCAAACTCTCCCCTGACACAGATGCACATGCCCCCAAGATGTGGGAGAACCCCAAATGGCATACCAACACTAACAACTGAGCCTACCATATCACAAATGAAAAACATAAGCACACTGAAGGAGGTGGGGAAGGAAAGAACTAATCTAAGTTAGCATTATCCTGATGGGATATGCAAGGCTAAGACAGAAAGAGCTGTACATAAATGCTGTAATCTAGTTAGGGAATGTTTCCTACAGTGGTTTGCAATTCTCAAACCACCTTATGTGCATATTAGACATGAACGAGTAAGAAAATGTATTGGAGGTAATTAGAATCAGGTTTTACTGTTCAAGAAAGAAGTTACAAATATGGAAAGGTGGAAGGCTGGAATAACCTTGTGGTGTTTGATTAAAATCCAAGGTAGCAAAGTAAACTCAGTATAGGCATGTATATATGTGTCGTTCAGAATACGGACATACATTTCCCACCTCGGTTCACGGAGGGAGCCTAGAAGCAACACCCTGTAACAGTAAGCACACAGAACACTCACATCTTCATTTCTAAACACCATTCTCCAGTCAAAGGAACCCGGGCTCTTTGGAGACGGAGCCGATACTTGGCCTGGAGCACGGAAAATATGAGATGAACCAAAAACATCTTGTGACGTCAGCAAGTAAGGAAAAAAAGGTGATGGGGCTTATCAAAAGGACACAAGATTCCATTCCCAACAACGTAGGTGGACCTGGAGGGTATTATGCTCAGTGAACTAAATCAGAGAAAGACAAATACTCTGTTATCATTTATATGTGGAATCTAAAAAACCAAATGAACGTACATGACAAAACAGAAAGAGACTGACAGATATAGAGAACAGACCAGTGGTTACCAGGAGGAGAGGGAAGGGAAGAGGGGCGAGATAGGGTTAGGGGATCAAGAGGTACAAACCACTATGCATAAAACAAACACCCAATAAAAACATAAAAAATAAATAAAGCAACTATACCCCAATTAGAAAAAAACAATGATGCTTTAAGGATATATTGTACAGCATCAGGAAATATAGCCATTATTTTATAATAACTTTAAATGGAGTATAATCTATAAAAATATTGAATCACTATGTTGTACACCCAAAAGTAATACAATATTGTAAGTCAACTATACTTCAATTAAAAAAAAAAAAAGGAATCAACCTAAAGAAGCTCCTAATGGCCAAAGCTGGAGTAATTTGAGCAACAAAATAAATATCTGTTAAATGCACACTGATAAAAATAATCAATTAAATAATAAAGAAAAGGAATAGCAACGATCAGGCAAATACCACATTAACAACTGTTGCCGACAAGATCCACTGATGGATGCTAAAATCAGTGGGCAAAACTTTACAGAGAAACGGGATACTTGCATAGCCTCGCAGCATCTTTCCCTAAGATATTTATGAACTACAAAGGGAAAGACAACAGAGACAGCAGAAACCACCTTAACACCAATAATAAGACAACACAACCAATAATAAGACACATCGACATCACCAGCTCATGAGGTGATGCAGTGGGAAGGATTCATGTCTGCGGTGTTCTTCCAAAAGTGCAACACCTCAGTCTAATCAGGAAAAAAAGTCAGACAGACCCTCACTGAGGAACAGTCAACAAAGTAACTGATTAACACTGCAACAGACTAAGGAGAAATAACTAAATGCAATGCGAGATCCTAGAAAAGAGGCGCTAGAGGAAAAATTGGTGAAATTGAAATAAAGTCTTTAGTTTCATTCATAGCATTTACTGATGTTATTTAATCTCCTGGTTTTGATAACTGTACTATGGTTATGTAAGATCTTATTATTAGGAGAAGCTTGATAAGGGATATATGGAAATTCTATTATTTTTGCAACTGTACTGTAAGTTTAAAATTAGTTCAAAATAGAAAGTTAAAAAAAAACCCCACATACCATATATAATTGGCTAGAGCTTATAAGAAGAGAAAAGGAAGAAATTATTTCTTGCACATCCCGGCTGGGTGTAGTCAGAGATGGGGGTAAGGAAGTGGTAGCAGAATGTGTCTGTCGAATTCTAGACGGGACACAGCTGACGACAGAAGTTCAAAGTAACACTGGGTCCAACACGAACATTAATAGCTTACCTACCTCGATCATGTAGGGCTAACAAAACCCGTTCATACAAGCAGGCTCTGTAGAGGTCTCCAGGAATCGGTTTTCCTGCCCAGCAGTCGAGTTCAAGCTTCTCAGGGTCAGGGGCGTGGGGATCGGGCTCAGCTAGAATATACCGATAGCCATCTTTGTTAAATGGGTGTTCCAAGGGGTAGCCATGAGGGGGAAGGCGCTGAGCAGAAAACAAAGGGTCACTGCAGAAAGGAAAAAATAAAATCAAGAAACTAAAACCCCCTCTAGCTCCAGTGCCTTCAATTCTGTAAGAAAGGCCTCTGATTTATTAGAGTTCTGCTGGAACACATGTAACTTCAAATGCTTTTCATTATTCAAATAGATGATCCTGCCCTCTGCAGGCAAAACGGGGAAATGAAAATTATTTTAATCTGTATGGATACCTATGAAACTGAGCCAGTAGACCACAGAGGAGAAAGGGTGCAGAGGAACAAGGGCAGCTGCCTTTAGCATATTTATTACTATAACTAATGAACAGAAACTCAAAAGATATGAGCATTTACTACCTGTTTCCAGGCTGAATGAGAAATGACCTGGATTTCGCCACCTTAGTACTGAACAAAGTGAAGGGAACAGCCATCAGAGGGGAGAGGCAGAAAGTTTATGTAAAAGAGCTAACATTCAGTATCTGTTTCACTCTCTCTGGTCCATCTACTCTTCCTCAAGATGCCTTAATGGAACTTTACTCCCAGGTAAATCACCACAGGTGTGCTGCCCCAGGGCTGTTGCCCCAGGGCTGTTTCACTTAGTAACAAGTTCCTAAAACAGGTCACCTAGTCTGGGGCTCATTTACCCCTTAAAGTGCTAAGGATTTGAGAAAAAGAGACAGGCTTGCGTCCTCAGACACCTGAGCCCTTCCCCGCTGACGGACTCTGCCAGCCGCAGAGGGCACTCTAACAGTGGTGAGTGGGGTGGGTGTTCTGCCCACCTCCGGGCCTTCTTGGTGGTCCCTGTGGCCCCGCCATCCTGCTGTTTGCGCTTAGCTCCTCTTCCTTTTCCACTGCTTCCCGCTGCAATTCCCCCTTTAAAGAAAAGGCAGATCACTTTCAATGAGCTGTGACAGATGCCCCATGGGGATGCTAACACTCCCAGCGTGCATTTGTGTAACACCACAGGAGGATTTCCTGCCTGAAAGCAGACTGCGCTTCACCCTGGTTCAGAACGAGTCTGCCGAGCGGCTCCCACCCCAGGACTCTGGGTTCTGGCAGTAAGTGCAGTGAACCTAGCACTAACGATACCTGTGTTATAGTTTAGACCTTCACTTCTTAAATGAACTGCAACTACTAGTACACTTTCCGAGGATGTGACACAAATGCATTTTCACTCGTTCAGATTCCAAACACCCACAGCTAGAAACAAGTGCATGGATAAAACCCTTTTCCACCCAAATGAATACAAACACCCATAAGGAGAGAATATCCCCACTACAAGGGGGGGTGCGCGCGTGCTTGAACTCCACATGGCGCACACTCCATAAGCATAAGAGAGGCACAGCATCTGCTAAAGCACTGGACTTGAATTTCCAACAAGACAAAAGTACACCAAACGTGGAAAACAAAAACAGAGGTACTAAAAAGGTGGTTCTGTCCAGTGCCGCTAGGCATCCAGTATGGTTGTCTGTGACACGAGCAGGAAAGGCGGCTTTAAATTTAGCAGGCGATCTTTACAATTATTAAAATTGTGCCAATGCCCCAAATTTAGGTTAGACTAACCTGGCTTGTGGAATTAAGAGAAAATACCCATAGAGAATTTATAAATTTTATTTTTTAAAAAATGAGCTACATACAAGGGCCACAAGGAATACTACCTTGTATATTTCTAAAAAGGTACTCAAATATTTGTCCAGTTCTGTCATTCCTCTCAGTTTGTTTTTCGAACTTCCAGAAAATATCCCTGGACTGTAGGAAAACACCTTTATGTAAACAACTGCATGAAGTACTGTATCTTAATTTGGGGCAAGCTTGGAAATTATCAGCAGTTCTGCTGCAATAAAAAGAGGATCAATGGGCTTCCCTGGTGGCGCAGTGGTTGAGAGTCCGCCTGCCGATGCAGGGGACACGGGTTCGTGCCCCGGTCCGGAAAGATCCCACATGCCACGGAGCGGCTGGGCCCTTGAGCCATGGCCGCTAAGCCTGCGCGTCCGGAGCCTGTGCTCCGCAATGGGAGAGGCCACAACAGTGAGAGGCCCGCGTACCGCAAAAAAAAAAAAAAAAAAAAAAAAAAAAAGAAGAAAAAAAAAGAGGATCAAGACACTGAAGGCAGGTCATATTCTGCGTAGACAGGACCAGATTCATGCTGAACTTCCTTTTACGAACATACCAGGTTGTCATTCCTAGTCCTCATAAAAGGCTTAATGTTAAACGGCTGCAACATTAACATCTCTAGTTCGAGTTACCTTAATCAAAAAACTATTAAGTTTTTATTGGCATCTGCATTTCAATTATTTTGAGAGAAGTTTTACATCCATCTTGAACAAAACAAGCAACACAAAGGGGACTGCTGGCCATGTTAGGCAGAATATGACAACGTACAAGCTTCCAATTACTAACATTAAACCAGAACTACTGTTTCATATCGAGTGCTACTGCCACCATCTCCACAATGCTTTAAAAATTTAACTTAGGTTTAGCTTCTACCACAGCTCAGCGAAAAGCATTTTCCAAAACACAAAATACTTAAGTCTGAGAGGCTGAAAGAAGACAGAGGAGGAATTCACCTCCAAAAGAGGCTCCACCTGTAAGAACAGAAGTGGCACCATGTATTCGTCAAATGTTAACAATTAAAAGGAGATTAAAATTACAATTATGTAATTTAACAATTACATAATTTTTACAAATAATGTAAAAAGATGAACAATACACTTAGCTATTTCCCACCCATCTTAGAATATTAGTAACAGTGTAATGATTACATATTTAAGATGCTACCACTCCAAAAGACAAGGTAATGACACCATGTGTCAGATGAATAGCTAGCTACCTCCCCATTATACCCACTCTCCTTAGATTACCATTAGCAGCAAAGGGCTTTCCTGCTCTTAGATGGGTTAGAGAGAAAAATATGCTACAGTGGGTGATCAACACAGAAATGCTGTCATGTGAATAAGCTGAAGATTAAGGGCAAGAAAAATGAGAAGATGGGCAGGAAGTGTATTATATAACAACTGAATTAAGGAAAAAGAGTGCAGAGCAAGTGAATCTAAAGTGTTAGTTATGAAGATACAGATGGGGAGTCTAATATAAACACAGCGAATCTGACCTTAAAATTGTACCTTGTTTTATGCTAAATCTGTTTCACTTAAGACCAAACTGTAGTGTAAAGTGACAAAAAGTTCTCCCCTACTACCATCTGTCAAACCCTTGGCTAGCTCCTAAAAATTGAGATTTGGACTTTAAAGCATCTTAGTAAATATCCAGTTAAGAGTCAACCCAAAGACTGCCCAATTCTAGGCACATCTGAATTCAACAGCTTACAAGTATTTCATCAATGAGACACTGAAACACTTACCATTTAGATTCCCACTGGTAGACACGGCACTGCTTTGTTTTTGGTTGTCATAAGCAGGACCAATGTTACTAAGATCCTAGAGGGAAAAATATTCAATTATAAAGGGAGGCTATCTAATCAAACCAACCTGGCAATGCTCAAAAGAACAGGAGAAATTCTAATTGAATGACAATCTAGATCTGAAACCTGCAGAGGTCCCAAACTTAGATGCTTCAGGGATCAGCCAGTAACACATGTGACGCAGCCAAGTGTCAGGCTCCAAGTGGTTAAGAATGAGGATGAGTGGCAACCAACCCGTGCTGGGGGGGTACGGCCGGGCCGAGGGAACACCTCCCTGTGGGAACCAGACCCAGTGTAGTCAGAGGTTCGAATTTTTTTCTCTTAGAGCTTCGCATTTTACAAGAAAAGGCAGAAATCTGAATTTCTATATGAAATCTTAAATTTTCAATGTGGGCAAATCAAACATTTTAAGGCACAGCTGAAAGATTTGACCTCCTGAGATGCTGAATGTGACACCTGCCATTTAAACAAAGAGGGGAAGTTTTCTTTTTCCTCATATTATGCTAGATACACAACACAAATTCTTCTTCACAGCAAATTTTTCTTCACACTAACAAATGTTTTTAGAGCAAAATTTGAGATGGAAAGAAAAGGAGAAATAACTTGGAATGGCATATTTGTGTTACAAGTCAGGAAATGGAAGTTAAAAAAGATAAAAATGACACGCATCGAGTCATAACATTTTAGGGAAGGGCCAGAACTAAAACACCAGTCTCCTGGTTTAAGGTGAGTGTTCTTTCTTTCCATGTGTAGTAAGAACCATTTATTTGGAACCCACCATGCTATGGGCATTTGTACATGGCAAACATACAAATGTCAACAAAGCCTGATTCTCTCTGTCCCCATGGCTTAAAAATCAAAAGGGGATTACGAAGCATATTAGTGTACCTGATCCAGAAGGCCAAATTTGGGGTAATCTTCTTCTGGGTCCTTACTCCCAGGATCGGGGTGTTCCTTTACTAAGAATACATCTCTTTCTTTACTCTAAAAGGAAACAGCATTTTAGTATTACTGGAAATTTTATACTTAAAATGAATGGATGATGAACCGCTAACTCCAATCCCTAGGTGTAATCTCCAAATCCCAAAGCCCGCCCCCCACCAGAAAAAAACCCAACACACAACAGTATTGTTTTTCCCTGATTAGAAAATTAATGCATGACCATCAAAAAATTCAAACAATAGAGAAACTTAAAAAAATGAGAACCACTGTCCTTCATAACCCTCACCCATCCCTGCATCTCACAGAGATACATACTGTTAACAGCTTGTGCTGACTTCTCCCCAGGTGCTCTCTCTAATTCTAAGGACAATAATGTTCAGAGTTTTTTTTTTTAATCAAAGAAAACAATTGTCTCCAATTTCAATATAAAAAATTATACTTGCCAAAGTGCACTGGACAAAGGTTTCAGCATCGTACATAAAACTACCATGTCTTCATTTAAGACACAATGTGCAATTTACTGATTTTGTGTGAAAACTATTAAAATTTACAATTGCGCTCCAAGATTTAATACTAGGTTGTTCTCATTTTCTCAGTCATCACATTATTTCAGTGAGACCAAAAAAATATATATACACACATACATATATATATAAATTCTTACAAGGAACACTGGTTTTCTAAATGTTGAGTCTAGTCAATTTTAGCCTACTTACCATCGTTTTAACAATGTTATTTGGCCAGGTCATTTTCCCAGGTCTCTGTCTGGTCGTCATGCACTCCCAATATTTATCAATAAATGGTATGATATCCTAATTTTTAAAACAAAATATACTAAAGCTTTTATAGTTGCTTTCAAAATTATATTCACAAAAAAAAAACGCAGCATTTTCAAAGACCTTGTCAGAATCAAAAGACAAATTCATGTTTTGCCTTTTAATAACTGAACAAATACATAATTGCATGCGAACAACATATAGGTTGTGGGGAATTTCAAACAAGTATACATATACAAGGACTTCCCTGGTGGTCCAGTGGTTAAGACTCCGCGCTTCCACTGCAGGGGGCACGGCTTCGATCCCTGGTCGGGGAACTAAGAGCCGGCATGCAGCAAGGCGCAGCCAAAAAAAAAAAAAAAAGATTCTGATTCAAACAAGCATATACAACTCTTAGTCACATAGGGCTCATAATCCAGTTAAAGGGAAAAGACCTGCCCTAACTCTGTAAGATGACTCCCAGGTACTCTCTCTCCTGAGCTCCTATTCCTTCCCACCAGAGACATCTCCACCTGGAAACCACGCAGGCACCTCAGACTTCTCCTGACCGAGACTGAACTCTGTACCTCACCTCATAAATCTGCTCTTAACACTCAGAATCGCCCGTCACCCAGAGTCACAGGCTTGACACACGGAGTCACTCTTGTTCTTCTCGTACAACCTGCGCATCTAAATGGTCACCAAGTGAATTTTTTTTAAATATTAATTTATTTATTTATTTGGCTGTGTCGGGTCTTAGTTGCCGCGTGCGGGCTTCTCTCTAGTTTTGGCGCGGGCTCAAGAGTGTGAGGGCTCAGGAGTCTAGCGGCATGTGGGATCTTAGTTCCCCGACCAGGGATCAAACCCGTGTTCCCTGAACTGGAACAGCAGATACTTAACCACTGGACCACCAGGGAAGTCCCACTAAATGAATTTTTAAGTTTCAGAAACTTTTCACCAATCAGGGCTCCTTTCCACCCCCACTGCTTTGACTGTGGTCCTCGCCAGTCCCTGCCTGCACGACCACAACAATCTCTGAGCTTGATCCTCTGGCACCAACCTCCCCCATCCTCGGCCACCTCCCCCAGCCCACCAGAGTTTGTCCGCCGCTAACACCTTCCACCAGAATCAGTTCCGTGAACACCAAATCTTTACTAAAAGGAACCAGGCTGAATCAGGCAAAGCACAAGGGAAGACTGGGATGTTTTGTTGTTCCAGAAAGTAAGGAAGAGTTCAAAGACTGAAGAGGGACATATCAAAAAGTGTCAGGAGTCAGCCGGGATGGGTCTACACTGGTCAAATCTGAGCATCAGAAATCCAGAAATCCCATAATGGACTATAAAAATCAGTGATTCTTAAAATTAAAAACAACAACAACAACGGTGGGGGGGAGGACTCTTCTTTACAGAAGAACTGTAAACCAGTAAATGTATTCTGTTTACAATGACCATTCTATTAACTGCTTCAGGCTAGGACAGTCAATGGCTGCTACAACCACTGCTTGAAAGGATAAATTACTTAATAATTACAAAGAAAAAGGGGTCTCTTTACAATGGAAACATCAAGTAGTTAAATTCAGGACGACTAATAAATAACCTCTTTACCCAAGTAGTCAAATTTAGGATCACTAATAATAAAACAAAGCAATATCTTATGTCTCCTGATGTGATACATAGAAAAACACACACTATCTACATAATATTCTTGCCAAAAATGTTTAACCCGAACCTAATCATAAGGAAATAATCAGATAAATGCAAATTGAGGAGCATCATGGCAAATAACGGTCTAGGCTCTTCAAAATTTCAAATGTTATAGCAGACTAAAATAACACAGTAAAATAAAGGAACTATTCTAGAGATAAAAGAGACATTACAACTAATTTTAATGTGTGATCCTTGATCAGGTCCTGGATAGAAGAAAAAGCTATGACGGATATTATTTAGACAATAAAAATACTGAGAAAATGTACACTCAATACACAAAAATATAATCTGTATATATAAGATAGTTGTATTGCATCAACATTAAGTTTTTTCAGTATGATCACTATACTGTGGTTATGAGAGTATATTGGGTAAAGTGTAATATCTACAATTTAGTCTCACATAAGCTTAGGGGGAATATATAGATATGGGGAGATAAAGCAAACACAGCAAAATGGTAACAGCTGGCAAATCTAGATAAAGAATAAACAGATGTTCATTGTACTATCTGAATTTTTCTATATATTTGAAAAATTCAGAATAAGAATTTAGAGAAAAAAATAAGAGGCAAACGTAATCACAGCACACCTCTATTTAAATGCATTCTTTTTAATGTAGGAAAAAAAGGTTGGGGCGGGGTGAGGCGTAGGGAGGGGACCCTCTGCTGACTCCTCCGGCTTACAGGGTTAAGTCTAACCTCTCTGTTTAATAGAAAAGGCCCTGGTCAGTCTGATCCTGAATATATTCGTCTCACTAAATACCCTACACCAACCAGTGTCTTTCTTTTTTTTGGGGGGCCTGGCCGCACGGCTTGCAGGATCTTAACTCCTCAACCAGGGATTGAACCCGTGCTCCCTGCAGTGGAAGCGTGGCCCCTGCAATGGAAGCTCCAAGTCCTAACCACTGGACGGCCAGGGAATTCCCCAACCAGTGTCTTTCAAACTGTAGGCTGCAGTCAATTAGTAGGCTATAAAATCAATTTTGTAGGTGCATACTAGCGTTGACTAGAATAGAAAATATCGGCACGCAGAGGGAAAAGATCAGAGAGGGCCTCAGTTTTAAATGAGAGCGGGCACATATGCGTGTATACCAGGTCACAGCGTAAACTCCGAAGTTGTACAATTTACTTAAGTCATATTTTGTTCCCGTGAGTCACAGGAGGAAAGACTCACGGACGGGCTGATCATCTAATTCTGAGTCCTGACTTTAGTCATGCGGTTTTCCAGTTTAACAATAAAGGATGAATCTTTTTAATAAACTGGCCTTTTCCCCTGACAAAATCTGTGATTGGCATCCATAAAAACAGCTCAAACTAAGCTGAGAAGGTTCACCTCAAGGTCTGATTATTAACTGTGGGACAGACAGTTGTTTGTTTCTATAAAGCCAATCAAAACTATTTAAGGATTTATCTTTTTTTTTTAAATACACTCTTTTTTAATATAAGGATTCATCCTTTTAATAGCTAAGCCAATGACACAATGAGCACACACTAGGAAGTTAGTAAATCACATGAAATGAGAACAAAGTAACCACTGAATTAGTCATATATTCATAAAAATTGGGGGGAAAGAACTTATTGTTAGACTGTACAGTTGACCCTTGAACAACTCTGGGATTAGGGGCACCGACTGTCTACACAGTCAAAAATCCTCATGTAAGTTTACAGTCAGCCCTCTGTATTAGTCGTTCTACATCCAAGGATTCAACCAACCTTGAAATGTGTAGTACTGTAGGATGTACTTAGTGAAAGAAACCTGCATATAAATGGACCAGTGAAGTTCAAACCCATGCTGTTCAAGGGTCCACTGTATTTAGAAGTTCCTCCTGATTCTTTGGCATAATTGCAATTACAATAATTCTATCTCTACCTTATCTTTGGAGAACATGGTTTTCGGATGTTCATCCTGTGTTCGGGACTGCCAGGTTAGGTTGGCCAAAGCACTAAGGCACATTTCTTTCAAGTCTATAAAAACAAAAAGGAAGAAAAAGTTACCTGTAGTAATATATCCCTGTTACCAAAAGAATATTTAACTAGGTGGTCCACAGATTAACAACCACAGCAGCAAAGAATAGAGTCATCATTTGATCTGAAATGGACAATAGCAATTATTCAGAGCTAAGCCCCAAGGTAACTTCTACCAGCTACCAAGCAAAGGTTTCCTGATTCGGCTGAGCCCAAATCCCTTTTCTTTGCCAGCTAACCAGAGGACAGTCACTTTGCAGTACTCCGGAGTTTGTCCTTACTTGCTTGCTTCCGGAGGAAGTAGGTATTCCCACTATGATGGCATACATTGCAGTGGAAACTGTAGTTGGTCATGAAAGGTAGACAGGATCTGGAGAACAGCCAAATTGTGCAAATTAGTGAAGTTCTGAACACACACTTATGAGAAGTAAATCAACGGGGATCCTCTCCCTCAGTGAAAGTTACATAATAACGCTAATGTATTAATATACTCTTAAAACTTAAAAAGGTCACCAAGGGAATTCCCTGGTGGTCCAGTGGTTAGGGTTCCACGCTTCCATTGCAGGGGGCACAGGTTCAGTCCCTGGTCGGGGAACTAAAATCCCACATGATGCGCAGCAGGGTCAAAAAAAAGGTCACCAAAACAGGGCTCATATTTTTACAAATATCTGGATTTTTCTGTCACAAAAATTTAGTAAGACCTTATCCACTATAGTTGATAATTCGGCATCTGCAAGGTTCTGACCTGAGCCCTATCCAAGCTAGTTTATTATAGTCTGTAAGCACCTAAAAGAGTATACCAGGCGACTTGTGGAAGAAGACAAAGTAGTCTCTTTAAATATTTTTACATTTAAATATCTGTATTTATATTATGTTCAAGTATCTTTGTAAAGTGCCAATACCATTGTTGGAAAGGGCAGACAGGTATAAAAAGATTAATTTTAAAATGCAAATAATTATTCAAGAACAACACAGAAGTCACAAAACATGACTTGCCTCATTACCAAATGAATCCTACAGATGACAGTCTTATTTAAGAGTTTAAAGGACCCAGTAGTAACTTCAGATTTAAGAGTTAGGGAAGATTTTTTGAGGACACAAATTAGGATTTGGAAAGATGAGTTGGTCTTCTTTTCTAGAGGCAAACTATTTTGTGTAGAGAAAGTGCAAACTAGGAGGCAAAGTGGCAAACTAGTGTACACAAGTTTGGCCAGGGGAGGGGAGTTGTCGGGGGTATGGTAAAAGATAAGGCTTGAAAGGTAAGAAGTACAAGAGGCCTTACATGCCCGTGGAAGTGGATCCTCTCTGTGGGTAACAGGAACATCTTGAAGGGGAAGCCACCTTGTAAAAGCAGTAAGTTTAGTGATAGGATGGGTCTGAAGGGAAGAAGAGATTAGAAACGGGAATATGGAAGAAGCTTCTGTAGCTGTTCCAGCAGAAGGTTAAAAAAAAAAAACCTCACCTCGAGTGAAACAATAAAAATGGAAAGGACAAGCAAGTGCACAAGAAGAAAAAAAATTGGTCAAGCTTGGTAGCTGATTTGATGGGGGCAGGCATGAAATAAAAAGAGTCCTAACCACTAAGACTGCTTGTATCATAGAGGAAATCTCCTAAGAGGTGAGCTGGCAGCAAGAGAAGGCCTGTTTGAAGGCAGAGAGGAAGAAACTGGTGGAGGGAGAGACTGAGGGCTAACAGGAACCATGCATTAGAGAAGTGTGGTGGCTATACTGGGTGACTGGAAAAGTATAGGGAGAGCTTGGTCCTGAAAAGGAGAAAGTAAAAGAAAAACAAAAGACTGGTTTAAGTTGGAAGAGAAGAAATCAAAATAAAGGCAGGTTTATCTTGGACTTTGTTGAAACTGGTTTAAGGTATCCTTAAAGAGATGTGTCCAAATGTGTGTCTACTGCCACCACTCAAGGAATTAAGAAATATCCTTAGGACTGTTAAGATCGAGTTCCCTTACCTTTACCTCTCTCTAGAGCCCCTTCCATTGAACAGTCCATTGTGATAAGCTCACTTACAGAAGAGATAGGCAGGTATACAGTTACCTAATTCAAACACAATCAAGTGTTTAGAGCAGCCTTTTTCATACCCTGCTAGCTCACTCACTTCCTCCATCTCAGCCATAAACGATAATCTGTCCCACCTGCTGGGTTTTAGGTATAACTTCTCAAATTCAGGTACAAACTGGTCTCTACCAAACCTCTGAACTGTGGTTTGATTCATTGCTGGATTGTTCCACATTATCACTCTGATAAATTTCCTTTCCTAGACCCTGTTTATCCAAACAAATTCTCCTTGGCAAAAGTGGCCCAATTTTAGGTCTAACTGACCAGCTTATATATTTTCCCTATAGGTCTTTCTACCAAGATCACTTCTTCCTGATCCTTCAGTAATTTTCTTTCTTTTTTAAACATTCTATCCTTCCTCACCAGTCACATATTAATAAGAACATTAGTATTTCTTTAACTTTTTAACTAGAAAGTAGTCATCAAATTATAAAGGAAGGTTATTTCTTCACAAACCGATCCAAGGGGGATTAATTTCAGAATTAACAACACAGCCCTATTCTGAGACAGTCTTATCTAAATTTATTTGTATAATACGGACCATAAAGAACACCCCAGAGAGGCAGCAGTATAGTTATTTCCATAGAGTGAGTCACTAATGCTGCCTTGCTAGCTGTTGACCGAATACTCAGAATAAGTAAAGGCGTCTTTCATTCTCAATCGTTCATAAAATGGTTTTAATTCACTAGAAGAGGTGTAAAGACTGGAAATTGGTTTTGCTGAGGAGAGAATTCAGGACACCTAAAGGGAGTGAATTAGAAACCAAAAGGAAAAAAAGGATGGCTCAGGCATGAAGAGGACTGGCCATCTCAAATTTTTGACATCAGGCTTTTTCCACCATATACACCAACCCTTTCCCCCAAATCCACAATACCCAATACAAGGTTTAAATGACATTGTCTCAAATTTGTTTATTTAATGCTTTGTAATTACATGGTTTGTCTCCCGTCCAGGCCCTAAGTGCAAACACAGGGATAATAACTATCATCATACCTGTTAAGGGCTTGCCCTTAGTAGAGAGAAGACATGCTCAGGCTATTAAAACAATTCCTGATTCAAATCCTACTACTCACTGAACAGGGATCAGGAGACACAGGAAACACTACGCATCTACGTTTGCCTAGACAGTGACTATTCAACTGTTGGACGTGTTGAGATCTAACATTTACAAAGTGATTCTTACAAAGTCTACGAAAAATACTCACGAGGTATCTATGCCAAAGGTGTCTGCTGTGAACCATTTGGTACATATTCCACACTGCAGCTCCACCTCTCCCAACTGGCGACCATTCTCTTCATCCACGGAGCCCGCCTGAGTATCCATCACCTCTGAAGTATCCCCAGCACCTTCCTGTGTCCACAGAACCATGAGAGAATCAAGTTAGTTGACCTGACTGTATTTTTGATTCGCTTAGAAACTTTAAAAACCAACCCTATTTTGCTTTGCAAACATCCAAAACAAATACTTACTAGTGTATCCTTTCCATTAGAGGATTCTGTCTCCAAGCCACCACTTACATCAACTGAGTTTGCATCCCTGTAAAATAAAGAAAGCACTCAGAAAGAAGAATTTTCAAGAGAAACACACCTGAAAACGCCTATTCCCAAAGATGATGATCAAAGTACAGCTGAACTTCACACTCCTACTTTTTTCAGCAAAGACTGTTCTCAGACTGGATGCCCAGCATTAGGAAGAATGCGGCCAAGATAAACCCAAGCCCATGGCGCATCAAGGAAACCTAATCGGCCCTTACAGACAAGTCTACAGGGGATGGAACTGGTCCTGGGGGAGGTTCGAAGAGATGCAGCTTTTCCGCTCTGTTTTCAGAGGGACCATTACTTCCACCAGTCTGGCAGCGCAAAGTGGTTTCCCCTCTGGGATTTTTGAAGGGTTCCTGCTAGAAAGTGACCTATCAGCACCCTGCTGGTGTGCCAGGGCCGGGAGGTAGGAGGAGAAACTTGGCCTAAAAGGTGCGAAAGAGGCGTAGCCCGAGATACAGTTCAGAGGGGACAGGCCAAGCGGCGAGCGGGACTAAGACCCGGGAGGGAGCAGGGCGAGCGGCTGGCCGCAGGGCCTGGGTTCGGAAGGGGCGGGCCGGAGTGCTCCCGGGAGCCGCGGGATTCCGAGAGGGGCGGGCCTCCCTCCCCTCCCCCCCTCCCCCCCGTCCCCCTCCCTCCCTCTGTCCTCCTCGGGCTGCAGGACGTCTCACCCGCTTTCGGCCTCTCCAGAGCCAGGCTCCGCGGCTGGAGCAGCAGACGTCCCCTCCCCGGCCGGAGCGGCTGCTACCGCTACTACCGGCTTCGTTTCCCCTTCTTCTGCCGGTGTTGCATTTGCAGCCACTGCCGGGCCGGGTCCTGCATTCACTCCCGGGCCGGGTACGGTTCCCGCCGCCGCCATCACTGCCGCCTTCCAGACTTCTCGCGAGAATGCTGTCTGCGTCTCGCGCGAGTTGCTCACTGGCCCTCTAACCTTCAAATAGTAAAGATTCTCAGTAAGTACACCGCCTGCCAAGGGAAGGCGCGCTCTAAGCCCGCTTTAAGGTCGGGAGGGCAGACAGAGGTGGGCGGGGCCTCGGGGCTGGGTAGATACAGACCGAGCCACGTGAAGGCGGAGGAGGTGAGATTACTCGTTGGATTGCCTCTAGGACTCGCTTCATTTCAGGGTGGACGCTGCGCATTTTCGTGACCGGGACGAAATCACCGCGCAGATGAGGCGCCTTGAGAGCGCTGGCAGCCTAGAGGCTTTGAAGGCTGTGATGTGCATTGCAGATTTTCCTCACCGTTAGACGTGGGAAACGTCTTCCCGCCCCAGAAGTAGTTTGTTGTACTGCCCTCGTGATCTGCCACTTTGAGCAGGTTTCCTAGTGGCGTCTAGAGATGGGCGGCTTAATTTTGTGACTTTAAAATTAATTGAAAATTTAAATCAAAAAAGTAATTGGGGAATTCCGTGGTTAGGATTCGGCACTTTCACTGTGGAGGCCCAGGTTTAATCCCTGGTCAGGGAACTGAGATACCGCAAGCCGCACAACACGGCCAAAACAAAACAACAACAAAAAAAGTAATTGGTAAGAGATCACCATGTGATTTGGCATAGAACTTTGAAGTCGTTGAAAGAATTGAGTTGAACTGATTTCTAAATGGGAATCTGCTTGTTTATGTAAACAAAGGTTGTCAGCTCATATCTATAAACACGAAAAATAGGAATAGAATTGATGCTGAACCTGTCTCATTCTAGCAGTAGCGATATTCATGGATATATGGATTAATTGAAAATCTAATCCTCCGTCTCATTAAGAATTGCATCTCTAATACAATTTTAATTTTTATGTTTAGTAATCAAAATATATACTATGTTTATTCGATCAGTTGTATACTGATAATTGACTGAAGAAATATTTTAACACTAGAGATTTATCGTCACAGAAAGTATATAAAAATTTAATTTCAACTTTTATACATATTTTTATTGCAGAGAAGTATTTAGCCTTTAGTAAAAAAAATAGATATATACACATATGTATTAATTACCGATATATTTTTATATGTGGGTGCATATATATATATATGTTCCATTTTATCTTATGAAGGAAGAAGAACGGAAATAAAATGATGTAAAATTTCCAGCTATTAAAGAAATCTTGTTCATGTATTTTTTGTTTTTTGTTTTTTTTAAGTATACTCTTCAGTGGTTTTTATTTATTTTGCTTTTTAAGATTTTTTTTTTTTAATGTGGACCTTTTTTTTTTTAAGTCTTTATCGAATTTGTTACGATATTGCTTCTTTTTAGGTTTTGGTTTTCTGGCCACAAGGCATGTGGGATCTTAGGTCCCGGACCAGGGATTGAACCCGCACCCCCTGCATTGGAAGGCAAAGTCTTACACTGGACCTCCAAGGAAGTCCCTGTTTTGGGGGGTTTTTTTGGCGGTACCGCATGGCTTGTGGGATCTTAGTTCCCCGACCAGGGATTGAACCCAGGCCCTGGCAATGGAAGTGCCAAGTCCTAACCACTGGACTGCCAGGGAATTCCCTATATCTTTTTTTTTTTTTTTTTTTTTTTTTTTTTTGCGGTATGTGGGCCTCTCACTGTTGTGGCCTCTCCCGTTGCGGAGCACAGGCTCCGGATGCGCAGGCTCAGCGGCCATGGCTCACGGGCCCAGCCGCTCTGTGGCATGTGGGATCCTCCCGGGCCGGGGCACGAACCCACATCCCGTGCATCGGCAGGCGGACTCTCAACCACTGCGCCACCAGGGAAGCCCCATCTTTTTTTTTTTTTAATGCCAGTAGTGACACACTAAATCGATTTGATGACCCAAATTTGAAAAACACTGGTATAGCATTGTTTTCAAAGGGCAGTGGTCTGGGGATTGAACCCTGGACAGCATCTGCATTTTAAATGAAAGTCATGAATGATCTGAAACCAAGTCCCCCTAAAACCGAGTTCCCTTACTCAATTTATGATTAATCTCTCTATCCAAAACTTCATTCCCTTTCTTGTCCCCTCTGAGCTCAATTCCTTGTTTACTGAACAGTAATCAACCAGAGTCAGATGATTAAAATTGCTGTGGTCAATAACATCGTTAATGTACTAAAATTGCTATTATAGACATCACCATTAATGTACAAACTCAGATTGTTTCTCCAGGGCAAGATGAGCTAATAGACCCTGGCCACAGAATGTAAACCACATTCTGACTCTCGAAACTATGCTTAAGAACCAGTGTTCTTTTTTTTTTTTTTTTTTTTTTGCGGTACCCGGGCCTCTCACTGTTGTGACCCCGGACGCGCAGGCTCAGCGGCCATGGCTCACGGGCCCAGCCGCTCTGTGGCATGTGGGATCCTCCCGGGCCGGGGCACGAACCCACATCCCGTGCATCGGCAGGCGGACTCTCAACCACTGCGCCACCAGGGAAGCCCAGAACCAGTGTTCTTAATCAAAATGTGAAATGTCACAAGACAGTGTTTAATCCCAGCCTCTTTGGTCTTCCCCTTTAAAACACCCCAGACTCAAAGACCAAGTTGGAGAGTGGATCTGCAGCTTGTCTCCCACTCCCTCATTTGGTGCCCTGCAATAAATGCTGTATTTTCCTTCACCACATCCTGGTGTTGGTAGATTGAATTTGCTGCACATTTGGCCAGCAGACCTAAGTTTAGTTTGGTAACATTCATTTTAAAAGTCCTAAATGATTTCAATGGAGTAATAGAGTGGTGGGGGCAGAATTCACATTGCAATGGATTGAGAAGTGAATAGAGGGCTGGAAGTAGAAATAGCTGTGTGGACAAATCTTCCCACCTTTTTCCTGAGGCATTTTACCTCTATAAAGAGAAAACCTGAGTCAATAGGGCAAAATGTCAACATCTGCTAAATTTGCTAGTCTGTTGCATGATGTCTTGATGTCTCATGGCAGAAAGAATTCAGTGAGAAACAAAGTGATAGGTAAGAAGTGGATTTATTTAGAGAGAAACACACTCCAGAGTGTGGGCCATCTCAGAAGGTGAGAGCGGCCCCCAGGGTACAGGGTTGTCAGGTGTTATAGGGGTGGGTAATTTCATAGGCTAATGAAAGGGAGGACTATTCCAAGGATTTTGGGGAAGGGGCGGATATTTCCAGGAATTGGGCCACCGCCCCCTTTTTGACCTTTATGGTTGGCCTTGGAACTGTCATGGCACCCGTGGGTGTGTTACAATGGGTCTATTCAGAAGCTCAAGGTCTAGTGGAAGTCAGCTTGTCCGCCATCTTGGACCTGTTCTAATTAGTTTATGTCGTGTCCCTGGGCTATGTCATTCTTTTAAAGATGGTGCCCTGCCCCCTTCTCTCCTGTTTCAGTTCCAGCAAGGAGCCAGAACCTGTGCCATCAACATCCGGCATGAGTGAAATGGCAGCTCGCCCTCCATCTCCTATTGCTGATGACCCTGCAGCTCTACCATCGCTCACCTCCACTCCCTCCTCCAGTCAGTAACTCTTCTTTTTTTTTAAATAAATTTATTTATTTTATGTATTTATTTTTGGCTGTGTTGGGTCTTCGTTGCTGCACGCAGGCTTTCTCTAGTTGCATTGAGCAGGGGCTGCTCTTTGTTCCGGTGTGCGGGCTTCTCACTGCAGTGGCTTCTCTTGTTGCCGAGCGTGGGCTCTAGGCCCGCGGGCTTCAGTAGTTGTGGCTTGCGGGCTTAGCTGCTTCGTGGCATGTGGGATCTTCCCGGACCAGGGCTCGAACCCATGTCCCCTGCCTTGGCAGGCAGATTCTTAACCACTGTGCCACCAGGGAAGCCCCTCAGTGACTCTTCTTGTCTGTTCATTCAGTGCCGGCCTGTGTGCCAGCTGTTGTACTGTACTACTGTACTTTTCAAGGTACTATACTGTAAGATTAAAAATGTTTTTTTAATTTTTTGTTTGTTTTTCATGTATTATTTGTATGAAAAGTATTATAAACCTATTACAGTACAGCACTATATAGATGATTGTTAGTTGGGTACCTAGGCTAACTTTGTTGGACTTATGAACAAATTGGACTTACGAATGCACTCTCAAATGGAACTTGTTCGTATGTAGGGGACTTACTGTAATAATGATCTTAAGGGAACAAAAGGACAAACCTATCAGGCAAGAGAATTAACAATGGCAAAGATAACAAATCAGTCGTAGACTCCCAGTACTACTTCAATGGTACAGACTAGCGGAAAGCACTGTCTTGAGCTATTTTGCAGAATTTAAATCCCTCCTCAAGTGCTCAATCACCAGATCAACTGGAACCTAAGGGGTGATGATGTTGACCTTTTCTGACCCTCCTGACTTCAATCAACTAAAGCTTGGACTGTCCCCTGCTCAAGCCCCTTCATGAACATGCACGTACCCTTAGGTTAAAACTTTCCCAATTTTGCTGTTTGGAAACACTACTTTGAGAAAGATCCCTGGTGTTCTCTTTACTTGATACAAGTAATAAATCCTTCCTTCTTCTTATCTTTGGCTTGGTTGTATCTTATGGCTCGACATCCACCAAGAGGAGACCCAGTTTTCGGGTAACACCAGGACAGGTTTTTTTGTTTTGTTTTATTTTTTTTTGCGGTACGCGGGCCTCTCACTGCTGTGGCCTCTCCTGTTGTGGAGCACAGGCTCCGGACGCGCAGGCTCAGCAGACATGGCTCACGGGCCCAGCCGCTCCGCGGCATGTGGGATCCTCCCGGACCGGGGCACGAACCCGTGTCCCCTGCATCGGCAGGTAGACTCTCAACCACTGCGCCACCAGGGAAGCCCTGTTTTGTTTTATTTTTGTTTTTGTTTTGGCCACGTGGCTTGTGGGATCTCAGTTCCACAACCAGGGATTGAACCCGGGCCCCAGCAGTGGAAGCCTGGAATCCTAACCATTAGGCCACCAGGGAACTCCCAGGACAGGTATTAAAGTGAACTAACCTACTGAAACTTAGTCCCCCAAAACCGAGTTCCCCTGCCGAGTTTATGGTTAACCTCTGTATCCAAAACTTTATTCCCTCCCTTTCTTGTCCTGTACCTGTTCCCCTAAAGATTGAGGAACATCAGAGAAAAGGGGGATTGAAACTGCCAGGGTACAAAAGCCTTTCCCTCCCCCCACCCCCCGCTTCTTTTTTTTTTTTTTGGCTGTGCTTCGTGGCTTAGCAAGATTTTCGCCCAACCAGGGATCAAACCCATGCCCCCTGCAGGGGAAGGGGAAGCGCAAGGTCCTAACCACTGGACCACCAGGGAATTCCCCTCCCCCACTTCTTTTTGTAGGAAAAGGCTTTAGTCTCCTCCACCTTCCCTGAGTTCCAAAGACCAGATTCAAGCAGTTATTAATTAGAGAAGTGAAGGAATGCAGAAGCAAAGGAAAAGCAGTCAAAAACAACAGTTCAGCCATGAAACAGTCCTAGTTCCTCCTCAAGGGATATACATCACAATCTGACACAGATCTTTGGGTTGTTTTATAGGAACTAAGACCTCCCCCAACCCCACCACCTAGGTGGAGCATGGTGACTACTTGCTGAGACCCCAGACTGGTTGGAACCAGAAAGTTGATGATTGACATTCCTGGAACACCACTGTTACCTCACCACCACCCAATTAGGAGAACGTGACACACCCCGCAGCCATCACCCCAGATGTTGCCTTTAAAAACTCTTCCCTGAAAACTGTCTGGGAGTTTGGGTCTTCTGAACACAAGCGGCCCATTCTTGCTGGGCCCTGCAATAAACCTTTCTCTGCTCCAAACGCTCATGTTTTTGGTTTGTATGGCCTCACTGTGTGTTGGGTACATGAACTTGGGTTCAACAACACTACTTCTGTCACCTTTTGAGCAGAGAAAAAATGGTCCAGACCCTTAAGGAACTGAGGATTTTCTTCTCATTTAAAAAGAAAACAGAGATACACGTGAACTGAACTGGATTCTAATTCTGCAGAAACTGACCCAAATCTGTGTCCATTTTACATCTCTGTGTCAGCACCTACACTCACCTCTTGCATGAATATTTTCTTGCTGTTCCCTCAGAAATGAATGAAGCTTTCCAGAAATTCCTACCACTTAACAACCCACTATTAGGCCTGCCTCCTCCCAGGAGCCTGCCCTTAGTAAAATATAGTCATCCCTTGGAATCAGGGGGATTGGCTCCAGGGCCCCTGAGAAAACCAAAATCTTCAGATGCTTAAGTCCCTTATATAAAATGCATACAACCTACACAAATCCTCCTGTACACTTTAAATCATCTCTGTGTTACCCATAATACCTAATACAATGTAAGAGCTATGTATATAGCTGCTGGTGTATGAGATATTCAAGTTTTGCTCTTTAGAATTATCTGGAATTTTAAAAAGTATATGTTTTTGATTTGCAGTTGGTTGAATGCACAGATGTAGACCCTGTTGATATGGAGGGCAGCTGGAGTGGCTCAAGCAGTACCTCACAGAAGCCAGACGTCTGGGGGTGGGACCTGAGATTTCTAACAAGCTCCCAGGTGATGGCAAGGATGCTAGTCTGAGGATCACGCTGGGAGTAGCAGGGAGCAGAGTGTTTCTAGCTCTATTGCATCTCCCCACAAGCTTCTCTAATGTGCTCCTTTTCAAAAGTGTTACTGAGCCAGACTTGGGTCCGAAGTAAAGCCAATCTACTGACATCACGTTGTGGTGAAGGAGTGTAGCATTTACTGCAGGACACCAAGAAAGGAGTCCAAGGCAGCTAGTACTCAAAAGATCGAACTCCCAGATGGGTTTCAGGAAAGCATTTTTATTTTTTTAAAAATATTTATTTATTTGGTTGTACCAGGTCTTAGTTGCAGCATATGGGATCTAGTTCCCTGACCAGGGATCAAACCCAGGCCCCCTGCATGGGGAGCACAGAGTCTTAGTCACTGAACCACCAGGGAAGTCCCAGGAAAGCATTTTTAAAGGCACAATGAGGAAGGGGAAGTCCCAGGATGCACACTTCTCTGATTGGCCAGGGTGGTGTCACAGAGGTTAACAATCCTTAGGCTCCAGTAGGCCTGGAGGCTATGTGCTCATGGTCATCGAGTAGTTAATTTCTTCCGTTTGGTGGTGGTTTTAGCGTCTGGAAAACAACTCAGGAAATGTGCGCCAGATACTATTATCTAGGTGCTTCAGAGAGGAGCTAAAGCAGAGGATGTGGGGGAGGGGTTCTGTCCTGGGAAGGCCCCATAACATCCTGCTTGGTTACAACAGGGCTTTGTTTAAAACTCACACTAACTAACCCTGCTTAGCTATTACTTGATGTAGCAGAACAGTTCTGAAATCGTAAATTTCCCCTCTTTTCCCTCTTTAGTCTTCTTGCCACACTCCTTCCCTCTCTCCCTTTCCACAAAGTGCTTAACCCTGTCTTTGCATTAGAATCACCTGGGGCGCTTAAAAAAAAAAAGACATGAGCGTCCCTGGTGGCGCAGTGGTTGAGAGTCCGCCTGCCGATGCAGGGGACGCGGGCTCCTGCCCCGGTCTGGGAAGGTGCCACATGCTGCGGAGCGGCTGGGCCCGTGAGCCATGGCCGCTGAGCCTGCGCATCCGGAGCCTGTGCTCCGCAACGGGAGAGACCACAACAGTGAGAGGCCCGCATACCGCAAAAAAAAAAAAAAGACAGTGGGCTTCCCTGGTGGCGCAGTGGTTGAGAATCTGCCTGCTAATGCAGGGGACACGGGTTTGAGCCCTGGTCTGGGAGGATCCCACATGCCGCGGAGCAACTAGGCCCGTGAGCCACAACTACTGAGCCTTCGCGTCTGGAGCCTGTGCTCCGCAACAAGAGAAGCCGCGATAGTAAGAGGCCCGCGCACCGCGATGAAGAGTGGTCCCCGCTTGCCACAACTAGAGAAAGCCCTCGCACAGAAACGAAGACCCAACACAGCAAAAATTAATTAATTAATAAACTCCTACTCCCAACATCTTATTAAAAAAAAAGACAATACCCTTTGGACAATATAACTGAACCCTGTAAAAGAGGGATCCAGAAACTGAGAGCGTTAAAAAAGCTTCCCACGTGGTTCTAATGTGCCTCCGGGAGAAAGCGCTGCATGAAAAAGAAATAGCCTTTACAGGGACTTCCGTGGTGGCCCAGTGGTTAGGACTCTGTGCTTCCATTGCTGGCGGCGCCGGTTCGATCCCCGGTTGGGGAACTAAGATCTCGCAAGCTGTGCGGCAAAAAAAAAAAACCCTATAATACACGTTCTTAGAAGAACAGAAAGGACGCTGCACATAACTAAGATGTTTGGGGTAAATGCTTTTTCCTCCCACACGAAGAGCTTACCCGGGAGATGAGAAAGGGATGGGCCATGACTATGTAGTAAGTCCAGATAGACTGGGACTCAGCCTTGCGGAGATGTGGGTGCCCTGGTGTGGCCCAGAGGAGGCAGGAAGACTCCCGTGTCCTCTAACCTGGTCCATACGTAGCGGAGGGAGCAGCCGGAGCTGAAGGGCCAAGGCTTCAGTGACACACGTGGGCCCATAACTGGATACCAGGTGGGACGAGGGAAGGCTCGGTGGATGCCTAAATGCATAGATAGCATCAAGCACCAGCTGCCCGGACCCTGACACCTGAAACCCTGTCCCCAGGAAGAGAGAGGAGCCTCAAATGAAGCCTGGATGTACCACCCTCAACAGTACACAGTTCACAAGAAATTCTGTGTTGGATTATACAAAGAAATGTAAAGAGAATGTAAAGAGAAATTAGGTTGGATTATGTGGATGAAAAATGTCACCTGCCACATCAGTAGACAAAGGATGTTGCAGCCATCAAGCCATCACATTATAGCCGCCCCAGCTGTGCACCCTGAGGGGCTTTAGGATGGAGAAAGCAGGATGCTGGCCCTAGATAGCTAAGCTAAGGTGCATATCAAAGGAATGATTTCAGTGAGCCATGCACAGAAAAGCACACTAAATTCATTAACTTGAGATGTCTGGTTTTCTTTAATTAACAATAATCTTTTATTTTTTCATTTTTGGCTGCGTTCGGTCTTTGTTGCTGTGCACAAGTTTTTTTCTCTAGTTGTGGCGAGCGGGGGCTACTCTTCATTGCGGTGCACGGGCTTCTCATTGTGGTGGCTTCTCTTGTTGCGGAGCACGGGCTCTAGGTGCTTGGGCTTCAGTAGTTGTGGCATGTGGACTCTAGAGTGCAGGCTCAGTAGTTGTGGCACACGGGCTTAGTTGCTCCGCGGCATGTGGGATCTTCCCAGACCAGGGCTCGAACCCATGTCCCCTGCATTGGCAGGCGGATTCTTAACCACTGTGCCACCAGGGAAGTCCCAACAGTAATCTTTTGATGTTCCGACTACGGGGTCTTTGTTGCAAAAACTCCTACATACCCTGGCTCTTCCCTTACCTCTTCAGAGCAGTCCCTCAGAACTATCTGAGAGGCTGGCTTCTGAGCTTAAGTCCTCAGTTTTGTCTGCAAAATAAAACATACCTCTCAACTTTTAGGTTGTGCATTTTTTTCAGTCGACAGTTATAAAAAGATATATTCCTTGCCATCTTGAGCTGTGGACCAAGAATTACATCCATGACACTGGCAAAGATGAAAGTGTTTGCCCTCCAGAAGAGTTGTATTTGTACTTTATAGAGAGGATTCTGGACTCCCAAAGGCTTCAGTGTCTTACGGAGAGAACTTGTACGGAAACAAGCATGCCCCATTCCTGTACCAGCCTTTGCCAAAAGTCTCTGGATACTTTCCTAAAAAAGTGCAGTTGGTTAGATGCCCAGAACCCTAGATTCCTAGGGTTCCCCCTGCTCTCTCCCCCTACCCCATGCCCCAGTGGTTTTTTAATCCTCTATAAAGCAAAACAAAGCACTCTGTGTTCCTTGTAATTTTCCAAAAGATGAAGATAATTATTGTGGTGTTTCATCTCACTGGAGCATTCCTTTAGTCTCTGCTGGAGCTCTTGGACCTTAATCTCTAGTGTTTATAAACTGAGTTGACTAAAGACTCCTGATTACTTCCAGTAACCAGGTATCTGGGTCCTACTCAACACATTTAAAAAGAGTTCTATTCTTCCTTTTATTAGAAAGAGGTAATTCTCCATGTGGGTAGGGATTTTTATCTATTTTGTTCACTGATGTATCCCAGACACCTAGCCCAATGGCTGGCACATAGAAAACACTCAAGAAATGTTTGTTGATGAACGGTATTGCATTTCTCTCCTATGAATGAGGCTTGTCTCACTGTGAGGCCAAAGTTGTCACCAATCCCTGGGGAAAGCAGCCCAGAGGGTTCAGAAACGGGCTCCTCTGGCATCTGAGAAGTTTGGAAACAAGTTGTCTTTGTCTATCCGAGGACACAGGGGCACCGACCGGCTGGTTCTCCACTCTGGCCCTTGTCGTGGATGTAGGTTTGCTGTGATAGGCTTGGATGAGTGGAGCTGATGTCGTCCAATTATGGAGCTCAGCAGTTTTTAAAGTGCATTCCCAGGACTGGCAGCATCAGGCTCATCAGGGGACTTATTAGAAATAAAAATTCTCAGGCTCCACTGCAAGACCTAGAATCAGAAACTCAGGGGGTTCCACCCAGCGACCTGTGTCTTACCAAGCCCTCCAGGTCATTCTGATACCCTCTAAAGTTGAGAAGCGCTGGGACTTCCCTGGTGCTCCAGTGGTTAAGACTCTGCGCTTCCACTGCAAGGGGTGCAGGCTCGTCACCTGGTCAGGGAACTAAGATCCCGCAGGCCGGGCTTCCCTGGTGGCGCAGTGGTTGAGAGTCCGCCTGCCGATGCAGGGGACGCGGGTTCATGCCCCTGTCCGGGAAGATCCCACATGCCGCGGAGCGGCTGCGCCCATGAGCCATGGCCGCTGAGCCTGCGCGTCCGAAGCCTGTGCTCCGCAACGGAAGACCCCGCAGGCCGTGTGGTGTGGCCCAGAAAAACTTGAGAAGCGCTGATGTGGCAGGGTGATAAGGAGGAACAGTGTTGGAAGCTCAGGTCCCATCCTGAGCGCTACGAGGACATGGACCTACTGATGCTGGTACCAATTCCAGTGCGTGGGGAGAGGGTTTCCCCCATACCACCAGGCAATTCTCAGGGTGACCTACAATTTAATTCTGACACTGTCTACCTGGAGATGGCATCAGCTCCCACAGGTTAGGGTCTCAGTCCTACAAGACTGTCCCTCCTTCCCCACTTCAGACGCCAATAGCGAGTCCACGTTGTCACCTGTGCCTCTGACCAACTGGGTAGAGATCAGAGGTTCCCACGCCCTGCACCCCACTCGGGTTCCATTAATTTGCCAGAGCAGCTGACAGAGCTCAGAGAAATTGTTTACTTCCAGATGGAAGGGATGCATAGGGCAAGGTGGGGGGAGAGGGTGCAGCGCTTCCATGCTCTCACAGCACCCCACTCTCTCCACATCTCCCCACATGCTCACGAGCAAGGAAGCTCTCTGAACCCTCTCCTTCTGGGTTTTTATGGAGGCTTCATTACACAGGCATGATTGATTAATCACTGACCACTGCTGATTGAGTTCAGTCTCCAGCCCCTCTCCCCTCTCAGGTCACGGGTGGGACCGAAAGTTCCAACCTTCTAATCATGTGATTGGCTCCCCTGGTGACCTGTGCCCGGCATCTTTAGATTTCATGAAGTCACCTCATTAACTTACCAGGAGACACCTGTATTACTCTCATCACAGGAAATTCCAAGGGTCTTAGGAGCTCTGCCTTAGGACTGGGACGAAGATTATCTATTTATTTATGCCGCACAGCGTGGATTGAGGGACACCCAGGCCCTCGGCAGTGAAGGCACCAGCCCTAACCACTGGACCACCAGGGAACTCCCCGTATTTATTTACATCACAGCATGCAACAAGATGCATCCCTCCTCCTCCAGTTCTTCCGGGAGCTCGTGATACAGCCTGTTTAGAATGCGTGGGTTAGGCCCTAGGGAGTTTCTCTGCGGAGTCCCCATGGAAAGCTTTCTGTTGAAGGCCATAAAGGTGGGCAGGGAAAGAGTGAGGGTAAATTTTCCCTTGCTCTAGTCCTATCAAGTCCTAACCAGGCTGTGGTAGGTGGTGGTTCTGCTGGAATTGCGGGGCATGAGCTGTAGTGAGAAGCTGAGTGTAAAGGAAGCTGTGTGGTACAGGAACCCCCAACCATCTGGGGAAGATCAAGAGGACGGCAGTTATCTGAGGAGACTCAAAGTAGGGGACACCTGAGAGTGAGCTTGCCTCATTCAGGTGTAGGAAGAGACGAAATTTTCTTTTTTTTTTTTGGCACGGCTTGTAGGATTTTAGTTCCCCGAACAGGGATCGAACCGGGGCCACAGCAGTGAAAGTGCAGAATCCTAACCACTGGACCACCAGAGAATTCCCTTTTTTTAATCCTTTTTTTTTTTTGGCTGGGCCACACGGCTTGCGGGATCTGTTCCCAGACCAGGGATCGAACCCATGCCCCCTGCAGTAGAAGTGCGGAGTCCTAACCTCTGGACCGCCAGGGAAGTCCCAAGAGACAAAATCTTGACCTCCTTTCTTTCCCCTCCTCGACAAAAGGAAGGTTCTGAGTGAACCACCAACTTTCACGCAGTTACTCCAGGATTTAAGTGTTCGTGATGCAGGCCCAAGAGCCAGGGTCCTCTGCTACCCCCTCCACCCTGAACCCAATTACCCCTCTGGTCACATACACGGTGTGTGGCACCCATATGTGAGTGTCACACACGTAGGCCAGCTGTCTCACGGGTCAGGATCAACAGCTCTCCCTCCTGTTTCCGATGACCCATCCTCAACCCTGCAGGTCCAGAGCAAGAAGAAGCTGGAGTCTCCAGGAGGCATAGAGGAGCCAGTGGCTGAAGGTTCTGGTTGGAGGTGTTAATAGGACATTCTGTCAACGTTCTGTCACTGTTGAGTGGTGCTTCCAGTAAATTTTTTTTTGGCTGCATCACACGGTTTGTGGGATCTTAGCTCCCCGACCGGGGATCGAACTTGTGCCCCCTGCAGTGGAAGTGTGGAGTCTTAACCACTGAACTGCCAAGGAAGTCCCCAATTAAATCCTGACTACAGCGAAGAATGGTGCTGCCATCGTGTCCTCTGCGGTTGGAGCGCTTCCATACCTAGGGTTGAACAGGTGGAGGGGATGAACCACAGGACACACACTCTACAAACTGCCCGCACACAAAGATCTCTTTTGCCCCTGGGCAGCGGGATGGCCCCTTGCCTGGAAAAGGCCAATCTAGGCTGCCATCTACACAGGTTCGGAGAGAGGAAGTCACACTACTCTCTCTCCCCAGATCGGACCAGGTCCACTGGCATAACTGGTCAGTGAATTGAGTGAAGGCGTAGCAAGTTCATCAGGTTGCAGAGTATTTGGGTGTCAACAGGCCTCTTGGCAGACATCAGAGCTTTCTAGCTTGCTGTAGAGGTCCCTTGTCTGTTAGAGGCTCAGCCTGGGAGCCAGGAGACACAGCTCTGGGTGGGCTTCCGGTGATTCTCGGAGGGCTCAGAAGCAGAAACTGTCCCAGGAGTTGGGGGATTGCCTGAGTGACAAGTACACTTATACCCAGGATTCCAATGCAAATCGGAACCTCTCCTACAGAGGCTCAGAAGTTTTTAACAGTTCCAAGTCCTGCCTGTCCTTTTGGAGGGCAGTCTTGCTTCTCCCAGGTTGGGGTGGACGGACTAGGAGAAGTTTGAACACAGGCACCACCCTTAGCTTTTCTTCACCTAAGGGAATGAATGGAACTGAGTCACTTTGAGAGGGATGCTCCCTTCCTTGTTTTAACGGAGTCTTCCAGCAGGAGGCAGCACTGAGTTGAATAGCGTACCTGGACACTAAAAACCTTCCTTCCTCTTCACAACAAAATGACAGCTCAAAGTCTTCCTTTTAAAACTGTCTCCCTGTGCTCTGGCCTCTGAACAGCTGGGGGGAGGAGGGATGCACCTCTACTTTGGTCATGGGGCCTCCTCTCTGCCACTCTCCCTGCAGGACACATTCAAGTCATACTCTTCAGAACGTGTGCATTCAAGAAAACCTAACCTTTTTTTTTTTTTTTTTAATTTCGGCTGCACCGGGTCTTAGTTGCGGCAGGCACACTCCTTAGTTGCGGCATGCGTGTGGGATCTAGTTCCCTGACCAGGGATCCAACCCGGGCTCCCTGCACTGGGAGCGTGGAGTCTTGCCCACTGGACCACCAGGGAAGTCCCAAGAAAACCTCATCTTTAAGTGCCACACTTTTCTCCAATTAATCTGCAGTTTTCTTACCTTCTCACACTCCTTCAACCGGCTGCAGAGAGGAGAGAGGCTTTGTTCTAGTTAATTCCAGGAACTGAGGCGTCTGTTGCCTATCGCCGGGGTGCTGGCTCTTCCACACGGGATTAATTGTCCCGAAGCAAGGGGCGCGTGTCCCCTGAGGGGGGTCAGGGAGGCCTGGACGCGCTAAATCCTGAAGCTTATTTTGAGGAGGCCAGGTTTGTGATTTCAGCAATGAAAGCTGGATGCACAAAGCAAGAATCACACTTGCCTCAATTGCTAAAGGTATGTTGCCTCGCCAGGTCGGCTCTGGAAAGCAGGGCTTTGCTCTGCTCTCCAGTGCCTAAAACAGTGCCTGCACATGGGCACACGGTAGGTACTCGATAAATAACCTTTGCACAAATGAGAATATGCTACCAATCTCCTAAAGCCCAGACCTCAGTTCCAACCAATATGGTACAAAGGGCATGGGTTTTGGGCTTCCCTGGTGGCGCAGTGGTTAAGAATCCACCTGCCAATGCACGGGACACGGGTTCGAGCCCTGGTCTGGGAAGATCCCACATGCCACGGAGCAACTAAGCCTGTGCACCACAACTACTGAGCCTGCACTCTAGAGCCAGCGAGCCACAGCTACTGAGCCCACATGCCACAACTACTGAAGCCCGCGCACCTAGAGCCCATGCTCTGCAACAAGAGAAGCCACCGCAATGAGAAGCCCATGCACTGCAACGAAGACTAGCCCCCGCTCACCACAACTAGAGAAAGCCCATGCACAGCAAGGAAGACCCATTGCAGCCAAAACGTAAATAAATAAATTTATTTTTAAAAAAGCATGGGTTTTGGAGCTGGACAGAGTTGGAATCCTAATTGACACACACTAGCCATGGACATGTGTGAAATGGAAATAAAAACACTCACCTTATGTTATTGGGACCATAAATAAGATTGTAGTCAATCTCCAGACATAGAGAAGGCCTTCAAGCAGTTTTCCCCTCCGTAATCTAATCCTGTGCTACCTCAGTTTACCTGGTGCTATCCAACACTCTTCAGCCTCACAGGACACCCTGACACACACCATGTCCATCCCAGACGCACCCACGCTCACTGGGTCCCCTCTACGGCCTCCATGTCATCTGCACTCTCCACGTGCTTCTGTCCCACTGGCCTGTCACTCTCAGTCACTGGCACTTAATCGCACCTCCTGGGATTATTTCATACTTTCTCAGGTGTTTGTCTTGAAATTCTCTTGCATTGCCTCAAGGCCTGGCATCATGCTGCGTGTGCATGAGGTTTAGCAAAGGCTCATTAAATCAGAACAAGGGTGGACTTAGCTGGGAAAGACCCCATGCTGGGTCTGTCGATGAAGCCCACCCTTCCTGAAGTACTGGTTTCAGACCATGGGACCTCGTGCTTGGCCCTGTGTCCTTGGGCCTTTTTTTGAGTCCTTTAGCGGTGACCATCACACTAGAGGGTACCAGTAGAAAGATGGCCTACGATGGAACCTCAGTCTGGCTACCTGGGAGTTGGAGGTATGCCCACAGCTGTGCCAACAGCAGTGGAGATTAGAAAAATCATTTGATCAGGCCCCTACGCTCTGCTTGTGCTTGCTAGAAACATTCCCCAAGGTTCTGTTTTGGCCTTCTCACTGCTTACTCTGTGCCACCCCTAAACTGGCATTCCTCTCTGGGTCACTCAGACCATGATTTCCTCCACCACACCAAGTGGTCAGAGGCTATACCTCTTCCCATCTGCACTACCCTGGGGTAGCCTCTTCATTCACGTTCGGAAAACCCAACAGCTTTGACATTCCTCCAGCTAACGTGCTCTCCTGGCCCCTGTACCTCAGGCCATCCATGATCCAGGAAGGCCCCCCCTACATTAAAACCCTACCTGTCGGGCTTCCCTGGTGGCTCAATGGTTAAGAATCCGCCTGCCAATGCAGGGGACACGGGTTCGAGCCCTGGTCCAGGAAGATCCCACATGCCGTGGAGCAGCTAAGGCCGTGCGCCACAGCCACTGAGCCCACGTGCCACAACTTCTGAAGCCTGTGCACCTAGAGCCCGTGCTCCACAACAAGAGAAGCCACCACAATGAGAAGCCCGCGCACGGCAATGAAGAGTAGCCCCTGCTCGCCGCAACTACAGAAAGCCCACACTCAGCAACGAAGACCACTCCACAGCACCCAGCCAGGATGATGCTCAAGGAATACCTGGGTTTTCTGGAGGAGATACTTTTGTTCTGTGGGAAAGGCTCACAACTTGTGAAGAATGTTCTTATTGTCAGAGAGGCCAACTTTTTTTTTTTTGCGGTACGCGGGCCTCTCACTGTTGTGGCCTCTCCCATTGCGGAGCACAGGCTCCGGACGCGCAGGCTCAGCGGCCATGGCTCACGGGCCCAGCCGCTCCGCGGCATGTGGGCTCCTCCCGGACCGGGGCACAAACCCGTGTCCCCTGCATCGGCAGGCGGACTCTCAACCACTGCGCCACCAGGGAAGCCCCCGAGAGGCCAAATTTTATACTCTGTCCCTTGGATCCTGAGAGGCAGGACCAAGAAGGGGAGTGCACTTGTGATCATGTAGACTTGTGAGCAAGGCCTCTGGTTGCATGTCAGAAGGGGAGAGGGAGACGCTTCTAGGGGAAAGCTGAGGGATTGGGAAGACTGGGCCAATCTCTACTTTGATCCTAGTTGGGGCTTTAGTTGTTGCCTTAGCTCAGATGGTGGCCCCTCCACCGTCTTACTCCCTAGCCAGGGGAAAAGGATGTGCTGCATGCCTGGAGTCAACATGTCCCCACGGCCGGGTCCTTCTGCGCACTGTCACCAGGCACAGGGATTCCAGCTGCCGTCACAGTCTTTGCCAGGAGAGGAGACTCCAACTCAGCTATAGAAGAAAACCAGGCAAGGGACCTGGCCACTAAGGCCTTCTGCTCCCCAAACGGCAGGTTGACAAGTGCTGAGTCCAGAGCTGGTGAGGTCCAGGTCAGCCATGCCCTCGTGGTCAAAGGCCATCCACCCCCCAGCATACCCCGTGATGAGAAACACCTGCTGCTTCCCAGCAGGGACCTCTACGTGGCATTCAGGGCCCTTAGAAATCTGGCCCCCCTTTTTTTGTCATTTATAAGCCACCCCTACCCTCACAAATTGCCTGCTCTGGCCAAAGCGGGAAACTTGATGTCTTGTCCTTGTACAGCCTGGTTCCCCAAGACCACCTGCCCTTGGCAACATGGGCCCCTGCCTCCCCCCAGCCAGTCGTTCTCAGGACCCAGCGGTAGCATCACCTCCATGAAGCCTCCCCTTGCGTGGACCACTCGCTGGTTACCAACCCTATACAACCTCTTTTACGCTACCTTTTCTCATGGGCAAATCTTACATTTCAGTGAAATCCCCAAGGCAGAGAGCTTCTCACGTCCGTGTTCCCCTGGCAGCTCATACAAAGGGACACTTGACAGACACCAGGGGCACGTGGATCAGTAAGTCGATGTCGGGGGGGGGGGGGGGGCAGGCTCTCCTTCCCTTTGATGCTTGCAGGGAAGGGCCCGCAGAGCTAAGGTGACTGAGCCACTGGACACGTTTGGGGGGGACACAGCCCAGAAAAGAGGTAGCACCTAGCACCACAAAACAGGAGATGGAGAGTAGTGCAGCTCCAACCCTGCCCCGATGACATCTGTCCTGGACCCGCGTGCGCTGTTACCTTCCGAGCTGGACAGCGAGGCCAACCCGTGCTCTACTCACCCCACGGGATCCGTGTGACGGTCAAGCGAGATGCTGTATAGAAAGCGCCTGACAAGCATGGCACAGAGTAGTTGGCATTAGCCATCCACATGGAGGTGAAAAGAGCTCAGACAGGGGCCAACTCTTGGCCCTAGGGCGAAGGTGGCTTTTATTTCCTTTCTTGGGAAGGGAGGGGGAGGGGAGCTTTCCCACACACCAACCTGAGGAAGGGGTGGGTGCGCCCCCCGGAGGAGGGGGCTGGGAGAGCCGGAGCGTGTCCACTAGCTGGCCCTGGGCTGCAGGGTGTGCCTGAGGTCACTGCCCTCGGGGTGACAGCTCCTGCAGGGCTGGAGGCACACGGAGGTATCTGCTGGTGTCCACGAAGGGGGAGGGGAGCAGGTGCCCTGAGCGAGGGAGCAGCGGGCGGGGCTGGAAGGCTCCACACCCAATGGCTGCCCAGGATGGTGACTTCCATAAGGCCTGGCTGGTGTGACTTCTCCCGAGACGGGCCTCCGGGGCCCAAGCGGCGTTGCTCACTCCGACGGCTGGCCCTTTAAATGTCCATCTCAAACTGTGACTCTTCACCTGGGGAGAGAAGAGACAGAGGGCCAGGTGAGCCACGGGCATGTGGTAGCGCTGACATTCTAGAGGCCAAGAAGAGGCGTGGTTTCCCATCCTGCTGTTCCCACAAGGAGAGCAGGGCCGGGCCAGGTTTGTGCTTTCAAGGAGAATGGAGAGAGGGCAGGACCAGGAATTCCTGGAAACACACGTCCAGCTGTGCTCCCTCCCCCAATCCCAAATGAAGCACAGAGACCACGTCTCCCCACAGGAGAGGTGACAGCCCTGAATTCTGTAATAAGAGTGAATGGCTCCTTGTGATTTGAAATAAATACAACTTTCCAAATATTTCTTAAACGTAAGCCCTTTCTGAGCACATGTCCCAACTTCTGGTTTAGAAGGTGGTACCCTGACCTACTAGGCATACATCCGATTTCCCACAGAACAGCCTGACCCTGCGATACAGAAGTTATTTGGGTAATTCAGCCACTCACTGCCCTTGTCCAACTCTTACCATTAAAATTTTCAAGTAATTCATGCTGCGGCAGCTTTTTTCTTTTTTTTTTTAAATTAATTTATTTATTTGGCTGTGCGTGGTTTTAGCTGCGGCCCTCGGGTTCTTCGTTGCCGTGCGAGGGATCTTTTAGCTGTGGCTTGCGGGATCTAGTTCCCTGACCAGGGATTGAACCCAGGCCCCCTGCATTGGGAGCGTGGAGTCTTAACCACTGGAGCGCCATGGAATTCCCTTGTTTTCCTTTTTTTTTTGGTATGCGGGCCTCTCACTGTTGTGGCCTCTCCCATTGCGGAGCACAGGCTCCGGACGCACAGGCCCAGCGGCCATGGCTCACGGGCCCAGCCGCTCCGCGGCATGTGGGATCCTCCCGGACCGGGGCACGAACCCGCGTCCCCTGCATCGGCAGGCGGACCCTCAACCGCTGCGCCACCAGGGAAGCCCTTGTTTTCCTTTTTAATGGAACTGCCTCCTTCATGGTCTCCTGGCCAAGGCTGCTCCAAGGTTCCACAGGGCAGGATGCCTGCTGTGACGCCCAGAGGGGAAAAACTACCCTCGTCTACCCACAGATATGTGGGTCCAAGGGCAGGAGCCTTGGCTTCTCACAGCCAGTTAAGCAAAATGGACAATCGTGTCCCCCTCCTCCACTACACCCCACCCCAACAACCATGCAGACCACCAGGCTGTCATTGTGGGGTCAGAGCTGTTGGCCTGGGGCACTGCTGGGCTAACCTGCATTTGTTATGGGCCAGAGCAGTTCCAGAAACTGGGAGGGAAGAGGGTGTGCAAGTGCGGGCGATGGACAGCCTTCAGGTAGTGGTGACACAACCATTTCAGGTGTTGACAACCTCCATCCTCAACTACCAGTCTTTGGTTTAAGCAGGGGGACCGACCACGTGACTCTATCCCTCCTTCTCTCCATCCTGTAACAAAGGACAGGGAACTGCGCTGCCTGGGGCCGTCCTTCCTACTGCGCTCTCTGTGCCCGTCCACCTCCCTTCCCTCCAAGGCTCTCCAAGTCTGAAGGCAAGGCAACTGGGGCCTGTCTTGGGGGGTGGGGTTCCCGAGTTAATAATGAACCACATCCTGCAGGCGATGAGTTCTGGGGAGATGGGTTCTCTGCTGCTGTCAGCAGAGCCAGCCCGGCCCGAGGTCCCAGCTGCTTCCTGTCTGGGCTTGGTGTACCGCCTTTGGGTGAAGGGTCAGCAGCCTCCAGGCTGACTCAGGTTGTCTGCGAGTGCTTATGCTGCGTCCTCCACGTTGCGGAAGCGCACAGATGCTCTGGCCAGCCAGTCCCGATGCCACAAAGAGGGCATTCACACACCTCTGCCGGGGTGGCTGCTCTGATCGCTTGGCAGGGGGTGTGGGGAACGGACATCAGGAAGGACCCAGCTACCCCATGTGGTACCTGCAGAAACAACTGGTTGCACTGTTTCTACCGTCTCCAGAATCCGCTATGGACACCCTAACAGAAGGCATCCCGGATGCCTTTCTGATCCCACAGACATGTAATTTCCTAGAGGGTAAGGACGCGGTGACTTTGATGTCACCTCCTGCCCACAAATATCGTGGGTGGGTTCCGAGTATCACAGACACACGGAAACACTTCAGGGACAATTACACAAAGGTTATTAAAGTGCTTATCAAAGTGGCTGCGTGATCCCCTGGCAAGCTCCCCACTAATGAGATTATATGAGGCCAAATCGCCTTTCCTCCGGTTCCTGGGCCCCTTTCCCTGGGAAAGCTGGTTCCGATGAAAGTTCTACACTCCAGTCCCTACCCGCACCCTCTGGACTCTGGGTAGTTGCAAGCAGGAGCATCATTCCCCTCCCTGGAACTCCCCCTGAGCGGCTGGGACCACACGCATTCCCTTCCCCAGGGAGAGCCTGGCCGAGCCCGGCCACTCACCGCCCGCCGGCTTGTCCTCTGGGCTGCTGCTCAGGTGGTCCTGGCTGGCTTCTGTAGGGGGCTCATGACCCACAGGGCTAGTGACCCCGGGAATGGTGGGCAGGTCCCGTGGGGGCGTTTTGGTCACAGGTGAGTTCCGGCACTCCATTAGGAACTTCCGGTCGTAGATGATCCTGGTACCTGGCAGGGGGCGGGGACATTGATAACGCCATGGCTGACCACCCGCTCCCCCCCAGCCTGCTGTTTTCCCCCATGTCTTTGAGGTGTGGCTGCAGCGCAGGTGGGGGGTTTTCCTGCAAAAGCCCGTACGGAGGAGTGAGGCTTACTCATGCCTGGCTGCAGCCCAGGACCCTGCTGCTACCAAACTGCCTTGGCTCCCCGTCCCGCGGGCGATCCTGTGGCCCCCTGACCGCATCCATCCTCCCCTGTGCTTGCTGCTCACAGCCCACCAACTCACTCCCAGACCCTGTGCTCGGTGTCGCCACTCACGACAATCACATCCGACAGCGGAGAAAGTGCGTTTTTTATGCATTTTTCAATTCTGTCCTTACAGCACCCTCGTGGGATATCCAGAATCTTTAACTCCATTAACAGAGGGGCAAAGAGAAAAATCAAGTGATCCCCCCAACCAGTAAAAAATGAGAACGCTTCCTGTCTGGACTCAAGCCCTCCCGCCCCACGCCGCTCTTCACTCAGCCCATCTCCCCTGAGACACCCCCGCCCCCAGCATCCTTTACCTATCCGCTCCGGTGCGTCCCTGCACTTCAGGGCTTCTACACAGGAGAGAGGGTGACTCTCCTTTCTCAAGAGTCACCCTAGGGTGAGGAACCGTGTCTTATGACTCACTATCCTTAAAGCACCCAGGACCCCTCCTATGAGGGCAGCTGCCTGGGAGACTCCTTAAAAAGGGAGTGTTTTCTCAAGCAGAGGACCCAGGAGCCTGGTGGGAGGCCAGCTGATTCCTCAAACAAGAGTGAAGACTGAGAAGGTTACCCCCGTTGGGCCCTAGTTTAATCCTGATTATCTCAGAAGCACCAGCGTGGTCCTAGTAACATAACACCTCCTGAACATTTGCTGATGGCTCCCTTCTCAACAGGAGCAGGCCCCAGGCTCCTAGCCATCACCAGGCAGAGGAATCTAGCCAGAATTTAAAACTGTCTTCTTGTCATTATGTTTCTTTTTATAGCTACCTTCTATTTACAGCAAGTGAGTCTGGTTTTTCCATATACAGTTGTGATATCAAGCTTCCTTTTAATAAATACAATAGGATATAATTGAATATGGTAATAGTACATGTTATATATTACATGATATATGTAATAATAAAAACTAAATTTAAAGGAGAAGGTGATATAAAGAGAAATATTAAATATATGTACAAGTACAATGCAAAGTATGATAAAGACTGCAGAGGAGGGACTTCCCTGGTGGTGGAGTGCTTAAGAATCCGCTTAACCACTTAAGGGTTCGAGCCCTGGTCCGGGAAGATCCCACATGCCGCGGAGCAGCTAAGCCTGTGAGCCACAACTACTGAGCCTGCGCTCTAGAGCCCGTGAGCCACAACTACTGGGTCGATGTGCCACAACTACTGAAGCACACGCACCAAGAGCCCGTGCTCCACAACAAGAGCAGCCACTGCAACTAGAAGCCCGCGCACTGCAATGAAGAGTAGCCCCCGCTCCCTACAACTAGAGAAAAGCCCGCATGCAGCAACGAAGACCCAACACTGCCAAAATAAATAAATAAATAAATAAATAAAAAGACTGCAGATGAGGGAGAGGTCTAAGTTAGGGATTAACATATACATACTACGATATATAAAATAGATAACCAACAAGGGCCTACTGTACAGCACAGGGAACTATATTCAATATCTTGTAATAACCTGTAATGGAAGAGAATCTGAAAAAGAATAGATTTATATATATATGTATTGCATAACTGAATCACTGGGCTGTACACTTGAAACACTGTAAATCAACTATAATCCAATGAAAAAAAAAATAAAGACTGCAGATGGACGGTGAATGGCCCCAGTTTAGAAACCAGGATGCAAGGACTTCAGGAATGCCCTTCCTTATCAATAGCCCTGAAATACGTCCCTCACTTAATGGCTCTGCTGAGTGACATTCCAACAGCTGAGATTCATTTCTCAATGTTGAGCACTGCCTCTCTGTTAACCCTTGGAGCCAGGAGAGGGACCGGTTTGCATCTGAGCTCTGATGTGAGTTAATAAGACTGGGCTCCAGTGCTGAGGATGACCCGGGCTGCTGGAGAGCAGAGGATGGTGAGAGATACCCAAGGTGAACTCTGCCTCCTTGCTGAGTTGTCCCAGTCAGACTCGGGCCTGTCTAGGCGGCCGCCCAGTCTTGCTTTCCTCTTCTGAGAGGCAGTATTGCTGGGGCTGACAGCCCTGCCCCTCATCACCAGCAGGACAAAAGCTCAGAGCTCACGTTTCCCAGGGGGAGGCGTGGACAGCAAAGCACACAGAACGGCGCTGTACTGTTAGGCTCTGCTATCAACCAGCCGGGTGGCCCTGTGCACCTCACCCTCTGTGCCTGCCCCCGGACCCCCGCCGTTCGGGCCTCACCTGTACCATGAAGGGCTGTGTGCCTATGAGCCCGGTGGGCTACGAATGGAGAACAACGGAGCCCTCTCCTTGAGGGAGGACGTCCTGGCTTCAGAGATGGGACCATTTTTCTGTTTCTTAGTTCTCACGGCCTGGCACTTTACTGCACGGCATGTGGAACTTCCCTGACCAGGGATCGAACCCGCGCCCCCTGCAGTGGAAGGGTGGAATCTTAACCACTGGACCACCAGGGAAGTCCATCATTTTTTTCTTTATTTTTATTGAAGTATAGTTGATTTACAATAGTGTGTTAGTTTCTGGTGTACAGCAAAGTGATTCAGTCACATATATATACACACACACATATACATACATACATATATATATATTCTTTTCATATTCTTTTCCATTATGGTTTATCACAGGATATTGAATACAGTTCCTTGTGCTATACAGTAGGACCTTTTTAATCTATTTTATATATGAGAGTTTATATCTGCTAACCCCAAACTCCTTAATACCACCTTGGCTTTTTTTGTTGGTTTGTTCACCACAGAGTAGGGAACTGACCCCATTGGAGTTGAACCTAAGAGCTGGAGATCCAATCGTCTCAAAAAAGAACTTGGAGGGCTTCCCTGGTGGCACAGTGGTTAAGCATCTGCCTGCCAATGCAGGGGACATGGGTTTGAGCCCTGGTCCGGGAAGATCCCACATGCCATGGAACAACTAAGCCAGTACGCCACAACTACTGAGCCTGCACTCTAGAGCCCGCGAGCCACAACTACTGAGCCAGCGTGCCACAACTACTGAACCCTGCGGGCCTAGGGCCCATGCTCTGCAACAAGAGAAGCGACCACAATGAGAAGCCTGCGCATCACAACGAAGAGTAGCCCCCACTCGCCACAACTAGAGAAAGCCCGTGCACAGCAACCAAGACCCAACGCGGCCAAAATTAAATAGATAAAATAAATAAATTTTAAAAAAAAAGAACTTGGAGGTCAGCAGCTTCTGGGGAGGTTCTTTAAAGGTCACTAGCCCTCAGCAATTTTTTAAACAAGTGTAGTAAAATAGAAATAACATAAAACTTACCATCTGAACTAATTTTAAAATGTACAGTTGAGTAGTATAAGTACATCCGCGTGGTTGTACAACCCATCTCCAGGACTGTTTTCATCCTGCCAAACTGAAACTCTATCCAGGAAACAACTCCCCCTCTCCCAGCCCCTGGCAACCACCACTCCACTTTCTGTCTCTCTGAGCTGGACTGCTCTAGGTGCCTCATATAAGTGGAATCATACAGTATTTGTCTTTTTGCAACTGGCTCGTTTCACTTAGCATAATGTCCTCAAGGCTCATCTACATGGTTGGACCCCATGTGGGAATTTCCTTCCATTTAAGGCTGAATAACATTCAATTGTATGGCTATACCAGTTTTGTTTATCCACAGACATTCGGGTTGCATCTACCTTTTGGTTATTGTGAATAATGCTACTAGGTACATGGGTGTGCAAATATCTTGAGGCCCTCCTTTCAATTCTTCAGGGTACATACTCAGAAGTAGCCCCCAGCATTTGAAAAGTCAGTAATTACGCTTAAAAGAGAAAAAGAAATAAACAATGTGCCCTTTATCCTATGGCTAGTGCACTTATTTAAAAATAAAAATCCTCATTTCAGTTAATAAAATCCATAATCTAAATGTCAGCAGAGGTGGCACCCAAGACAGCCACCATCAGAATAATTCAGCCAGGGATGGAGGCTGTAGGATGGTAAACAGGGCGTTCAGAGAGTCAGCTGACAAGGCATGGAGCCTGGGAGGGGAGGAGACCACAAAGCCACCACTGACTAATTTGGGGCTGGTGAAGGATAGGAGCTGGAGATGAAGCTGCTTTGGCTTTTTAACCCTTTCTTCTTCCAACCCTTCATGGGATCCACCATCACACAGCTTCAGTGAACAGTGATCTTCTGGAAATTCCCTAAGCCTCCCACAGAGGACACAAACTTTACAAAACACACACAGTCCCATACTGTCAAAAATAGGAAACCTTAGGTGACAAGGCTGCTGCTGTCTCCTGGAACTGGGGACGTGGCCTGCATTACGGGGACAGGAAGTGGGAAGCAGCAGGGGATGCCACGGTCCCTGCGAGGCTGAGCGAGGTGCTGGTCAAGTGTGATCCTCTGGCGCGTGTGGGTGTCACACCAGCCGGTGCCCACGTAACACTCTTCAGCTGAGGGCCTACTTCCTCGCCATGTAAGGGAAAATGACTCACCTCCACTAGGTTTCTATAAACAAAAGCTTTTGAGGATCTAGGCAGCTTCCAGCTGGTGGAGCCAAGACAGTGTTCCCTGCTGCTTCTCTCACAAGTCGTGCGAAACACCAAGAACAAGTAGAAGCACATGCTCCCACCTGGGTGCAAAAGGGGCTCCAACTGTTCTCCAAATCACGATATATGAAGACAGAAAGTGAATGGAGTTGTGGTTCTAACAGAGAGAGGGAAAGGGTGACAACTTAATGCAGGAAGGTGGCAGTGGAGGTTACAACAGGAAGCAAGCGGGGTCCGAACCCAGGAAGGTTCAGGAATTAGAGGCATCAAGGAAAATGGGGATGGGGGCTGAGAACAGGGAGAGGTGCCACACATTCCTCACCCAGGAGGAGGGGAGACAGGGAAAATAAGTAAAGCTGACCTCCTGAACGGTGGCCTCAAACCCCCAGCCCTGCCCTGCCTCAGAATCAAGAGTAAAGATAAAGATCTGTAGAAACGGATTTTGGGAGGGGGGTATCCCAAATGCAAAAAACCAACTAGCCAGTAGATTGAGTCCACCAGTCTCCACAACTCACAAGGGACTTCCGGTCAGCTCTTAGGCACCTCACTCTTAAATATAAACAGTCAAATGTCTCCATGCATTTCTGAAAAAAGCTCACAACATTTAATGAGATTCAAATAAACCAACAGGGACTTCCCTGGTGGTGCAGTGGTTAAGAATCCGCCTGCCAATGCAGGGGACATGGGTTCAAGCCCTGGTCTGGGAAGATCCCACATGCTGAGGAGCAACTAAGCCCGTGTGCCACAACTACTGAGCCCGTGCTGTAGAGCCCATGAGCCACAACTATTGAGCCCACGTGCTACAACTACTGAAGCCTGCATGCCTAGAGCCCATGCTCCGCAACAAGAGAACCCACTGCAATAAGAAGCCTGCGCACTGCAACTAAGAGTAGCCCCTGCTCGACACAACTAGAGAAAGCCCGCACAGCAACAAAGACCCAACGCAGCCAAAATAAATAAATAAATAGATAAATTTAAAAAAAAAAAAAAAAAGAATCTGTCTGCCAATGCAGGGGACACGGGTTCGAGCCCTGGTCTGGGAAGATTGCACATGCCGCGGAGCAACTAAGCCCACATGCCACAACTACTAAGCCTGCACTCTGGAGCCCATGAGCTACAACTACTGAGCCTGCGCTCTAGAGCCCACGAGCTACAACTACTGCACCTGCACTCTAGAGCCCACGAGCTACAACTTCTGAGCCTGTGCTCTAGAGCCCACGAGCTACAACTACCGAGCCTGTGCTCTAGAGCCTGCGAGCCACAACTATGGAGCCCACACGCCACCACTACTGAAGCCCGTGTGCTGTAGGGCCCATGCTCCGCTACAAGAGAAGCCACTGCAATGAGAAGCCTGTGCACCTCAACAAAGAGTAGCCCCTGCTCACCGCAACTAGAGAAAGCCTGCACGCAGCAACAAAGACCCATCACAGCCAAAAACAAAACAAAACAAATCAAAACCAACAGGAGAAAACAGATAATAAAAGGAGCAGAAGACATAAAGATAACCAATTAGAGACAGTACCCAAATCCTGGATAATAGGAAGTGAAGAAAGAGAGAAAAGAAAATTTGATCAAAAGAATTTACTTAAATAGAAAAAAAGAAAAGAGACTTTTCCTGAATTGAGAGATGAGTCTTTTTTCTTTTTTTTTAAAATCAGTTTACTGTTTTTATTTTTTTAATTTTTATTTATTTGTTTTTTTGGCTGCATTGGGTCTTCATTGCTGTGTGCGGGCTTTCTCTAGTTGCGGTGAGTGGCGGTTACTCTTCATTGAGGTGTGCGGGCTTCTCACTGTGGTGGCTTCTTTTGTTGCAGAGCACAGACTTTAGGTGCGCCGGCTTCAGTAGTTGTGGCATGCAGGCTCAGTAGTTGTGGCTTTTGGGCTCTATAGCACAGGCTCAGTAGTTGTAGCTTATGGGCTTAGTTGCTCCGCGGCATGTGGGATTTTCCCGGACCAGGGCTCGAACCCATGTCCCATGCCTTGGCAGGTGATTCTTAACCACTGTGCCACCAGGGAAGTCCCTGTCTACTTTTTTCAAAATAAATTTATTTATTTATTTGTTTATCTACTTATTTTTGGCTATGTTGAGTCTTCGTTGCTGCACACAGGCTTTCTCTAGTTGCGGCGAGCGGGGGCTAGTCTTCCTTACAGTGTGCAGGTTTCTCATTGTGGTGGCTTCTTGTTACAGAACATGGGCTCTGAGCACGCGGGCTTCAGTAGTTGTGGCACGCGGGCTCAACAGTTCTGGCGCACAGGCTTAGTTGCTCTGCAGCATGTGGGATCTTCCAGGACCAGGGCTCGAACCTGTGCCCCCTGCATTGGCAGGCGGATTCTTAACCACTGCGCCACCAGGGAAGTCCTATAACTTTATATATATACAACTTTGATTTTTTTTTTTAAACTAAGGGGCAGGTTAAATAAGTTATGGGTCAGACCTACAATGCAATGCTGTGCAGGTACTATTGGAATAAGAAAAGTGTACACTGTCCACAGTATTTCATGAAAAAGTCACAGAACTGTATTTTGTGTTTGGTTATCTCTGGGGGTGAGATAAGGATTAAGGCAAAGAAAACATCTTTTACACTGAACTTTTTTTTTTAATACAAAACTGTAATAAGGATATAGGGATATTAAGCAAACAAATAAATCAGGATATAAGGTCAGAATCTCCTTTCCTAGTAAGTCAAGTTAAAACTGCCGTGGCTGGAACAAGATAGCCTCCCCACCCCATGAAAGCCCAGGGGGCTCTCTGCTGGGCTGGGGAAGGAGTGGTAAGCTCACCGCCAGCACCTCCAGGCCATGTGTACCAGCCCCGTCCACGCTAGACTTTAACTCCAGAACTGTATTCAAGGATCAGGAGAAGTGTTAACACTCACCCACAAAATTGCCGGTCTTTGCTCAATCCCATGCCCTGAGAATAGGTGTGCTGGGTCGGTCGTGTATTCACTCACTGAACCCCTTTGTTTGTTTGTTTTTGGGCCGCGCCATGGGGCTCGCGGGGATCTTAGTTCCCCGACCAGGGATCAAACCCGTGCCCCCTGCAGTGGAAGCGCTGAGTCCTAACCACTGGACTGCCAGGGAAAAGTCCCTCACTGAACCCCTTTGGACCACAGTAGGCCAGGTGTGAGGGATGTAAGGGACCGTTAGATATAGGAACAGCTCCCTGATCTCAGACACACACTTAGTCGGAGGAGAAAGACCTGGAAACAAACGATTACTGTCAAGTGTGTGGAGTCTAAAAATGGAGGCATAGGTGGGGATCACAGAGGGACAGGGAGAGACCTACCCCATGTGTACTGCTGGCGACAGAGAATCCAAGCCCCCTGACCCTAACCCCCTGAGCCAGAGAACCATCCAAATCACCCCAATTCTGCACTGCCCCGAACTGGGGGGTGGTCCGTGGGCGACTCATATGGGAGGTACTGGAGGTACAGAGCAGGGGAATCCAGAACCTGCCACCCTGCAGGGCCGGGGGGAGAAGAGAGGCGGACCACCCCCACCCCCATCAGCCTTCCAACCATTTGTGTAGCTGGGATCCTGTTGGGTGCTGGGGGAGAGTTCAAGGTTGGGTCTCGAACTACATATAGAGAATAACTGAGGCTGCCCTCTAACTGAAAGCCCATTCAAATGCATGGCCGTAAGTCCAGCGGGCTGCCAGAGTTCCCAGCTATGGAGAGAAAGGGTGGGAACAACACTGGAGTAGGGGTTGGTGGGAGAGAATACAGCGCTGCTCTTCCTACAGCCTAGTGGTCAGAGACCCAGCTCTCCCACTTGCTGGCTCTACCCACTCTGGGCGTTACTGCTCCATGTCTCTGTGCCTCGATTTCTTCCTCTGTAGAATGGGGATGATGGTGATGACGACAGTGCAACTTCACAGGGTCACTGCGTGGGGCAGCACAGTGGCTGACACAAAGTAAGCCCTAAACAAACAAACCCTAGCTATTACCATGGCCAGTGTGGCTTCAGGTGACATACTTTACCCTTTATTCAGTCCCATCCACACCAGGGATCAGTTGTATGGGGGCCAAAACAAAGAAACACAAAGAACTGGGACAAATCAGAGGGAAGGCAAGCAACCCTGCGAAGAGACTTGTGGGGAAAGGGCAAGGGTGGAGATGGGGGAGGGTAAGGGCGTCCTCCATCCTTTTTTGGTCCACAGAAACATGCTTCAAGAACCACCACAAGGTGACTTCCCTGGGGGCGCAGTGGGTAAGACTCCGCGCTCCCAACACAGGCGGCTGGGGTTCAATCCCTGGTAAGGGAACTAGATCCCACATGCATGCCGCCACTAAGAGTTCGCAAGCCGCAACTAAGGAGCCCACGGGCCACAACCAAGGAGCCCGTCTGCCATAACTAAGACCCGGCACAACCAAATAAATAAATAAATAATTTAATTTAAAAACAGCAACAGAAACAAAAGAAAAACACCACAAGGGGACTTTCCTGGCGGTCCAGTGGTTAAGACTCTGCGCTTCCACTGCAGGGGGCGTGGGTTGGATCCCCGGTGGGGGAACTAAGATCCCATGTGCTGTACAGTGTGGCCAAAAAATTAAAAAGAACTACGGCATGTTTGATAACTAGTGTCATCTGGGACTTTAAACTCCTTATGTGCACCAAATGCAAGAATGGCATTTTTTCTCCAGGCAGGTTTTGGCGTGAGGACAGCTTGTTTGAACACATAAAGCAAGGCAGACCTTCCCTAGGGTCTGGTTTCCCCAGCGGTAAACAAGGGCTTGTTCTGGGCTCATTCTAACTATTTTTAAAGCACCAACCCTGTGCCAGGATTTAGAGGTAATCTCTCAGGTCTGTTTCAGCTCTGACACCAACCGTTTATTTTTAGGATCTCCTTGTGGGCAGGTGCTTTTCAAGTGTAACTAGCCCGGGGCCGGGGACGCAGCAGTTCTGGGCTCAAACCCGGGTGTGCCACACACCAGCCCTCATCTCCCAGTCCCAGCTTCATTCCACAGCTCGGTGCCAACAAGACCCGCGCCTCCCAGGAGTGGCCTGAAGATCACATCACCACGTGAGCCCTGTCTGCCTGTGGGCAGGGGGGCGGCGCTCAGAGCCTGACCTGCTAGGTCTCCGTGGCCCCCTCGACCCCCCGGAGGGAGACACATTGTCCTCGACTCGCAGACAGGAAACTGAGGCTCAGAAAGGCCGGCCCCTCGCAGCCATCCTGAGGCAGACACAGCCCACGTCGCCTCCGACCCCAAACACCAGCCTTGGTTTATAACGAGCAGGGCAGCGGGGCCACCGCACCGGCCACTGGGGAAGTCGCAGGGGTCTCCAGATTTCTGCCTCCTTTCCCGCCTGTTTGGCCAGAACAGGACGTTCCCTGGGAGGGAGGCCTCCTAGATTCCTTCTTCATCCCCCGCCCCCCCTGCGGTCCCGCCCTCCCCTCGGGGGCCAAGCGGCGTCTGGATGCAGCGGCTCCTGTAAGTTGAGACGCTGGTCCCTCGCTCTCCCCGGGCCTCCCAGGCAGAAGCCCTCCTCCCCAGGACGTGAGGCCCAACAAGAGTACAAGCGCGGAATTCCTAGAACTGCTGTTCCCCTTCCAGGGCCGGGAGAGCATTTCACAACACGGTCAGGCGGAGGGCCGGACGCCTGTGCTCGGACGCGGGCCAGCCTCCCGGGAGCCACGCGCTCGGATGAGCTTACAGCCGGCTCACCGGCGGTGCCCCGACGACCGGGAGGCACAGCTGCAGCCGCGCGGGCCCGCAGGGCTCTCCCTCCCTGCCCTTGCCTGGGCGGCTGTTCTTGCTGGGCAGTCTGCTTGGCAAGCAGAGCCGACCGGTCTGGGAGACAATCGTGGTAGAGAAGCAGAAGAGCACGCTCCCTCCAAGCCTGCCCTTCACGTCTGGCCCTGCCAGCTCTGCAGAGAGAACCAAGATGCCCACGTTCTCAAGGGTCAAGGGGTCTTATGAAGGTCCTGGAGTAACAAAGGTGCCACCAGCGAGTGGCAAAGGGCCCCCCCTTCAGGCCCCATGAGGGAATAGGCCAGTTGATTCGAAAATTAAGCAGAAGGGACAAGGCTTTTACAGGAACGTTCAGAACAAAACAGTTGAATGAATTCTTCTAGGGCCAGCCCAGCTCCTCCCCGTTCCCTGTGCACCTGGCAGAGCCAGGTAAGGCTGCCTCCGAAACTCACTACCAACAGGGGAGTGCCCGTCTGAAATGCCCCACCCCTGTTGTTGCTGGAAACGGGAGGGGCCCTGTTTTTTGTGAACGGCACCCCCCAAATTCACATGCAGAAGCCCCAACCCCAAGTACCTCAGTGTAACCCTAATTGGAGAGAAGGTCTTTTAAACAGGCCATTATGTTAAAATGAGGCCGTTGGGTAGGGGCCCTAAAACAACATGCTGGTGTCCTTGTAAGAGGAGAGAGAGATTCCACAGAGGAAGGACACCCACCAGGTGCAGAGGCAGCAAGAGGGCTGCGGTCTGCAAGCCAAGGACAGGGCCTCAGGAGAAACCAAGCCTGCCGGCACTTTGATCTTGGACTTCCAGCTTCCAGACCAAGGAGAAAATAAACTTGTTTAAACTACCCAGTCTGTGGATTTTGTTACGGGAGCCCTAGCAAATTAATATAGGCCCACTTTCCCCTTTTGTTCAGAAGAGCAGAAGAGAGAAACCCAGGGCTTCCCTGGTGGCACAGTGGTTAAAGAATCCGCCTGCCAATGCAGGGGACACGGGTTCGAGCCCTGGTCTGGGAAGATCCCACATACCACGGAGCAACCAAGCCCGTGAGCCACAACTACTGAGCCCCCATGCTGCAACTAATGAAGCCCACGTGTCTAGAGCCCTTGCTCTGCAACAGGAGAAGCCACCACAATGAGAAGCCTGCTCACCTCAACGAAGAGTAGCTCCCGCACTGCAGGTAGAGAAAGCCCGCGCGGAGCAACAAAGACCCAACACAGCCAAAAAATAATAATAATAATAAAATAAATTTTTAAAAATTTTAAAAATAAAATAAAACCCAAGTGAAGGGTTTTATTTTATTTTTAAATAAAAATTTAAGTGAAGTCTCCCTGCCACTCCCCAGAGCCCTTTAAAAAAAAAAAGAGAGAGAGAAGCCCACTTATACACACCCACTCTTTAAGGCAAGAGACCCAGTTCTTCACCTCCACACCGTGTGCCTCACCAGGCGTGTGCTGACTGTGAACCCGCCTGCACCCCCAGTAGTCTCCCTCCCACCCAGCTGTGGACTGCTGGGCTCAGACACCTGACATCATCCTCTTGCCAGTATTCCAGAAAGTCAAGGATGTTCAAATGTGAGTGCTGAGCAGGGCTGGGCAAGCACGGGCTCCTCTGAAGGGTGTACCCAAAGCCCAGCTGCTTGAAGGGGAAAGAAGTAGGCTGGGCGGCAGTTAGTAAGAGAAGGCATGACACCAAGTGAATGTATGGCCCAGTGGCCTGGCACCATGGCCATCTGTATGGTTGGCGTTCTGGAGCTGGACAGAAGGGCTTGAAAATGGGGCATGAGATCTATGACTCAGTATTATCAGGAAGGTGTCCTCTGTTCTTAAACCAATGGTCAATACACAGGCTTGTGATTCCTGTCTGCTTCTACACCTGGCCCTGGCTCTGCTGGCCACACAGCAGAACGGGCAATTAAGTCTTCTTAAAGGACTGTTCTTTGAGGCTTGGCCCTTGTGGAACATCGTCTAAAAGCGTGGTCCGCATAAATCCTCCAATCCCTGTTTGCACATGCGGCTTCCCTCATTCAAAGGAGTTATTTTCCCCTCTCGTTGAATCTGGGCTAGCCCACAGCTTGCCTTGACTGATAGAATACCATGTCAGTGACATTACGTGACTTCTGAGCCTAGGCCTTAAGAGGCCTTGCAAACTGCCATGGAAATAAGCTCACATTCTGAATGATGTGAGACCACGAGGACAGAAAGAGAGCCCAACCTTCCAGCTGTCCCCAGCAATGCCCAGACAGGTGGCTAAGGCCATCTTGGACCTTCCAGCCCAGGGCAATCCAGCTGCCAACTGTATGCAGCCAGAGAAGTAGCTCAGGCAAGATGATCAAAAAATGCCCAACTGGCCCAAAGAATGAAGAGAAATAACAGATTGTTGTTGTTGTTGAAGTTACTAAGTTTGGGGACGGCTTGTTATACAGCAGCAGCTAACTGATACAGCCATTCTCATCAAGACAAGTATCTCTGGGTCTAGTATCTGAGCTCTCCCCATGAACCTTCATGGGCATAAGCAATGGGTTACAAGGCCCATGTCTTGAGCATCCAAATGCCATGGATAGATGTCACCTATTTCCACCTAGTCAGCAATACTGGCTGCAAACAAGTAAATAAAGAGCAGCAATCCTAGTGTCTAAGACCTGGGCCCCAATACTGAGTTGCTCAGTATAAAAAGTCACTTCCTTCCACTTTCTGCTCCATAATGATTGGGAATAATACTGGGATAAGTGGGAAAGTTCAGAGAAAGTTAGCTTCTGCCTCTGGGACTTTCCAAGATAAATAACTATACCTGTAACTGAAAGGACAGAAAAGAAAATTCTAAATATTCTTATTAAGCCAGCTCAGACCCAGGCCTGGTGGTAGAGACACTAGGTTACCCTGAGAATGCTTTCATTGCAGGAGTCTTTTCAACCCTTCACCTTCTAGACGTCACACGTAGCTGGTGGCACTGCAAAATAAGCCGTCTCTGAAAGAACTTCCTATCTAACCTAGGGAACAAACACGTAAACAAATACATGTGATTCACTGTTATGAATCACAAAGCAGGAAGAACGCTGGCATGGATCTCAGTAAGATGAGAAAGTAACAGATTTTTCCTTTGTTTGTTTGAACACACAAGGATCTATGCACACAAATGAATACCTTTTGTCCGTTTCACCTTAAGAAGCAATCCTTTTTTCAGTAATTCTGCCCTTTCCTAATTCTTCTTCCAGGAACGACATCAAATAACAACCTGACAAGCAAACGCCTCACTACTTTATACCAAGAGAACAATACGGTACCATCCTGCTGGCCCTTTCACCAAATGTGGTAATGAAGGACTTCTTTGCTCTTTCATGAAAAAACAAAAAAACTCCTTTTTCAAATAATGAGGCCCTGCCACCTTTGAGGAAAAAAATACATAAGCTTCTGAAGGCAATTCAAATCCAACAGCTGTGTCTGCATTGTTAGAATGTAAGGCCTACCAGGCTGACTACTTAGAGCGGGCAATTCTCACTTAATATCATACAGGTTCTCTGGGGTGGCGTGGGGTGTCTGTCTAATTGCTTCAGTCTATAGATAAAACTCTGATGCTTATAATTCTACTTCAGGTGTGACTTCATCTTTCTAACTTGCAACGCAAGCCCTCGAGGTCACACTGTCTTCCCAGGCCATAAAGGCCTTAAGAACAGGGAGGCCATGGGCATTGGAGGGAGTCTGGGATGCTCTACACCAGGGTCCTCGTCAAAGTCTTTAATGAGGCACATAGTGTGGAATGTTCCAAACGCTTTAAAAGGAAGCTCAGGTCAGTGTAAAAGGAGGCCCATTACAGTTCCCTCCTTGCCTTAATGTCAAGTTCTTTTAACCTGTAATAAAGAGATAATGTGGACTTCCCTGGTGGCGCAGTGGTTAAGAATCTGTCTGCTAACGCAGGGGACACGGGTTCGAGCCCTGATCAAGGAAGATCCCACATGCCACGGAGCAACTAAGCCCGTGCCCCACAACTACTGAGCCTGTGCTCTAGAGCCCGCAAGCCACAACTACTGAGCCCGCGTGCCACAACTACTGAAGCCCGCATGCCTAGAGTCCGTGGTCCGCAACAAGAGAAGCCACCGCAATGAAAAGCCAGCGCACCACAACAAAGAGTAGCCCCTTGCTCACCGCAACTAGAGGAAGCCCGCGTGCAGCAATGAAGACCCAACGCAGCCAAAAATAAATAAAATAAATAAATTTATTTTTAAAAAAAAGAGACAATAAAAAAAAAAAAGAGACAATGTGACTAAGGCCTGGGGACACTGGCTGTACCCCAGCTTCAGTGCCCAACCCACCTCCCCATCTTCCCGGCACTGTCTGTTCCACAGCCAGACCTGGGAGCTGCCCCAAGGTAAGCTTCCTGGGCACAGACTTTGTTTGTCTAACCAAATAGGGTGCCAGTAACACCTGTAGTCCTACCTGCGTACCTCTGATTAACCTTATCCAGGTCCAGGGCTTAGGTATGACTACCACCCAAGCAACAACCCCTATAGCTTTGGGGTCAAACATCCAATAAGGAACTGGGAACATAGAGGTTGGTGGGGGAAGGGTGGATGAAGGTATCTGACCCACTCAAAGGTTCTGCTGGTTTATGGTGTTACTGGAGATTTTTAAGACTTCACAGATACAGAGAACAGACTTGTTGCTAAGGGAAAGGGGTGGTGGGGAAGGGAAGGATTGGGAGTTTGGGATTAGCAGATGCAAACTATTCTAATATATATAGAATGGATAAACAACAAGGTCCTACTGTATAGCACGGGGAACTATATTCAGTATGCTGTGATAAACCATAATGGAGGGACTTCCCTGGCAGTCCAGTGAATAGAACTCTGTGCTTCCAAGGCAGGGGGCACAGGTTCGATCCCTGGTCAGGGAACTAAGGTCCCTCATGCCGCAGAGCGTGGCCAAAAAAGAAAAAAAAAAAACCCTAATGGAAAAGAATATGAAAAGGAATATATATGTATAACTGAATCACTTTGTTGTACAGTGAAATTAACACATTGTAAATCAACTATACTTCAATAAAATTTAAAAAAAAACAACCCACAAGACTCCACAGACTCAAATATTCATCTGTGACACTCCCTGAAGTAAATTTCTCTTAAGTTCTCCAGATACCTAACTTCAGATCAGTGACTCAGCCTGTGTAGGGTTAATGACCATGGAAAGCAAAGTGAGTCACACGCATGGAGACGGCTCAGGTCACCTGCTCTCATTCTGCCCCAGGGACAGACACTGCAGTGCTCTTCCCAGCAAGAGTGACCAGCAGACACTTTACTCCAGTAGCTCCTGACACTTCCCTCCCAGGAAGACTCTGTCAAAAGCCTGGCTCTCCAGACCCTGGTTTAAAGATGGATGCCAAACCCAACCTCAAGAGAAGTTTACCTGGATAGAAGCATCGCTTTTGGTCAGACCGCGGAGGACTGAAACGGTGAGGGCTGTCACATTCCACTAATTCCTGGGTACTCGGAGTGTGGTACTTACACCAATCACTGGGAGCTAGTTAGATGACCCAGCAATCCCACTACTGGGCATATACCCTGAGAAAACCATAATTTAAAAAGAGTCATGTACCAAAATGTTCATTGCAGCTCTATTTACAATAGCCCGGAGATGGAAACAACCTAAGTATCCATCATCGGATGAATGGATAAAGAAGATGTGGCACATATATACAATGGAATATTACTCAGCCATAAAAAGAAACGAAATTGAGCTATTTGTAATGAGGTGGATGGACCTAGAGTCTGTCATACAGAGTGAAGTAAGTCAGAAGGAGAAAGACAAATACCGTATGCTAACACATATATATAGAATTTAAGAAAAAAAATGTCATGAAGAACCTAGGGGTAAAACAGGAATAAAGACACAGACCTACTAGAGCATGGACTTGAGGATATGGGGAGGGGGAAGGGTAAGCTGTGACAAAGCGAGAGAGAGGCGTGGACATACATACACTACCAAATGTAAGGTAGATAGCTAGTGGGAAGCAGCCGCATAGCACAGGGAGATCAGCTCGGTGCTTAGTGACCGCCTGGAGGGGTGGGATAGGGAGGGTGGGAGGGAGGGAGACGCAAGAGGGAGGAGATATGGGAACATATGTATATGTATAACTGATTCACTTTGTTATAAAGCAGAAACTAACACACCATTGTAAAGCAATTATATTCCAATAAAGATGTAAAAAAAAAAAAGAAAAAGAAATGCAGAATCTTAGGCCCCACCGCAAACCTACAGAATCAGAATCTGCATTGAAATGAGGTCCCCACGTAATTCGTATGCACATCGAAGACTGAGAAACAGCACTCCAGACTGAAGCAGAAGAGGGCCAGGAATGACCTTTTCTCATTAGGTCAAGCTCCTCTGCCCTGGGCAAAGGGGCGGCAAAGGCTTGGGCTGAAGTGGGCTTTGGAGGAAGACTCCACGACTTGGCTGAGGCAGAGACAAGCCTGGATCCTCCAGGTTACGGGCTGTGAGCTGTGCCTCCCCGGCTGGACACCCCAGACAAGAAAGACCTGGCTTTAGGCTCCAGGCACTGCTAGCTTCCTTCCTGTTGGCCTCAGAAACGAAGTTACACTCTGATGCCCCTTCTTCTCTCTCTCAACTGAAGACCTTCAAAAGGAGGTAGATTGGCTGAGGTCTGCCCCAAAGCCCTATTTCCCAGTGCAAAGTGAGAAGGGGCAGCTCCCTATCAACGGCACCCCTGGCTATTGCTTCCAATCCGACCCACCCCATCTAGCAACAAAGCTGCAAAATCGGGCCACCTGAGCCTCAGGCCTGCCTCAGTGCCCACCCCGAACAGATCAAGCACAGGTTCACACCCTCACTTGAAGGAGCCCCAAAACTGTCCAGAAAAGTCCCGGTAGACACATCATGACACAGAAAAAGCAGAACAGCGTGGACTATATAAGTTCCAGCATGGAAAGAGAATTTGAGTCAAAGAGTGGTAGGAAGGGTCGCTGGGAACTTTTCCCTGGATCATTTTTAATAGATGAGGCAGCATTTCTCCCCTCTATGCTTGGCTGCTATTCCTTCTTCAATCTGTGGAAACGGTGTGACACTGCACAGTGGGCACGTATTTGGGGCCTCAGTGCCGCGTTCCATAGAATACGGCGGCACCGTTGTACAAGAACGTCTAAGATCGCTAACAGCTCTAACATTGTATGTTTTGGATCAAACAGCTCCGGACCTCGGATCTGGCTGTGCTCGCTGGTGGCGGGACAGCTGCCTGAGAAAATAAGCATGTGGCCCTGACGCTGGCAGGCGACGAGGCTGCAGCCCCGTCAGCGCGCGTCCGTCCCCACCCGTGGGTCTCAGCGGAGCGCCAGAATCTGCGGCGGTTTTCTAGTAGTTTGGGAAGGAGCGGTGGAAGAGGGTGGAAGAGGAGGGGGGAAGGGCAGAAGCGGGTGAGAACAGCGCGAGGACGAGAGGGAAGTGGTGAGCACGAGGGTTTCATCATGCAAACGCGCGGGCAGGTTTCATCAGCGCCCGTGCGCCGGGACTCCGGGGCTGGGAGGGGAACGCCAGGCTCCCGAGGGCAGCCCAAGGCGGGCCCCCACCCGCGCCAGCTCAGCTTCCTCTTCCTCATCCATTCTCAGGGAGGTCACACGGTTCCCTCCCCTCCCCCCCCCCCCCCGGGCAGAAGAACGTGTTTTTCTGCACGGCGCTGCCCGCGGCCCCAGGTCCCTTCGCTGAGAAGCACACGCGTAAAAGGGCGATCTGCCACCCGTGTCGTCGAGGCACTGCTGGAGCAGGCAAGCACCTTCAGCCCAAAGCTGGGGGTGCCTCGGCAAGGAAAAAGGTCTCCTCAAGAGGCAGTGACGCCAACAACCTATTCCATAAAAACCCCAGGCCCGGCCTCTTCTTGGTTCGTGGGTCACCCTGACCCCACCCTATTCCGCCTCAGAACTGCCCCCAGCACCCACAACGGGCAGCACACCTTGGCATGTGGCAGTCCTGGAAGCGTGCGTTTGTTTGGGTGAGAGGACTCAGCTGTCTCTCCCAGAAAGCAGGAAACTAATGTGGTGGCATTTGCAGCCGCGGCTCTGGAGTTCGCACCCAGAGGGCGGGCTATGGAAGACGGCCCCCCGTGCGCTCCCTGTGGCCACCTCCGTGACCCTCACCGCCTCCCTGATGCCCCGTATCCGTTCTTCCCAGCCGCCGCGCCCCGGAGCCAGGTCGCCACGTCCAGCTGGCGGTTCCCGAGCCCTCGAGCTCTGCCCAGTCCGTTCTCCACACCGCCCTCACCCAGAGTGGGCGCGCGGCGACCCCCGAGCCCGTGCCTACCTCCCGGGGTGGTACTGAAGAGCGTGCCGCCGGGCGTGGTGCTGTAGTCCCCGGGCGGCAGGTGCACTCCGTCGCTGAGGACCACCCGGCGAGTGGCGGGGATGGCCCGGCTTGGGGTCTGGCTGCAGCTGCTGCCGCTGGACATGGTCTCCCGAGCGCTCCGCCAGCAGCCGGAGCGGGGCCCTCACACCCCTCTGGCCTCGTTCAGTCTCGCTCGGGCCCGCCCCGCCCGAGACCGCCCCTTCCGCCTCTCGGGGTGACGCCCCCTGGGATTTGTAGTTCCTCCCGCGCCGCCGCCACGCCCACCTACCCCCGGGCCGAGTGCTCTGCTGTTCATCCCCCGCGCTGGGTCTGAGGCCTCTTACCCACCCGCTCCAGCGCGCCGAAGCCTGCGCCCCGCCCCTGTTCCTTTCGGGTACCTCGCGGTCACACCCCATTCCTTTCGGGTCCCCAGTGGCCACGCCCCTGTTCCTTTCGGGTCCCCAGCTGACACGCCGGCAGGGACGGGTCGGTTGGGGTTGGTGGTCGGGAAGCTTGCCTACGTTAATGCCTTGCTGGGTTGGGGGAGCGTCTCAGGCTGTGCGGGGATTCTAGCCCATCCGGCCCCCTGTGGGAAGGCTAGTTTCAATACTGGGACATCAGGCCTGAAGGTCCCCTCAACCCTCCCTGTTTCGTGCTCTAGTTCCTCAGATGAGAAAGTGGGGATTGGTTGGTTGGTCATTCATCGGTTTATTGAACATTCGTGATATGGCAGGCGTGGAAGAAAGCGCCAAGAATGCACATTTCTTGCCCTGGAGGCTGTGGGAGAAGGACATGGGGACAAACCATCCAGCTGGGTGACGACGAGGGGTAAACCTGAAGCGAGGTGGGGCTTTGAGAGACTGGACCTCGGTGGGGCGGGCGTGTGGGGAGGGGTAAGAGTCGGTCAGAGAAGGTGCCTTACACCCTTTGAGTTGGGTCCGTCCCCCCCGACGCTGCCTGACGTTTAGTAGGTGCTTCTTGAATGAACGAAGGAAGGAACGAAACCTCAAGGAGATCCCCAAGTGGAGGACAGAAAAGCCTGTGGTGGCCACCTCTTGGAAGGGAAAAGGAGAGAGAAAAGTTTAAAAGGGAAATTAGGGCTGGATTGTGAAGGGTCTTTTATTATGCATTTCTTTTTTTTTTAATAAATATTTTATTTATTTATTATTTTTGGCTGCGTTGGATCTTGGTTGCTGCGCGCGGGCTTTCTCTAGTTGCGGCGAGCAGGGGCTACTCTTCATTGTGGTGCGCGGGCTTCTCACTTCGATGGCTTCTCTTGCTGTGGAGCACGGGTTCTAGGCGCACGGGCTTCAGTAGTTGTGGCACATGGGCTCAGTAGTTGTGGCACACGGGCTTAGTTGCTCCGCGGCATGTGGGATCTTCCCGGACCAGGGCCCAAACCCGTGTCCCCTGCATTGGCAGGCGGATTCTTAACCACTGCGCCACGAGGGAAGCCCGTGGAGGGTCTTTTAAATCATGACAGGGTGTGCAGACCTTGTCTCAAGAGCAGGAGATATCAGACATCTTTTAAGCTGGGGAGTGACACGATGTTCTTTTTATAATGGACTATAGGAGGGTGAGGCCCAAGGTAGGAAGTCTGGTTGGGTTTGGTCACTGCTGAGCTAAACCCTAGGCCTATGCTGTCCAACATGGTAGCCAGTGGCCACAAGTGCCCACTGAGCACTTGGAGTTTGGTTAGTCCACAATCACAAATACACACTGGATTTCAAAGACTTAGTATGAAAAAAATAATGTCATATCTCAATAATTTGCTTTGTACTAATTACATGATGAAATAATATTTTGACTATATCGGGCTAAGTAAAATCTATTATTAAAATTAACTTCACCTGCTTTTTATTTTTTTTGATGGGACTACAAGAAATATATATGTATATATATACACACACACACATATATATATGGCTCATAGTATGTTTCTATTGGACAGTGCTGCTCTAGAATGAGGTGGTATGAAAGCAATACTAAAGATCTCAAGGGCTTCCCTGGTGGTGCAGTGGTTGAGAGTCCGCCTGCCGTTGCAGGGGACGTGGGTTCGTGCCCCGGTCCGGGAGGATCCCACATGCCGCGGAGCGGCTGGGCCCGTGAGCCATAGCCGCTGAGCCTGCGCGTCCGGAGCCTGCGCTCCGCAACGGGAGGGGCCACAGCAGTGAGAGGCCCGCGTACCGCAAAAAAAAAAAAAAAAAAGATCTCAAAACTGTCCTCCCAGAAAACTATGGAATCATCAAATGTTAGCTCTGGTCAGGTACTTTATAGGTCATCCAGGACAATAGTTATCTCCATCTTATTAAAAAACAAAACAAACCAACCAACAAACAAAAAACAAAGGCCCAGAGAGGAACGGGAGGGTTTGCTTAAGATCACGCAGCTGTGAAATGCCTGAGGCAGGACCAGGACCCAGTCTTGCCTCCCTTCCAGGCCAGCCCCGTTCTCACCACACAAGAAAACAAAGTGGCCCATCCCCCTCCCTTGGGTGGGACTGTTTTGAAAAGGTTTGTTTTGTTCCTTATCAGACCTGCATGTTTGGTTAGAGCAGAGTTTCTCGGGAAGAGGCCTGCTTAGAAAACTCCACACTCACAATGGCCTGAGCAAGAGGGCTGCCAAGGGCTGCTGCGGGGAGTCTGAGGACTGCAGGGGAGCCACAGGGCGGGGCCGTGGATATGGGAAGAATACTAGCCTGGGCCCGGTGCTGCCACCACAGAACTCTTCAGTCCTGGACCAGACTGAAGGGCTATTTCCTTCTCTGGGCCTTTTTCTCAGCATCTTTGTTTCAGCATCTCTCAGATGAGGGGGGTGTGTTTGAACATCTCTGAGGACCCTGAGCATTGACATTTTATGTCTTTGACAAACTGCTGAATTCTGTTTCCTACCCAGACATTTCACCTATGGTGATTTCTGCCTCTTTACGGAGCAGAGACTCATTCATAGGAAGCCTTGTAATCAAGTATCAGCTCCTACGGGCAGGGACCGTGGGTTTACTCTCACTCTTGACAAAGGCCGCTGGAATACTTTTGGGTGCTTCTACTAAGAGCCAAACTTACTTATTTCTGTCTTCCCTTCGAGCAAGGGAAGGTCAAAAGAAAGAAAACAGAGTGAGCCAAGGATTGTTTAAGGAGGACATGGCGGGTAGGACAGTTTCCATCCCACCTTACCCTACTTGACCTGTAGATGGGGAGGGGCAAGGGTCCCATCTTATCAGTTGCAGGAAGTGGAATTTCTCTGAGTAGCAAGCAGGCACACAGGCCCAGTCCTTGCAGTATGAAATGCTCTGTGAGGTTAACAGATAATATCAGGGGAAATTAAGAACAGCCCTAAGTGGGCACCGGCCCTCCCTGGAGTCCATCTCAACAAGGCTGTGCCGAGCTGGACCAGGCTGGGGAAGCAGTGCTGGGAGAGGGTCCTGGGAGTGGCTGCCTGGGGAGGATGGAGCAGGGGCCACAAGAGGAATCAGGGAGGAATCACACTCCAATGGAAGCCAGGGAGTGTAGGGGAGGCAGCGAGAGAGAAGTGAGCTGGTGTGTTTGTTTGTTTGAATCCATTCCTGTTATTTGATGCTGGAAGTCCTCCTGGTTCACCACTGGGACTCCTTCCTGTTAGCTGGCGTGTCCTGTTGCCAACCCCCCAGTGGTCTTCGGAGGCTACTGTGCTTTCTTGTACAATAAGGGATTCTGGGCTCCTCTTCTATACTTACCGCCCCAGACGTAGATGCAGCCTTTGCTCATGGAGCTGTGGTTTCCATTGCAGACACATCTGTAGCATCATTGCCTGGTGGACTCTGTGAGTGGTTCCGTGGCCCTTGTCCACCCTGATCCTCGCTGGCCATCTGTCTCCTCATACTATCTCTCTCCTATTTCGTCTTTGGATGGCCCTGCTTGCAAACCCAAGCTGATGGCTGACGGACGCACACCTTCATGCCGTGTCTCCGGGCCCCCCAGCATTCAGCCCTTTTGTGTACTCGTGACTCTTAGCGCTGCTTTGCCTCCGATAAACCCAACGGCAAGGCTACTTCTTACGCTAAGAGCTCTTTCTTTTCAACGATCCTCTGTTATCCTCCAGTCAGTGGAGAATCTCCCTGTTTTCTTTAGTATACTTTTTTTGGCCACACCGTGTGGCATGCAGGATCTTAGTTCCCCAACCAGGGATCCAACTCATGCCCCCTGCAGTGGAAGCGTGGACTCTTAACCACTGGACCGCCACAGAAGTCCTGCCTATTTTCTTTAATGTCTTTTTTTTTTTTTGGTACCTTTGGACCTCCTTCACCCATTTCCCCTAATCCCCACCCCCTGCCTCTGACACCACCAATCTGTACTCTCTGTATCTATGAGCTTGTTTGTTTTTAAACAGCTCTTTTGTAAATGGCTGAATCTCCACCTGGGGCAGGAAGGTTAGGAATCACTTGTCGTATAAGAGGGCACAAGAGCCTCTGAAGAACACAGGGCCATGGTGACAGGACACATGAGCTGATGTGAAGGATTCCCAATGATGAATTTAAAGTTTTAGTGTAGTTTTGGGGCTTAGAGTTCGCAAGAAAGGTTTTAATGGCTCAGAGCAGGGTCTACAACCTTTACCTGGACTTCAAGAACAGATTGTTGGGCTTAATTCCTTGGGAATCGTCCTCTTCCCACTGTGGGAACAATGCAAGGGTGCTGGAGGGGGTGGGTGTGTTGACCTCTAGGCAGGGCTGTTTGCCTGGGGGGCCCTCCTACGGATGACCCTGGGTGTGTCCACCTGAGATGGGGCCTCACAGGCTTAGAAGGTATTGTGTGTTGGCCAGGAGAGCAGAACAGCTGAGAGGTTTTGGTGGCAACTGAGGAAGGGTGGCACTGCGGTCACCAGGGGCCAGCGGGAGGCCAGATCCTTGGCCCTAACCAGCCTTCAGGGACATGTCCCTCAGGGTCACTTAAGTCAGGTAATTTGAGGAGAGTTTAGTAAAGGGATGATCTACAAAGTTGAGGGCAGGAGGTTGGAAAACCAAAAGGGAAATCGTGGTGCCTGGGGCCAGAATTGGGCCTGAAGGAGTGAGGAAGGTGTTTATTGGAATCCAGAGACAGAGAGAGACAGACAGAGACAGACAGAGACAGAGAGGGAAAGGCCTCACAGGAGCTGTCACCTGCCATCCTGGCTGGGCACAGGGAAAGAGCTGGAAGGTAGAAACTCACCCTCACTGGCCTCCTGCCCTCGGCTCTGCTGCCAGGCTCCTTGATGGCCCAGTCCAGCCAGAAGACAGAGGACAAGGGGGCCCATGGATGCTGCCCTGTGGGCCAACCTCCTGGGGCACCAAGCAGGGGCAACAGAAGATTCCAGCACAGCAAGTAGAGGGGAAATTGGGAGGCATGTGTGTGGAGCAGTCCTGAGCAAGTGCGTGAGTTTGTGTGTGTGTGTGTGTGTTGAACCTCACAGTGCACTCTTCTTGCTTTGGGGTGAGAGCAGTGACCTGTGTCCCCAGTCCCCTTGAGACAGGAGGGAAGGGGGCAGGGCACAACCTTTAAAAGAATAACATAGCTCGAGGACATGGCCTAAACTGATTAGCACCAAATGGTCCAAGCCTTGAGCCTCAGTGTATGCTCACTGTAACACATCAGCATGCTAAATGACACACCCACAGGAGCCATGACAGTTCCAAGGCCAACCATAAAAAGTGGGCTGTGGCCCAATTTCTGGAAATCCCCGCCCCTTCCCCAAAATAGCTGGAATACTCTTCCCACTCATTGGCCTACGAAATGACTCACTCCTATAAAAACTGACAACCCCAGGGGCTTCCCTGGTGGCGCAGTGGTGGAGAATCTGCCTGCCAATGCAGGGGACACGGGTTCGAGCCATGGTCTGGGAAGATCCCACATGCCGCGGAGCAACTAAGCCCGTGCGCCACAGCTACTGAGCCTGCGCGACTGGAGCCTGTGCTCCGCAACAAGAGAAGGCCCCAACAGTGAGAGGCCCGTGCACCGCGATGAAGAGTGGCCCCCGCTCGCCACAAGTAGAGAAAGCCCTCGCACAGGAACGAAGACCCAACACAGCCAAAAATAAATAAATAAATAAATTTATTAAAAAAAAAAAAAAAAAACTGACAACCCCATACCATGGGGCCTTCTAGGTGGCCCACACTCTGTCTCTGGAGTGTGTTTCTCTCTAAATAAATCCAATCCTTACCTATCACTTTGTCTCTCACTGAATTCTTTCTGCGATGAGACATCAAGAACCTGAGCTTCATTAAGTCCTGAGACCAGGTGTGTGATCTCAGTTAAAAGAGCATGGATTCGGGCTTCCCTGGTGGCTCAGTGGTTGAGAGTCCGCCTGCCGATGCTGGGGACATGGGTTCGTGCCCCGGTCCGGGAAGATCCCACATGCCGCGGAGCGGCTGGGCCCGTGAGCCATGGCCGCTGAGCCTGCGCTTCCGGAGCCTGTGCTCCGCAACGGGAGAGGCCACAACAGTGAGAGGCCCGCGTACCGCAAAAAAAAAGAGCGTGGGTTCAAGTCCCAATCTGAGTTGCACGTTTTCACCCTTATGCTCAAGATCCTCAGTCCCCAAATGTTCTCCCCCACCCCCAAATATCTCCTCCACTCACAGGTTGATGCCTGAAATCCCCTGTTTTAAAAAAGCTTTCTGTCCTCAGCTAAAGGTTCTGCTAACTGTAAAGTGACGTTCACATTCATGACACCACAAGCAAGGAGGAAAGGAAACGGACACTTCCTGTGCTCTGTGCCCGACCTGCATGTGAGAGGTCTGACATTGACAAGACTGATAAATGGCCCCAGGACCTTGTAGGACAAGTATAACAAGTATTCCTAATTCACACATGGGGCTTGGGGGGGGCGGGTAGGGGTTTAGCCTGCCCATGCCACAGCTCACATTTAGATATTTTTATAACCTACTTGGTCCAAAGCCCATACATTTCATCACCACCCCTGTGATTCCCAAACCTCAGAGTGCTTCAGATGAGCCGAGAAGCTTATGAAATAGGTGAGATCTTTATCTGGGAGCTGGTCTTGATGTGAGGAGAGGGGGAAGCCGTCCCAAAGCACAGAAAGGATACAGTGGAGGCAAGGGTGGTGTCCAACACCACAGACTGGGCGACATAAACAACAGACATTGATTTCTCAGTTCTGGAGACTTGCGAGTCCAAGATCAAGGTGCTGGAAGATATGGTTCCTGGTGAGACCCCTCTTCCTGGTTTGCAGACAGTGCCTTCTCAGTCTGTCCTCACACGGTGGTGGGGAGAGAGAACTCCGGTCACTCCTCTCTTTTTATAAGGACACCAGTCCCATGATGGGAGAGGAGCCCACCCTCATGACCCCATCTAAACCTAACTCTAACCTCCCAAAAGCCCCCATCTCTAAATACCATCCCAGGACCTCCCTGGTGGTCCAGTAGTTAAGATTCTGCACTCCACCACAGGGGGCGCAGGTTTGATCCCTGGTTGAGCAACTAAGATGCTGCAGTGTGGCCAAAAAAAAAAAAAAAAAAAAACCAATAAAACCCCCAACCAACCCATTGCGGGGGTTACCATCATACAGGCATGAATCTGGGGCTAGACACAAACATTCAGTCCATAGCAGAAGGAACCTGGAAGATTTTTGCCAAGGGTGGGTCCACCCCGCCCTTCTGAGTGCTGACCGTGCCTTTCTTCAGCTCCCCAGGAAGGGCTGCAACGTAACTCCCTCTCTTTCCCCTCCCCTGACTCCAGCTGAACCCCAGCTTTCAGTCTCCAGCCTCACTGGATCCCACAGAAAGCAGTGCCTTCAGTAGCGACATCTTTGAACTCAAAGACGATGGCACAGTGTTAATTCCACGGGTTTTGTAAAGAAAACGTACCGGGTTCACAATCCACTTATGATCTACGTAACCTTTGCCAATCACGCTGAAATGCAATGTTCTCATCTGTGAAATGGAGGTAACACTATCTACCTGGGTTAAAACGTGTAGCACAACCTTTGGGACCCGGTGGGCTTCCAGTGAGTGTAAAGAGCTGTCTAGAAGCCCGCCTCCTGATTTCCCGGCCTGGGCTTCTGCCTGTGACTCTCCATTTCCTTTATTTGAGGCGCAAAATGTGACATTTATTAAGCGTCCCGGGGCTGGGGGCCTTGCACTGCCCATAGATGGCTGGCCATCCTGACCTCGGGGTCAGTGGGTTGGCTCGTACACACGAGAAAACGTTCAGACGAATAAAAAGGAAACGAAGACATAAGGGGTGATGGGAGGGGGTGGCGGGGTTTACTCTTCTGAAGCCACCCCAGAGCGTGGGAAGCGCTAGGGGAACCCCAAGAGCCTCCCCGCCTTTGTTCCCCAGCCTCTTGGCTGCTGGGCTGGCGCGCCCTCTAGTGGTCCTCCCGCTGCAAACATTTCTTTTTAATTAGATCAGTTCCTTTGACAGTCTGTCCTTGAGGCCACTCAGCAAATTTTTGCTGAGAGACTTCTTTGCTGGGGAATATTCTAGGCATTGGAGATATACCAATAAACAAAACAAAACAAACCCCTGCAGTGTTCTTTCTCTAAACTAACTCTATAGCCGGTTAGTAACTTCCATCTGGATCCCTGAATTCTGTTATTTGTTCCTTCTTTTGTACTGCCAAAGGTGAATTTTTAAAAACTAGCATGCGTAGACCACCAAATAAAATGAAACCAGAGCATCGTGTAATATTGGTGCAAATTTGAGGAGTGAGGTTTTTAGCTCAATTTTAAGTGACTTGTCATATCTTAGTGCTTTTTCTTTTGTTATAGATTATGATTCTGGTTTTCCCCTGCTTTTTATGTTTGTTCATGAGTGTATTTACAAAGAGAGGTTCCTCTAGGTCTGCACTATCCACATATGACTATTTAAATTAAATTAATTACAATTTAATAAGATTAAAAATGTAGTTTCTTACTTGCACTACTCACATTTCCTGTGTTTACTACCCACATGTGACTGGTGGCTATCTTGTTGGAAAGCACAGATATATAATATATAATATTTCCATTGTGGAAGGTTCCACTGGACAACGATGTTGCAGTGATGGGGATTCGGCTGTAGGAATGTCGAGTTATGTTAATGTGAAGGTGTAATCCCTCCACTCCTTCCTTCTGTCTTCTTACCTGCAGTTTGGACAGTGGCCTCTGGCTGCAGGGAGCCAGAGGGGTGTGAGCTGGAAGACTTAACTTCCTACTGTTTGCTGACCCAGTTAGGAGATGTGCCCACCTCCTCTGTTCCTCCTTTTTTAAAAAAAAATTATTTATTTATTAAAAATTTTTTTTTTGTCTGTGCTGCACAACTTGCAGGATCTTACTTCCCCAACCAAGGATTGAACCCCTGCCACTGCAGTGAAAGGGCTGAGTCCTAACCACTGGATTACCAGGGAATTTCCTCTGTTCCTCTTTGGTCCAAGTGCACATCAAACCAACAGAGGGAGCAGGTTCCCAGGCTGATCAGTCCTGTGGTTGCTTCTTTGTTGGGAGACTTCAGTTGCCATAGCTTTGTCTCTCTGCCCACTTGGTCTTGGGTTGCCAGCTCTGCTCTTGACCTCTGCCCTTTCTTGTTCTAATTATGGGCTAGAAGGGACTTGGGGAACCCTCTTATCAAGCGCTTGTGCACAGGGAAGACTTTGATCTCCTCCTATAAAAGAGCAAGTGGGCAATGAATGCCAGGGTGTCTGAAAGTTGAAAGTCTCCACTTCTTGAGCCACTACCATTAACTTAGGAGCAGAGGTAGCTGGACTGAGCATCTTGGTCCACGGGCTCTTCCCATTTCTTCTGCTAAAGTGCTCTGCGACTTTGGGCAAGTTATTCTCTCAGCCCAAGCCTCAGTGTCTTCATATGTAGTGAGGGATGTGGGACTTGATGATTGCCAAGGTCTGCTGAAATTCTAGAGTTTGTAACTTGGCTAACGCCTTTGTGACTCCAGTGCACAAAGAAGTTATGATCAAGATAAAGCAGATTCCCTTCCCAAAAAGTAATCTCCTGGCTCAGATGGTTTCACTCCAGTTTCAAACACCTGAAGAAGAATAAGCAGCAATTTTGCACAAACTCTTCCAGAAAATAGAGGAGGGAACACTTCCCAACTTATTGTTAGGCCAGTATTATCTTGATATGAAAACCAGATACAGACGGTACTAAAAAAAACTATAAACCAATATCTCTCATGAGATATAGCAAATTGAATCCATTGTTCTAAAATAATTATAAATATCAGAAGAATTATATACTATGATCAAGTAGGATTTATTCCACATATATAGTCTGATTCAATATTCAGAATTCCACGATATCAAGTGGTCAATAAAGTTTAGATTAAAAATAATGTCCAGGGACTTCCCTGGTGGTCCAGTGGCTAAGACTTCACACTCCCAATGCAGGGGGCCTGGGTTTGATCCCTGGTCAGGGAACTAGATCCCACATTCCACAGCTAAGAGTTCGCATGCCTGCCACAACTAAAAAAAGATCCCACGTGCCGCAAGTAAAAAGAAAAAAAAAAAGATCCTGCATGCCACAACTAAAAGACCCGCGTGCTGAAACTAAAGATCCTGCATGCCGCAACGGAGATCCCGCATGTGGCAACGAAGATCCCGCATGGAACTAAGACCCAGTGCAGCCAAATAAATAAATAAATATTTTTTTAAATGTCCATCATAGCAACAGGTTAATTAGAAAAATCATAATCTTATCAACTAGTACAGAAAAGGCATCTGACAAAATCCAACACCTATTTATGATTAAAAATTCTCAGCAAGTTAGGAAGAGAGTGGAACTACCTCAGTTTGATAAAGACATCTACAAAAAGTTTACAGCTAACATCATAGTTGATGGTGAAAGACTGAATGCTTTCTCCCTAAGACTGGGAACAAGGCAAGGATGCTTCCTCTCACTACTCTTATTCAATACAGTACTGGAAGTTCTAGCCACTGCAAAAAAAAAGAAAAAGAAAAGAAAAAGAAATAAAAAGGCATACAGAGTGGAAAGAAAGAAAGAAAACTGTCCTTATTTGCAGATGTTATAATTGTGTATGCAGAAAATCCCAAAGACTCTACAAAAAAGCTCCTATAACTGCTATGTGAGTTCTGCAATGTCACAGGATACAAGATCGATGCACGAAACCAATCACATTTCTACATACTAAGAACAAACAGGCAGAAACTGTAAATGCTATACCATGTATAATTGTTACAAAGAAAATGAGACACCTAGTTACAAATTTAACAAAATGTGTGTAGGATCTGTAGGCTGAAAATTACTAAATGCTGATAAAGTCAATCAAAGAAGACCTAAATAAATGGAGACATACATTGTGGTCATGGACTGGATGACTCAACATAGTAAACATGCCAATTCTTCCCAAATTCATGTATAGGTTTAATGTAATTCCTATCAAAATCCCAGCAAGATATTCTGTAGACATAGATAAGCTTATTCTAACACTTAGATGAGAAAGCACAGGCCCTAACACGCCTAAACCAATCTTAAAAATAAATAAATTGGATATAAGATACTGTAGGAGACCAGGATGAAATAAAAGGAGGATCAAGTCCTGGCCAGCCCTTTCCTGAAAGTAGAGATGGAACCTCCTCCAAAAAGTCTTCCTGGATTAGCTCCTATACTTACTTAACTAGCCCCTGCATATACCCTACTTGAATTGTATCAAATTATTTTGCCTTCATTAATGTGAGAGTTGGTGAGTATTCCTATTTTTCAGCTGTGCATTCAATAATCTACAATACATGGGGTTTGGTGAGAGCAATATTGTGGCTTCTACCTTTTTGCATTTCTCACCAGGCCCAGGAAGGTGTTCCTGGGGTATTCAGTTATTTTGCAGAAAGAACAGACTAAGATGAATATTCTCATCCTGCTCTTCTCAGGGCTTCCTGGTCCCCACCAAGCATCTTGTCTCCACTGTGCATCAGGAACCAAGATCCCAGCTCAAGACCTCAGAGGCTTCATCACCTCCCAGCACCAGCTGCTGAGTCCATTACCCACAGCTGGGCAGGAAAAGCCCGAGGTCTCCTGAAAAGTGATGACATCAGGATAGCCCTCCTTCCCCCTCTGCCAAGCTCTGCTCTGGAGCCCCTGAGGCCACCGGGCCCCCCATCCTGCTGACATTTCCTCTTCTGGTACTCAATGGCTCATTAGGAGTGGAGGGCTTGGTTGGGGGCCAGGAGAAATGGGAACAGTGGAATGAAAGGCAGGAGCGTGGACCCTTTGGTTTCTAGGCTGGAAGCATTTGGAAGGGGCAGCATTTCATTTTTATATTGAGGAGGTGGAGGAGGTCATGGCAATACTACTTTGCAGAGATTTCCTTTCTGTAGCCTATAGAGAGGATTCCAGATGCTAGAAGTGGTTAAAAAGATGATCCCTCCATGGGCCCCATGGTGTTTCCCTGGCGATCACGGATGGTGTCTGAGTGCTTTTCCTCTTCCCTGGAAGCCCAGGAATCCCTTATTCCCATCACACCATCCTGGAATGCCTTCCTGGCTCCTGGGGCTGCTGCCTTTGGTCTTAAATAGTATCATGACATTGGAATCACTTCAATCTGGGGGGAGATGTGAGTCCAGGCATGTGAGTGGAAAGCAAGCCAAACCAAGCAAAGAAACTCAAGTAAGAAGTGAGTCCTGGGGGCTTCCCTGGTGGCGCAGTGGTTGAGAGTCCGCCTGCCGATGCAGGGGACACGGGTTCGTGCCCCAGTCCGGGAAGATCCCGCATGCCGCGGAGCGGCTGGGGCCGTGAGCCATGGCCGCTGAGCCTGCGCGTCCAGAGCCTGTGCTTCACACGGGAGAGGCCACAACAGTGAGAGGCCCGCGTACCGCAAAAAAAAAAAAAAAAAGAGAGAGAAGTGAGCCCTGGGCTTCCCTGGTGGCGCAGTGGTTAAGGATCTGCCTGCCAACGCGGGAGACACGGGTTCGAGCCCTGGTCCGGGAAGATCCCACATGCCGTGGAGCAACTAAGCCCGTGCACCACAACTACTGAGCCTGCACTCTAGAGCCCGCAAGCCACAACTACTGAGCCTGCGTGCTGCAGCTACTAAAGCCCACGTGCCTAGAGCCCGTGCTCCGCAACAAGAGAAGCCACCGCAATGAGAAGGCCACGCACTGCAACAAAGCGTAGCCCCCGACCAGAAAACTAGTTTTCTCTAGTTCTCACTGCAACTAGAGAAAGCCCACGTGCAGCAATGAAGACCCAATGCAGCCAAAAATAAAAATAAATAAATTTATTTAAAAAAAAAAAAAGGGTTTGCGGGACTCAGCTTCCTTCCTTTTTCCAGACGGGAAAGCTCCTCACTCTGTCTTAACTGGAGGGTCTCATATGCAAGACGTGGGTCTCCCCGTCGGAGGAGAAACCGTCCCCTTGTTTTGCTCCCTTTTCTTCCAAGCACCGGATACTCCTTGTTCAGTACTTGTTCCCGGTGAAAACTGTGGGCTGATGTGAGAGAAAGGCCAGAGACTGTGCAGCTTGAGTGCCAGACAGGCTCTAGCCTTGTTGGCGCTTTCCTTCCCAGGGAGAGGGAGGGAAGAGACCACAGATGCAAGCAGCGTGGCGGATCTGCCCTCTTCCAGGCTTCCAATCGAAGAAACAGACTGCACAGAAATCAGCGGAAGCAGTATCCAGGGGTGACTCGGAAGGCATGATCTGAGGGTTGGTGAGCACCCTCTCTTGCTCTCTCCCTCTCCCACCCTCCTGATCGCTCCCCGACCTCCCTGGGAGAGGGTGCCTTCCTGAACCCCAAGAAACTCTTGTCTGGGCTGCAGGTGGGCTGTGTGATCTTGTCCTGTCCCTGGGGAGCAGCCTCTCTAATAGTCAAGGATTTTAATCACTATTCAAAGAGATTAGAACATGGATTTCTCTCCCTACTGCAGGAGGGAAAGAAACATTTTTGATCCCCTCTTTCGTGGATGACCAGGAACAAGAGAAAAGGCACTGCGAGAAAATCCTAAGCGTCCACCCCTGTGTCTGCCTGAATAAGGCTCTTGTCCCCGGCCAGCTCTTAGGCACAAGAGGACCTTTTGGCTCCTGAAGATGGAGGTTCCTTCCCTGCCTCTCCTTCAAGCTCCTTGCCTTGGGAAACAGCAGATGTGTGGAGAGTAGCCATGCATGTTGTAGAAGACAAGGAAAGTGCTAGGTTGGGGGCTTCTTTTCAGCTCTGGGGGCAGGGCGGTGGTCCTCTCCGAGCCCTGCCTCCCCTCCAGAGGACAGGCTGGCAGGTGGCACCGGCCGCAGACTGCCAGGGAGTGTGGGGGAGGCGCTTGGGAAGAGGACCCGGCTCCTCAGATGCCTGTACTCCTGCTGGGAATGAACCTTCACTGTGAGATTATGGTCCAACCTCAGTTTCCTCTCCGGACCTCAGCTTTTTAATTCTGTAGAATGTTGGTGTTGGATTTGATCTTTCAGACCCCTTTTAGCTCATCATTCTACCCTCCTGGACTAATTGCAACAAAAGGAGAAACAGCGAACACCAAGCCGGCTGTTCAGAGGCCACACCTACGCACAGCGTTTCAAGCACGGCATGGCATGGACGCTTACAGTGGAAGAAGAGAGACAGGATGAGAGGGGAAAGCTTGAACACACGTAGTCTTGGACAAAGTACAGGGCTCAGTCGCCTGAGCTAGGCTTCCTCCTACCCCGTCACGTAAACAGGCACACAGCCACATGCACATGCGTGGACCCGGTCATGAGGCTCGGAGGACAGACCAGGAGCTAAAACCAACAAAGGAAGGAGAGCACACCCTGCTCCTAGAACTTCTGCCCACGGGGCAGGGCAGCTGCTGTCTCCTTCTGGCTCTGCTCACCCCATTTTCTAAATCACAGACCATCACACAGCTGGTCTCTGACGCAACAGGATGACCTGCATCCTTGGAGCCCTCAACACACAGACAGCAGCAGCCTAGGGGCCTGAACTCGGCAGATTCAGAGGTCCGCATGCACAGTCTACCTCCAAGGGCACAGAACAAAGGTCATCTGGGGGCCCAGGGCCAGGGTAAAGCTCTCTCTGGCCCATGCACGCTTCTCTCCACAGTTGGATGACCTCTACAGACCCGACAGCCTAACTCCCTGGGCCCAGTCGTTTGGGTGATTTCCCAAAGCAGCGGGTCACTTGCCTCCCACCCCTCACTGGCCATCAGAAGCGATGGCAAGAGGGTAAGTGGGTACATTGCCTGGAGAGGGAAATCTGGTAATACCTTTTAAATTTGTAAACTATATACCGCATGATATAGTGATTCTATTTACAGGAATTTATTCTACAAATATACTCACAGACGTGTGAAACGACACGATTGCAAGTGATTCATTGCAACGTCATCTACTAGGCACGATGGGAAGTAAATTAGATGTCTATTAATAGCCGGTCGGTTTCATAGATTATGGTATAGCCATACGATGGAATACTAAAAATGGCAGGCTTTTGTGCATTGGTATGGAAGCGTCACAGATATATATTGTTAAGGTAAGATAAGCAACGTTCAGGACAGTCGGTATATTTTTCTACTATTTGGGTCGAAAAGAAACGACAAAGCCATATGTATTTGCATTGACCTGTTTATATATAAAATATTACTGGAAAGATAAACAAGAGACTAATTAATGGTGGTTATCTGTTAGGGAGTTGAAAACTGGGCTGAAGGCAACTTTGTATTACACGCCTTTTGTATATTTTGATGGCTGAATAACGTGGATGCCTCACCTAGTCAAAAGAGAAAAGTAAGAAACACAAAAGCAAGATAAAAAAGAGACCAAAGTGGTAAACGATGGACCCCTTCTCCCTGTGGGCCCCAAGGTAGTCGGTGAGGTGGGGAGGCCAGACTGAGAAAGGTGGGATAGGGGATGGGCCAGAGCAAAGAAGGAAGCTCTCCAGGTGCTGGGTCACTGCTCTCTGCTGGCTCCTAAATGCCTCCACTAACAGGGGCCCTAATTCCTCTCCTCACAGTCTCCTTTGGTTATGGGCCTCATCATTTCCCAAACGCAGGCACGCTCACGTGGTTTGGGAAATCTTGTCTTTTTTTGAGATGTAAACACTTTTACACAGTTCCTCAGACTAACAAGGTCACCCCTAGCACAACAGCAGCCTTTGAAGCCGCTTGACTTCCTGGCACCCCTCTCCCTTCCCCCCACAAACTCTGGCACCCTGGAAGAAACAAAAAACAAAAAACCCTGCTGCACGACATGGATTTGTTTTAGAGATTACTCTTGGAGACTCTTCTGTCACCCCTTTGTGGTAACTGGCAACACTCTCTGGGGTGTTGCAAAACCCAACTTGGGAGTGACTGCCCTGATGGTCAGCAAGCGGCCACGGTCAAGACTCTGGCCAGCTGGGGCCTGCAAAGCTTGGTAGTGACTGGAGGTTGGGGGTAGAGGCCGGGCCTCTCCACCTTTACCCACGATGCACTTCCACGGATCCAAAGGCCTGCCTGGGGTACAGCATGGGCACAAAAGGCATTTGCTTGGGAGCCACTGACCAACCCTGCTCGTGGGTAGGCAGCTGGGTTCTTTTTCCTTGAGGATAATTTTCGGTCCTCACTTCCCCTCCAGTCTCTCTAACTCCCAGGCCCTGGCTCAGCCTCCCAGAGGGATTGCTTAGACCAGTGACTCTACAGGGTTCTTTTGAAATATAGAGCTGTTCAAAAGACTCTCCCTAAGGCATGGCCCCGGAGGCATTTTCCATGATAATTTCACCCCCTTTTGTCCCATTGTTTCAGGGGAGGAGGCAAGAAGTTTCAAGGTTGGGGATCGATAGGACTTAATAAAGGTGTCATACCTCCCTGCCCTTCAGCTTGAACACTGTTTTGCAGCCTAATCTCCCCACACCCACTTTGAGAGGAACTGGCTTAGCCACCGGGAGAGCCGGGCTGGGAACCAGGCATCAGTGTGGGTGAGGGAAAGGGGAAGGGAGGAGGCCCTGGGCTTCTTCAGGTGAAGGGATCCTCTGATGGGATTGTAAGAGAGACTTCAACGGACACTAAAATACCAGGCCTGTGGTTCCACATGCTCCAAGACGCAATGTGTGGATTCCTCAGCTCAGTGTCTTCTACTTTTCAAATGTTCGTGAATAAAATCTTCAGGGAAGTAGAGAGAAGACTTTGCCATGGTGATGGAGGATTTGTGGAGAGCTGGGGGTGACGGTGGATAAGCCTCAACCTGGAACCCATTTGTTCATTTTTAACGCGTCTCTACAACAGGAGCATTTTAAGAGAAGGGGCTCACCTAGAAGCTTTCTTGGTGGAAAATGTGTGGAGGGGGCAATGTGGAAGACGGAGAAATGGAAACTCTCAGCATCTTAGGCTACCTGAGGCCAAATCCAAATTCAAATGAGCAGGTAATGATAAAGACTCCTGGAAAATGGAAGATTTGAAAAGGAAAAAAAAAAAAAAGAAGGGAAACTAGAGTGACAGGGAGGGTAAGTGGATAGAAGCGACGGGGGTCAGATCTCATTGGAAGGGGGTCTTGGGAGAAGAGGGAAGACCCTGGCTGCCCTCTATGACTTAACTTACAATATCTTAGGGGGAGGGACACCCAAGTAGAAGAGGGGCTGCTGTGGGTCGTCTTGTTTGCCTTGGGAGGGTTACCTTTTCCTCCGACAAGGTAAAGGGTTGGGGGCTTCTCCTGTGTCTTCCTCGAGAGTTGCTGCTGGACCTTCCGGGGAAATTGGTGCAGAAAACCCACGCCGCTGGAGCGCTGCGCTGAGCGTGTCAGCGCAGGCGCCGGTCATGGCAGGAGCGGACACATCGTGGCAGAGAACACACGGCGTGACCTACCTCTTACACATCTTACTCCGGATTTGGCTAATGGAGGAGTCAAGCATCCGTCGTGCTTCCCTACGCACGCCCCAATTTCCCTACAGACGCCGAGCGTCGCGACTATTGGCCGCTGCCCCTTTAAGGGCCGCCACTCCTCCTCCCACCCCCTCCCCAGTGGTGGCACCCAGCGCGGGGGGGGGCAGGCTGTGCGTTCTCGCGGGTCGACTGGGGAGGATGGCCCAGGCCGGGGGAATCGCTCCCACGGCCCGCTGCCCCGTCCCCTGAGCCGTGTAAGCTGCGAGACCCCTTCCCTCTTTCCCTCCCGCCCCGCGCGCGACGCGAGAATGGCTCCCTGGCCGCACGGGAACAGCCCTCTGGCCCCGTGGCCAGATGTCCCCACCCGGGCGCCCAATACTGCCAACGGGAGCGGGCTGCCCGGGGTGCCGTGGGCGGTGGCACTAGCGGGGCTCTGTTGGCGCTGGCGGTGCTGGCCACCGTGGGGGGCAACCTGCTGGTAATCGTGGCCATCGCCCGGACGCCGAGACTCCAGACCATGACCGACGTGTTCGTGACTTCGCTGGCCACAGCCGACCTGGTGGTGGGGTTCCTGGTAGTGCCGCGGGGGGCCACGTTGGCGCTGACCGGCCACTGGCCCCTGGGCGCCACCGGTTGCGAGCTGTGGACCTCGGTGGGCGTGCTGTGTGTGACCGTCAGCATGGAAACCCTGTGCGCCCTGGCGGTGGACCGCTACCTGGCCGTGACCGACCCGCTGCGCTACGGCGCGCTGGTCACCAAACGCCGAACCCGGGCAGCAGTGGTCCCGGTGTGGGTCGTGTCCGCCTTGGTGTCGTTTGCGCCCATCATGACCAAATGGTGGCGCGTCGGGGCCGACGCCGAGGCGCAGCGTTGCCACTGCAATCCGCGCTGCTGCGCCTTCGCCTCCAACATGCCCTACGCGCCGCTCTCCTCCGTCTCCTTCTACTTTCCGCTCCTGGTGATGCTCTTCGTCTACGCGCGAGTTTTCGCGGTGGCTACGCGCCAGCTGCGCTTTCTGCTCCGGGAGCTGGGCCGCTTCCCGCCAGAGGAGTCTCCGCGGGCTCGGTCTTGCTCCCTGTGCCCCGCCCCGGCGGGGCCGTGCGCCTGGCCCGCAGGGGTGCCCTCCTACGGTCGGCGGCCGGCGCGCCTTCTGCCTCTGCGGGAACACCGCGCCCTGCTCACCTTGGGGCTCATCATGGGAAACTTCACTCTCTGCTGGTTGCCCTTCTTTGTAGTCAACGTGCTGCGCGCCCTCGGGGGCCCCTCTCTAGTGCCCGGCCCCGCTTTCCTCGCCCTTAACTGTCTAGGCTATGCCAACTCTGCCTTCAACCCGCTCATCTACTGCCGCAGCCCTGTCTTTCGCAGCGCCTTCCGCCGCCTGCTGGGCCGCTGTCGGCCCGAGGAGCACCCTGCCGCCGCCTCCCCGCCCCCGCGGCCCTGACCAGCCCCGCAGAATCCAGGCAGCGCCCACCGCTCGACTGGTAGGTAGCCAAGGCGAAGGGGTTGACGGCTCGGGATCAGGAAGCATTCGGTATCTCCTTCGGTCAATTTTTTTTTTTTTTTGCGGTACGCGGGCCTCTCACTGTTGTGGCCTCTCCCGTTGCGGAGCACAGGCTCCGGACGCGCAGGCTCAGCGGCCATGGCTCACGGGCCCAGCCGCTCCGTGGCATATGGGATCTTCCCGGACCGGGGCACGAACCCGTGTTCCCTGCATCGGCAGGTGGACTCTCAACCACTGCGCCACCAGGGAAGCCCTATATTATCCTCTTGAAGTAAAACTGGAATTACAAGTTTGAGCTCGTTGATAATTTTTTCCCCTTATTTCAATTTTTATGAACTTTATCAGGCAGTTTCCTATGGCAAGAAAATTGCTATGGAAATCCCCGGGTCATTTTGTGGGTTCTTATTTAAACTCCATGAGCAGAGACCATTGTCCGGGCTGATTTACAGGAGAGCCACTAAATCGTCAAAAGTTTAACGTGCTGGATGACAGCAGCATACAATGCATTGGCTAAGTTCAGGGGCTCCAGGGATATGAAACTCTGATCTGCCCTGAAGATGAGCTCGGTGGATTTCCACATACGGGTGTTGCCTGTGAATTGGACCTGGCTTCAGCTGCTTTCTCTTGTCCAGGAGGCCAGGTTTTATTTCTTAGGATGTTTGCATACCAAAGATGACTTTCTCCTTTTCGACCCAGAGCAGTGAGATCTCTGGTGTCTGAGGTATGGAAAGTTTCTTGGCAAGGACTCAACTGTTGAACCCTTAGGGGAGAGGGAAGTCTTGCTTTAGCCTGGGGACACGTAAGAGGGCCTCTGCTCTCTCCCCATCTCTGGATATTTTCCCAGCATCGCCGAGGGAAGTTGCCCAGTCAGTGCTAGGCAGGGGAGAATGATGATTTGGGGGAGGAAGGGCGCTCTGGTGTGTAGAATTGTCCTTGAACGCTAACCAGGGGCTCATAAGGCTTGAGTCTTGCTCGACGTGCACCCGCGTGCCAGCTGTCAGTCTCCTCTGGAGTGTTTAGACTTGCACTGGGGCTGTGGACTCCATCTGCGAATTGTCACCGGTGCATCTGATGGAGAGGCAGCCGGTTGCTCTGGTCATTTCTCCAGCAACGTGTGGCCAGGTGTCAGGCTGAGGGAGATTTACATCCTCGGATGCCAAGTGGGCTGCTCTCGCTAGCGCGAGCACGGGGCCTGAGCACTTGAACTGTGGAAGACAAACAACTATCCTCGGAGCCTAGGGGTGTGAAGACTTACAGACCAGTGAGAACAAAAGGGCCCTCCGAACAGCGAACAGCGGGCCCTGTCTGGGCGTGGGCAGAAGGGAGGGGGTGGGAGGGGAGAGTGCTGAGCTGGAGGACAGGGGATGAGGGGTGACTGGGTTTTTCAGAGGGAACCTTCCTTCTGCATCAGGTGGGACTGCTGAGGGGCAGGCAGAATTAGGGAGAGGGGGAGGTGATAACAGACTTTCCTAGGACTCTCCCCGTGGTAGATTCTTCTGGGGAGTGATGGTAAGTGCAGGCTGTGGTCCTTGTGCGGGGTCACGGGGCTATCATTCCACACCAGCTTCATCCCTCAACCCTTACAGAGTTGAGCAGCTTCTCCCTGTCGTCCTGGGGCCACAGGTGAAGGCCATGGAAACAGTTTCCTTTATGGTTCCATCCTAAAAGCCAGAGATCCAGGCTCCCTCTCAGACCCTCTTGGCGGAGGGAATATGTCTTTGTTTGTGTGTCTGTCCCGGGAAAAAATGGGAGCTGGCAATGGGGGTACAGATCTGCTAATGCCCGCCCCAGCCCCCTGCCAAATGCCCTGCGGACAGTCTGCCTTAGGCCAATGAGTGAGCAGTTGAAGATGATGCTCAACTGTCTGATGAGCAGAAACTCCATAGGGCCATCGACTCTTTCGTAGCTCATACTATTATGGGATTAAGGAAAATCAGAATGCATTCCTCAGTTTCCTCATCTATAAAATAAACGGAGAATAACCCTTTCTCTCCTCTCTTGCCTTTAGAAGGGGAATGACGGTGACTGGGACGTCTGGCTCTCATCGACCTCTGGGGAGCCCTAGGCAGAGCTTTGCAGCTTCAGCGTTTATGCAGAGCTTTTGTGCTCCATCCAAGGCATAAGCGGTGCGAGGCGCCCCCTGACGGCGGTTTAAGGTACAACAGGTGTGGACAGAGTTTGCAAGTTGCCCTGACTTGCAAAAACTTGAAGAGACCCTAGGAATGGTTTAGCCCAATCCTTTGATAAAATGGATGAAGAAACTGACTTCTAGAGAGGTGAATTGTGAGTAGCCAAGATTAGTGTAGTCAATGAAAGGCAACACTGCACAGAATTTGGAGCTGGAAAAAACAAATAAAAAAGGAAGGAAGGGAATGACCCATCAATAAATATGCCAACACTCTAAGAGGTGCTCTCCAAATGTTATGTTGTAATGACAACAAAGAAAAAATACAGCTGCATAGAAATCAAAGAGCTTGCTGTGCTGATTCTAACCCAGTCTACCAGGCTCCCAAGTTCACTTTCTTTTCCCTGCACTCACTGCTCACCATCAGTCACACAGAACAAGTGATTTAACATCTCTGTTTGCCTGTGAATCAAACACAGATTATATTACTGCTCTACTCAGTTCCTGCACACTGGTTTTGCAGCTCAGATGAGAGGCTGTATGTGAAAAGATTTGGAAACTGAAAGGGCTCCTCCAGTGTAAGGGGTGTCATGGAGTACGGAGCTCGGACTAGACCCAGGTCTCCTGGCTTTGGTCTTTGTTTGGTCCTGCTTCTGTTGACAGCCTGGATCTTGGACCCACTTGCCTTTGGTCACTGTGGGCATGTCCTGCCTGGTCTTTCTTCCACAGGTTCATCCCTACCTCAGGTTGATTCCAATGGTGTCACCTCCATGTCACTGTACACCTCCCCCTCCAGCTCTCTTTTCACATTCAGACCCTGATCTGGCCTGTGCCTGACCTTTTGGTCATGGTTTGGCTCACCCTACCATTGGGGTGCAGCATTTATAATGAGGTAATTTTAAGGATGGACAGAAGGTTTAAGAGAGAGGGCACTTTTAGATGTCTGTGCTTTATGGTACCTTTGTGAGAATGTACCCTAAGGAACCGGAAGAGGGAGATGGTATATTAGTTTGCTAAACCTTCCATAACAAATCACCACAAACAGAAAATTATTCAGTTCTAGAGGCTAGAAGTCCAAAATCAAGGTGTTGGCAGGATCATTCTCCCTCCGAAGGCTCTGGGGTAGGAATCCCCTTTTGCCTCTTGTAGCTTCTGGTGGCTGCCAGCAAGCCCGGGTGTCGCCTGACTCATAGCTGCCTCACTGCAACTTCTGCCTCCGTCTTTGTCTGGCTTTCTCCCCCGTGTGTCTGTGTCCAAATTTCCCTCCTCTTATAAGGACACCAGCCATTGGATCAGGGCCCAGCATAATTCCGTAAGACTTCATTTTAACTTGATTATACATGCAAAGACCCTATTTCCAAATAAGGTCACATTCTGGGGTACCAGAGTTTAAGATTCAACATCTCTTTTAGGGGGACACAATTCTACCCACAGCTGAGGGTGTGGTGGGGAAGCAGGAACACTTTTAACTCTCCACGCTCATCTTATTACTGCTGTCTCAAACCCACATTTCCCAGGCCCTGTTTCATCCTATAATCAGTCAGAAGGGTAGTGGGCATGCTACGCACTCCTGGATTTCCAGTTACGAGCCTTTTCTCCCATCTCCCTGGGCCCCAGATTTGAGAGGCGATTCGTCAAGTCAGACTTCGCGTTTGTTGTCTCCTGTGGGCAGAATTTGCTGTCCATTCTCCATTCTTCCCTTCTTCCTTGAGTAACAGAACCCTTAAGTTTGATTGGGGCACGTGGCCTCCCTAAAAACACATTGCGGCCTCACCTGCAGCTAGGTGTGACTAAGTGACTTAAGTCCTAGCTGACTGAAGTGTGCAGCTTCCACGTCTGAAAGGGAAAGGGTGTATCCCCCATGTCCGCTTGTCCACTTCCAGCCGGCTCGAATGCAGATGTGATGGTAAGAACTGAAGCAGCCACATTGGGTCATGAGATGGCAACCATGTGTTGCCAATGGCAGAAAAACCAGACATGGGGAGCCTGGGTGTCCAGCGGTGTGAAGTCATCTTTTTAGCCCTGAACTGCTTATGTTTAAAACTCTTAAATGAAAGAGAAATAAATGTCTATCCTGTTAAGCTACCGTTGTTTTCGCTTTTTTTTTTTTTTTTAATAGCTGCTGAATCAAACACATTCATCAGTGAAGGGAGGCAACAAAAGGATAACAATGAACGGACATCTCCTACATTCTGTAATGAACGTGGCTTGCCTTACAAGGCTGCCTTGCTTTGGTTCCCCTAGGGCATCTCTGGGAACTGGCATTTCTGTAGAGTCTGCGTTCGTGTCGTACCTGTGGCCACCAAGCCCATCTCCTGGACATTAGTTCACATGGGGACGGTGAGCGTGCTCGTTTCCCAAGACCGCCACAACAAGTGACCACAGCCTTGGAGGCTTAAAACAACAGAAATCCATTCTCTCACAGTTCTGGAGGCCAGGAGTCTGAAATCAAGGTGTTGACAGGGCTGGTTCCTTCCGGAGGCCCTGAAGGAGAGTCCATTCCAGGCCCCGTTCCCAGCCTCTGGTGGCTGTGGCAATTTTGGCTTTCATTGACTTACAGACACATAGCTTTGACGTCTACCTCTGTCTTCACTTTCCCCCGGTGTCCCTGTGTGTCCTCTCCTTTCCTGTCTCATAGAAAGGCACAGCTGTGTCTTTGTAAGGGACAGATCGGATTTGGATTTGGGGCCTATTCTAATCCAGGATGATCTCGTCTCAAGATCTTTGCCTTAATTATATCAGCAAAGACCCTTCTTCCAAATCGGGTCACGTTCTGAGGTTCTGGTTGACATACCTTTTGGTAGGCGGCACTGTTCAACCCATTACAGTGAGAGATCCATGTGAACTCTTTAACGAATAGTTCTGATCTCATGAAATTTTTATCACTCCAGTCACCCCTCATGGAAGGGCTGTTTCCTCCAGAAGCTCTTGGACTCTGTGGCAGGCAGAATTCTGAGATGACCTCCAAGGACCCATGTCCTTATATAATCCCCTCCCCTTGAACATGGGTGGGGCCTGTAATTTGCTTCTAACAAATAGAAAATGCCGAAAGTGATGGGATGTTACTCTTGTGATTATGTCATGTTATGTGGCAGAGGGGAAGGGATTTTGAAGATGTAATTAAGGTCCCTAATCCATTGACTTAGGTTAACAGAAAGGGAGATTATCCTCAGGTGGGCCTGACTTAATCAGGTGAGCCCTTTAAAAGAAGGTCAGAGGGCAGAGAAGAGAGATGCACCTACTAGCCTTGAGGAAGCCAGCCACGGTGAGCTCTATAGCTGCAAGGAAATGGGTTCCGTGTGAACCTGAAAGAGGACCCTGAGCTCCAGGTGAGACTGCAGCCCTGGCCAACACAGTCATTGCAGCCTGGTGAGACCCTGAGCAGAAGACCCAGGCTCCTGACCCATGGAAAGTGAAATAATGAATGTGTGTTGTTCTGAGCTGCTTTGTGGTAATCTGTGGCCCAATAATAGAAAAACAAATATAAACTTACTTCCCAATTCTGTCCCAGGCTGCTCTTTCTAACAGTCCTTCTCTGGTCCTGTTTTTAAAGATTTCCTATCAGAAACCGAAATACAATGGGACCCCAAGCTCAGGAAGTTCCCATGATCTGCCATGGCCTGCTTTTCTCCAAAGGACTCTGGGAAACTCTTGCTTGTCTGGTCCAGAAAGAGCATCTCTCAGCCTCCGTCCTTCACTCCTGAGGGAATGACCAGTCATTCTATGATTCCTTCTCCCCAGCCTTTTGAGAAAATTAGGAGCTAAAGAACCCATTGCACTACATTTTTCATTTCTGAGTTGCTAGTGAGGAACCACACTTTATAACACACAGTAAACACAGTTCCCAAAGCCTCTTCAGCAAGAAACAAGATGAAGTCTTATTGCTTCTGCTGTTGGTATTCCCAGAAGGAAGAGTGGATGGTCAGTTCTTCCCAGAGAAGAGAGTGCTGGGCACGGGAGAGCTTTGCATCAGCTCAGCGCCACCCCCGGCTTGTCTGTTTTCTCTCCCCGTCACTGGATCATGTGACTGAGCCCTTCCTCTGCGGGCTCCCCTTGGGCCCAAGTCTGAATCTAACTGACGTCGGAACACTCTCCCAGGGCCACAGGCAGCTGCTTTCCCAATGAAGAAATTCTTACCATTTGGGGGGAAGGAGAAACATATGAGGCTGGTGGCAAACATCACCGCTACGTGAAGACGCAGAGGGGAGAACACATTTTAAGAGCAAACTAGTCCTTTCTCCGTAACCCTAACTCTCATGCCCATCCCCTTGGTAGTCTTGCTGGCTAGCTCGTTTGACCCGTTCTGGTATTGCACTTCTGACCCCGGAGAATGAAACAGTTTTGAAAACTTTGCCTTGCTTTCCTTTAACATTTCTTGCAAGTTGTTGTAAGGAAAAAGATATTTCTTAAAAAAAAAAAAAAGGTAGAAAAGTTGGACAAAAGTAAGTGAATATTATTAATGATACATAAGATATTGTTTAAATTAAGCAGATATTTTGCAGAACTGACATCTCCCTCCAGGCTTGCTGTGGTGCCTGGTATTTTTATGGAGGACATCTGGTGAGTTTACCCGGTACCCACAGCATATCTCAGGCCTTCAACACTTAACAGAATTAACTCAGGTAGTCTTCACTGGGCCTTCTTGCCTAGCTCTGGCTTTCCTCCAGTTCATCTCCCACAAGCCCACAGATGGATTTTTCTAAAGTATAAATCTGTGTCATTCCTTTTCTCAAAATCATTCAGTGATTTTCTGAAGCATTTGGGGTAGGATTCAGACCCCTTAACACAAGGGCCTGGCATTAGATGGACAAGTGCCTACCCTCCTAACCTGATTTCATACCACTCCTCTCCCCCATACACTTTTATTCCAACCACACTTAATTTTTAGTTTTTGGCCACACTGCGCAGCCTATGGGATCTTCGTTTCCCAACCAGGGATTGAACCCGGGCCCTCGGCATTGAACGCGCAGAGTCCTACCACTGGACCACCAGGGAATTCCCCCAACGACATTTAAATTCACTAAAGAGCTAATTTTTCTTTGTACCTTCACACAGACTGTACCCTCTGTCGCCCATCCAAACACAGATTGTACCCTCCACTCATCCACTCACCCATCCCTTCCAGCAATAAGTAATAATTTTAAAGTGAACAGATTCTAAATATGTTACAAAGTAAAACTGACAGGGTTTGCTGATGGCTTGGAGGTAGGGTGTAAGAGAAAGAGAGAGAAGTCCGGGATGAGACCAAGAGTTTTGGGCTGAGAACCTGGCAGAAGGGACTTGCCACTTACTAAAATGGGGAGAAATGATGGGAGGATATGAAACTATGAGTTAGTTTTTAGATACTGTAAATTTGAAACGTCTATGAATGATTTATTGGGATACTATGTAGGCATTTGGATTTCCAAGTCGGAAGTTAGGAAAGAAACTGGAGTCGGATATATAAGTGTATGGTCAGGCCACCCAAGATGGCTGTTCTCTTGCTCTCTGTACATCCCCTGCTGGGCCAGGCCCTGCTTCACCTACACCCTACTCACCTGACTGACCTTCCCTCTTAATCATAGAGCCTAATCAGTAAATGCCTATGTACTTACCCTGGCCCTAGCTAGTGATTGTTCTAATCTTTAGATCAGAACTATTTCAACTATGATAGTTTACCAAAGGAGCCATGAGGGGTGCACCCCTTTGCTGGTTTCCCTGTTAACTGATGAGCCATCCTGACGTCAAGTCCCCTATAACTGGTAATCTCTCTATTACCCCGGGAGCGAAGACTACTGCCTTGTCCTGCCTTCTGTCTGCCCCACACAGCGGGGTGTCGCTCCAAGACCTCGCTTCAGACATGTAAGGTCCCTCTCATCCATTACACCATTGATGTCTCTGTTGCTGACTCTGGGCTCTTGAGACGGAACAAGTCCATGTCTTGCAGGCCTGTGGGTGCAGCTCAACAATAAGTCTGACAGATTGATTCCAGCAGTGAAAAGCTGGAAGAAGGGCCTCAGTCCTTGTCTTCTGTGAAGAAAGAATTCAGCAAAGAGACCAAGACTGTGAAAAAGATAAAAGATACAAGTGTTTATTAGAAGCAAAGTATGTGGGACTTCCCCGCTGGTGCAGCGGCTAAGAATCTGCCTGCCAATGCAGAGAACATGGGTTCAAGCCCTGGTCCAGGAAGATCCCACATGCCGCGGAGCAACTAAGCCCGTGCACCACAACTACTGAGCCTGTGCTCTAGAGCCCACGAGCCACAACTACTGAGCCCGTGTGTCACAACTCTGAAGCCTGGGCCCCTAGAGCGTGGGCTGGTGTTCTAGGGAACACCCCAGGAATGGTCAGAACTTGGGGCCACAAACACTCTATCCCCAGTTATTGGCTGATCAGCTTCCAGGCAGAGCCTCAGGCACAAGCCAACTGCCCCCTCCGTTACTCCCCACATGCTGTCACTCTCCGTAGCCTGGGGTAGACCAGAAAGGAACCTTCCCTCTGCTGCTGAGACAGCAATGGGGACCGTGGATGTTTAACACGTTTGGAAGCACAAAGCCAACACACATAAAAATAGCCATTAAAGATGGTGGTTCCTGGGGACTTCCCTGGTGGTCCAGTGGTTAAGAATCCACCTTCCAGCGCAGCGGACGTGAGTTAGATCCCTGGCCGGGGAACTAAGATCCCACACGCTGTGGGGCAACTAAGCCCGCGCTGCAACTAGAAGAGCCCGTGCGGCCAAAATTAAAAAAAAAAAAAAAAAAAAAAAAGATGGTGGTTCTTAAGCCTTGGGAATGGATGATTCAGCGAACACTCTCTGACTGCCTTCCCAGCATCCCTTCTCCGCTCTCCCATTTCTGAGAACACCTGGCATCTCTTTTGGGAATGCTTCTGTCCATTCTTAGCTGTGCAGTTTGGGAGGGATGAACACTCCCCCTCAGCTCTAGGTGACTGGTTTACACTCACCAGAGTATCCCATCCTTGGTCAGGGATGGGCCAGTGACCCACTGCAGCCAGAGAAAGGAGGCCGGGGCTTGGAGGAGGGAAGCTTCCTCATTCTTGCAAGGAGCCAAGAGAAGAGACGCTTTCTCTTCTTCTGGATAGTGAGGATGTAACGTCTGGAAAGGCTGCAGCCATTGTTTGAAAACATAAACACTTTTTTTTTTTTTTTTTGCGGTACGTGGGCCTCTCACTGTTGTGGCCTCTCCCGTTGCGGAGCACAGGCTCTGGACGCGCAGGCTCAGGGGCCATGGCTCATGGGCTCAGCCACTCCGCGGTATGTGAGATCTTCCCGGACCGGAGCACGAACCCGGCAGGCATCGGCAGGCGGACTCTCAATCACTGCGCCACCAGGGAAGCCCATAAACACTTTTTAAATGAGAAATCATATGCAGGTGGTCTAACATTTCCAAGGGGCAACGTGGTGTCCAGTGGAAAGCAAGTCAGGGTTATTCTCTGTCCTTGTCCACCAGCCAGCCTGTTCCAGTTTGCAGAGGTGATCACAGTTACCTGCTTCTCATGCACCCCTCCAGAGATTTTCTAGGCATATACATGCAAATGCATCTTTTATTGATATATCCCCCCAAATATTCCCCACTTTGCTATCTATTTGTACCTCCTTTGTTCTTAATGATGTATCTTGAATATTTTTATACATTTGTACACGTAGGGCTGCCTTTAACACCTGCATGGTATTCCATTATATGGATATCCCATTATTAATGTAAACATTCCTTCAGGAATTGGCATTTAGTTTATTTGCAAACAGAGCTGCAATGTAAATTCCTCAGATGTGCTTCCTCTGCACATGTGCTACACTGGCATTTGCTCCCGTGCCCAGAGTCAGCCCGAGAACAGAGCAGAAACATCCGGAAGAGCAGAGCCAAGGGAACCACAGAAAGGGAGCTGGAGCCCTGACGACTCATTACGCTCTGGCTTGAACGATGAGTGAGGTCAGATGTACCCTGGGCTGCCCCGTTATAGAGCCAAGAAATTCCTTCTCTTTCTCAAGGTAGTTTAGGTTGGGTTTTTTATTACCTGCTGCATGAAAAGTTCTCATTGGCACAGATGTTAAAATTGTCACAACTGAAATGTGTAGTGAAAACAAGAATGATGAATAATGACACGGCAATTTTGATCTCCATAATCTTTTTTTTTTCTGGCTGCGTTGGGTCTTCGTTGCTGCACGCGGGCTTTCTGTAGTTGCGGCGAGCAGGGGCTACTCTTCCTCGTGGTGTGCGGGCTTCTCTTGTTGCGGAGCACAGGCTCTAGGTGTGCAGGTTTCAGTAGTTGTGGCACAAAGGCTCAGTAGTTGTGGCTCGTGGAGTCTAGAACACAGGCTCAGTAGTTGTGGCGCACGGGCTTAGTTACTCCACAGCATGTGGGATCTTCCCAGACCAGGAATCGAACCAGTGTTTCCTGCATTGGTAGGCGGATTCTTAACCACTGCGCCACCAGGGAAGTCCCAATAACCATCATCTTAAAATATAAACATCTTAGAGAAGAAACCAGAGGGGTGTACACCAAAATGTTAACTGTGGTTGTGGATTGACTGTAGGACATCGGTGCTCTTTGTTATTGTTTTTTGAAGTTTTAAAGTTTTCTACAATAATAAGGATAACTTCCACTATCATTGTCTCAAGGCAGGTTCCCTGGAAGCACAGGCTGAGACAGAGATTTGGGGCATGTGATTTTCAGAGGGAGTGCCCTGTAGGAGGAACCTGTAAGGAAGTGGGGGAAGCACGATTGTGAAGAGGAGGGGGCCATGCAAGGATGGGGCCTTGGCCTGATTGGGGGATGGGCCCTAAAGTGCAAATTGAGCCACGTGCATCCCCCAAGGCAAGAGGGCTGGCTTTTTGTATGCCAGGATCAGGCAGTCCTGGGGGTGTAAGTGTGATGCTGATGGGGGTGTAACCTGCCAGGTCGTTTCCTGTTGCCAAGGACAATCTGGAAGGTAGATCTGAAAGATAAGCCTTATCTACCAACAGGGCTGGAAAATGTATTTGAGTGAGACACCAACAGTGTCTGCAAGGATCACAAAGTCATTTGGAAAAAAAAAGAAAGCAAAATGCAAGACTGACCCTGCAGAGGCCAACGCTTTCTGCCTTTGGTCTCTGCCTTCTACACTTGCTGCTCGGCCACCACTGAAACAGTTTGCAAATGTAGAAGTCTCGTCTGTAAATAACAGAGAAACAGGATTGGCTTAGAGAGTTGCAAGTTATACTGTTCTAAACATAGGACTCTTTATGAAAATAACTGTAGAAGAAAACAGTGATTTCTTTCTATTAAAAAAAAAAAAAATCTGGAGCCCTGAGCAAAATGAAAGTAGAAGCTTTTAAAATGTATCCCTCGATTCACGTTACTGCTGGGTCAGAGATTTTCCCATCTGCAGGAGGAGCCCTCACCAGGCTCATGGCTGCCTGCATTGCCCCATCTTCTAAGGGGCTGACTTGTTATTTTGGATTAGGTGATGAAAGGAGCCAGTGAGTTAGGGAGAGGTGCCTGGGAGTTCCAAGTCCTCCCTACGCCCTCCCCCGGCCCCCTCTCTCAGAGGGTTCTCCCCAGTTGTCTTGCAGCATTCCCGTAGCCCTGGAGGATGGCCACCGCGGAGACAGTGAGTGGTGGGGTTCTGTTGCTCTGGTGACCAGTTGACCGGAGCCTCTGCGTTGGAGTTGCCAAGGTTCTGGGAAGAGGCTGGTCTGTCGGGTCCAGACTTGGAGGAACGCTGCAGAGCAGAAGCCTTCGGGAGCGGAAGCACAGTCTTGGCTCTACTCTCCCTCAACGATGTCTGTGTTCACGGATGTGCCCCTAGCCCAGAAGCTAGAAGGCAGCTTGCTGAAGACCTACAAACAAGATGACCACCCTAACAAGGTGTTCCTGGCCTATAAAGGTAGGTGCCTCGTAGTTTTGGAGTGTGAGACCTAGTCTACCATCATTGCCTCTCGGAGGGCCGTATCGGGAGAGAGCCCAAGCCTCCCCAGACAGACAGCTCTGCTCCTGTTAACAGAATTGCCCAGTGGGTAAATAAAAGAGCAGGAAACCTCCTGGGCCATTCTGTGCCCTCTGCCCTTCTCTGCGGGTTTCCCGGGATTTGATAAGAGCTGTATCCTCTCCCCCAGCTCTACGCTTGGGGCCTGCGTGGACACTGTACTTCCTTCAGCCTCTTCATTCCACCCCCTCCCTCCTCCGCTCCTGTACCGAGAATGGCTCCTAAAATGGACCGTTCAGGGATGCAGCCAGCCCTTGTTATGGTGAAAGTCAGTGTCACCTTTGTTCAGTCTCATGTACCTACAGCTCTCACGTTGTCTATCATTTTTGCCCTTTAAATGGCATAGGTTTCTGTTGCCTTTTTTAAAAAGATGAAAATTAGATACATTCACTAACAACACATTGTTTTGATAAAAGGGGAAAAAGAAAAGGAAAGTTGTCTTTTCCTAGATGACTTCCCAAAGCCCCAAGAGAGGCAGGACAGATCTGTGGGCTTTCTGAAGAGCCCAAACTCGCAGATGCTGAGGTGGGCATTAAGAGCCCCCTCTTCGGGCTTCCCTGGTGGCGCAGTGGTTGAGAGTCCGCCTGCCGATGCAGGGGACAGGGGTTCGTGCCCCGGTCCGGGAAGATCCCACGTGCCACGGAGCGGCTGGGCCCGTGAGCCATGGTCGCTGAGCCTGCGCGTCCAGAGCCTGTGCTCTGCAACGGGAGAGGCCACAACAGTGAGAGGCCCGCGTACCGCAAAAAAAAGAGCCCCCTCTTCCCTTACCCTCACAGTCTGCATGACCAGCCAAGGCCAACCCTGGGTGTCCTCTGTCGTGCGCAAGACCCGAATGCAGATCGCCCAGGATCCCTCCCTGACCTATGAGTACACGCCAGTGATGGGCATGAAATCATTCATCCAGGCCTCCTTGAACCTCCTCTTTGGAAAGGACAGCCAAGTCATTATGGAGAACAGGGTGAGAAGCAGGGCCCTTTCCTTACTCACCGAGACACAAGGAGTGGAGATCGGGGATAGGGGATGTGCAATCATAAACCTGAAAGAGACTTTGGGCGGGCCCCTTGAGGCTCAGAGAGTCCCCCAGCTTGGTCACTGGAGGGCAGAGCCAGGACCCCAAACCAGGGCTCTCGCACCAGCCCACGTGCTCATGTGCAAGCTCTTTTAAGAAGGGGATGATCTGAATCTGAAGTGGGGCTGGTATCACCATCACTCTTTTTTTATTTTTTTTTAATGGTTGAAAATCAAAGAGGGGTAATATTTTGGGACACATGAAAATTATATGAAATTCAAATTTCAGTGTCCAGAAAATGTTATTGGAGCATGGCCACGATCATTTGCTTGCCTTGTCCAGAGCTGTCTTCTGCTATAAAGGCAGACTTGAGTAGTTATACAGCCTGAAAGCCTAAAACATTGACTACTTGGCCCTTTGTAGAAAAAGGCTGCCCGTGCCTGGTATGGATGTGAGCACCACAGGGGTGGAGGGTGTTCTTTTTGTTCCCTTATGCATCCCAAGTGCCTACTACAGTGTCTGGCACATAGTAGGTGCTCAGTAAATCTGGTTGACTGAGTCAATGGAGGCGTATGTGTTGGAGCATGTTGCTTTGACCTCCATGAGGAAGCGACCCTCCTTCCCCAGCTTTTTCTGGGAAACATCAGTGCCTGCAGGTGCTACTCCTGCTTCTGGTTTGCTGGCAGGCAGGGGGCGTGCACACTGTAGGTGACAGCGGTGCTTTCCAGCTGGGGGCCCAGTTCCTCAAAACTTGGCATCGGGATTCTCAAGTAGTTTACATCATTTCTTCTCACAAAGGTGAGTGTTAGGCAAGTGGGGGCGACAGCAGACCCCCGTCCTGTGTTCCTGATTCCTACCCCATTTGCAATCTCCACTGTTGTCCTCCGCACCCTCTGTCATGAGAAACATGGTGGACGAGCCAAGGTATGCTTGTCCCTCTCCTGTTACTGTCCTGCCTTCGGCCACTGACCCTCCCCCTCAGGCTCACTCTCTGGTGTGGCTGCTTCCATCTTTCCACCTGCCGGGTACCAGCTGGTGGGGGATGTCTCCCCACAGAACCGCATGGACTCGTCTTCCAGGACATGGGCTTTACAGTTTATGAACACATCTTCTGGGACTCCGCACGGCTGTGCTTGGACCCCGGCATGCTCCTCGATGTGGTGGAGGTAGATGTGCTCGCTCAGAAGCACCCCCCAGACTTGATTCACAGTTTCCCTTTCCCTTCCCGCCCCCTTCGATCATCAAGGCCTTTTCTAGGCTTGGATTCGTAGCCCTTTAGTAGGACCAACATGGAGGACCACGTCTCCTCCCAATGTCGCGTTGCCACGACCTACGTGGTCAAGGAAGCGCCTGACGAGACAGTCTCTACCTGCAGCAGGCCCCGCATGGCTGTATCTTCGTGATTGGGAACATCGGCAGCTGCAAGCTGACACAGGGTCAGTGGACACAGTTGATGGTCCTCATGAAGGTGAGCCCACCCTCCCGCCTGGCTCTCCCCTCCCTCTCACCACCTGCCGCGCCTCCATCAGTCCCTTCCTTTTCTCATTCTCCTTTCTCCTACAGAGCAAGCAGATCTTTCCATTTTTTGACATTCCCTATCAAGGTTTAACGACAGGTGACCTGGAAGAAGATGCTAGATTCTTACAATACTTTGTGTCTCGAGGCTTTGAGTTCTTCTGCAGCCAGTCTCTGTCCAAGAATTTTGGTATTTATGGTATGACGTGGGCAGGAGGAGAAGGGAAGGCCTGGTGGTGCCCCACCCTGGGCACGAGCGACGCGTTTGACATCTCCTACCCTCTGGAGAGAACCCAGGCCTCCAGAGAGGGCACCGGCGGCAGAAGGGAAGGGCACTGAGCTACCAGTCAGGTTCTGTGGTATGGTCTCAGCTCAGCTGCTAAAACTGACTCTAGCTGAGCCATCTCACGCCTCTCGGGCTTCTGTTTCCTCCACTATAAGACGAGGGGTGGGAGTTAGTGATCTTTCAAGTCCCTTCCATCTTTAAGGCTCTTACCTGTGGCTACATTTTCCTGCAAGAGGAGCCTGTGGCAACTTCCCGGGGCATGGATGCCAACTTGGTGGGGCTGGGTGGTAAGCCCCGCTGTCCAGCCCTCTCTTCAGCAAGGCAAGGGGCAGAGACCGCGTGCACGGCCTGGGAATGGCAGAGGGGGCGCTGAGACAGGCTGTCTGTCCCAATGCTGCAGACGAAGGAGTGGGGATCCTCGTGGTGGTGGCACTCAGTAACGAGCTCCTGCTGTGCGTCCTCTCGCAGCTGACAGACTTCGCGCGGGCCCTGTGGCTAAACCCTCCTACCACGGGTGCTCGCATTATCACCTCTGTCCTCTGTAACCCGGCTATGCAGGGAGAATGGTAAGGGGTAGGGGTGGGGCAGGACGGGTGGGCGGAGCCTCTGGATACCCACAGACTTGCTGACTCACAGGATGCAGTGGCTGCCTCTCTTCCTGCCCACATTGCCTCTTTACTCTTTACTGAGGAGCCCCTGTGTACCAATGGCAGCGGCTATGCTGAGGGTTGCCCAGCCTGCGGCAGTGGGTAATAGGATGCGCTTTTTGGACCCAGGTCAAATTATTATTGAATTATTTGAACATTCCCAGATTGCAGGAGGAGATGAGGAAGGACCAAGGGCCTGCTACTCTGCCTGAGAGTCTGCTTCCCTTGCTTACATTAATATGGACTGAAACCCCCTCCCATTTATAACCATCCCAGGTGGAGGCCTGGCTCCACCACTTTTGAAGGGAGAAGAGGGGAAAGGCACTGAGGAGGCTGAGAGCACGGGGAGACCTTATGCTCTTAATTTCCTGATGTCTTTCCCTTGGCAGGAAACAGAGTCTGGAAGGGGTTGTAAAGAACGTCATGATGACCAAGGAAAAAGTGAAGGAGAAGCTCCGGCTCCTGGGAACCCCAGGCTCCTGGGATCACATCACGGAGCAGAAGGGGTCCCATGGCTATCTTGGACTCAACCGTAAGTGTCTAGGAAGGGACAGCTCCCCACTTTCTCACCTTGTATTTGGGCTTGTATTTGAGCATAAACTTCATGGACTAGGTGACTAGTCCCTAGCTTCACCCCAGATTTTGATCCTTTCCTGAGGAAGGTAGAGCTGCTTTCAAGATGCTTCTGGATCCCCAGAAAGGCTGACACTCCCTCTCCTCCATAATTCACCCTAGGCTAGAGGGGAGCTAGAGGTGGCCACCTCAGGATCTGAGACCCTATGGTCATCACCAGCCCAACAGGTGGACTACTTGGTCAAGAAAAAGCATATCTATATCCCCAAGAATGGGCGGATCAACTTCACCTGTATCAATTCCTACAACATAGATTACATCACTGAGAGCATCAATGAGGCTGTCCTCTTCACAAAGGACTCAGAGAAATAGCTTCCAAAAGTAAATGGCTCCTGATTGGAATAAAACCTTTGGTCTCTAAAAAAATCCTGTGCTGATTATTCATTGCTGCAATTCATTTCTCTGCAAAACACTCTCTGTCTCTCTCTCCATCCATTGATGAAGCATTGGTCTGGCCTCAGCAAAGAGACCCAGAGAAAAAGGGAATGTTTACGTTCATTGACCATCTCATATTTGTTGAGCATCTATCATATTAAGGGCCTGATCTGGTGTCTTAGTGCATTTGGTCTGCTATAACAAAATATCATAGACTGGGTGTCTTATAAACAACAGAAATTCGTTAAGATTCTTAGAGTTCTGGAAGCTGGGAAGTCCAAGATTAAGTCACCAACAGAGTCAGTGCCTAGTGAAAGCCCACCTCCTGGTTCATAAACAGCACCTCTGCCTGTAACCTCACATGGTAGAAGGAGTGAGGGATCTCTGAGTCATCTTTCATAAGGGCACTAATCCCATCCATGAGGGCTCCACGTTCATGACCTAATGACATCCCAATACCATCACATTGGTGATTAGCTTCCAACATATGCATGTTGAGGAGACACAAACATTCAGACCATAACATCTGGGCATCAAAAGGTATGCAAAAAACAGGCACAGTCCAGTTCTTTTTCTCTGGAAGTTTATAGTCTAGTTGGAAGATGAGCCTTAATCACATGAAACAGAAGTGACTATTGGGTGTCTGTTAATACATGGAACTCTGCAAGCCCCCAGGATACTAAAAGGTATAAGACACTGTTGCTGCTCTTATGATGTCCTCCACCCCAGCTGGGGAAATACAACTCACTTGGTAAAAAAGAAGTTAATCATAAAAGGTGGCATGTAATAAGTGCTAAGTAAGTTTCAGGAAAATGTTAACACAGCAGGACTTCGTTGCCCAAACTCTATACATTCCAAGGGGCTTCAGGACTGACCCTTGACCAGTTACTGGGAAATGAAGTCTGAGCCCTTGGAGTTTCCTGCCTGACAAGAGTGGTTTGTATGATGGAACCCTTGGGTCATGCTGTGTCAGTTTGATGTCTAGGGGCTGGAGACTGGGTAGTTAAGGTGAGTTATGCAGGCACGCATGCCCATGTGATTAACCCCCAATAAAAACGTTGGATATCAAAGTCTTGGTGTGCCTCGTTGGCAACACCTCACACATGTTGTCACACATTGGTGCTGGGAAAATTGAGCACTGTCTGTGCAACTGGAACAGGACAACTGGACAGGAAACTGGAAGCTCGTGCTTGGTATCTCCTGCACTCCACCCTATCTGCCTTTTTCCTTTGCTGATTTCAGTCCTGTCCTTTCACTGTAATAAACTGTAACCATGAATGTAACAGATTTACTGGGTCCTGTGAGTCCTTCTAATGAATCATTGAACCTTGGGGACTCCTGAAACACACATTAAATTAGGTGCAGAGCTGCATTTTTTTTTTTTTTTTTCCGGCTGCATCGGGTCTTAGCTGTGGCACGCGGGCTCTCTAGTTGATTGTCCCACCGCATGTGGGATCTTTGTTCCGCCATCAGGGATCGAACCAGTGTCCCCTGCATTGCAAGACGGATTCTCAACCACTGGACCACCAGGGAAGTCCCAGAGCTGCATATAGCACAAGGATTTAAGCAAGTCCATTCTCAGCTTCCTTGCACTCCCTGAAGATTGTTCTTCAAGTGAGCTCACTTGAGCTCACTTCAAGACAAGTGAGCAGCCTCATGGGGTTGGGCTTAAGATACCCAAACCTGTCTATCAAGGCTGGCGGCTCCTTCCTGGAAAATAAATAATACCTTTTCCATAAATTGTAGTTCTTATGAGAGGAAGCAGAGGTTCTGTCTACGGGTCTCATAATTGAGAAGGATTGCAGGCAAGCTCATGGAGCAAATGAGGCCATCTCCTTTGGTTTCCTGATGCTTAGAGATGAATTTATCTTAAGTTCCTGTGTTTACCCACAGGTGAAGATTCTTATTTCAGGTCTTCTGAAGAGTCTCTTGTCCCCAGATTCTAAGGGCTTCTAGCCTTAATGTCAGAAGATCTCTAGAGGAACCCTCAGTGGGTAGCATTTGTAACCATTCTCAAAGCATGAGGATAGAATTTATTCAGCCAGGTTCTCTCCAACCTCCTGAGCCTAATAAAATAATTCTAGTGACTTTCAGTTTATGTAGATAAGAAAGCCTTGAACAAGCAAAGCTTGGAACTGCCTGTGACCTCTCCTACTAGCTTATATGAAATATGCGGGCTTTTGGTACCCCCAGTCCAGAATCCCAGCAGGATTTGAGGAGAGAATATCTTTTCACCCTTTGTTGCTAGTTGGCTTCAGGTCTCCGTTTTACATCTCTTTGATGTTCATTTAAGACTTCCTTGAAACTAGTTTCTGCCTTGATCACCTCTTTTTAATTTTTTAATATATATATTATCTTGGTCCAATTAATATACCAATATATAAATATATATTGGTCCAATATATAAATATATATATATTTAATTGGATCTTGGTCTTCAAGTGAATCCGCCTCTGTCGGTGGCCCACGACTCCAAGGTTATCCAAGCCTGGGCAAGCTGGGATTCCAGAGGGTTCCAGAGGATCCCGGGGACAGGCGTCCCCGTGTTTCTGCTCACAGATGCGGGCGCCAAGCCCAGCAGTTTGTAGTGCACGCACTGAGCTTTCTGGGGCTGCCTTCTCCCCTTTTCCATCGGCTGTGGGTCCCAGCAAGACCTCGTAGTAAAAGAAAATTTGCGAGTTTGTTCCGATTTTCCCTGGGCGGCAAGTGGCTGCAGACGCACAAGGAGAAGCCTGGGCCCTGGGCGCATCTTCCAGGAAACCCCGTTGTCCGTTGTCCGCAGGCAGAGATGGCCCCAGGCTCAGCTCCAAATCCCGTGTGTGTGTGTGTGTGTGTGTGTGTGTGTGTGTGTGTGTGTGTGTGTGTGTGTGTGCGCGCGCGCGCGCGTGTTGGGGGGCCCAGGGTTGGGAGGACGCCCAACTCGAGCTGAGGAAAGTCGAGAATGGGGTTCCACGGTGGGGCAAGCGCGCAGCCTCCCGGACGGAGCGGACCTAGCAGAGCCGGGCAGTACCGGGGGCCGAGCATCCGACCGCGGGCGGCGAGGTCACCTGGCCAAGCACCGGCCAGCGGGTAGAGGGGAACCCAGAGGTGGGAGAAAGGCGTTCTTTACCTAGGAGTCGGCCTGAGTCCCTGGTCTAAGGCTGGGGCTCTGGTCCCTGGACAAGGCCTGGAGGACTGACCCGCTGTGGGATGCGGGGTAGGGGCCGTGGTGGAGGATGGACTCGGAACTGCTCCTGAGCGCCCCCAGCAGGCCTTCGCTTTCGCTCGCGATTCCACTCCTGCCCGGGCTCTAGGGTCTTCCCCGGGGAAGCCAAATTCTTGTGCTCGCCTACGCCTCTCCCGTGGACTTGTGACAGGGACCCTCACTCCGCACCGTGATTTGGAAGTTAAGCGCCCTTCTCTCGCTTGCTCACCACACTCCAGCCACACCGGTCTTCTTCCAGTTCCTCCAATATAAACAGGTCTTCCAGTCTCAGGGCCTTTGCACAGTCTCTCCTGCCCAGTAACGCCCTCTCTGCTTTTTGCAAGGTCAGTTCTTTCTCATGGTGTGGGTCGCAGATCTCAGCTTAAATGTCGCCCACGCCCCCGCCAAAGACTTGTATGTAACCATCCTACAAAGTAAGGTCTCCCTTCCCCCACAAATATATTTTATTTCCTTTCCTTCTTGTTTCCTTTATGCTTCTTGCCGCACTTTGTATTTATTTTGCTTTATTCTCTGACTTTGCCAGTTTAATGTAAAATAGCACAAGGAACATATTTGTCTTGTCAAGTGGGCACATAAAAATATCACAAATATTTGTGGTAGCATTTTTTTTAAAAATAAATTTATTTATTTATTTTTGGCTGCATTGGGTCTTTGTTGCTGCGGGCTTTCTCTAGTTGAGGTGGGCGGGGGCTACTCTTCGTGCCCGTGCGTGGGCTTCTCTTGTCGCCAAGCACGGGCTCTAGGTGCACGGGCTTTAGTAGTTGTGGCACGTGGGCTCCGTAGTTGTGGTGCACGGGCTTAGTTGCTCCATGACATGTGGGATCTTCCCCGAACAGGGATCAAACCCGTGTCCCTTGCATTGGCAGGCGGATTCTTAACCACTGCGCCACCAGGGAAGTCCCTGCGATAGCATTTTTATTAACTAATCGCCTCCTTGCTCCATAGAACATTAGAACCAGAATACGCCTCCTGGACAGGGCAGTTCTGCAGAAATCTGTGCTACTTGCAGCAGCCCCAATCTGTCAAGGTAGAGGGTTGGTATCTAAGTGTGATCTTTGTTCCCTGAATCCTCCCTTAGAGCCAAAGACAGGTACCTCTGCCGGGCAGGATTCCCGGGCCCTCGCACAGGGTTTTATGGTGTCAATGAAAAAAATACGAATGGCAATCAAGAAGAACTTGAGCTATGAGACAGAGAAGAGAAGGTTAGAACTGGGGGGAGAAGAGTGTTGGAAATGGTACTGGGGTCAAGATGAAAAGCGCTCTGGAGTTTGGTTGCACAAGAAGCTAATGTCCTTAGCGCTCCTGGATGGTACAACTTAAACCATGTAAACTTCATTTATTTTTTCGGTACGCGGGCCTCTCACTGTTGTGGCCTCTCCCGTTGCGGAGCACAGGCTCTGGACGCGCAGGCTCAGCGGCCATGGCTCACGGGCCCAGCCGCTCCGCGGCACGTGGGATCTTCCCGGACCGGGGCACGAACCCGCGTCCCCTGCATCGGCAGGCGGACTCTCAACCACTGCACCACCAGGGAAGCCCAAACCATGTAAACTTTATATGGTATAGCACAGGGAACTCTTCTCAATACTCTGTAATGACCTATAGGGGAAAATAAAAACGAGTGGATAAATGTATATGTATAACTGATTCACTTTCCTGTACAGCAGAAGCTAACACAACATTGTAAATCAACTATACTCCAATAAAAATTTTTTTAAAACATGTAAATTTTATACTATGTGAGTTTTACCACTACCGAAAAAGAAGTTACTGGGCAACAACACATCATCCATGAGAACTTTTAGGGGGTCTACCCTATCAGACCCTGAGCCGCTAACCTCCCCTTCCTACCAGGAAGTGCAGAAGCTCAATGACGGAATTTGGGTTTAGGACCTGTCTTATCAATGAATGGTATGTTGGTGTCCGAGGGATTGTCGATGTGGTGCTGGGGATGGAATTAGCATAAAGCTATGGGAAATTGGTGGGTTTTGGTGGAGGGGAGGTTGGAGTGGGGTAGGCCGGGAGGAGAGGGTGTAAAGCTGGCCTGTGGGATGTCCTTCTCTGCCTCTGCTTTTTCCCGAGGGTCTCAGGGGCGCACTGGGAGGGAAACTCATTCTACTCTATCAACGGCACGTTGCAAGGCTCACCCACGTCGGCTCTCCCGTTTCCTGACGTCTGAGACAGTAGGTGGTGCTGTTTAGCAAACTTGGGAGCAGGGAAGAAGAACCCTGAATTTTAAACTTGAGAAGTTGGGCAGCTCTGGCCTGGTAACTCTCTCCTTCCATCTGCCAGTACAGAGGAGGGTGGGGGAGATGGGAATCTTCTTCCTCTTTGACCTCTAAAGAACTCCTCACCCGGCCCCAGGGAGAAGGAGGCCCGAGATCTGCTCTCAGGTGTACTTCCCACGTGTGTAGGCATCGCAGATGTCTTTGGAATGCGGTTCAGGTGAAGTCCTGGGTGGTGGCCACCTGCAGCTTGTCTGGGAGGGGCAAGGAAATTTAGAGGTGTTCTCACACCCCCCTCCACCAGCCAGGCTGACTCACCCTCTACCCAGCTTAGGGGTGACCTCAATGGTCCTGCCTGCTCCCCCTGGTCCTAGGAGCCCCCCTTTTCGTAGGAAGTTCAAACTGCCCTGAGGATTCTGCAACGCTGAAGTTAAAACAGAGCAAACACTTGAAAGCCATCTCCTTAAATGTATTTTTAAATGTCGGGCTTTGGTCCAGCGAGTGCAGGTTCCAGAAAGCATGCACAGGGACTGGTCGGTGAACTGCAGTGCTTTCCACGTGGGTTAGGGCATCGGATTAGGTAAGAGGTCTCCTTCTGTCCTGGGAATCCGGATTTGATTGTTTCACTGGGCTTTGTCCCCAACAATGACAGGATTCTGGGGAATGAAAACAACACTGGTTTGACAGCTTCAGCAAGTTTTAAAAGCCCAACAGGACAGAGCCCAGTGTGCCTTTGGGGCTCCATGGGCTGCCGCTCACTCTTAGCACACTTTCATGCCCTCACCCTTGTTTTTCCTCTGCCTCGCCTTTCCCCTGCTATTCTAATTTATGCTCTTTAACTCCATTATGTGGTTTTGTAAGCAGCCTTAAATCCTTTTGGAAACAGGGCAGGGTACAAATAAGTAGAAAAACACGGCTCTAAAAAGTTAGATGTTCTGATATTGGCTGAACCTTGAGCTAATATAAGAAAATGACTCCAGGGCTTCCCTGGTGGCGCAGTGGTTAAGAATCCACCTGCCAATGCAAGGGACACGGGTTCAAGCCCTGGTCTGGGAAGATCCCACATGCCGCGGAGCAACTAAGCCCATGCGCCACAACTACTGAGACTGTGCTCTAGAGCCCGCAAGCCACAACTACTGAAGCCCGCACACCTAGAGCCCGTGCTCCACAACAAGAGAAGCCACCGCAATGAGAAGCCCACACGCTACAATGAAGAGTAGCCCCTGCTCGCCGCAACTAGAGAAAGCCTGCATGCAGCAACGAAAACCCAAGGCAGCCAAAAATAAATACATAAATAAATAAAAAAGAAAGATCCTTAAAAAAAAAAAGAAAATGACTCCATCCCTTAATCACCATAACATCCAGAATCTTCTACGACTGACAGCAGAGAGAGGGTCTCCTTATGAAAAAAGGCAATAGAAATGCACAGTCTTGACTTTGACCCCTGGCGTTCCTAAGGCCTCTCCCTGGCATCTTTCTAGGGCTGCTGCTGTTACCATCAAGCGTTAGGGTGGAGCCTGGGGATGCTGCGTCCTGTAACCATTTTGCTGCTGTGGACTCATGACCTTTCCCTTAGAGCTCCCTGCAGAGCTTCTAAAGCTCTAAACCCAGAAGGTCGGAACATTTGAAATGACTTCCGAAAAGACCATGGGATAAGCAAAACGGAAGCAGAAAGTTACAGGAAACTAGTGACGGCTACGAATTTTTATTTCATTTTCCATTAGTGGGGTCCCTCTTCCCTACTCTCTAGTCTGCCTCAGGACAGTGCTACCATCTTAGGATATATGCACACACCTCTTCCGAGTCTAAAGCTAAGAGAGCAAGGTCTAGACAGAAAGAGGGAATTTCCTTGTCCCCAACCCTCTCCTGGTTCTATTTTCTATCTGAGCATCTGCTTCCCTTGACACTTGGAATGACCCCCTTTCAGGGCTGTTCCTGTCAAAGCGAGGCACCGCACGATGGCCTCAACTTTCATACAGAAGCCGATCAGGGCAGCAGTTGTTTCCTTATACTCGTGACAAACCTAAGCAATTCTCAAACTGCAGGGCCTACCATCTCCTTCCTCAACAGGTGGTCCTTACCTTCCTAGGATCACTTTCAAACCAGCTGATGTTTCGTAACCTCCAGCACCAACCCTGGCTTTCAGTTTTAACCCACACTTTTCCCTCCAGTCTTAAAAGATGAATGTAGCCATACCAAATACTTAGATGTAGTTCCCTGCTTTCTCTGAGGTGTTTCGCCCAAAGGCCTGTGGTCAGGGGCATCTCAGTGTTGAAAAGTCATTTTTACCATCCAAGTGGATGTCAAAGAATTTTAGAGACGTAAGATCATAGAGATCATTTAACACCATCCTTGCAGAGTACTGAGGCTGGAAGTGATTAGATGACTTGCTGAAGGTCCCAGAGCTAAAGTGTCTACACTAAGATTGATGCCTGTTGATTCCCAGACCACCCCTTTCCTCACCTCACCACCCATATTGACCTCTTTCATGTCTAACAGAACTGTAACTGTACCTGGAAATTTCTTTACAGAAGTAGATGATATATATATATACGTACAGACACATAATACTTATATACACATACAAGATAATAGAATTAGGAATTAAAGTAATAGAAGAATGATTCTTTGTGTTATGTATACAATTTTAGCTGTTGGTCATGGGTGTCTTAAGGTATGTATGGAAGCAAATCTGACCGCTAGTAGATGGAATGAATGAATGTGTCTTAAGGGAGAAGAAATGTAAGTCCATCCATCCATTGAATGCAGAATTAGGGGAAACAGTGAAATTTAGATGTGGTCCTACCCTTTATTTATCTATTTCTTTTTCTGGCTGCACCGTGCAGCTTGTGGAATCTTACTTCCCCAACCAGGGATTGAACCCAGGCCACGGCAGTGAGAGCACCGAATCCTAACCGGATGCTTTGGAATTCCTGGTCCTACCCTTTAGAAGTTCATGAAGGATAGACATGGTTAAATAATTCTAATATAAAGCAGACTTTCATCAACATTGTTACAATTTAAAAAGGAGTTCAGGATCACTATGTGTGAAAAAATAATAGTAACACAAATAAGGAAAGTTATCAGTAAATACAAGCAAATTACATGTATACAGGTATATAGTGGGTACGTATATACATGTGTATAGATATGTAGCAGCTGCCCATTCACATACATGCCATTTTTTCCACTGTATTCCAAGTATCCAGTAGACAAGGATGATGTTATTTGGGATGAGTTCTTGTACTACTTCCAGCTTTTTTTCCAGCAATATATATATTTTAAAGTATACACTACAAACAAATGGAGTTTATTCCAGTGGTGTAAGGCTTGTTCAATATTTGAAAATCCATGAAGATAATCCATCATATTAACAGAGTAAAAATAATCACATTGTATTCATTATATCAATTGGTATATATTTCGGGTAGAATTTCAAGGAACTATAGAGCGTTCATGACAGTGTTTACAGGTAGCTAAGTGTTCTCAGATTTATAAAGGGCCTGGGGAGGGGGAATTAAATATATGGTGCTGTCATGAAAATGCAGCCTCGGTAAAGATGAAGCCAACTTTCATCCTTTCCGTGAAAGAGCAGGGCTTTTAAGAACTTTAAAGTCATTTTTTTCCACAATAGCCTCATAGGGAACCCTTGGCTTGATTCTACGTCTGATGAAGGAAATACATTTCCAGTCCAGACCTCTCCTCTGAGCTCCAGACCCACATATCCACCAGTCTGTTTACCATCCTCTTGGGTGTCTCAAATGTACCGAGAGTTCAACATGTCCAAAATGGAACCCAGTCCTTCTTCCAGTGTTCCCTAGCTCATTTAATGGCATCATTGTTCACACAGTTATGCAAGCCAGGAACCTAGAGCCAGGTTATAATCTCCCTGAGGGTGGGCACCTGGCCTGTCTTGTTTTCTGCTGTATCTTCGAGCCCTAGAACAGTGCACGGCACAGAGTAGGTATTTAATTACCGTCTGCAGTCTCTAGACTGCATTCACTTCCCTCCTTCTCCACCATTACTACTCAGTCCACCTGCCATAACTTCTCACTGGCACTAATGAAATAGCCTTCTAACTAGCCTCCCTTGACCCATGCTCAGCCCTACCTTTATCTGTCTTCCACTCTAGCCAGTGATCTTTTCAAAACACAAATCTGACCCTAAGAAAAGTGTTCTTGCCATGGCCTCTGAGGCTGTGTACGGTGTGTATCCTAGCACTCTTCCGGCCTCCTCTCACACCATGATTGGCCTTGCTCTTTAGAGTCAGTCAAGTTAGGCTTTTTTACAATGCCTCCCATCACTTGCTCTCTCCTGCCACAGGGCCTTTGCACGTATTGCTTTCTCTGCTCGGACCATTCTTCACCCACTTAACTTCTACTCATCCTCCAGATGTTACTCTCAGAGAAATTTAGAGTATTAGGTCCTGTAGGTCCTGAGGAGACTGATTGTATTTGATGGAGAAGTGATAGTCAAAACCACTTGAAAAATGCTGACAAGAGATATCTCCACAGCACCGATGGTGGTTTCATTTTTACATTTGTTTGTAAATTATTTTCTACACAAAGTTTTTCACAACTTGTAAGAAGTTTTTGTTTGTCTTCCTATATGAGAAGAAAGATCTAGTCAAGGACCATTGACACATATAACCATTTCTCCCTTTCTTTATGAATTTTTGGTAAGTATCATCAAATACGTTTACCTGTATTCATTTATTTTCTCTTGGATGTAAATTCTCAGAAGAAGATCTTACTCTGTTTTTGGATTAACCGTTATAAAGATCATTCCCAGTACAATATGAATGTTTAATTATGCTTAATAAAAATATCTCATGATGATAGACCTCGAGGTCCTCCTTACTTTATAAATGCTCTATAGGATGGTTTAAGTGCAGTTCAGCCTGCTCATTGTTTGGAAGATTCCATATTGTGAAGATGTCAAATTTCCCCAAAATTAATCTACAAACTCAATGCAATCTCAATCAAAATTTGAGGTTGTTTGAGGCCCAGTTTTTAGGACTCAGTATTTTCACTGCTGTGGCCCAGGTTCAATCCCGCATGCCATGCTGCGGAGCCAAAGAACCCCCCCCCCCCCAAAAAAAAAACAAAAAACCTCTGTAACTTGTAGATAACTGATAGCAGTGCCAAGCTCATAAAAATAAATTCTGTCTGGTGGAGGAACACACCCCCAACCGTGGAAAAATCAGTTTTGCCTCAGTTTGCACATTTATTTCAATATTCCTTTTTTAAAAAAAATTATTTATTTAGTTGCACCGGGTCTTAGTTGCAGCAGGCAGACTCCTTAGTTGTGGCACCCGAACTCTTAGTTGTGGCATCCGAACTCTTAGTTGTGGCATGCACATGAGATCTAGTTCCCTGACCAGGGCTGGAACCTGGGCCCCCAGCATTAGGAGCAGGTAGTCTTCTCCACTGCACCACCAGGGAAGTCCCTATTTCAATATTCCTGATCTATACATGTGTCTATTCTTCGGATTCACCTTGGAACAGGCTGAAACACCTTGCCACCTTTCCTTCTTAATAAGTTAAATAAAAATTTAACATGTGTTCATTTTTATGTCTGTATGAGTCATGGTTTTATCTTATTTTGGAGAATTATCTTTTCACAATAAAGTTAATCCCAGATGGATTGCTAACCTAAATGTGAAAGTAAAGCAGTACAGCTGCTAGAGGATTATAAAGGAGACTGTATTTATGACTTTGAGGCAGGAAAGTTTTCTTAAACAGGACACAAAAGCGCTAACCATAAAAAATTGATAACTCAGATTTCATTAAATGTAAGAATTTCTTTTCACCCAAAACACCACTATGAGAGTGAAGAGGCAAGCCACAGAGTGGGAGAGGATATTTGCCTGAGATTTTTTTGGACAAAGGTATAATATACACAATATATTTTATGTATGCTGTGAATCAATAAGACAGACAACAGAAAATAAAAACGGACAAAAGAAACGAATAGGCATATCACAAAAGACCATATCCAAATGGTCAATGAACAAGCACACAAGCCCCTTAGTTATCAGGGAAATACAAATTAAAATCACTTCACAGCCACCAGAAGAACAAAATAGGAAAGACTGACAATACCATGGTTGACAAAGATGTGGAGAAACAGGATCTCTCAGACATTGTGGATGGAGGTAGAAATTGGTATCACTACTTTGGAAAATGATCTGGTGCTCTCTCAGTGCTAAACATATAATCACCCTGTGACCCAGCAATTCCATGCTTAGGTGTGTGTGTATGTTTATGAATATGTACCCAAAGACATATGAGAATGTACAGCAAATTTATTCCTAATAGGCCTGTTTCCAGTGGCTGCCGTCCTTGGTGGTTTAAAGCAACAGGAATTTATTCTCTCGTTGTCAGTTCTGGAGGCCAGGAGCTCAATTGTAGAATGAAAAATAGGTTGTGGTATAGTCATACTGTGGAATACTACAAAACAATAAAGATGAATACATTACTGCTGCACGAACACCACTGGTGAATTTCCTAAACATAACACTGAGTGAAAGAAGCCAGACCCTGGGGAATTTCCTGGCGGTCCAGAGGTTAGGATTCTGCACTTCCTTTGCAGGGGACACAGGTTTGATCCCTGACCGGGGAACTAAGATCCTGCATGTTGTGCAGCACAGCTGAGAGAAAAAAAAAAAAGTAAAGATGCCAGATCCCAAATACCTAATATATGATTCATTCACATAATGTTCAAAAATAGCAAGACTAATCTTTGGGGATAAAAGTCAAGGTAGTGGTTACCTTTCGAAAGGAGGGGAGCCTAGTGACTGGCGGTGAACCAAGGGGAAATTTCCGCAGGAGCTCGTCCTGTTCTATTTCTTGATGTGGATGGTGAAATTTCACAAGGCTGGAAACTTTTGTGCACTTTTCTGCATATGATGTTTACAGTACATTTTTCTTTCCTTGATTATAGTCATGCTGTAATGCTATAATAAAGTTTGTTTTAAAAAATCTGTTCCTGGGCTTCCCTGGTGGTGCAATGGTTAAGAATCCGCCTGCCAATGCAGGGGACACGGGTTCGAGCCCTGGTCCGGGAAGATCCCACATGCTGCAGAGCAACTAAGCCCGTGCGCCACAACTACTGAGCCTGCACTCTAGAGCTCGTGAGCCACAACTACTGAAGGCCGCATGCGTAGAGCTCGTGCTCTGCAACAAGAGAAGCCACTGCAATGAGAAGCCTGCACACCACAACGAAGAGTAGCCCCTGCTCACCGCAACTAGAGAAAGCCCGCAAGCAGCAACAAAGACCCAACACAGCCAAAAATAAATAAATAAATTAAAAAAAAATCTGTTCCTATGTTATATAAACACTTTTCTTCCTTTTTTTTGTTTTGGCTGTGACGCTCGGCATGTGGGATCTTAGTTCCCCAACCAGGGATCAAACCCATTCTCCCTGCAGTGGAAGGGCTTTATTCTGGTGCTCTCCCTTGGACCCTGCCAAGCATCAAGCGCTGGGCTTGGCTTGAAGCTTCCGGGTCTACGTCACGATTCCTTAGGGTGTCAAAAGTCCACGTAGCCATCAGCCCTGTGCCACGTGTCGTGGCATCAAAAGGGAAGAGGAGTAAAAGGTTGATGGGGTTGTTTACATCCTCCTCTTGGCCGGCTCTGCTGTGGTGGGGTCCCCAGTGGTCCAGGGGGGGCAGCGGTTGAGAAAGTGGAGGCTCATGGCTTTTCTGAGAGATGCCAGGAAGAGAACAACATCTTGAGGGGCAGCTTCCAATGCAAGAATTCAAGGAGGAGTAAAAACTTCTACTTTGCCCCTGTGTGCCATGAAGTTGATTCTGGAAAGGTGGAAAATGGCTCTTATGATGAACATGTATTTTTTTATACTCAGAAAGTATAAACCTTATAATTTAATTAATTAATTAATTAATTTTTGGCTGTGTTGGGTCTTCGTTGCTGAGTGCGGGCTTTTCTCTCTAGTTGCGGTGAGCGGGCGCTACTCTTCGTTGTGATGTGTGGGCTTCTCATTGCGGTGGCTTCTCTTGTTGTGGAGCACGGGCTCCAGGGACCCGGGCTTCAGAGTTGTGACACACGGGCTCAGTAGTTGTGGGTTGCAGGCTCTAGAGTGCAGCAGGCTCAGTAGTTGTGGCAGACGGGCTTAGTTGCTCTGCGGCATGTGGGATCTTCCCGGACTAGGGCTCGAACCCATGTCTCCTGAATTGGCAGGCAGATTCTTAACCAATGCACCACGAGGGAAGTCCTAAACCTTATATTTTAAAAAGACAGTAATACAGGGCAGTGCTGGAGGTGGCGGTAGCAGGGATTAAATGGACTAATGTTGAAGGTTCAAGAGTCCTTTATGTCTCTTCTACCTAACTTGAGCTGCCTTCCATTGGCAAGGAATTGGGAGATGGTTAAGGCAAAGGTGAGGACCACATTTTTCCTGCCTTCGAGCTGCTGGCAAGTGAGTAAAACCAGTGCTGACTCCGAGTACAAGAAATAAGCTAGGGGGACTTCCCTGGCGGTCCAGTGCTTAAGACTCTGAGCTTCCACTACAGGGGGCACGGGTTCGATCCCTGGTGGAGGAACTAAGATCCTGCATGTGACCTGGCCACCCCCCTCCGTGTCCGTCCCCCGAAAAAAAATAGCTAGGAAACGGCAGCAGTTCTGAATGGGAGCGGCGGGAGGGAAAGCTTTGGGCAGAAAGTGGGAAGGTGAGGGCTGCACATTCCCTAGAGCTTTTCAGCTGTGGGATTCAGGAGCCTTCTCTGAAGGGACCTGACAAGTTGGAAAGGCAATGCCTTTGCGTAATCCGTGAGGCAAGCTTCATTAAACAAAGTAGTGCTGTCACCAAGATTGTAGGGAGATGGCTGAGCCATCCTCTTGTTGAGACCCTCCTCTGTCCGCTGGGCCATGCTTTCAACCTCTTCACTGCCACAGCCCCTGGGGCACAGGAAAGAGCCTGGTGCTCACTGACTCCATGAAGAAGCAGGAAGCCCTTGCTCCTTGGAGGGAATCTTGGTCAACCGAGTGGGCCGGAGGAGGCAGAGGCAGCTGGACCGGAGCAGCCAGAGGGCTGTTTAGGCAGAGCCCCAGTGAATGAGTCATGTGTGTGGAAGGCTGTCGCTACCCCCCAGAGACTGGGGCGAAGGAGAACAGGCTGACAGGCAGCCCTACCAGGCCCTTTCTCTTCCTCCCTCGGGGGAGCATGTGGGCCCCTCCAGAGTCGCCAGGATGATCTCTGAGGTCGTGTGTCTGCAGCTGGGGGATGTCGAGGGGCCGTAGGGAGGTCGGCCGCTGGCGGGGCAGTGACGCCTCCCCCTCCACAGGCCCTGTCTCCCGTCTAGTCTGGCTCTGCACCATGTCTTAGAGGGGAAACCTTCCCGGATGAGCCTAAGAGCATATCTGTGCTAGAGACCCCACGGCGAGGCCCAGCGCCACCCGGCGAGAGGCCCGGGCCCAGGTGCTCTCCGCCCTGCTGCTTTGGGAGGAGGACAGGTGGCTGACCCTTCCAGTTGAACCTGTCAGGTGCCTTGTCTGCTGAAACTCCTTCCTCTGCCAGTCAGAGCCCCAGGCGGGGCGGGGTAAGAGGGGAGAGCAGTCATCCCTCCACACCCTGGCCATGGGAGGTGTTTACAAACACTCCCGGAATTCAGGGAGCCGGCCAGGGGTCAGCGGGCCCAGCGCCAACCTTGCCCTCGTCATTGGGTCTGCTCCACCCGTCCACCCCCTGCCCCACGTGGCCTGAGGGTCTGTCTACAAAGCTGGAAGAAGACAGCCTCTTGGACTCTGGGCGGTCAGTAGGTAGGCCTTCAGGGACAGTGTGCTCCAGCTGGGGAGGGGGAAAAGCCACCCCGAGGCGTGTGGAGGGCGATCAGCCAGCTCCCAAGCACGCCCTGTGCTGGACCTCCTGGCATCTCTCCACCGGCAAGTTTCTCATTCCCGCCTCCGGTGAGCCCCACTCCTCTGAGTTAACCCCTGCCCATGTCCAGTGTCTAGAGAGAAGGATATGGACCGGGATTTCTCTGAGGTGGTGAGGCTGCCCTGTCCTCCCCCAACCTCTCACTTCCTCTTTAACCACAGAGCCTAGCTGTGTCTGACAGAGACCCAAACACATGAGGTCACCAGGGGATCCTATTTTCTCCTCCCCTCTCGCACCCCGCCTGTCCTCATATCCTTCCCATGAGTGGAGGGGATGTTCCGTGTCATACTCAGCCTGTCGGGCTGTCCTTCTGGGTTTCACTCCTGGCTCTGTCTCCCCCGGGGAACCGTGTGTGTGTGGGAGAGGAGGTGAGGCTGGAGATGAAAAATTTTACTCCTAGGATCAGTTTGGATGGCAGATCTCTGACTTTGTCTGGCTGGGAGGCAGTGGAGCAGTGGACAGGCAGGGCAGCCAAGAGGGGAGTATGGTACAGCCTTATTTATTGTAGCATCAACTTAGAATAGTCACCAAGGATGGGTCAGGGGTGGGGCAGAATGGGGCTGGAGGCAAACAGTCTCCAGGTGAAAACAAAGGCGGGTGTCTGGCTGTGACCTACCGCGCTATTGGCTGCTGGGCTGCTTCTGGTCATACCTTGCCTTACGACCTGATCACACCACTGTTCAAAGTCCTCTGGAGGCGGGCTCACCTGGTCCAGAACTCTGTATACACACCATGGCCTGGTGTCCATGGTCTGCGTGATCTGGCCCGGCCTACCTGGGCTGCCTTAGCTCCACCACCTACCCCCAACGCCTTCCTGAAGTATCCCACGGTCTAGCCCCACTGGGGTACTCTGACCTCCACACTCCTGCTTTAGCTGTTCTGTTCTCTCCTGAAAGGCTCTTCCTCCATGCTCCCTTCTCTGCCTTTCAAATCTGGCCTATCCTTTAGGGCCCAGCTCAATGCCATGTCCTTCATAAAAATCCACCTGCTTAAGATGTTAGCTATTTTATAGAGAATGGATAAACAACAAGGTCCTACTGTGTAGCACAGGGAACTATACTCAATATCCTATGGTAAACCACAATGGAAAAGAATATAAAAAAAGAATATATATGTATAACTGAGTCACTTTGCTGTACTGCAGAAATTAACGTTGTAAAACAACTATACTTCAATTTTTTAAAAATTTTAAAAAAATCCACTAGCTTAGAGAAATTGCTCTATCCTCAAAACACCCAAAGCATTTTATTGGTACAGGACTTCCTTTACAGCATTTGTCAGGGTGTGCCTTGGGACTGGGTCTCATTCAAAGGGTTTTGTGCCCTCGGTCTGTAGCACCTAGCACATGCTGGGCACCAGGTCAGTTCTCAATATATCTTTACAGTAGCGAATGGAGCCATAAGGTTGAATGAGGTTAACAGATCGTCAAGCAGGGAAATGGCACCAAATCAACAGAGTTCTGCTAGGCTTTCCTGCCGCTTACAGGTCTGGTACCTCCTTTCCTTTCCCCTTCCGATCACTGTTAAACATTTCAAGGCCTAGTAAATAGGCCTTTCCCACACTGCAGCCACCCTCAGTTGCAAACCTGAGGCATAATGTCTGTCTTGTAATTTCTTACGTGGTAAAAGGAAACACTATGTACTCATGGTTGGCTGGGATAACCTGCCAACTCTTCAGTTCCGTAGCACTTCCTGAGTACCCACTGGCTGCCCAGGTTTCTGCTGGGGGTTCTGGAGGAGACAAGTCACCACCCGGTCCTGCCCTGAAGAGGGCTATCAGAAGCCAGACCCTGGAGAAATCTGAGTGAAGCCTTGCGGTGGATAGGACATGGGTTGGCAGAGAGGTGGGCAGGACCGCCATGGGCCAGCCAAGTGAGTACATGCCTGAGGTGGGAAGATTATCTGGGCTACAGTTTGCTCAGGAGATAGAGGAGAGAGAATCAGGGTGGGGTCCAGATAGGAGTGCCTTGAGCCATCCAAGATTGGGGTTCTGAGGATCTGGAAGAAGCAAAGGATGCAGCAGAAACACTAGATGGGAGTCAGGACACGGGGGTCTAGTCCTGGCTCTGTTGCAGGATCTTGAACGAGTCACTTCTCTGCTTCCCTGGCCCTTTCCTTAATTCTAAAACCTAAAAACCTTCAAAGTGACCTTTGCAATCTGATGATCAATAGATATTTGAGTCTTTGAAGTTGCATATTGGAAATGAAGGGAATCAGCCACCCTAATGGAAACTGGGAACGAGAAAGTGCCTGACTGGGAGCTCAGAGATAAAGAGCGAGGAGAGACTGCAGAGGGTCCAGCCAGGGAGAAAAGGGGAACTGCGGGGAAGGGCCCCGTTGGGCAATCCCATTTTCAGTTCCTCCTTTCGTCCCCTTCCCCGACTTAGCCTCTTGGCCTCACCTTATTTGGTCAGGGCGGGGCAAAACAGAACACTCCCACGCCGTCTCAGGCGCTCCCTGCCTTTCCCTTCCCCTTTTCGGGCCCTCAAAAGATCCTCCTCGCTCTTCCCTCACCTGGCACCTTCCCCGAACCCACTTTCCTCCATAGCAACGCCCCCCGCGGCCAAAGTAGGAAGAGCAACGAATTTGGGAACGCATTCATAATTACCCTTGTAGCTACCGTTTATTGGGAACTCACCCTGTGCCAGGTAACATTTTTTTATAGCAATTCTATGAGGTGATTGTTATCTCATTTTACAGATAAAGAAACTGAGACCCAAAGATATTAAGTAATCTGTGCAAGGTCACACACCTGCCGGTTGGCAAGGCCAGATTGGAAATGAGGTGTGGCTCCCCAGTAGCTGCTCTGGCCACTTCCGGTTGGGCCGGGAGACCTTTGGCAGTCGGAGACCCCCGCCCTCACCTAGCACCTCTCAGACCCGAAGTCTTCAAGCCCCGCCCCCGCCCGCGCCGAGCCCGCCCAGTCCTCGGCGCCCTGGAGCCTCGCCCGGCCGGCGCGGAGGAGGCGGGCCCAGCACCCGCAGGTGGGGCGGGTGGCGGGGCGGGGCTGGGAGGGGCAAGGCATAGAGGGGGCGTGGCCGGAAGCCTTAAAGAGGCCGGCGCGGCGGGGCGGGCCGTAGGGGCCGCGGGTCGCGGCGATCTTCTCAGTTTCGGTTGGACCGCAGCGCAGCCACCATGTCCCTGGCGGCTTCGGCGGGCAGGGGCCCGGGGGCCGTGTGGTCCCCAACGCACGTGCAGGTGACGGTGCTCCAGGCTCGGGGCCTGCGGGCCAAGGGCCCCGGGGGCACGAGCGACGCGTACGCAGTGATCCAGGTGGGCAAGGAGAAGTACGCCACCTCCGTGTCGGAGCGCAGCCTGGGCGCGCCCGTGTGGCGGGAGGAGGCCACCTTTGAGCTACCGCCGCTGCTGTCGGCTGAGGCAGCGCCCGCCGCCGCCGCCGCCACCCTGCAGCTCACCGTGCTGCACCGCGCGCTGCTCGGCCTCGACAAGTTCCTGGGCCGCGCCGAGGTGGACCTGCGGGAGCTGCACCGGGACCACGGCCACAGGAAGACCCAGTGAGTGCGGGCCGGGGGCGAGGACGCGTGGTCTGGGCGCCGAGACCCTTTTGAGTGTGTCCCCACCAAGGGGACGAACGGAGCGAGGCCTTTCTAGAGGGATCCCCTCGGCCCGTACTAGTATTCTCACCTAGCTTCACCTTCTTGGGCTCTCCCAAGTGTGTGGCTTCGGGTACCCGGAGAGTTTTTGAATCTGCAGGACGGCGCTCGGCGTCTGGAACTTAGTAATCACTTAATGAATTTTTGATGAATCGAAACTACCTGTGGGCTGACGAATTACTCTTATTTAGTTGAGTAGCGTGTGTATTTGATGTACGCATTAGCCTCCGTGGAAAGCCTCCTGGGTATTTAATTTTACTGGACACTGAGCTGAGAATGGCTGGGCCAGGGCGCAGGGAGGACCCACTGGAGCAGTGAAAGCCACTGACACTAGGGCCCTAGAGCCTCGCCCAGGGGCTGAGCTGGGGCGTTACAGTGCGGTGGGGACTGGGGAACGGGGAATGCGGGCTGCCTGGGGAGGGCTATCCCCCAACCCGACCTCACAGCCGCCGAAGGGGTTGGTCAAGAGAATTTGCCCCGCCCTCCTCTCCGCCCCTCCCTCAAGAATGCTAGAACAGTTTGGTCTTCACTTTCAGACCGAAAAATACTAACCGTGTTTGCCCCGGGCCCCAAAGGAGTAAGGATTTCCCATTGATGGCTGGAGCCAGGGCCTGCCCTTGGCCGAGCTGAACTGAAAAGTAAGCATTGTTTCTGTCCGGAGTTTGTCAAGTTCTCTGGTCCTACTGGGTAGTGGGGAGGGGATGGCTGCTCACCTGTAGCCACCGCACCCCCCCCCCCCCCGCCCCCAAGACTTCTCTTTTAGGGTATCAAGAGTCCCGCAGGGAAAGCAGGGCGAAACCCTGTGCACTCCAAAGTGTTACCGATTTATTTGTTCTCTTTCGCAGGTGTTGGGAAGGGAACATTTGATTATGCTCATCTAGTGTACCGACAACTAGCCTCGCTTAGCTTAATTGGTTACTTTGCTGGACCTTAAATATGCAAGGCAGTCATGTTATCACCTAACTCCTGTGGTTTACGAAGCACTCTGATCCATATTGTGTGTTTTAGATACAAACAGTATTTCAGCTTTCCCTTGTGAAGGAGACAGGAAGAGCCAGAGGATTTGAAGTTACCAGACTCCCCTTTCTGTAGGGTGCTTGCAACTGTGATACCTGCTCCTCTTATCTGGCCAAAGATGAACAGGCATTTCTGAACTCAAATCAGATAAAAAGAGAGAGCCTTGAGGTGAGGATGGATGGGGTATCTTTGTGGCATCAACTTACAAGCCATAAGGTGAGCAGCAGCGTCTTTGCTGAGCTGGGGCTGAAGCAATGCTAATTTTCCATTTGACTAAATGACATTTGGGGCCTGGGGTTGGCTTCCTTTCCAGCTTCAACTAGGCACCATTGGCCGTCCTTTGTCTTGTCCCATCCCGAGATGTGTGGATATTATCGTCTGTCTCTGCCATCTGTTTCTTCTGTGAACCGTTTATTGCCTTGAAAGATAGATAGCATCTTCCTGCCAGAGATGGGGATTCCAGATTCCTGGGTCTGGTGCCCACTCTCGCCCTGACTCATTGCTGGGCTTCAGGCTGCTCGGTCTCTAAACATCCAAGTTGCCTTATGTATAAATGGAGCTTGTGGCCAGACTTAATTGATGTTTATAAGATGTTTCCAGGTTGCTGGATTAATGGAGCCCCGTGTATAGGTTCAAAAGGTTCTGTTACTGCTTTGGGAGGAATGAAAACCTCAAGTTCCCTGTGTCAGGAAGGGTACAGTCTCTGCATCTCCATTTTTCTCATCCTCTCTGATGTAATTCTAAACTTAGATGATTACTCCTGTCTCTATCATATGAGCTTGTGACCACTTAGAGTATCAGCTTATAGGAAAATGGTACTTAGTTGATAGATTTTTTTTTTTTTTTTTTTAGTTGATAGATTTTTAATAACTGCAAAGGAAGCCTTCTTTGCTCTGCTAGCAGTAGGTGAAATTGCAAGCTTTCCACCTGTCACTTGCTGGGACTTTCCAAGGTGCTGGGGAAACCCAGTTAAACTAAGCCTGTCTGATGTCCTGGTACATCACTTGGGTGCCCAAGGTAGCTGTGATTTGGAGCATGAGATATACACTGAGAGGTGGGAATTCAACGGAAAGAAACTGGTTGGGCTAGGAAGATGATTTGAACTAGCTATTAATGGTTTGACTCCACCTTAGACATTAAAACCAAAACCAAAACAAAAGCTCAAATCTTGGTCTGCAGTTTTGTATGTGTGTGTTAATGTGTGCATGTGTGTTCATCTCTACAGAGAACAGTTGCTCCTCTAGAGTATGATTTTTTTCCCCCATGGGTCCAGAAGCTAAAACTCAAGGCATTAAGAGCTAACTGTGCTGATATTTTCATTTGTTCTCTTAATAAGCCCCCATGTATCATATATCTGGAGTCAAGAGAATATGCTTTTTGTAATGACTCAGATTTTGCAGACCTCAAATTTAGTGTGATGATACATATCTTTAAAGCACTAAACAGAGGCTGACATATAGATAGGATCCATTTAACAGGGAAGAGTGTTTGGCCCCTTTAGTTAAGAAAAAATGGAAATGAATTGATTTTGCACTTATACAACTGTCCCTCATATCCGAGGGTGATTGGTTCCAGGACCTCCACCCCCCCCCCACCCCCGGGATAACAAAATCTGCGAATACTGAAGTCCCTTATATAAAACGGCTTAATATTTGCATATAACCTCTGCACATCCTCCTGTATACTTTAAATAATCTCTAGCTTAGTTATAATACCTAATGCGATTTAAATGCCATGTAAATAGTTGTAAATACAATGTAAATGCTATATAAATAGTTGCCAATGCATGAATTCAAGTTTTGCTTTTTGGAACTTTCTGGAATGTTTCTTTTTCCGAATATTTTTGATCTGAGGTTGGTTGAATCCAACATGTGGAACCTGTGGATACAGAGGGCCGACTCGTGCGTACTTATCTGGGGTCTCAGCTGGGCCCCGGTTAAATGGGAATCAGTTAAGTCCCGTGATCATAAAACAGACGTGAATCTGAGAGGAGGCAGGATCAGGTGACTAGCATGTGGATTTCTCTGCTGTCCGGTCTCATGTAGTTTGGGGTCCTAGACTGAAAACAAAACAAAACAAAACAAAACTTTTTTTTTTTTTTTTTTTTTTTTGCGGTACGCGGGCCTCTCACTGTTGTGGCCTCTCCCGTTGCGGAGCACAGGCTCCGGACGCGCAGGCTCAGCGGCCATGGCTCACGGGACCAGCCGCTCCACGGCATGTGGGACCTTCCCGGACCGGGGCACGAACCCGTGTCCCCTGCATCGGCAGGCGGACTCTCAACCACTGCGCCACCAGGGAAGCCCCAAAACATCTTTTTAGGATACTAAGAGCAATAAAAATGGGAGAAATAATCTCTTAAAGATAGATTAAAATAAATATTCAGGCTGGTGCCTGGAAGGCCATTGTGTAAGTAAATAGGATGAAACTTGATACTGTGATAGCCTTCCAGATATGAAGAGAGACTGATGGAGGGTCATTTTCTCATATTTCTTGAAGATTCAAGAGGAAATTTGGTTGCATGTGAAAAGATCTGGATACTGATAAAGGTTAGACATTTTGAAGAACTGTAAGTATAGTAAGAAAGAGTGACAAGCTGTCAAAGGAAATTCAGGTGATTAAGGAGGGCTAGACAGTTGTTTTTCTGGGAGAGGTGGAGGCATAGAGGTGACAGATGAGCACAGAGGTCTCGAATTCACAAATCTGAGTCGTCAGTGTTTGCACTTATACCTCTGGGTTTCCTAAGCACATTTCGGCTTTTTATAACAGACTAGAAAATTCGAGCAATGCTGTTACTGCTTAAGTTTTTCTTTCCTTGGGATTCCCCCTAAAGATGCCATTGGGCGTTACTAGAAACCCTCCCACCCAGTGTAGGAACCTGATAGCTCACGTCCAGGACGGGGATCTGTGGGTTCTGGGATAAATAACCCCAACCTGTTCACAGCAGGGGAACGGAGTGACTAAGAAGGGGAAGGGTGGCTCAAAGTCACAGTTCCATCGATGTGAAAGATGTTCCCTCCTGTTTTTCGTGATATGATTTGATGATGATTTCATTTAGAAGACAGTTAGCATGGGGAAAGTTCTAACTGCCTTTTTCCCCCTTGTTGTTAACGTTCACCCATACTTTTAGTAATTATTTTTTGATGCCTACTATGTGTGAGGCACTTGGTATACATTGTAAACAGTGATGAACAAAACACACATGATCCCCGCTTTCAGAGAGCTGAGAGCCTTGTGTGGGAGATAGCCAGTAAACAAATGAACACATAAATGAACAATCCTGTATTGGGGTTAGTGCAGTGGAGGAAGAGAACAGGGTGTCATAAGAGAAAAGAGCAGGAAGGAGATTGCAGGTAGCCTCTCTGAGGCAGAGACCTGAAGGATAAAGAGGAATTTTCCCAGGGAAAGGTAGAGGAAGGGGGAGCAGCCTGTGCAAAGGCCCTGAGGCAGGAATGCCTGGGAAGCTGGAGAGGTTGCATCCATTGAGGCTGAAGAGGAAGGCAGGGCTTCGTTGAAGAGCAGTGGAAGCCACTGAGTGTTGAAAGTAGAGGGGTGATGTGATGCAGTTCGTGAAAGATCACTGTGGCTGTTGGGTGGAGAGCAGATTGGGAGCAGGCCTAGCCTGGAATCAGACAGGTGAAGTGGGAGGCTCTGGCAGGAATCTAGGCAACCAATTATGGTGCTTGGGCTCGGGTGACAGGCATGGTCACGGACAGAGGTAGGTGGATTTCAGAAGTATTCCGGAGGTTCAGTTGGCCTGACTGGTGATGGGTTGGGTATGGGTGGGCGTGAGTGAGAGGAAGTGATAAGAATGAACAAACAAAATAAAGAGAACTTGCTGTTGAAAATGAACCAGGAAACGGTGGCAGATTTCTTTCCCTGGCAGTCACCATCACACAAGAGTGAGGTCACCATTACAAAGACAACACCAGCAGTGATACCTGTGCGCTGAGTGAATGAGCAGGAAACACCATTGAAACCAGGGTGTGTATATGTATGTCTTCAAGTGTTTACAGTTTCAACACAGGCCAAGCCTTTGTTTTGTAATAACCCGATGTGACCTCTCTGGTTGCCCCAACACGCTGGTAGAGTCACTTCTGTGAGGACTACAGGACTAAGAAAAGGAAAAATAATAAATAACACGAGGGAAAATAAACCTGTAAATGAAAACTACGCCTCTGGAGGCAAGTCAGTGAACCATGTAAAGGTTTCTCACATCAGGGAAGGTGAGCGCACAAAAGAGTCTTGTTTTGCTTAACTTCCTTTTGGTTACAAAGACTTCTGTTGTATTTCCACAACTACCATCAGAGGAAGGCTTTTCTAAATAGTATCTCTGTCATTTTAATTGTAGTTATTAACTAAAAAATGTTATGATTACATTAACAGTACACGTGCTTATTAAACGGTCATCAACTCCAACATGCACTTGCTGACATCACTCTCCCTCTCCCTGGACGGTAATCTTAGGTATCCATTTGGCCGCTCCAATTTTAATTGCCATATGTCCGAGAAAGCTGTGCTTCTCACCCTATACTTTTGGAGGGACGCACACTCTGGCCTAGCTCCAGAGGATTAAGATGCCCTTGCCCAAACGTGGGAGCAATAGAAGGGCATTTAAGACCTTCTCTTCATCTCAGAGCCATGCCCTGGGTGGCCTTTGGTCCTGGGCCTGGTGCGGATATTTAAGCCTCAGGGTCTTTGGGGTTTTTTTTTTGTTGTTGTTGTTGTTTTTGGCCGCGCTGTGCGGGATCTTAGTTCCTTGACCGGGGATCGAACCCTCACCCCCCTGCATTGGAAGCACGCACTCTTAACCACAGGACCATCAGGGAAGTCCCCCTCAGGGCCTTTGAATTCCAACACAATTAACACCCAGACATGTGTATGGCCTTTGAAGAAAGCCAACATCCACTGTGTGGAAAAAACTTGGTGAGCGGGTTGTGCTCCCCTTAAGGGGTCCTGGGCCAGATCTCATGCCGCAGCTGGCTCAGCAGGAGACCAGGCCAGTTCCTCTGCTTTCCCCTTGGCCAGGGACCACTTCCATCTCGTTGTTTGCTGTGTGACCCAGCCTAGTTGCGCAGATGTCTCTGAGTGCGGTCCCTGTAGACACAGGGCAGGCGGTCGTTTGCCCGTGTGGACGTGGAGAAGTGTTTAATCTTACTTTTAGCCCAGTGGATTAAAGACTAGGGGTGGCCTCGGTATGAGGTCAAAGCCCCGCTTCTCTCCGTTTCCCAGTGTGCTGTCTGGCTTGCTCGTCAGCACCCCTGCTCAACACTGGAGAAGCAGGTCACCTGCAGCTTGGGGCTTACGGTGCCCTTGGTAAAGGAGCCGCTTTTAGCCACTAATGAGACGAGAAATTCCTTTCCTGCTGGGACAGGTCTGGGGATGATCTGTTAGAGAAAAATCAAGGGCTTTCGTCTCCAGGGTGTCCCTGAGGGACACATTTAGGAATGTGCCCGTAGGGAGAAAAAAGGCAGCTGTAATTAAGTGTCTTTTCCTGAATGCTGGCCTCTGAGTGGAGCAGAGGGAAGGCATTTATAGGAAATCCCAGAAAAACCCTTTCTAGAGGTGTGACCGCTGCACACTTCACTTTTAAAATTCTTGTTTATTAAAAAGGACATGGCTAACTGAGGGAGAACAGCCAAGGCTTCCAGAAAGCCTGGTCTGAAAAGGCCTCTTGTGATCCTTAAATAACAGCTGTCCTGTGTCAGGGGCACCAGTGGCAGGCGGGCCCCGAGTTATTTCTTCAAGAGTGTCACCACCTACAGCACCAGTCCTGTGGGGTTTCCTTTTACGCTAATGGAACTTTTCGTTTTTACTGATCATTTGTCATGAGAACAGGATTTTGAAATCCTCTTGGTATGGGGTTTTTTCCTCCTCCTTGGGACTTACCTGATTACCAGATAAATCAGATGCTGTGCTTCCCTGCCGGGAGCTCCCACAGAAAGGAGTGTGAGTCTGCCTGTGGGGTAGAGTGGACTGAATGTTCTTTGATGTCTGTCATGCTGAAGTTGTTTTCTTTTGTCCTGGCCGAGAGGTGGTGAACCAAACCATCACATTTTCTTTCCCCATCCTTAAAGAGACCCCACAGAGACTGTTCTTTGGCAGATCATGTAGACTACATCAGTGGCATTTACTTTTGGGCAAGAGGCGAGATACCCGATCTGATGTTAGAATACTAACATTTGTGGCTTTTTGAGATATGGTCAAGTAAAAACTTGGTAACTAGATGATGGCAGGAGTGGTAGACTTACATGTTTATAAATGTGTTAATTTTTCTAATTCTTAGAGAATCTTAAAACACTGGTGCTTGGTTTTTTCTTTAGTCTTTACCTACAAGGAGTTTGGTATTGCTTTCAACTTAGAAAATATGTCTTGATCCTTATACTGCAGTCAGTTATGCCATCTTGGCATATGTCTGAAATAGTTTGGGGGCCTCTGTTTCTTGTCTCTCCCACCTACTTAGAAATCCTGCGGAGTTCTGAGGATCGTTAAATCTCAGGATAAGTTATAGAAATTATTCACCAATCGTGGTATTTTTAAAAATTGTATGTACTTTTTAATTTTGGAAATTGTGTCATACAAACAATTTTTAAAAATTATTTATTTTTGGCTGTGCTGGGTCTTCATTGCTGCACGCGGGCTTTTTCTCTAGTTGCGGTGAGCGGGGGCTACTCTTCGATGTGGTGCGTGGGCCTCTCATTGCAGTGGCTTCTCTTGTTGCGGAGCACGGGCTCTAGCCGTGCAGGCTCAGTAGTTGTGGCTCACGGGCGCTAGAGCGCAGGCTCAGTAGTTGTGGCGCACAGGCTTAGTTGCTCCGCAGCATGTGGAATCTTCCCGGACCAGGGCTCGAACCCGTGTCCCCTGCATTGGCAGGCGGATTCTTAACCACTGTGCCACCAGGGAAGTTCCACAAACTAATTTTATAATTGAGTCTTTTCCCGCTCCCTTCAAATGCAAATCATTGTTATCTGTGCTTGATGGCTTAAGATGGGATCCTTAGGAATACAGTCAGTCAGAACTGTTGATATCTTAAGTTCCCGTTTGAGAACCATGTTTGAGAACAGTCAGTCGGAACTGTTGATGTCTTAAATTCCCATTTGAGAACCATGGGTGAACGACGGTATAAATGCACTTCACAGAACATCATACAACCATGAAAAATGGTGGGTATGGAGACTGTAAGACAATTATCTTTAAAAACACGCTGCAAATAGAATTGCACGTGTACTCTGGTTACTACCAAGTCATAATCATAGCGAACACTTACTGAGTGTAAGTGCCAGGCACTGTTCTAAGCTCTTTACATATATTAAGCCATTTAATCTTCATTACATCCTATGAGGTAGGTGCTTTTAACCCTGTTCCACAGACAAGTTAAGTAACTTGTCTGAAGCCTCTCAGCTAGTAATCGTTGAACTATGCGGGGAAAAAGACTTCAAGAAAATACAGCAAAAGGGAATGCTTGAATTAGCATGAGAGAAAGTCAATTTTAAAAAAATATTAAAAAAAATTTTCTATAACCTGTTTTAGTTACTTTCTAAGGGAATTTCTGTAGAGCAAATTTCTGTAGTATTTCTGTAGTATAAATTGTAGAATTTCTGTAGTATAGGAAGATCAAAAGCGTTTTCAACCTGCTTTTTCTGTGATCTCTCCTTTGCCGTGTCATTTACTGGCTTTTTAGGATTGAATTTGGTGACTACAGATAGCTTTTCAGTGCTTCCAGAATGGCTGTTTTAGGGATTAGGGTAAAAAAGGAGCCATTTGCAACCCTCATGATTTACCACCAGGAAGTTGATGATGGGCAGAGGGGAAGGTCCACCTCGGGGGGGCGGGGCAAGGCTGGCTGGTCGGTGATTCTGTATTCACACTTAGGTAGTTAGAACTAGCTATCTTGGTCAATGACAAAACCTGTTAAACTACTTAGCTTCTGGAGGATACACACCAGAAACCTTTTATAGGTCATAAACATCTCTGTCCCTGTTTGCTGTGCATTGCCTCTAGGCTACCAAGAGAAAAGTCTGGACACTTTACCCATGTGGAATCAGTCCTTTTCAGAACCCCTTTTAGATGTCCTCCTCTGCTACCCTCACGTGATTTTTATTATTTATTTTTATTCCCTGGGAAAGACGGTGAATAAACTGCTTCTTAAAATTTCTCCGTCTAAGAAAGATCAAGTGCGTCCTCCATCTCAAACGTTAGACTCGGGTGCTCTTCTGTTCTTCCTGCTTCTTTCCTCCCTTGAGGCCAAACTCCCCTGTGTCATGAAGTTTAGTTACCACGGGGGATGATTCATGCTATAACTCATGGTTGAGTTTTTGTGCAGGAAGGGAAGTAGGCGGTCCCCCATTGACCCTGGAGTCCACATCAGACCCATAGACAAGGACCCCTTGAAATTAATGCTCACCCATTAAAATGAAGTGACTTGTGGAGCTGGTGGTCTTCCTTTGCCTTGCCTTTCCTGGAGCGTCCTGTGTCTAATGGGAGGGTGCAGTCTTAATTCATTTTGCTGAGTCCCTAAGTAGGTGGTTCTTTTAGCCCCTTGGGATTTCAATTAGCTGAGAACCTTCTTTGTGTGTGAGAGTCCTTGTTTTAGCAGGAATTTCTTTTCATGTCTAATTATTTTCTCACACTTCATAGTCAGAAAGAAAAGGCAGCAGTTGTTTCAGTGTAACAAACGCTTTGTGATGTTTGGTGAGCCAGCTCTCTACTGGTGGATAAGCTTTTCAGCGAAGAATCTGGCCTCTTCATTTTGTATTTCCAGTGCCTGCCGTGCAAAAACATGAACCGAACCGAATCTTTGAAGCCATCGTTTCTCTGTGTCTTGAATCTTTGAAGCCAACATTTTTTCTGTCTGTGTCTACCCCTCTGGAATGTTTTAAAGGAAAAACATGTTTGCTTCAGCTGCAGACAGGTTATTTTTGAGGCGTACCAGTCAGTCCTTTACAAGTGTAATCCCGCACGTCTGCAGGGATGCACTGTGAGACCTTTCATTTCCCAAGAGTAGGAACCACACTGCCCCCGCTCTCCCACATTCCGATAGAAGGCCCCCTGGGACCAGCTTTCCTTGTATTGAGAAACCTACGTTCTGAGGCAAACCAGCCCTGAGAATTGGACATGGTTGGGTGGTTTTAGCTGTTCTCAAAAGGAGTGTTTAAAAAGCCCAGGAGGACTTCCCTGGTGGCGCAGTGGTTAAGAATCTGCCTGCTGATGCAGGGGACACGGGTTTGAGACCCGTTCCGGGAAGATCTCACATGCCATGGAGCAATTAAGCCTGTGCGCCTCAATTACTGAGCCCACATGCCATAACTACTGAAGCCTGTGCGCCTAGAGCCCGTGCTCCGCAACAAGAGAAGCCACCGCAATAAGAAGCCTGCGCACCGCAACAAAGAGTAACCCCCACTCGCAGCAACTAGAGAAAGCCCGTGCACAGCAACGAAGACCTAACGCAGCCAGAAATAAATAAATAAAATAAATAAATGTATTAAAAAGAAATAAATAAAAAGCCCAGGAGATTTGACAATGCGGGTCCAGACACTAGTTCCCCAGCCCGGCGACTCGGGAAGCAGACCCTGTGTCCTGCATACTGTATATTTTCCTTCCTGTACCCAGTTCATGCTTTTTTACTTTTATTCATTCTTTCCCTTGCTGCTCTTAATAAGGCATCTTTCTGAAAGTGTAGAAGACTTAAATGAATTTTTCTGTATTTTTAGCTGTTGCCTTGTCTTGTGTTTGACCAAGAAAACCCCAAACCAAAAAACTCCCAAACAGTAGGGCAGCCTGTTTGGATAATATGATTTTTGCTTGTATGTTCATTTCCAAGATCCTCCCTTGACTGAGGGGCATGGAGATTAAAGTTTTCATTCTGTACCATTTTGTATGATTTGAATTGTTATCCTATGCGTGTTATTACTTTAAAATACAGTTTATATACATTTCTTGTCACTTTTCTGTGTATTCAGAGATCCTTTTAATTTTGGAAGAACTAACTTTTAATTATAAGTAAAAATGACTATTTGCTTATAGAAGGGATCCTTTTATTTTTCATTTTTTTGATAGGTTGCAGGATTTTTTAGAATATGGGCCTAAAAATAAACTTTCTACACTGGGATTATGGCTTTCTCTCTGTACTCTGCCCTTTGTACTGGGAAAGCCCAGCCCTGATTTCTGAGATGATTCAAGCTTTCTGGGCCTTCGTGAATGGTTGTGCTGGGACACAGCCACCCTGCTGTCACATGCTGTGTGGCCCTGCTGGGACCTGATTATATATGAACTACTTCTGTGAGGTGCTGGAATTAAGTGCACTGAAAATCAAACGGACAGAAACACTGATAAATTGAACCAATGCTTAAATGTTGGAACCCACAAATACGTCCTGCTTTGGAATTTCTTAGGGTGAGACATTTATGGATCGTTGCTTTCATGAACTATCAGATTATACTTGTGTCAAAGATCCCTTGCTTAGGGCTTCCCTGTTGGCTCAGTGGTTGAGAGTCCGCCTGCTGATGCAGGGGACACGGGTTCGTGCCCCGGTCTGGGAGGATCCCACATGCCGTGGAGCGGCTGGGCTCGTGAGCCATGGCCGCTGAGCCTGCGCGTCCGGAGCTCCGCAACGGGAGTGGCCACAACAGTGAGAGGCCCGCGTACCAAAAAAAAAAAGATCCCTTGCTTAAGCTGTGTGAATTTAATGATCAGGATAATATTGCTAGAAGAATTCCTGTCTTCCTTTCCAGCTTTAATAAATCCAGCAGACTCACAGGGGTTACTTACCTGCCTACGATTCAGTCTGCTTTTCACGTCCTTAAATAGCCCTGTGGCTGTTCTTGGCTACCTGGTCTTTGGTTTTAGGCTTGCGTGTGAAAATAAGCGACAGGAACAGTTGAAGTGCCTGTTCATACCTCCTAGTGGTGTTAGAAGTTTCCAAAACAAATCCCACTCTAGTGCCCAGGGACTAAACCTGAGCATCAGGTGATAATAGGCCCTCAGGGAGGATCCTAGAGTTGGTTGCAGCTTCTCTCAAAATAAACAGACTTCGGCACTGATACTTTGGGGAAGGCGGCCCCGTTCATGGAGCTGGCAAGTGGTATTCTTTGAAGGTCGGGAGCCTTTGCGTCCCCTGGGAGGGTGAATAGAGAGGTGGAAGAGCTGGGAGAAGGCCCTGGGTGGAGAGGTGAGGCTCTCTGCTTGTGGCTGGTGTGGTCATCTGTGCCTCCACACTCAGCTCTCAGCAACTTCCCCTATTCAGGTGCCTACCCTTGGTATTTACAAAAGCTAACCACCCCTCATCACCAAGGCTACCATTTAGCACATGACTGTCAGAAGAGAAAGATACAAATAATCCTCTCAACATCTAAATGACAGATATGCAAACTGTTCCCAGCCTGCCATGGAAAATGTGTTGGGAAGACACTCGGCTGGCAGGGTGAGGCTGTCTGTAAGGACCTTGCGTCTTCCTCCTGCTCCAGCTGTGGACTGTGGTTTTAAAAATCATAAAAGATTTCTCCTAAAGGTCCAAAATCGTAGCTCATGTCATTTTCCCAGATCTTGGCTGTATTTTGTTAATCCAGTGTAAGTCCTTCTCGATGACGTTGTGTCTGAACTTTATGTGCAGCCCTATGATTTATGGTTGATGCCAGCTATGGGGGCTTTCCCCTTTCTCTTCTTTCACCTCAAGACATTTAAATTGGAAGCTTAAGCCTTCCTCAAAAAGAATTTAAATTTCAGCCCTCTTTTCTATGTGTTGTAAAAGACGGCTCAGCAAAGATGAGTTCAGAGGGAGTGCCAACCTGGAATCTTGGTGTAAGGGAAAGCTTTGGGGAAATTGTAGAGCTGGTTCAGAGTCCTGACTGTGCCTTTTAGCAGTTGCAAGGCCTTGTACCAGTTACCTAACTTGTGAGCCTCAGTTTCCTTATCTGTAAAGTGGGTATGCTGTCCACTTCATGTCATTCTCGTGAGACCTAGAGGAGGACGTTTCTAAGTGTGTTTCTGCATCCCTCTGCCCCTTTAAGTGTAGAATGAGCTAAAGTAGCGGGGGGCACGATCTGCCCTGGGAGCAGGAGGGCTGAAGGTGAAAGAGGAAATTGTGTTTATTTGGGCAAAACCATCATTTCCTTAAAGTCCACAGCCCTCAGCTCTTAAATAGGTCACCGAAAAGAACATCAGAGTGTGGTTCTCGGCATGTGAGGGTGACCCCGGGGGCAGCTGTGGGTCAGCCCTGTATTTGGAGTTGTTTGTTCTGCGGAGCCCGCGCCACTCACCGGGCTCACATTCTTGCGGTTCACCCGATGGAAAATGCCGAGGGGAGGTTTACTTTCTCTGAAGTTCGTCTTTCAATGGAGTTGGGCTGATATAATATCATTTGCCATATCGTGAAGTAGTTTGCAAATGACCAAGTGAAATTCTTGAATCATGCTTGAAATATTCCTTTTTCTGATTATTAAGCTGGGGATGAATGCCTCCTCTCAGTTTCTCTTTCTTTCTCATCGTGGTAAAATACATATAAGAACGGTGACCATTTTAATCATTTTTAAGCGCACAGTTCTGTGTCATTAAGTGCTTTCACATTTTTATGCAACCATCACCACCGCCCAACTCCAAAACTTTTATTCTCCCAACTGACACTTCCAGGTCCCCCCGCACCCCCCAGCCCCTGGTGACCACCATTCTCCTTTCTGTCTCTGAACTCGGCTGTTCTAAGGGCCTCACGTCAGTGGAATCATACAATATTTGTCACTTTGTGACTGCCTTATTTCGCTCTTTTTTTTTTTTTTCTTTAACAAATCTTTTACTCTGTCTTATAGTTTCCATTACTCCCTGCCAGGGACTATTCTACAAACCCTTGCTTTTCTCTTGCAAATTTGCACTCTACCTACGTAACTGTTTGTATATGATCTTTGCATTTTTACCCCGTTGAAGGAGAAAACCAGTCACAGGAAGTGATTTGATGGAATGTTTATTTTATTCTTAGAAATAGCTCTTTACCGAATCAAGATTTTAGGTGACCTTACACTAAGTACAGAATCAGATCCTATCTTTGCCTAGAGGGTGTCTTCTCAGAAATAAAACTTCAAGTTCTGCCCTCCCCCACTGCACCCCTCACTCCCCAAAGAAGAGAACACAGGGTGTGTGTACGAGGCTGGTAATAGCAGAGAGGAGAGGCCAGGTAACACCGACTGTGAACATCGTTTGAGGTGCTTCCATTCAAAGGTAACCTCTCAGCCTTTCTCCTCGTAGGTGGTGTACCTTGAAATCCAAACCGGGGAAGAAGAATAAAGAACGAGGAGAAATTGAGGTTGACATCCAGTTTATGAGAAGCAACATGACCGCTAGCATGTTTGACCTTTCCATGAAAGACAAGTCTCGGAATCCCTTCGGGAAACTGAAGGACAAGATCAAGGGGAAGAATAAGGACAGCGCGTCAGATACCGTGTCAGCCATCATCCCCAGCGTGACGCCCTCGGCTGACAGCGATGACGAGTCTCCTTCGAAAGACAAGAAGAAGAAGTCAAAGCTCAAGACCTTGTTTTCCAGGTCCAACCTGCAGAGAGCACCACTTTCCCAGTCCATGTCTGTCCTGCCGACTGTAAAGTCAGACAAAGTGCTGCTTCGTCCTGGAGACTTTCAGTCCCAGTGGGAGGATGAGGACAATGGCGAGGACAAGTCCTCCTCTGCCTCGGACGGTGAGTTTCCTTCTCCTCCTCCTTACTTGGCCCTTCTCCCCCAGCTGAGCCTACTTTGCTTTGGGAGAGAAGAAACAAACAAACCTTAGGAGAAAGATTTTAATTCAGCTCCTCAGTTAGTACAGTGATGGTGATGCTGGTGGAGGGGGTGGCGGGGGTAGTGGTGATGCTGCTTTTACTGGTGGTGCTGGCGCTGCAGCTGCTCGTGGTGGTCACGGTAGTGGTGGTGATGATGAGGGGTAACCTTGGTTAGGAAGCCTTCTCTATTTCTAAGCCCTCTGGTTTCTAGGAATGTGCGAATGCCTTTTCCATAACGCCTGGCTCTGTAACTGATGTACATTAGTACAAGCTTTTGGGGCTAACAGAATGAATGCATGTACAGTTTATTTTTTATTTTTATTTTTGTGGTATGCGGGCCTCTCACTGCTGTGGCCTCTCCCGTTGCGGAGCACAGGCTCCGGACGCGCAGGCTCAGCGGCCATGGCTCACGGGCCCAGCCGCTCCGCGGCATGTGGGATCCTCCCGGACCGGGGCACGCACCCGCGTCCCCTGCATCGGCAGGCGGACTCTCAACCACCGCGCCACCAGGGAAGCCCCGAGTTTCTTTTTTTAATTAAGGATAAAACCATGGAAACTTACAGTAATTCTGATATTTCATTAATTCGTTGGGTACTTATACTGAGCTCTCATGGAATACATTCCTAATGAAAGCCGAGGAATCCAGTTCCATTAACTCTGAATTAACTGGATATTTTGAAATTCAGTCTCAGTGACCAGATCCCTATTATTGGCCAGATTCTGCACCTCTACCAAGAGCACTGCCCTTATCCTTGCTTCCATGCACGGCTTCTCCACCTCAGCACCGCTGACAGTTGGGAGGATAACGGTTTGTTGTGGGAGCCTCCCTGTACTTGTAGGAGCGTTAGCAGCATCCTGGCCTCCACCTGCTAGATGCGGGTAGCACACCCCACCCAGCTGTGACAACCAAAAATGCACTCAGATGCGTGAGGACAAAAGCCATGCCCCGCCCCCCCACCCCCACCCCCACCCCGTGTTGCGACCCATTCCCTTAGCTTCTCACTCCCTTGGTTCTTGGTTCTTCTCCCACAGTCTTGTCTCACAAGGGAACGGCAAGCGTGGATCCTAAGCAGCTGAACCAGATCCACTTCAACCCCCCCAAGAAGGAAGGACTCTCCTTCCTGGGAGGCCTTCGGTCTAAGAATGACACCCTTTCCCGCTCGAATGTTTGTATCAACGGGAACCACGTCTATGTGGAGCAGCCTGAAGCCAAGAGCGAGACCAAGGGCAGCTCCCCGGCCTCCTCGCCATCCCCCCAGGGCCTCAGGAAGAAGCATTTGTTCTCATCTACAGAAAACCTGGCCTCTCGACCTTTGAAGGAGCCTGGGGAAGGAGGTGCAGTGCCTTCCGAGTCTTCCACAAAGGACTCTCTCAAGTCCATGTCCCTGCCATCCTACCAGCAGCTGGTCAGCGGGGACCTTCGGGAGAACGCAGCTCTGGCGACCTTGGAGGCTGCAAAGGAAACCAAAGAGAGCAAGAAACAGGAGAACAAGAAGTCCTCTCTGCTCTCCCTGGTGACCGGGAAGAAGGACACAGCCAAGGGCAGTGAAGGCGAAAGCCCGCCGGCCGCCCCCGGGAAGGAGAGGGAAGGCACGCCCGTGGCGGTCAGAGCCAGTGAGGACCAGCCGGGGCCTGTCGACGACCCTGTGAAGAGATCGGACGAGGAGACTGCGGCCATTGTCTCCGGACGGGGCAGAGCCCCGAACCCCTTTGAAGACGTGCAGATCCCAGAACCAGAAGCTGACCCAGAGCCCAAGGCTGCACCAGCGCCACCTGTTCCCTCACCCAGGGCTCCCCAGACCAGAGCCGTGAAACCCCGGTGAGTCTCGGCCCCTCCCCGGGGCCCAGCGGCCATGCCTACGTTAGAGCAGACCTTGCTTGTTGGTCCGTAGTGGTCCCTGCAGAAATTGTTTTTAGCCAGTTCCTACCACTGGCCTGGCCCACCTGCAGAGACTGCAGTGATGTGCCCCAGCCCGGGGCCACTGCCAGCAGGCGTGGTCTGCCCCTTGCCCGACATTTTCCCTGCAGGCATCTTTGCCGCAAGCGTTTTCTCTGCACACAGTTTTGCTTCTGGCGAAAGTACCTAGAACTGGTCTGTCCATCTCAGTGAGATAAGCAGAGCACAGTGGAATGCCCTGGTTTTGTATCAGATTCCGAGTGCCGTGGTCTGGGAGCAATACCAGGTTTCGGTGGTGGTACGTGCAGACCGGGGTTTAGTAGGTTCTTCCCATGAGTTCCCTTTGAGGCAGGTGTAATCTCTCCTCCTTGCACTTTGGTGTGGCTTTGCTGGCACAAGAGACCCTTGGTCCACTGTCAGGTGTGACTGGGAGGGTTCTCTGTGTGTTTCCTCTGCACGTTGTCTCACTAGCCGGTGTTCTGCTTCTCAGCATGACTCACATTCACAGTGACGATATTCCCGTGCGCTGGGGGTGGGAGAGACTTTTTTTTGAGATTCTGCCTACTTTGATTTCACAGACACACACACACACACACACACACACACACACACAGTATTCCTCTTCAAAATCTGCCTCTTGCTTTGTGGTGCACCTTTTATGACTTTCACTTTTTAGGTGCTTTTTCTTTATCACCAAAAGAGACTGCAGACTGTTGCTCTACCTGGATCTTTCTGTTTCTATTGCAACAGTCCTTTCTGTGGCAGATGTACTTGGTGATAAAATTGTGCCCTTTGTGGATTAAGTATTGGTGTTGCTTCTTTAACTTCTCAAGGTACTGCCCCCAATATAAAAAAGAGTTCTCGCCTTTGGAAAGACTGTATTTTTACATGTCTTTTGCCTCTCATGCTGCATCTGCAACTGACCTGCAGATTTTATTTTGTCCTTTTTGCAGACTGGAAGTGTCTCCAGAGGCTCAGCCCGCACCCAGGCTCCCTCCTTCCACTCGCTCTCCTCTCGTGTTCTCTGCTCTCCCTTCCAGTTCTGGTCAGACACCCATCCCTTCTAAACTGGGGCATGACTCAGAGCCACAGCCCTTGGACTCTCCTCCTGGCTCCTCTTTCTGCTCTCCTGTAGCGGCCCCCATTTCCACATCCACTCCCATTGAACACTGGCCTCCCACAGATGTGGGTGAGGCCAGTCCTGAAGAACCGCCTTCGCTCCTTGAACCAGAGCTAGAAAAGGAGAGTTTGACACAAGTTCCAAGTACTGTTCCTTGTGCTGTGGGCTCGCTTTCCAAACAGACACCCATTCCAGTGGGGAAAGGGATGGAAGACTCTCCAGTGGGGAAGACCAGCGCTGATGACCCAGGACAGTCTCTCCGGACGCAGCCTGAAGTGGGGCGAGAAGAAGAGCTTCTGGGGTCTCCCCCCAGGAAACAACGAGGCACCATCCCTTCATCTGTCGAGGCCCGAGAAGTAACACCCGCCGCTGCGCTCAGAGGAGGCGGGACGGGCAGCCCTGCCGGGAAGCCCCCGAGGCGGGAAGCCTCAGGCTCTGCGGGTCAATCTAGGTCTCCTGTGGGGGATGCAGACGGGGGTGGCGGGATGAGTCCTGCAGTTAAGGAAGCGGTGCCCCCCGTTCCCGTGGGCGAGTCGGTGCCTCCACTTGACTCTGCGATGCAGAGACACGAAGAGATGGGTCCGGATGCCTGTGAGGGCAGAAAGGAAATCAAGGGGCAGGTGTTGTTTTCCGAGCAGCTCTCTAGGGAAGAGGCGGGGGAGGAGGCCCCTGTGCTGGTCCGCGGGGACAGAGGTGACCCCCAGGAGGTGACGCCACAAGGGGCCGCCCCTGGAAATGCGTGGGACACGGGACACTCCCAGGAGGGCGCGGCTGTGGCTGGACCCTGGCCCGCTGCCCTGGCAGCTCGCCCTCCCTGCCCGTCCTCCAAGGGGAGCTTCTTGGGGGGCCCCGCGCATGCCGCCAGCTCGGGGAGAGATGGTCCCCGTCTCAAGAGTCAGGGAGACGACTCCCGGATGGCGCAGAACCAGAGCAAAGCCAGTGACCACGAGGGTCTGCTGTCTGACCCCCTGCACGGCCTTCAGTCCTCCTGCGAGGCAAAGCCCCCAGCCCTGGCCCATCTGGACTTGACCCTGCCTTCCATCCCTGAAGTCGCTTCGGAAGATGAGAGAGGAGATCAGCTTGAAGATGACAGAGGGGTGGCCCCGGTGGCAGCTCTGGGAGGAGGGGCTTCTTCCCCGAGCACGTGGCCCGCCCATGCTGAGCGGGAGAGGGCGCCCAGCAGGGAGGCCGATGGGTCAGCAGGGGGCCTGCGCGAGCCCAGGCCGGGAGCGCCCAGAGCACCCGCCCCCGCTTCTGCAGAGCAGACCACAGCCTTGGAGGTTCAGGAACCACAGTCGCCGGGCCCCGGTGACAGCGGGGAGGCAAAACCAGTGGGAGATGGGAGGCCGGGTCAGCCTCCAGCTGCAGCCCTGGATTCCCTTGTGTCCGGCCCCCCCTTTTCTGAGCCCTTTCCTGCCACACGCTCTTTTCCCACCTATGCACACTCTGACACCCACCACACCAGTACAGCAGAATCTCAAAAAAAAGCAGCAGTCGAGGGCTCCGCGGGTAAAGTGGAAAATTCTGGCAAGAGGAAGCCGCTTCTTCAGGCCTGGGTCTCACCCTCAGACACACAGCCCGTCTCGGCTCGGCCAAGCGCTGGAAGCGGGTCGGCCAAGCACAGGTGAGAGCCGGGGGACGACCGTCCTCGTGAGTGTAGCCGTGCCCCCTTTGCTTCTCGTCTCCAGGCGCCAGGGCTTGCTCACCGCACAGCTGTTCTGCGGGGCGTCCGCCTGTGTTGCCGGAAGGGCTGTGTCCTGGGCCGGGAGCAGCGTTTGTAGCTGTGTTTGTAGCAAGAACAGAGTAGCAGCTGTCCTCAGAGGTAGATTCGGAATTGTTCTGCATGGTCTGAGTTGGAGCTCTCCTTGTAGAGAAACACCGGGAACCGTATCTTATTTCCTAGTCTCGGAAACCAGCTGAGATTGACCAGGAGAACCCAGCAGTGCGGACAGCTTACTTTAAGCAGCGCCCAATGGGAAGCTGGCCTGTTTGTTCTGAGCTCTTTCCTCCCTCTCGAGGCGCGCGCAGAGGGCTCTGCAGGGACTCCCACAGTGGAGTCCTAGGCTGCAGCTGCCTCTGAGAATAGGAGACCGTCTTTAACGTTCTCCTGACGTTGATAACGAGGCCAAGGGTCCTGTGAGAAGCTCAGGACATGTGGCCGGAAGTGGTGCCTCGTTGGCTTGCACGTGGCTGCCTCGTGCTGACTGCTTTCCTTTCTGAAGGAACGTTGGCACGTGTGGGACTGCAGGTGTGAGCGTGCGTGTCCCCCCTATTCCCCCGTCACCTCTCTCGTTGGCGGCCACGTCTGAGAGAGGCAGTCCCTCAGTTCCTCCGGTTCTGCCGTGACATACACATCTAAGGAAACAGCTAAGTGTCCTTTCCCCCTTCTCTTTAGACTTCATCCCGTGAAGCCGATGAACACGGCAGCCACCAAGGTCGCTCTCTCCAGCTCGGGAACTGCCACCATCATCAGTGAGAACTTGGTCAACGAAGCCATGATGAAGGTATGTCTTCTCCAGAAGGAGGCAGGTTAGTTAGGGATCTAGAAAACCCGCTGTGAGAGTCACCATGACATACATCTCCCGGGGCAGCAGGGAACGCCAGGGGTGACTTAACCACACGTCTCGGTCTCTGGATGATCTTTGGAAGCCCCTACACTTTCCATGGGATACTTACTTTTCCCCTCATAGTTCTTTGGCTGTCGTTGAATTTTGTTGTGTGTCAAGCAACATGATTGACACCAGTACTCTTTTTTAATGAGAAGAAACTGTCACCCACCCTCCAGCCCATGCAGATCAGATATTCTCATTTTCCCCACATGTCCTTTCTTATCTTTTGGTAAGAACATACAATTCTCGCAGTTGTCATCATTGCACAGATAGACTTTTTTGTAACTTTATTCTGAAGTAATTTCAAACTTTACAAAAGCTGCAAGAATAGCACAAAGAGCTCCTGTCTACTTCCATCCCAATTCACCAACTGTTGACATTTCATCAGATTTGCTTTATCATCCTCACCCTCTCCTACTCTGTTCTCTCTTTGTAGCTGCGTATATATTTTTTTCTGAATTATTTGAGAGTAAGATGCACACGTCATGCTCCTTTTACCCCTAAATGCTTAAGTGTGTAATTCCTAAGAATGAGAGCGTTTATCAAAATGAAGAAATTTAACGTGGATGCCTCTCTGCTTTCTCATCTGCGGTCCGTATTTCACCTTCACCAGTTTTCCCAGTAGTGCCCTTTCTTGTCTGTCTGTTCTCCGGTCCAGGGTCACTCCGTTATCTCGTCTCGGGAGTCTCCCTTATTCTGGAATAGTTCCTTGGCCTCTTTTGTCTTTCAAGACATTGACCTTTTTCAGAGTTGCAGTCAGTCGTTTGGTAGAACTTTCCTCAGTTTGGATTTGTCTGATGTCTCACTGCGGTTTGGTCAAGGCTGGGCATTCTCGGCAGGAATTAACTAGAGAAATAACGTGCCCTTTCCAGTGCGTTGTGTAAAGAGCCCGTGACACCAGCCTGTCCTGTTAGTGGGGCGTTAACTGTGATGACTTAGGTTAGGTGGTGTCCACTAGGGTCTCCAGTGCAAAGTTGCTAGTTTTCCCCTTTACAGTTAGTAAGAAATGTGTGGGGAATTCGTTTCAGACGGTGTAAGCCTCCTGTTCCTATCAGCCTTCTGCTGGCAGGCCTTCTGTCCACTAACGCACGTGGTGGTGGCAAAATGATGGTTCTCCAGCTCCATCACCTGCGTGGAAACGCTCTGAAATCCTCTTTTTCCCTTAGTATCACATTGTAAACACTTTTGCATGTTGCTGCTTAATTATTCTTTGAGCCGGTTATGCCAGTCTTTACTTACTCACTTCCTGGTTAGTGGATACTTAGCTTGTTTTCTATTTTTCAATATGAACAACACTGTCGTCAATAATTTCTCGCATAGAACTTTTCCCTGCTTGTAGGTGATTTCCGTAAGCTAAATTTCCAGGAAGACTATTGCTGGATGAGAAGATCTCTGCTCTTTAAAAAGCTCGAGTGGCTAACACGAAAAAACCCAGCTCCTCCCCTTAAAACCAAAACCGGTGCCCCCCAGATGATCTCTGCTGGAGAGTATCCTCATCCTGCCTTTTCTGATCCTAAAATCAGAGGGATTCAGATGTGTTGTGTTTCAGACACGTGGACAGGAATTTCCTAACCCACCGCTGGGGATCACAGTTGGGAGACATAAACTTTATTTCTATTTTACTGCAAGCATCTAGAAGTTTCATTCAGTCATAGATATTTACGGTCCCAGGGACACCAGGACATCAAATAGTTTTTGTGTTTTTAAAATAAAACTTTTGCTCACGTCTTCTTCACTCCTGCAAGCGTTTTGTAAGTGCCAGGCGGTGGCTGATACCTCTGGCTCTGTTGCACCTTTGCCTCCAGGCGCTGGGCTGAAGGTACACTGAAAGCTGGAGATTTTGGGGTCGAGAGGCTGAGTAGTAATAACGAACTGCTGCTGAAAACAAGTTAGCATCTTCTGGCCATCTTGCCTTCTCTTCCCTGTCGTCCATGCTGACAGGGCATCACTGTTAAGCATCATTCTCAAAATGATCAGCTGTAGCCAGAACTGTGAACCTACGGTGTTTTAGCCCAAAGCCTAAAGGTGGACCCTAACTTCGCCAGCTCAGCCTGGCTGGCTTCTGTAGTTGTGTAGAAGGGGCAGCACTTGTCCTCTTGGAGTTAATGATATTTACCGGGAAACTGGGCAAAAGAACAGCATGAAAGGGACCATCACGAAAACTAGAGTCACTTAGCACCCCCCTCGCCCCGTCCCCTCTTCCGTTTGCTGTGGCATGCAGCTTGGCTCCGAAGAGAAGCAAGGCCCCTGGTTCCCATTCTGCTTCCTCTACAAAGCTCATTTAACCAGGGCCTTATCTCCGGGCCCTGACTGAGAGTAACTTGCCTTAAAACAAAGGCAACGGCTGCTTATTCTACTCATGATTTGTAAGTTCCGCTGCTGCCCCCCTGCCTGGATGCAACAAAGCTGTTGGTCCTGGACCATACCTGGTAACCACTCTGAGTAAACATGGAAAGGTTCCTGGAGACGGCTATTGGCCGACCGTAGAATAGACGCTTTGTACTAAGGCATAAACAGTGCTTATAAAAATAACTACTCTTTGGAATGTTGCAAAGTGAGAGAGAGGTTAGGAAAAGAAGTCGCATCGCTAAAGTTACGAAAAGCCAGCTGAATCATTACTACAATGGCTTTTTTTGTTGTTGTTGTTTTAGGGCCGCCATCTTTTATAGATGATTAAAACTAGGAATGTATTATTTATTCAGGTGGCTTCCACACTTCCATTTAAAAATAATCCAGCCAACTAGATCCAAAAATCATCTGTCATATTGTATGGGAACAGTTGGATACAAATTTGAATGTACGTCATTATTGGTACAGCTATGAGGGAAAAATCCAACGTAAAAATCCTGGAAGGAAATGTGTGACACTGGGCACTATTGTTTCTTGAATTAATGGGTATTTTCTTTGCACCTCTTCCTCTCCATGGCCATTACTCACTTTCTGTAATTGCTGGATTGCTTTTTAATTTTTTTAGTCACCACATGAATAGGAACTTCTAATGATTTCCAAGTCCTGCATAGTTTCCTCTTTAGATTACAGAATCCAAATCGAAGAGCTGTTGGACAGTTTGTAGGAAGCACCTTAAGTGTGCGTGCCTTTTCAGTTCTATGCATGTGTCTTAAGGAAACATTTAGGGATATGACCAAAGATTTATGGTCACACATTTAAATAAATGTTATTATATAATTGTGAAAATCAAAACCAACCTAAATATCCAGCAACAGAGAGATGGTTAAAATATAATGAAATTTAAAACATCCATTTAGGACTTCCCTGGTGGTGCAGTGGTTAAGAATCCGCCTGCCAATGCAGGGGACACGGGTTCGAGCCCTGGTCCGGGAAGATTGGTCTGCAGAGCACCTAAGCCCATGCGCCACAATTACTGAGCCTGCGCTCTAGGGCCTGGGAGCCTCAACTACTGAGCCTGCGTGCCACAACTACTGAGGCTGCATGCCTAGAGCCCGTGCCCCACAACAAGAGAAGCCGCCACAATAAGAAGCCCGCGCGCCGCAACTAGAGAAAGCCCGTGTGCAGCGACAAAGACCCAACACAGCCGAAAATTAAATAAATAAATAAATAAAATTAAACAAACAAAGAAAATCCATTTAAAAAGCAATTTTTCTAAAGTTTAATGATGGGAAAATGCTCACAAAATAATAATTTTCAAAAGCTATAAAACTCGATTTTGTATGATGCTAAAGTTGTAAAACATATCATAAAGAAAACCCAGGAAGGGAATTCCCTGGCAGTCCAGTGGTTAGGACTTGACAGTTTCATTGCCAGGGCCCCGGGTTCAGTCCCTAGTCAGGGAACTAAGATCCCACAAGCCGTGCAGTGTGACAAATAAACAAAAACAAATAAACCAAACCAAATAAAAAACAACGAGAAAACCCCACAAACAAAACAAAACAGAAAAACAGGAAGAATAAGAAAGAAAGAGACCCCAATGTTAGGTGTTGGAGTTATAATAATAACTTATATTATAAGTTATATATTATAATTATATATATTAGAGGCTAATAATTTTTTCCCTCTTCTGGATTTGAGATTTTCTATGATAAGTAAATATTCCTTTTATGATTCAAAACAAAATCCTGTTATTTGGGGGGGGGAAATTAATCTTTTTTTTTTTTGCGCTACACGGCCTGCTGCTTCTTCCTCTCTCCCAAACTCTCTTGCAGAGCATCTTATGTAATCAATATTTTTGAATAAATATAATCCTTCTGTGACAGAGGTATAATCTAAAACCCCTTGAGGGTGTATTCTTGGCTATTGTTTACAAAGACCACTTTTTTCCTTGATAGGATATGTAAACAGACACACCCTGTTTGAAAGTGTCAGGCACGTTTCTAAGCTAGTGTTGCCATCATCGTGCTGTTCTTTGTAGCCCGGACAAGAGGGACGGGATTTCTTTTGGGGATTCTGGCCGGTGTGCAGGCAGCTTGCGTCACTGGACTGAACAGGGTCTTCTCTTGTGTCGTGTCAGGGTTGACCCTGCTCTTGACGTAGCTACTTCTTGAAGCAGGTGGTTCTGAGGCTTCCTCGGTGAAACTGTTAGACCCTCACGACAGTGAAACCGTGATTACCTCAGAGTTCCACCGGCAAAACTGTCTTGAGGTTGCCCCATGACCTCGTCTCTTTAAACTTACGAATCTGAGCCACAGATTTCAGGAAAAGTTAGCTTTGGGGGTTTTTCCCCTCTCACTAGAGACTTGGTACAGCGTGTTACTTTATATAATCCTTATCTTGCGTTTCCTCGTGGCTGGGGCCTGGGCAGTTTTCAGTCAGCCACCAGTCATCCCAGATTGTCAATGTAACTCCATGGGGCTCCCGCTCTGGTCAGGACGGGGCTGCTCAGCCACTGTACCCAGAGGGGGCGCCATCGATGGCTGTGATGGTGGCCCTTGGCTTTGACTCTGCGTAGTTTTGGGGAATGACTTACAGTGGGGTCTCCCAGTGCATCCTCCTAATCACCAGATATCCTGAGCACAGCCGAGGCAGTAGCAGACCTTCTGGGATGAGCGGCCACGTGTTGTCTTGGGGGGACAGTGTCGCCTCCTGCACCGTCTGCCACTAGGGTTTCTTCACAGGTCACCTTAGACTGGGGCTCAGCTCCACTTGGATAGCTGGTTGTGCCAGCTCCAGGGTTCACAGGCCACCAGTCATTACATCTCTAAACCCCAAGCCCAGAGTCTAGCCCGGGGGTCTGCAGCCTGTGAGCTGGGTACGGTTTGTACATTTTTAATAGGTCATAAGACAAAACACCAAACCAAACCACAAAGACGAACATGCAGCCAAGGCCACCTGTGGCCTGCACAGCCTGAAATACTAACTCTTTGGCCCTTTCACAGAAAAGTTCATCCGTCATCAGTTTTCCACCAAAATCAAAGACGAATTCCCAGGAGACTCAGATCACAGACTCAGTCACTAAAAGCTACCTCTTTTGTATTTCTTTAAGATGTTTGACTCCTTGACTGACTTTATCACTTTTCTCCCCCTCCCCCCAAAGAAATACAAGCCCTCGGAACCCGCGTTTGCTTATGCACAGCTGACCCACGACGAGCTGATCCAGCTTGTCCTCAAACAGAAGGAAACGATAAGCAAGAAGGAGTGTCAGGTGCGCCAGCTGGAAGACTACATCGACAACCTGCTGGTCAGGGTCATGGAAGAGACCCCCAGCATCCTCCGGGTTCCCTCTCAGGTTGGCAAAAAAGCAGGAAAAATGTGAATCACTTGCCTCCGGCACTGAGACTTGTGTGTGAGTTTGTTTCCGCCTGCTCCCAAGGCCGAGGACTCGGTGTGCCTGAGAGCCCCAGGGTCCAGGCTCCAGACTGCTCTCTCCCTCGAGCCTTATCTGGCAAGAGTCAGTCCCACCCACAGAAGCCAGGTTAATTATTACAATGAATCTTTTATTGGACATTCCCAGGGTTTTATTTTTAAATGCCACTGTGCCTTTAACCAACTTGTAAATATTTTATGCCTGACCGGAGACATGGTCATTAGATCTGATCCTGGCCCAGAGGTTCAGATGGCGCTGGGGGTATTAATGTATTTTTAACATTGGGGTTTTCTTTCTTTAATATTGAGATTTTAAAGTACGTCTCCCGGGCTTCCCTGGTGGCGCAGTGGTTGAGAATCCTCCTGCTAATGCGGGGGACATGGGTTGGAGCCCTGGTCTGGGAAGGTCTCACATGCCGTGGAGCAACTAGGCCCGTGAGCCACAACTACTGAGCCTGCGCGTCTGGAGGCTGTGCTCGGCAATTAGAGAGGCCACGATAGTGAGAGGCCCGCGGACCACGATGAAGAGTTGCCCCCACTTGCCACAACTAGAGAAAGCCCTTGCACAGGAACGAAGACCCAACACAGCCAAAAATAAATAAATAAAATTAAAAAAAAAAAAAGCCAATAGGACTAGGAGGGAGAAACCATACCTTGGAAAAAATCTTTAAAAAATAAAAAAATAAAATACAAAGTACGTCTCCCCCAGCCATTAAAACTTAGGGTGAGATGACGAGGACCAGGCAGTTGGTGCGGTGTTGCACATACTTTCTTGGCCTTTGAGTAGCCCAGCTGTGGCGTTTTGGCTGCAGATGCTAAGTTTTGATACTATGTAAACCTACCCAGCTCCTCGGACGTGGTCTTTTGTTTTTGACTGGAGCAGAGGGGCTTAGGGTACACCTCCGAGTGTGCCTCTGATATTTGGAGCAAGCTGCCTTTTTCAGACATCAGCCTCCGCTACTCTGTAGCCTTAAAGTGTGCTCTTTATCATCCAAGAGGGGCTGTCTGTGGAGGTACGGAAAGTAGACCAGGGGAATTAGAATCACTTTGCACTGGGGCAGTTGGTCAAAATCCCTCCTCTTGTGATCGCAGGGTCCCTGCTGGCTGGAGTGACCGAGTCAGTGCCTTGATTAGGGATCGGGTGAGCCAAGCATTTGCTAAAACAGTCCCACCAGGTACGGAACAACTGCAGCGGCATCCACTGGCCCTCTCCCACGTGCCGTCGCTTGGCTCCCTGGTTCCCTTAGCAGCTCTTCTTGGCATTTCCCTCCCCCACCCCTTGTTATAAAATTGTGAAGAGCAAGATGATACCTATTTTTAGATGGCTGTATTTTTAAAACTAGATTAACACACTTCTTTTTTTTTTTTAAACTAGGACACTTGCCCCCTTCTCAACTAATAGCACCAGTTCAGAGTCTTCAGGTAATTTCGTTGTTAGTAACCTGATACTGGAATTGGAATGTTTTCTGTATTACTCATTTTTTTCTCCCAGTTGTGACAGAATCTCTTCAAATCCCAACATCTCTCCTGGGAGGAGAATGTCACAGGCCAAGTGGGTGGGCAGGGGTTGAGATGAGAGCGGTTATTAAATGGAACGCTCTTCTGTGTTCATTCTTGTTATATTGAAGTTAAGAGGCAAGGTGATTGGCAGCGGAATCCCTTTTCAGGATCACGTTTGCTGCCACGTTAGTTAATATCAGAGCACTTTAATCTGAAGGATGATACTGTAACTTGATTTAGCTAATTTGCTTTGAATTATCGATAGCTCTTTTATTTAATACCCTCCTACAGTACTGGGGACCACTGTAAACTTCTCAGATGACTTGTATTTTTGTAGCGCTATGAGATTTCCGTGCATCCCTGTAAAGAGAACTGGATATTCCCTGGAACTCTGCAAATGCACGTGTATATATTTGTTCTGCAATGTTTTTTACTTGATGTCAATGTACTTTGACGGTGATGCCCACGTGCACTGGGTGGCGGGAGCGCTGAGTGGTTTCTCCTCGGAAGAGCCGCTACGGAGACCTGCATGCTTCCCAAGAGCTGGTTGTTGTGGAAAGATCTGCTGCTAGGACCTCGGGGATGGGAGCCGGTCTCTGTTTGAGAGGAACGGTCTCTGAGAGGAACGTCTGGGTGGAGGAGCAAATTCCTCTGCTCTGTATGCCACTCGAGAACTCTGGAGAATGAAGGACAATCTACTTCAAGGGTGTCTGGTTTCTACCACTGCTGGGAAAAAAATTCCAACGCAGGTAGCATTCCTGCACCTCTCAAGGTCACCGGTTAACGCCTGTCCTTGAGGACTCTGCTGTGAGGGAGAACTCAGCTAGGAAAGCTGGAGCCTGCTCTGAGCTGTTGGCAGGGGCAGGTGGACTGGAGGGCTGGAGCTCCTGCAGCCGGCGTGGGTCTGAGGGCTTACACCCAGCTGTCTATACCAGGAGAGCCTGAATTAGCCTCTAGCTGCTGAAAGTGCTCACCAAACTGATGGGCCCTAGGAGGAGGCCGTGCTCTGCAGAAGCAGGAGCAGCTCTTTCTTGGCCTTGCCTGGCTGACCCCCCGGAAGACCAGTCAGTACTTCAGGGAAGCATCCGATGAAATACCAAACACCTTGCGATGAACTTCAGTGGGAGGTCAGCGTCCGGAAAAAAATGTCAACCCTTTGCCCGGGTGTTTCATATCATCTCAGTCCTTGGACTTTGACAGATGTCCTGCCCACCCCTTTTACTTCCTGTGTGTCGGCCTCTCCGGGTAACAGAATGGAGGGGCAGGAAGGTCTGTCCTTTGCCACACGAACAGCGTTGACCCTGAGTGGAGGGTGCGTGCGTGGTGAGTGGGATACGTGTGTGGTTTCCAGCTTTGCTAACAGTGGGGGCTCAGAAGGGCAAAGAGGGAGGAGGGTCCACGACACTCAGCCACCTGCCGGATTGAAGGCCAGAGGCAACCTGATGTGAAATTAGGCACGATCTTCCCTCCCTGTGCCCCTTCTTTTTTAGAACTGCTAACTAATGGTCCCTCAAGGCTGAAGGATCTGTTGCCTTAGGTGAGTGGAGAGCTTAACCTCCAGTTAAGCTTAACCTCCACACCAGCCTCAACCCTGTGGTTTCTCAGTATCTATCATGTGAGCTGCTAACTTGACCTCTTCCTCCCTCTGACTTGAAAGTTCACCCAGCGTCTCTGGATTACAGAATTCTTATTTCCTGCTTTGTTACTTCAGGAATTTTGAACTTCTTTGCTTTTATTTTTAAGAAGTAACCTAAAATTTCCTACAACACTAAATAAAATGGCACTACCTTTCAAAGATTTGTGTCTGTGGTGTCGTACGGGTGCAATAAGAATTTCTTCTGTCTTCTTGGAAAACCTTTCTTGGGGGCGTGACCGGCGTTTCTCACCCCATGAGGGTCTCTTGCCTGGGTTCCTGCTGCTGCCACACTGTCTGATGCCCAGGGATCCCAATGCCCTTTCTCCTCCAGAGGTTGGGACATCTCTGACCCTTCCCTATGACATACCCCATATTTTGGCCTGGAAGGGACTATGGTGTTTACCAGATGAAGATCATTTGAATTTCCTGTCCCTAGTGCCACAGGCTGCCACCTTTTCCTTGGCAGTGGTCGCCTTCAGCTAATCACATGAACAAGGCCACTTTCTTGATTCCCTCCCCCATGCCACCCCCTGCCTCCTCACCCCTGCCCCACTGATCTCCCAGAGAGTGACATCTTGACCTTTGGAGCATGAGTTGAGTTCACACTGGGTTCAGGAACGCCCAGATCAGTACCAGATCTAGGTTCCTGGTTCCGTCAACCGAGTTCATTCATTTCTGAGTAGAGGGAATTCTGGCTGTAAAGGACTCTTCCTCCTGAGCTCATTCTACCAATCTCGCACTCTTTGCTGATGAGGTGAGAGGTCTGCCTGCCTCAACCAAGGGTCCCCACCTCTCAAAAGGGAGGAGATGCTCTTTCTTAGAGATGAAAGTCACACTGTAGAGGCACAGAGGCAGGCAGCACCCGTGAAGCCCCTGGGTGGACGGGGGGAGCTACCTGAAGGCCTCCCTGGTTTGGGTGAGGGGCCTGGTTACCCAGCCAGATGTGGACGGCGGGGCCACCGCGTACAGTGATACAAAAGCGGCTTCTCTTGACACAACAGCCTCCCAGGTTTGCTTCAAACAAATAAAAAGCCCTCCAAGGAGAGTCTCTAAGGAAGGAATGTTTACACAAATGACCCCCAACTCTCCCCCAAGATTCATTTCCCTTGCATTTGGAGGGGGCACCCTGCCCACCTCCCCATGGAAAGTGTCATTTACAGGGTACAGTTACCACCGTGATCATGGCCAAAGCGCTGGCAGCACGCGCTCCCCTAGCCCTTGGACCCCATCTCGAAGCCGATGGAGCCCGTGCCCTGGCCTTCTCTTTGGGGGTGTCATCTTTTGGCTTCTGCAGGCTTCCCCTCCTGGGGAGGCAGGTGCGATCACTTCCCATTTAAGTTCAAAGCTGGCTTAGCTGAACTCTGTGGGACCAGCGGATCCCAAAGCCACAGAGTCTCCTGAGGGAGGATGTCCTCATTCAGCCTTTCGACGTTTGACTCTTACACACCTGTATCCCAAGCCCTGGAACTAGTCACCCTGGTGACACTGACAAGCCCTCAGCTGCGAGAAAGCTGCTTCATTCTTGCATTATCAACTGCTCACTTCAGGCTGAAACTTGGTCGCAAAAGGAAGGCCTGTTTATTGAGTTCCTGCTTATTCACTAAGCGCTGCTGAGTACTATTTCCAATTCTCAAGGTAGATAATATCTTCATTACGCAGATGAGGAAATGGAGACTTTCAGAGGCATCAGAACTTAAGTTTGCCTGGGGTCCCACAGCAGGTAAAGAAAGGATTTGAACTCCTCACCTGTGCGACCTGGGGTTCTAGAACAAGCGTCAACAAACTATGGCTTCGCTTTTGTTCATGTAACCCTCAAGCCAAGGAATTTTTCCTGGGAGTTCCCTGGCGGTCCAGGAGTTAGGACTCTGCGCTTTCACTGCTGCGGCACCGGGTTCAATCCCTGGTCAGGGAACTAAGACCTCACAAGCCTCCCACAAGCCATGTGCGGTACGGCCAAAACAAAAAAAACCACGATGATTTTTCCTTTTTTTTTTAAAATGTGGGATGAACAAGTGGCCGGAATGATGACCACAGTCAACAACACCTCACTGAATACTGGAGATTTTTACAGTTAAAGAATCAAAATAATATTTCATGACATATGGAAATTACATGAGATTCAAATTTCATTGTCTACACAACTTTATTGGAATACAGCAGTGCTTATTTAGGTAATTGTCTACGGCTGTTTCCACGTTGCAACAGCAGACTTGAGTGCTTAAAACAAAGACCTTCTCGCCCACCAAATCTAAATATTTGCTCTCTGGCCCTTCACAGGAAAAGTTTGCCGACCCCCAGTCTAGGCCCCCAGACTAGGAGGCCCCAGTCTCCTCTAGCCTTGGGGGTGGAGGAGATAATATTCTGAGTGACTTGACATCCTGGAGGATGGGCAGGGAAAACGGAGGGCCTCAAGACAAGGCCCGATGAGCCATGGCTCCGAGGAGGGAAGGTCCCTCTGAGGCGGCTGTGTTCGTGCTCTAGGCCTGTGACCTCCTTCTCTGAGTTACCACGTGCCTTCGTTCCTGGGAGATCAGGAAACCGAACACAGCGATCCTCAGCCCAGGGGAGGGAATGTGTATTGGGGTCACACGATAAACAACAGGAAAGGGGAAAGTGAATATGAATGAGGGCAGGGACTTGGCACAAGGGTTTAGGAAGTACTGGCCGTGCCCTGTACTGAGGCTGTGTCACCCTTGTGTGTCAGAGAAGAATCATTGTCTACTGAAGAGCTGAGGTGATGGGGACCCAGTCGGAAAGGCTCCAAGACTCATTGTGACGAGGAGAAGGGGGTCCTCTGGGCTCAGAGTGAAACTGGGTTAGAGTCATCGGAGCTGGAAGGAGCCCAGGGGGAGGCCCTGAGGGCAGCCCAACTCCCACTGGTTGCTCGCTCCAGATTAGAAATGACCCCATCTCTGAGGAATCCCGTCTATATGTTGCTTCTGACCGGCCCTCCCAGGACAGGTGTCCACCAGAGCTGGACAGCCTTTCCGGAGCGTAGCAGGCACTCCCAGGACACGGGGATGAGAAAGCCAGGTCATTCCCAGGGAGACTTGTAACAAAGACAGGTAGATCCCTAACACATTCGCACATGTCACCAAGGGACGGCTGGCCTGGGGCTTCCTTCAGGCCCTCAGTGCCCTCCTCTCTGGCCTCTTCTCTAGAAAGAACTCTGGCCTTAAGGTCAGTATTTCACATCTGGACCACGTCTGAGGCATCCTTTCCAATGGCCGCCCCTCCCCAGTAGCTTTCTGCTCTAATCCAGCCCATCCTGGGCACTCAGCATTCCAAAAGCCTACGTGCCAGGAACCATGTGGGCTCCAGCCTTACAGACAAGAAGCATGGCTCCAGCTTCACAGGCTCAGGGAGGAGTAGGGGAGAGAGGTTGGAGGAACAGCTGTTAAACAGATCATCATGGGCTTCCCTCGTGGTGCAGTGGTTAAGAATCTGCCTCCCAATGCAGGAGACACAGGTTCGAGCCCTGGTCCGGGAAGATCCCACATGCCGCGGAGCAACTAAGCCCGTGCGCCACAACTACTGAGCCTGCGCTCTAGAGCCCGTGAGCCACAACTACTGAGCCCTCGTGCCACAACTACCGAAGCCCGTGCGCCTAGAGCCTGTGCTCCGCAACAAGAGAAGCCACCGCAGTGAGAAGCCCGCGCACCGCAACGAAGAGTAGCCCCCTCTCACCGCAAATAGAGAAAGCCCACGCGCAGCACCGAAGACCCAATGCAGCCAAAAATAAATAAATAAATATCCCTTAAAAAAAACCAAAAAGAACAGATCATCACTATCACTGAATGATGGTAACTCTTGGTAGAGTCTGTAGCAGCAGGAAAGGCACCAAGGCTGATGTATCTGTCCCGATTTCCCAGAGGAAGGCAAATAAATTTCCTAAATAAACAGATTTCTTCCTGAGAACGTGAACCCCAGACTTGCATGTCTTAGTGGAGCGCGCCATCTTCTGGCCTGGGTCCTACCCACCTCCTAGCCTGTCTGTGTCTGAGGGCGAGGCTCTCTTACACTATCACATACCTGTGGCTGGAAGAGAATCACCCCTCCACCCCTAGAGTTGCTGGTAGGAGAATCATAAACCTGCTCTTCCACTTTACTGTGAGTAGTGTTGGGGAAAGCAGAATTCCAGGGCTTCTGTCATAGGTAGATGACTGTAGTAAAATCCCACTTTAAAAAAGTGCAGTTCAGTTCAAGATCTGTGCAAAATTGGGGATGAGAGGAGTCTGATGCTGTTCTGTATGGTAATGTAAAGAACTACTCCCAAAGAGACACATGTATATGTATAACTGAATCACTTTGCTGTACACCTGAAACTAACACAACATTGTTAATCACCTATACTCCAATATAAAATAAAAACTTAAAAAAAAAAAAGAAACCTACTCCTGGCCTTCCCTGGTGGCGCAGTGGTTAAGAATCCACCTGACAACGCAGGGGACACGGGTTCGAGCCCTGGTCCGGGAAGATCCCACATGCCGCGGACAACTAAGCCCACGCGCCACAACTACTGAGCCTGCGCTCTACAGCCCACGAGCCACAACTACTGAGCCCGTGAGCCACAACTGCTGAAGCCTGCGCGCCTAGAACCCGTGCTTCGCAACAAGAGAAGCCACCGCAGTGAGAAGCCCATGCACCGCAACGAAGAGTAGCCCCCGCTCGCCGCAACTAGAGAAAGCCCACGCACAGCAACGAAGACCCAACGCAGCCAAAAAATAAATTAATTAAAAACAAAAAACACCTGCTCCCAGTGCCAGTTATGTGGCTTTTAGGGACCTGTTTCCCGTCCCCAGTAAGGATGTCGACTGCACTGTCTGAAACTAACAGATGTCTCTGAGAGCTGTGTGTGCACACCTGAGCACACAAGTGTGTCCCCAGTATTGATCTGCTGGACAACCAGAAATAAATCCTGTCATACCTCACAGTAGTGGGGAAGTCTAGGAAAGAGGGAACTTGGGGCACCAAAGCCCACTCAAGCCCTCGCATGGCGTGGGGCTAAAGTGAGTAATTCACATCTCGGGGAATGGACTGTTAGAGATTATTGCATCCCTTGGTTGGGGGAGGGGGTGGATCCCTCCAGTGGGACCAAGCCCTGTGGTAGCGGTTGGGATTTCTCTAGGAGAGCGGTTCTCTTGCTCTGAGAAAGTAGTCTCTGGGGGACCGGATGGGACCCTTAGATGTGGCTATCGAGGAGAAAGGCTTGAGGAGAGGCGCTGACACCTTTTGAAGGTGTTTTTGTTTGGTTTGATTGGTTTTTAATGCTTTCCTCTTGACCGTGAGGGGAATCTTATGAAAGTTCCCATGTCACTAATATGTTTTCATTTATATTATAATCACATTCAGTTCTTCAACCCTTCAGTATAGCCCATTAACCATCTCATGTGATGCTGATGTGGAAAATGAAAAAATGGAAGTCTGGCTGCTCTGTGTTCACCGGTCAGCTAATACCTGGAATCCTGACAGTTCACTGAGGTCCAGGGTGCCAGAAGTTCTGTTGTGCAGTAGGAAGGGAGGGGAGGCTTTGGAGTAGCCGTGAGCAGAGGGGAGGGACTTGTGAGCCAGAGGGCCTGAACGGACAATTCTTGAAAGGGACAGCACCTCTCCCCCAATGTATATTAGAGAGAAGTGGCATTTGAAGCAGAGAAGGCTGCTGCGTGGATTACAGACAAGAGGCAATCTTATTTTGGTCAGAGATGCTCTTGTTCTGCACTGTGGTCCAGAGAACTCACAGTCTCTTAAGGCATAGAGTCCTCTGTACCTGACCACTGGTTGTAGCTCTTTCAAAAGAACCTATAAATCTGCCTGCTCAGAGCCCTTTATTTTTGAGGCTCAGATCCTCTGTTTGAGGACTCACTGGGTACATGGTCATTATGTTGCCTCATCTCTTCATACTAATAAGTACCGTTTTTCTGTTGAAAACTTTTCAGCTCTAGGATGCATACTTTATTGGTCTTCTAAAGAAGACAGCTGTGACCTGTGTCTTAATCCTCAAGGGAGCATCCCTATCTGTTAAGGGGCTGACAAGACACCCTTTTTCCTCAATTCAGTCTGGGCAGGAGCTGTCCAGTCATTTTCTGTTCTCAGTGGGAAGTGCTCACCGTTCACCCCCAAGTCCCTGTGCACAGTTGAAATTGAGCCCACAACAGCTCGCAAGATCTGCTAATGCCGGACCTGCCTGAAATTCTCCACCACCAGACTGAGAAACAGAAATTCCCCACCTAATTTCAGTACTGGCTATGATGACTTCCATCTGTTGTCTTGGAGTCAGAAGGGACTGGCCTTTGTTTCTTTGTCATTTAACTCAATTTTCTTATTTTTCAGACACAACTGATTCTAAAACTTTCAAGTGTTAAAACCTTTTGTTTTGTTTTGTTTTGCCACACCATGCAGCTTGTGGAATCTTACTTCCCCAACCAGGGATTGAACCCAGGCCCTCGTCAGTGAAAGCATGGAGTCCTAACCACTGGACCACCAGGGAATTCCCAAAACCTGTATTCTTGATGAGTGCAATTAGGATTTACTTATGAGAAAGCACACTCTCTTTGGTCATGTTTAATTTATATTCAAACATGACATACAAAATCTCTCATGTGTAAGCTTGCTAGAGGCACTCTTTTGCTCAAGATTCTTTTATCTATACTATCCCATGCTAGGAACTTTGGAGCTAGAATCTTGGACCATCTTAAAGGTCAGGTTTAAAAACATCCGAATCTGCTTGAGCCCTTCAGATTGCCAAGAGTCTCACCACCGCATATTCTTTCTCTCCAACTCCCTTAGACATTCCTTGCCTAGCCTCTGAAAACATCCGAGGTTGCCACTCTGGATTTTAATTCAACTCCTTCATTCTACAGTGGAGGGAAATAGACTGCAAAGAGAGGAAACAACTTGCCTGAGGGGAAGCCACTCTGGAAAGAGCACGATTTCCTGCTCTCTTGATACACTACTCTCCCTTTTAGACACAGATTTTGTACTATGGCCAAAATCAACATCCGTCACCAAAGAGAAATGGAGAATCTGCGATTCCCCTAGCGCTTTAGAAAGAAGAGTTGTTTGCGGATGGCAACAATATCTTGTCTGTTATCCGTGTCCATGCAGGTAGAACGCTCACTCAAATGCGATCCCCAGTCGGGCCCACCTCAAAGTAACTACAGATTGCGGGGAACCCGAAGACACAGTCCAGAACAGGAACCTCCTCTCCTAGATCACGTTTCTACCCGAGCCAAAGAGGAACGGACCGGAAGTTCCGCGCAGCCGCGGAGGAAATACCTATAATACAGCGGTTACGCTGGCCGGAAGAGAAAGGTGCAGACCTTACAAGGCTCCGCTCCTACTTCCTGTTTCTGCACAGTTGCTGTTGTCGACGTTAGGGGCGGGTGTCGGAAAGCCTCCTCGGCTTTGGACGGGTTGTGAGATGCCGGGCGGAGGCCGGTGTCCCGATTGCGGCTCCACTGAGCTCGTGGAAGACTCGCACTATTCGCAGAACCAGCTGGTGTGCTCCGACTGCGGCTGTGTGGTCACCGAGGGAGTCCTTACTACCACCTTCACTGACGAGGGCAACCTCCGAGGTACCTCTGCGGGCTTTTCCGGGGCCGTGGGTACAGCCTGGGGCTGTGGAGGGATTGACGTCAGATTCTTCTTATCTCTTGCCCTCTCCCTGTCACGTGCACCCTTAAATATGAGAGAAAACAGCCTAAAGTGGACGAGCGAGCTGCAGAAGGTCAGGGACTGCCATTCATCTGTGTTTTTCTAGCACCACATCTGGTATATGTAGTAGGTATTAACAGACGTTGAATAAATGAAACAGAAACAAAGTTCCACTCAGTTTACCTCGTCTGGGCATGGTCGAAGAATTGTATTGATAGATCAATTCTTTACGAATACAGAAAATACTGTTATCCCGAAGTAGTTTTGAGCACTAATTGGCAAAAGCATTTTTTTTTTTTTCTTTACTTTGCCTTCCAAGTCCCTATGCAATGCAGCTCTCAGAATCTGCAGGCAGGAGAATTGCCTGAACTGGATGTACAGGAGGGACAGCTGGAAATTTGGAACACTTGGAGCTGCTTTAGGGCAGTCCTAGTCCTTTTTAGTCTCTGTGTATTTGGTATTGCTTGTGGTCATGGAAAACCAGGTGGACCTTTAACTTGCACAGATGGGCACCTTCTGTGAGACGAGGAGTGGGTGCATGATGATCGGGATTCTGCTTCCCGGTTTTGTGTGGCGGGAGGGCAGGGATTTGGTGAATAGAGGCTAAACAAGCTATTTGTTCATTATCTTACAGAAGTGACATATTCCCGAAGCACAGGGGAAAACGAACAAGTTAGTCGCAGCCAGCAACGAGGTGAGTATCAACCTTTTATGACACAGTGGCTTTAAAGAAAGTTCCCCTGATGGTCTAGCCCAGTGGTCCCCAACCTTTTTGGCACCAGGGACCGGTTTCGTGGAAGACAGTTTTTCCACGGACTGGGTCACGGGGGGATGGTTTAGGTAGTAATGCGAGTGACTGGGAGTGGCAGATGAAGCTTCGCTGGCTCGCCTGCCGCTCACTTCCTGCTGTGCCACCCGGGTCCTAACAGGCCGAGGACCAGTAGTGGTTGGTCCGGGGGTTGGGGACCCCTGTCTAGCCCATCTGCTTGTCTTTCCTGTTTTCAGCATTACTGGGTAAGGTAGAGTGGAAGAGAATGGTAATTAGAAATAAAGGATGGAGATGGTTCTAAGACAGGTGGCAGTTAGGTGGAAGGTTTAGGTTTGCTTGGGGGGTATGTCTGAGGTAGACTCAAGGAGCCCAGATCAAACTTTGGCTTGGCCACAGATCAAACCAGCCTCCAGAAGATGGGGCACTGAAGCGTGACTTCCTTTCATAAATGTCTTTGTGCCTTTTGAATGACCTCACCAAGTGTCTCTCTTGTCATTGTAGAAAGGTCCATTATTTGTGCCTCTGGTATCTGAGGCGAGTTGAACAGAAATTGCTAGGAGCTGCATGGTGGCTTCTTTGACCCCTCTATGTACAGTATCGTGTCATCTGCAAACAGTGACAGTTTTACTTCTTCCTTTCCAATTTAGATTCCTTTTATTTCTTTTTTGTCTCTGACTGCTATGGCTAAGGCTTCCAAAACTTTGTAGAGTAAAAATGGCGAGAGCGGGCATTCTTGTCTTGTTCCTGATCTTAGAGGAAATGCTTTCAGCTTTTCACCATTGAGTATGATGTTAGCTGTGGGTTTGTCATATATGGCCTTTATTATGTTGAGGTATGTTCTCTCTATGCCCACTTTCTGGAGAGTTTTTCTCATAAATGGATGTTGAATTTTATCAAAAGCTTTTTCTGCATCTATTGAGATGATCGTACGGTTTTTATTTTTCAATTTGTTGATGTGGTGTATCACACCGATTGATTTGCAGATATTGAAAAATCCTTGCATCCCTGGGGTAAATCCCACTTGATCGTGGTGTATGATCCTTTTAAGGTGCTGTTGGGGCCCCTCTAACTCCTGCTGTGGGTTTCTTAGGTCTCTGCCGAGTGAGAGACCTCTGTCGAGTTCTGCAGCTGCCACCAACGTTTGAGGACACGGCAGTTGCCTACTACCAACAGGCATACCAGCACTCTGGCATCCGTGCTGCCAGGCTGCAGAAGAAGGAGGTGTTGGTCGGGTGCTGTGTCTTAATCACCTGCCGGCAGCATAACTGGCCCCTGACCATGGGAACCATCTGCACCCTGCTGTATGCAGATTTGGATGTGTTTTCTGGCACCTACCTGCAGATGGTGAAGCTCCTGGGGCTGGATGTGCCATCTCTGTGCTTGGTGGACCTGGTGAAGACCTACTGTAGCAGGTACCTGCCTAGTGGGAGACACGGGGATGGAATGGGTTTAGACCTGAATCCTTTTACCTCTGGCTGGATTTTTTTTTTTTTTTTTGCGGTACGCGGGCCTCACTGCTGTGGCCTCTCCTGTCGCGGAGCACAGGCTCTGGACGCGCAGGCTCAGCGGCCATGGCTCACGGGCCCAGCCGCTCTGCGGCACGTGGGATCCTCCCGGACCGGGGCACGAACCCGTGTTCCCTGCATCGGCAGGCCTACTCTCAACCACTGCGCCGCCAGGGAAACCCCTGGCTGGCTGTTTTTGACCAAAGCCCATCTACAAGGATGTGGGAGAAAAAAGTCTTCTCCCTTTCCTGTGCCTAGCACTCACTAATCAGGTTAATCCTGTTTTACATTTCTGGAATCTTATAATTTTCAAATCCCTTTGCCCTTACAGCACCCTAATGATGTAGGAAGGAAGGTGTTGGCCTTGGCACGGGGCTCCTGGGTTCCACCACTCATGTTGTGTGTGGCCTACTTGGCTAGATGGAGCAGCCCTGCCTCGACAGGATCATGTGTGATTAGAGCTGAAAGGATATTAGTAACTGAGGGAGCTGGAGTTAGAAGCCAGTTTTTTTGTTTTTTTTCAAAATGAGTAGCTGTGTTCTTTTTTTCTGACAAATATGGTAGAAAGCAAAGACTATCGGTGTGAAACAGTCTTGGGTGTGAAGCTTGGTGACGTCCAAGCTGGATGACTGTGGGCAAGTTTTGTGACTCTGAATGTACGTGACAGGCTGTGGAGTAGATTAAAGGAGAACATTTGTGAAGCCCTCAGAATGATGGCTGATGGGATGGGGGAGGGGCATTGTCAAGAAATGTTAGCTCCCTTCTGCATTCTCCTGCCCTTTACCTCTTCAGCAGGAGACTCACCCTGTCTTCTCTCGGTACCTGGATAAACTTGCTGCCCAGCAGGCTTGAGTGTTCCCGGGAGGATAGCATAGCTTGCCCATCTTCCGCGCTTTGAAAGAGCAGTCCCCCAGAGATATTGAGATCAGACTCTCATTTTGGTTATTTCAGCTTCAAACTGTTTGAAGCCTCCCCGTCTGTGCCAGCCAAGTACGTGGAAGACAAGGAGAAGATGCTATCGCGAACGCTGCAGTTGGTGGAGCTGGCAGATGAGACGTGGCTGGTGACCGGGCGGCATCCCTTGCCTGTCATCACCGCTGCCACTTTCCTGGCTTGGCAGTCGCTGCGGCCTTCAGATCGGCTGACGTGTTCCCTTGCCCGATTTTGTAAATTGGCGAGCGTGGACCTGCCCTACCCCGCTTCCTCCCGCCTGCAGGAGCTGCTGGCTGTGCTGCTGCGGCTGGCCGAGCAGCTGGCCTGGTTGCAGGTCCTGAAGCTTGACAAGCGGTCTGTGGTCGCGCACATCGGCGACCTTCTCCAGCACCGCCACATGTTGGTACGCAAGGCCTTTCGAGACGGAACAGCAGAGCCAGACGCACTGGACGCCCGGGAGAAGGAACTGCAGGGGCCGGGCCAGGGGCAAGGATGGGGAAAAGAGGACCGGGGCGATGTCTCCGTAGATTTGCCCGCAGGGAAGCGGCCAGCGAGCCCCACCCTCCTCCTCCCACCCTGCATGTTGAAGCCCCCAAAGCGGATCTGTCCCACACCCCCTGTCTCCACAGTCACTGGAGATGAGAACATTTCTGATAGTGAGATCGAGCAGTATTTGCGTACCCCTCAGGAAGTTAGGGACTTCCAGAGAGCCCAGGCCGCTAGACAGGCTGCCACGAGTGTCCCTAACCCTCCCTGATGCACAGCCGGGGTCTGCGGGGTCGGGGGGCGCGGGCGCTTAACCCCACCTGACGGCGGCTTGCTAACAGGCCTGATGTAGCCAGAGAAATCAGTGTATACAAGTCTTTAGGTATCTCCCTTCTCATTTAAGGGACCCAAGAGGGGGTCTGCAGTTATTGGACCCCAGGTCCCAGAGTCGAAGTCAGAAGGAACACGGGGACGCCTGGGTTGGAGAGTCCCATCCCTCGTCCCGGACAGTGGTCGCGCATACTCCTGTTCTGTGGGCTGGCTTTCTCTTGGACTGTTGGGAAGGTGCCAGGCGCTCTCCTGCTCTCGGTTCAGATTGGATACACCGCAGCTGCAGGGCTGGCGGGGCCTCCCTGCTGGTGTGGAGCAGTGCACATTCCGGATGGTATCAGCCCTCAGAGGTTGGAACTGGGCAGCCCTTGGCCCTGCGTCCATTCACAGGCCTTAGTGGGTTCGTGTGTACAGTGTCAGAGATCCTCTCCCTCCTAACAAAAGGACCGGGGCTGGAGTAAGCTCATAGCTCAAAGGGCTTTGCAAAATTTTAATATATTAAAACAAGAGGCATCTGCTAGAAAACATTCTATTGTATAAAACCCGAGCTTTTAAAAACATGTTTTCTTTGGCACTTTTCATCCCCTCCCTCCCCTTTCCCCAGCGTATTGCAAAAAGCTCTCCAGTGCTAAGGCATTGGCGGGGTACGTAAACAGCAGCCAGCGTAAGTGGAAGAATAATACGAAGCTTTTTTTTTTGCCTTTTTTTTTTCTGTCTAATATTGTCTGTGCAGCAAGCATAAATAACAGGATGCATCCCAAGGCGCGTGGGTTTTCTCCCTGCCCCTGTCTTCTCTTGCCTTGGTGACCAGGCTGGGGTGATATGGAGACTGGGCCGGGTTTCCCTGTGGCTCTTCGTGAGGCCCAGGGTGCCCTGCACTCGCACTGCATCCTGTAACCAAAGGCTGGTGGTTGCTTTTTAGGTTGGGAGAAATATGCGTGCTGGTGTTTAAAAGCAGTGAAGGTGCAGGCCCCAGGTGAGCTGCAGGCCCCCCACCCCCCACTGCCCTGGGGACTTGGCTTGGGCTTACAGGAGGCAGGAACCTGGTTTGATGTTTTGGAGGTTTCTCCCTAATATGGAGCTGGAGATTAGGTCATTGGAACGGTTCTCCTCTATGGCCTCACGTGGCAGGGAGTGCGCTTTGTCAGTCCCTAGGTGTGGAGGGCCGAGACTGGGGATATGGGCTTGTGACTGGACAGTAAGTGCTTCTCCAGCACCACCTGCAGCCTGGCGGTGGCGCCCCTCTTCAGAGCGTTTTGTTGTTTTTGTTTTTTTATAGGATTAGGTTTAAGGCAGGACTGGCTTCAGCCCCAGATCTAAGCACTAACTGCTTCCCTCACATCATCTCCAGGCATCTGTCAGGCAGCTTCTTAGGTGTAGGGCCTGGGCTTTGTCCTGAAGCGCCACCTCTGAGCCCTGCCGTGTGGTGTGTGTCCCAGTCCTGTGGTAATGGCCTCCAGCCCTGATGGTGCACCTCTCCCCCTGCCCCCCTCCCAGAGGGCTGGTTGATCCCTGCAGCTGCCTTTCACCCCGCCCCACCTTCTCCTTTTGCATAGCTGATCCGAAAAGCAGCGCCTTGTTTCCTCCCACTGGTCCTGGTCACCTGGCTCATCTGCTAGGCTGGCTCCCTAGTTAGCCAGAACCGGGTGGGGGAGAGGCCCTAGGATCTGGGCACAGGTGGGTGACTGATTCAGAGGAGGGCAGTGAGGAGAGAACACCTTACTCAGGCCCCCATCGCCCGTGTGTTTCGGGTAAGGCTGATGGCCGCCCGTGAGCGGGGCGGGAGGTGCGGGGAGTACCTTAGGAGAAGCCCGCCTGAGCTGTGCTGTCCCTGCCGCCCTTGCTCACTCCGCAGCCCCACAGGACCTTTCCCCCGAGCCTGGACGGCAGGGGCTGCCGAAACCAGCCTGCGCTGGGACGGAAACGTATCCCGTCTGCGGTTCGGGGATTGTCTGTCGCTACCCCAGAGGGATGGCCCTCTTCGCGTTGGCGGGCCTGTGCCTGTCCTTTCCCCATCCTCCGGGACTAAAGCTGGCGAGCCCGGGCGCAGCGAGGCACCTCTACCTCAATCCTGGGGACGTACCGATCGACCCCGAAGCGGGGTCTCCTGCGCACGCGGCCCGCCCGTCCTGAAGCGGCGCCCGCCCCCAGCCTAGACGGTGGTCTCGCTCTTCCAGAGCCCCGTCTTCATGCAGCCGCCGCCGGCCGCCTCGGCGCCGCTCAAGGTGACGTCGTCGTACTTGCCGCCCTTGGGGGCGCCGTTCAGGCTGGCAGCGTTGAGCGGGTACGAGCGGCGCTGGCTCTCCTTCTCCAGCGCGCCGCCCCCGCCGCCCTTGAGGTGGTCGCGGCCGGCGCCGCGGCGCTGGCCCGGCCGGCCGGCCTCGGGGAGCGGCGCGGCGCTCGTGTCGCTGCCCTCCGACGGCGTGAGCGTGCTCTCGCCCTCGAGCCGGGGTCCGGCGCCCGGGCTGTTGCGGCTGCTGCCCGGGTAGCTGTCGGACGGGCTGTTGTGCGGGCTGCCGCTCTCGCCCGACGGCAACTCGGCCGCCCCGGCCGCGCCCCCGCGCGGCGCCCTGAGCCGGTTCCTGCCGCCGGCCTCGCCCGCGCGATGCCCCTTGGCCCGGCTCTTGTGGCCCCGGCGGCCGTGGTGCGAGTTGTTCGGGTGGCGCGGGCCGAGGCTCCCCCGGGGGCCCGGCGTCTCGGGCTCCGCCTCCCCGCGGGCCGCCACCCCCGCCTCGCACGCCTGGCTCTGCGCCAGCTGCAGGTTGGTGAGCTTGCAGGGGCCCGGGGGCGGGGCGGGGCCGCTGCTGCCGCTCGGGGACGACTTGAGGGACGCGGGCCCCTCTCCGAACGCCGGGGACCCGTCCTCTGGGGCGGCGGGCGCGGCCCGCGGGGAGGCTCGTGAGGCCGAGGCGGGGGGACGGCACGCGCGCCAGGAGGCCCTGACGTCCCTGCGCCTGGCACAGTGATGGGTGAAGACGAAGAGGCCCAGGGCGGAGGCCGCCACCCCGTACAGACAGCTGCACACCACCCGGGGCAGCCAGCGCTGGGACACGCTCAGAGCCCCGCAGGCCCACATGGCCAGGTAGAGGAAATGCGTGGTCACCAGCGCCCCCAGCTGGGTTCCTGGAGAATAGAGACCATCACCCTCCTCCGGGGGCCCGGGCGTCACCACCCCTGCGCTCCCAGCGGCTAGAAGGGAACCCGAGTCACTCAGGAGGGGGCCGCTGCTCCTGAGCCTGGTGGAACCCCTCAGCTCCTCCCCTGGCTCCAGGGAGACCCTGCTGGTGCCCCCCTTTGGGCTCTGTGCCAGAGGACCCCGTAAGCGCAGCGCCGCGCACAGGAAATAGATCCAGGTGATGAGCAGAATCAAAGCCACGGGGATGTAGAAGGCTCCTAGGCTGGGGCGCCACACTAGCCAGCAGCTGAGGGAGACACAGGCGGCATGCGTGAGGTGGGGCGCGGAGGCTGGGTGGGCGGGAGGGGAGGCTATGGTGAGTGGAGAGGCGGAAGCGGCTCAGTCAGCATGCAGGGCTTGGGGCTGGGTGACGGGCTGGGCGGGTGTTTGGTGCCGCCGCGTCGGAGTAGGAGGCCTCCGGGGCAGGGCGAGGCCTCCGGGGCAGGGCGGGAGGTTTGGGGCAGGCGGGCCGTGCACTCACTAGGGGCTGTGGTCCCGGTAGTTGTGGATGTTGACAGCGGCTGTGATGCCACAGATAATGAGTGGGATCCCTCCCGCGATCAAATAGAACCTGGAGAGGAATGGGTTTGGGGGTCAGAGAGTTGGGGAACAAGGAGGGGGCCAGGTGCTCAGAACCCTCACCTTGGGGTCTCTGTCCTATCCTCTTTCCCCTAAAAATTATGTCAGAGTTTGTTTGCCAGGGATGCAGTGCCTCTCCAGGGCAGGTCAGTAGGTCCCTAAGGGGTTTGGCCAAGACTGTTCTAAGGGACAGTGGCCAGAATTGCTTTCTGTCACCCTAAACAGTGCAGAAGCCAGGGGTGCCACTTGGGTTCCCAGGATCCCTGCCCAATGCCCTTTGAGGTCGCTCCCTTCCTGGCCTTGTCATGCCTGAAAACCCCAAGGATGCCCCCCGTCCATGGCACTGGGCAACCTAGTGCCACGCAGGGCCTTGCCTCTTCTGCCTTTTATTTTTTTTTGGCTGAGGGATCTTAGTTCCCTGACCAGGGATTGAACCCCGGGCCCACTGCAGTGGAAGCACTGAGTCCTCACCACTGGACCCCCGGGGAACTCCCCACCTCTTCTGTCTTGGGAGTGTGATCTCCCAGGACCTTGGACCCCTGGGACAGCATCCACCCTGGGAGAACAGCTTTTGGTGTCCTCCCCCGACTCCTGAGCCCTTCCCCCCTCCAGAGCTGACATACCGGAGCATGGGTCGGGGGGCAGGCAGGGCAGCATCCCCTTCTTGTGGAGGTGGTGCCCTCCAGGTAAGCTCCTTGTGGAGGACACGGGCCTTCACCCCCATCCAGAGCAGTGTGGACAGTGAAGAGTAGTGCAGGGTGATGCCCACCTATAGGGTCAAGGCACTGAGGCTGGGAAACTGGCCGTCCCAGAGCCTCAGCCCCGCAGTGCTCTCCCGTGCCTCCCTTGTGCCCAGCCTCCAGCTCCACCCAGAACCTCCCCAGGGTTCTGTCCCTGACAGTACCCTCTCTACTTCCAGCCCAGGGTTCTCCCCCGTGCCAGGGACTCTCCATGACCCTGTCATTGCTGCCTGGCTCATCCCTGACCTCTCTTCCATCGCAGGATCCCACTCTCCACTTTGTCCTGTCCCTTAGTTGCTCTGCTTCTTACCTCCCCTACTCTCATGCCCCCCTCGCCCATGAGGCTGGACACGAAGAGCGGAGCCCCCTTCCTCCCGCGCGCCTCCCTCCTGTACCCCAGGCTGCCGTCTCCGATCCTGGAGACCCCCCACCCCAGCCCTTCTCCTGCTTACCGCCTGGCAGACCATCTGGTAGTTGGTGAGTGTGATGCCTCCCGCAAAGACGGCGGAGGTCATGGCCATGTGGAAGCACAGGTTCAGCAGCATGTGCCAGCCCTTCCGGGACACATGGATGGAGCTGCCGCAGAAACAGTCTTTAACAAATGGGCCGCCCAACCCAAGGTCAGGCCTATGGGGGTCTCAAGGTCACTGGGAGAGTCAACGAGGAGAAGGCAGATATCTGTATGCACGCGTGGGCGTGAATGGGATGGACACCTTAACCCCCAAACGCATTTTCCAGCTGCAGAACCTTTGAAGGAAAGGCTAGGCAAGAGCCTGGGAAAGGAACACCCACTGTCGCCTTGCCAGTACTTAGTAACACCCGGCATGCCCTCCCTTCCCTCAGGAGCTCTCACCTGTGGTGGAGGATGTAGGTGATGATGGTGGAGAAGAGGCAGAGCAGCAGCAGGGCCGTGCAGGGGTACACAACAGGGTGCAGGCCTGCCCCTGAGCCCTCCACCTCCCTGGGGAAGGCGCGCAGCTCCTGGAAAGAGCAGAGAGAAGTGAGTAAGGGGAAGCCGGGAGCTGAGAGGCCGCCCTGTGGAGTCCTGGCCGGTCCCCCAGGCCAGTTTTCCTCTTCCCAAGCCCAGTCAGCTTTGGGCCCCAGCTTTGGCCTTTGGTCCATCTGGGTAGCAAAGATGTAGGCACCATGACACCCTCTCTTAGAAAGTCGGTCTAGGTGGCGTTAATGATCTGCCTTTCTGGGAACTTTTCAGGTTCCCAGCCCGAGAATCAGAGAGGAGGGAAGAGGGGCAGGTTCTGTCTATCATACAGCTGCACGCCTGCTCAGGATCTGGAAAAGTGGGCTGTGAAGTGTGGTGCGGGCACGGGGGCTGGACAGGGGTGAGTGAGAAGGGTGACCAGGATGGAGAAACGTTCCCAGATTTTTTTTCACTTTAACGATCTGGGTGTCAGAGAGTGCAGGATGTGGAGACCAGGCTGGGTGGTCTCTGATCCATCTCTCTCAATATGGGAGTAGAGGCAGGACCTCTCTTTTTTTTTTTTGCTCTGGGGCTGCTATTATAGGGATGACCTGATAGAGGGCCTGAGGACCTGCCTGTCTTCTGAAAGATGACGAGGTATGGGGTAGACCAGAGGGCCATTTATTTCCCTGCGAGTCCTGACCATCACGAGGCCCGATAAGGCCTGTTTTTTCAGGATTTCTGTGGCCCCAGGTACTCAGAGTGCCCCTGGTCACCCCCCGCCGGCGCCCCTTCTGCGTTCCCCTGCCCTCCACCCCCGTGCCCGCTACCCTCACCATGAGCACGGCCACGTTGCCCAGGTGCTGGCACTGCAGGGAGCTGACGTGGGGCTGGCTGGAGCGGAGCTGGCAGCCCTCAGAGCTCCAGCCCCCGGGCCCCCCCGGCCCCTCCTGGCTCCACCAAGCGGCCACGGGCTCGGCCCCCTCAGCCCAATGCCGCAGCGAAACGGCCACCGGCTCAGTCAGGTTTCCCACGCTGCAGCCACCTACAGGGGAGGGGGTCCACTCAGGCTCGGTCAGGGCGTGCGCTGGGCTTGGGGAATAGAGTTAGATGCCAAGTGTGGGCCTGCCCCCCAGGGCCTCAGCCTAACTGGGAGACACAAGGATGAATCAAAATAAAGGCACCTGGAGGTGGTGGCCCACCTAAGTGCCAAATGAGTCGTGGCGACATGCCCAGGAAGGGAGGACTCTGGGGTCCGGGACGAGAAGGTGGAAGGTGACGCGGAGGGAGTGGAAGCCCGGATGAAGGGAGGATTCAGGAGGGCACCCTGAGGGGGAAGTTGGCACCAGGTGACGAAGGGGGACGGAAGGAGGCCCAGGTGGGTGGAGGGTTCGTGTTATAGCCCTTTGGAAATCTGACGAATCTGGGCTGTGAAACCCAAGGTCTCCTGAGCCTTTTCTCCACCAGTCCATTCCTTCACGGGACATCCCTGCCCCGCACCGCCCGAGGAAATGGTGCAGGGCCACCGCCCCCGGCCACCTCCAGCAGGGCGCGGGGGGCGCAGGGGAGGGCGGGCGGGGTGCAGGCCCTTACTGGTTCCCGCAGAGATGACGGGGGTGGCCACGCCGCGCCTCTTGCCAAGCCCAGCGGCTCCAGGGCGGGAGGTGTTGCCGTGGCTGCGGAAGAGACGGCCGTTTCGGAAGACAAGCAGCTGCAGGGTGCAGTCTGGGGGGGCCGGGGGGGCCAGGGCAGCCGGGAGGGACGAGAATAGACTGGGCGGCAGCTGGATGGAGGCCAGGGCCACGCTGTTCTGGGGGGAAACAGGAGTTCCTCAGAGACACCCGGGTCCCTGGGGCTCCGCTGTCCTCCAGCCCCTCCTCCTCCATCCCCTCACCCACTGTCTGAGTCCTGCGTCCCCTCACACCATCCACCTGACTAGGTGCCTGCACCCGTACCTGCCCTCTCAGCATCCTCCCTCCCCCGGCGCCCACCTTGATGTGGAAGGACGACAGAGAAACGTTGGGCCTCCCCGTGGTACAGCGGAAGCGGAGCTGCTGGTCGGCCAGGGGCTCCGGCTCCGGGGAGGGGTTCTGGCCGGGACCCAAGGGCCGGGTGCCCGGCGCACCGGCCTCCCTCCTCTGGAAGGCCGTGCAGGTCAGGCCCACGTAGCTGTGCGGCTTGATGAGGTAGGCCTCCAAGGCCACGTTCCTCGAGTTCTAGGGACAGGGACCTTGTCACCCCTCTCCTGGCCTTCTCCTGCTGGAGACCGCAGACCTGCTCAGGCCAACCCGCCGTCCTTGCTCATCACTCAGGGCCTGGCAGCCTCGCGTCTGCCGTGGAATCCCCCGAACCCCTGCTCTTCGGCCCGTCCTCCCGCTCGCTCACACCCCGTCCTGGAGCTGGCCCAGCTCTTGCCACGTCCCAGTCCTGCTGCCCCAGCTATGCCGGGGAGCAGGGTCCTCGCCCCCCTCGGATCTCCCCCGGCACCCAGCACAGTCTCACGCAGAGGAGATGCTGTGCGCTGCTTGTTAGCTGGTTCGCCACCCACCGCTGGAAACTCCCCCTCTTCTCAGGGAACAGAAGTCTCCGTCACCCCTTCCCCACCCCACCCCCCACGTGCTTCCATCCGGCTAGCCCTTCAACTCGGTCCCCGCACGAAGCCCTGTGTAACTTCTCCGATGTCGCCGGCCTCCCTCTCCTCTGCCCTGCTCCTGACAAGTTGGAATTTGATGCCACACAAACGGAACCCTAGTCACGTTCGGTGTTCTCGCTAACTGGGCGCACGGCTGGTGCACACTCGGAGGACTTGCTCCTGGATGACAAGGGCTGGCCCCGTCACCTCTGAGTCCCTCCCTGTCCCTCCCTGGGCAGGGCACCCTCCCAGCCGGCCCACCGTACCACAGAGATGTGCTGGGCGTGGGCGCTCAGGGCGGCCCCCCCAATGCGCTCCAGGGCGCCCACGATGCCGCTGCAGGCCTTGTCCTCGCGCTGGGCCAGCCACAGCAGGTGCTCGTCCACCAGCATCAGGTTGCTGGCCATATCCACCATCACCTCCACCAGCTGGAGGCGGGGGCGGAGTCACTGAGGGCAGGAGGGGGGGCTGGGGACCCAGAGGCTGGGGCGAGACCGGCTTCAGCAGGTGGGGGGCAGGTGATTTCCAGGGGCCCCAGGGGCCCGATCGAATCTCACCTCTTTGATCTGGTCGACATAACCCAGAAACTTCTGGATCATCTGAGCCACGTAGACAACGTCCATCATGTCGGAGAAGCTGGCGGCCTCGGCCGTGTATACTCGAAGCTGGTGGGCCAGGGTCAGTGCGTTGGAGGCATTGATGGGCATCTGGGGGTGTGGGGAGGAAAGGGCACCGTCTAATCTGGCTCCTTCTCCCCCAAAACAGCGTGGGGGCCCCCTCCCCTGTGCTGATGCTCAGAGCAATGGGGCCTAGGGAACAGGGTCTAGCCCACAGCTGGGTCTGGTCCAGACAGGAGGCGAAGGTAAGGAGTGAGCCCTTCCCAACTCGGGGCCGTCCACTGGTTATGCCACTGCTTGAGGACAACGGGATGACCTCACACTGTCCCTGCTTTCTGCTTAAGGCTGTCCTTGCTGTACTGGGGACCTTGGGGGTGGCCCACATGTCCCAAGTGTGGCCCTGGGGTTCTGAGTCCCCTGGGAAAGGGAAAGCTAGAGGAGAAGAGCATGAGACACGGTGACCACGGCCCCTCACCATGCATCCCAAGGCACAGCCCATGAGGCCAGCAGGCTTCTCCCCTCCCCCTTTCCCGCACCCCTCCCCTCTCCTGGCCTCACCAGCACGAAGGTGTAGAGGACCCGGGTGATGTCGTTGGTGTACAGACAGTGGGAGTAGTCCCCCGGCTCCCAGCGGCCAGCTCGGTCACACCGGCGGGAGGCTCGGGTGCCAGGGGCACCCCCGCTCAGGGGCACCGAGGTGAAGGGGTACTGCAGGCAGGACTGGTAGGCTGTGATGCCAGCCAGAGTTCGAGGCCACCTGGGGGCAGAGGTGGGAAGTTGCTGATGACCTAGGCTCCTCAGGCCAAGAGTCCCTCCCCTGCCCTGAGAACTGTGAGGCCAGACTCCTTGGGAGCTGCAGGACGGGCCCAGAAGAGGGTGTGTGTTTGGACGGGACTTCAAGGGCTTCCCAAGCTCCACCTCCTTTCTAAAGCGGTGTTTGTTGGGACAGTGCTGTCACTGGTGCTGCGAGGCTGGACTTGAAGTCCTGAGTTCCAGTCACTTATGCTTTCTGGGCCTTAGTCTTCTCGGCTGTACGATGGGGAGAATAACGCCTCCCCTGCCTAAGCGAGAGGCCACTGGGATGTGAAAATGTGGCATCCGCAGTGGGAGAGCCTTGTCAGCTACGCATGTAAGGAAGAAAAACGAAAAAAAACCCTTTTTGTTCTGCACAGCACATTCGGAGGGTGATTTTATACAAAAGGATACGGTCTCTGTAAATATGCCAGCGGGACCTGGAGCTGAATGACAAAAGGCAGTGTATTCTCCAGCTTGGAGTGGGTGGGGGACCGGTCACCGGTGGTCCCAGGGGCAGGAGCAGGGTGTGGGCCGGGGCCTGGGTCTCGAACCTGAAGTCCCCGCGGTTGTTGGCGACTCGCTCTGCGGGGCAGTAGGAGGCCGAGGTCTCCAGCACCACGATCTCCACCTTCTTGCTGGCGTTTCCCTGGACCGTAGACACGGAGCACTCCCATTCGCCTGAGGCCCACACGCCGATGTGAGACAGGGTCAGCTCACTGTGGGCGGGCGGGCGGGCGAGGGCTGGCTGGAGGCGCTCCCTGCGGCCAGCCACCCTCCCCAAGCGCCCGGGGGCCACCCTGGGGCACACAGGGCATCAGCTCCGGGCTCATTTCTTTAACTGAGCCAGGGAAACACGTACACACTTCTTTAACTCTGATTGGCCTTCCGTTAGTGTCTGTCTTTTTTTGGCTGTGCCGTGTGGCTTGCAGGATCTTAGTTCCTCGACCAGCATGAACCCCGGCCCTGGTAGTGAAAGCGCTGAATCCTAACCCCCGGACCGCCAGGGAATTCCCCAATTTCCCCATGTTTTATCACAGAGATAATATTACCTCTCTTGCAAATCTACTGGAGAGATCAAGTCCAATGATACAGGTGAGAGCCGCTGTATCATTGTGAAAGCACTGCAGAAATGTCAGATATAATCTTTTTCTTCTATCAGGCGTTCAATCTGTCCCTCATCCAGACCATTTCTGACTTAGTCCTGGATGTGCATCAGCACACCCGCACGTATCCCCAGATCAGGCCATCTCCTTTGCGGGGTGCATGAGGGTACTGTGGCCACCCCCGCCCGCGCCATGGGCCCAGAAGGGGCCGCAGGGCCTGTACCTGGTGATGAAGGTGCAGTCGTGGATGAGGCTGTCGCCCAGGAGGATGCCCGCCTGCTCGTCGCCCTCCACAGGGGCCCGGTTGTGGTACCAGCGGACGTGGGTGTCATTGCCCAGGTAGCTGGCCGAGCACTGGAAGGGCAGCCGGTCGCCCTGGAAGACCACTTGGCGGAGGGATGGGATGAGGTGATGTGTGTGCAGCTCCAGGGCCCCCTCTGTGGGAGGGGACACTGGCAGTGAGGCTGAGTGACGGGTGAGGGTCCAGTGGGGGCAGAGCCAGGCCCCTCTGTCTGGTCTGGAGCCCGCCCCAACTCGGAAGGAGAAGGGGGGCTGGAGAGTCTCCGGAGATAAGAGCGCAGGAGAGGAGCAGGCAGGTTTCGAACAAATAAAGATGCTTCTTTCCATGGCACACTTGTCACCCCAAGAGGTGGGACCAGACGGAAAACATAAACAAAGCAGCGGCCCCAAAGGAAGTTTACAAAAGCAGATGGAGGACCAGCCCCCAGTGGGATCTGAGGGAGAGGACGCCCTGGAGGCCAAGCCCAGCGCACAGGGAGCCTTGGGCCAGCAGGGGCCCCTCAGGAGGGAGCCTGAGGGTGCGGGTTTGCTCACCGCAGCGCAGCTGGGCCTCCTGGAGGCCGCCCAGGGTCTGGGCGTGCAGGGCGCTGGGGTAGGCACAGAGCGTGCGCTCCGACAGCTGCACGGAGCGATTCCGGGCCCAGGACAGCAGCCAGCGCAGGCGGCAGTCACACGTCAGGAACTCGGTGCCCAAGTCCCTGCAGGGGGGTGGAGGGGCCACAGGGTAGAGCAGAGGGAGCGTGGGCTCCCCGGGGTGGGGATGGAGCCCCAGGGAGAGACTGAGGCTGGAGAGGGCCGGGAGGGCAAAATTGTGCACGTGCGCCCTGCTGCCACCATGGCCGCCACGGCAAGCACGGGGAGGCGCGTATGGTGGAGCTTCAGCCATCGTCTGCCCCACCTCCTCAGAAGGCTGGCCACGTGGGCACGGTGCTTATGCGTCTCCCTCCTGGGAAGTGGAAGGAAGCAGGGCCTGACTGCTGGGGCTGGGGAAGGATACTCACACAACCTTAAGGGCTGGCAGCTCATCAAAGACCCCCGGTGGCAGACTGGAGAAGATGTTGCCAGATATGTTTCTGCAGGGAACAGGGAGAGGGGATCTTAGGCTCCCCCTGGGCCACAGGAGGTGGGTGGTGAGTGATGAGAATGCGGGGACCCGTGAGGCTTTGGGGAGCCTTCCCTCTGCCCCCCTCCCCGTCCCTCACTCACAGCCGGAGAAGCCTGGGGAGGCCTTGGAAGGTCTCAGAGGTGAGACAGCCAATCCGGTTGTTGGAGAGATCTCTGGAGAGACACACACAACCTCAGCAAGTCGGCCACGTGGTAGCGCACGGATCCGCTTGTGAGGGACACACGCGTGTGGGCGGGGCTTGTGGGCGGGAGCGGAGAAAGACACGGTGCTGGGGCATGAAATGTCTGCCCCCAGCCTGTTGCGTGCGGGGAGGAGAGGCAGTGAGGGAGGGTGAGTGGGAGGGTGGCGGCACCCACGGGACCGCCTCCAGGGACGAGGGGGCTGGGGCGTGGGGTCAGGACAGGCCACTCACAGGCGCTTCAGCTCCCCCAGACCCAGAAAGGCGCCCGCCTGCACTGTGCTGATGACGTTGTTCCTCAGGTCCCTGTGGGAAGCAAGCGGGGGCCTCACACCTCGCCCGCTCCGGGGCCACGCGGCTGCCCGGGGCGAGCGGCCTCACCGCCGCCAGTGCCGGGCTCTCGGTTTCCCTCTAAGTCCCTGCTCGCCTCGGCGCGGCTGGGAGGCCGGATGAAGGACCTGGCCGCTCAGACGGGTCCCCCTCCGCCTCCCTGGGTCAGGGAGGATGCAGACACCGAGAGATCCGGGGAAAGGGCCTCGGGTGAGGAGGCCGGCGCGGCGGAAACGGGAGAGGAGCTGGCCGTGAACCGGGAGTCAGGAGGCCTCGGTTCCCGGTTCCCACGAGCTGCCCTGAGTTTCTCAGTCTCTCAGGGCTGCTGTAGAATCGTTTGAAAATGGGTGTAGCGGCCCTGTGTCAACTGCTACACAAAGGTAAGGTCATCTTGAGCCTGGCCGCGGGGAGGTACTTTAGAGCCATCGGGCGGATGCTCCACCTGGCAGGTCGCGGGCGGATGCTCCACCTGGCAGGTGAGGAAAGGTCCCGGGCTGGCTGGTGACCCTATGGATGCTGCCCCGGGGGGTTGTCCATCACCTGGCCCCGCCCCTCAGCCCTCACATGAGGAAGCTGAGGCCGAGGGGGTCACCTGCCGCCCTCCCCCCAGGCCTCCTCGAGCCCCTAATGCAGAGAGAGGGTGGCAGGGGAAGGGCCACCTCGGGTCACAGACTGGACAGAAGATGGCAGTTGGCCCCCGGGCACCACAGGGCCAAGGGTCACCCACCAGGAGGGACGAACTGCAGGGAAGTTTTCAGAGTAGCTTCCCGTCCCAGGCTCTGGTGGCTCAAACTCCATCACACGGTCAGAGTGCCACCCTCCCTCCACTTTGTCACATCCTCCCGGGGCAGCAGGGGCGGGCCGAAGGGACAGTCCCGGCCCACTGGGGATCGGCCGGTGCCCACATGGCCCCAGCCCCCCACCAGACCCGGCAACCCTCTGGGACCACTGAGGCCCAAGGCGATGGCTGGCCCCCTGGCCTGCCCCAGCACCCTGTCCTCTCGGGCACAGCTATGGGGAGAGGCGCCAGGCTGACCCAACACTTGCCCACCTACCCAAGGCCTACCTGTGTCTTTCCCGAGCCAAACCAGAACAGGCTCGCGGCCCACAGAGACCTTACCAGGAGGCCTCACTGCCCACCTGGGGGCGGGGAGGGCTGCAGCCTCCTGGCTAAATCCCTACGTTCCAACATTCTCTCGGGCCCACCCAAGCACCCAGGAGATCATGAGGCAGAGGGCAAGGGTGGGGGGTTCCTGGAATAATCAACTTAGGTTGGCCTGTGGGGTCAGCCTGCTCTCCAAGGCCCTGCCACCACCCCCACCCCCACCCCCCGGGCCAGACCCGCCTTCTTGGCTCTGCAGGTCAGAGTCTCAGGGGCAGCTCCGGATTATGGGCAGCAGGGGGTTAACTGAGCCAGCTCCCTTCTGGGGGGAGAGGAAATGGGTGTCCAGGATGGGGAGGTGCCGTCCCAGCAGGGGGCCTGTTTTCACACAGACAGTCCCCGGCTGGGGACAGAAACACCCAGAGAGAGACAGAGACAGAGAGACAGAGAGAAATGCAACTAATCCCCTGCCCAGCCCTGCCCCTGGCCGGGGCTCCTCACACCTCAGCACCCTCTCATACCAAGGACTTGGGCTGCATAACCCTGCGCCCCGCTGAGAAAGAAGAGGAAGCCCCCGGAAGGGCCGCTTCGTGCAGGCAGGGAATGTGCGAGAAGGCAGCCCCTAGAAGGCTCCTGCAGAGAGGAGGCTGGAGATGGCTGGGAGAGCGCCCGCCCGCCCAGGGTTGCCCCCCCACCCCACAGCCCGGTCCTCTGATGCTGCGGCAGCCCGTGCCCCCGGCCCCTCTTGGGTTCTGGCCATTCTCAGGGCTCCGCCTCCCACCCGTGTGGGGGACGAGCAGAGGGAAACACATTCCTCATTGTGTCACTTCCCTTCATGGGCTGCCAAGGGGCCCAGGCTGCAGCCCCCCGCCCCTTCCCTCTCCGCTCACTATGTTTATTCTCATTTCCTCCCTGGCCCCCCTCGAGAACCCCCCGCCCGGCTGCCCCACTGATGCTCTACAGATGGGAGCACGGCAGCCCGCTCGGGCCCAGCCCCTTCCTGCCCTGGGTTTCCTGCAGCCCGGGCCAGCCAGGGCCTTCTGAAAGGGGAGCTTCCAGCAAGTGTCGGCGGTCCTGACCTCGTCTCACGCCCGCAGAGAGGCTTCCGGGGTGACCAAGGCAGCCCTCAGAAGGAGTGCCCTCAGAGACGGCCTGCTGGCCTGGAACCAACCAGTCTTGGGTCCTCTCCGGAGGGGCACAGGCCAGGGGCGGCTCCTGAGCTGCTAGCCCGATGGGGGCTGGCCCCTGGGCAGCTGAGGTCTCCTGGTCCCTAAGGTGGGGGACGCAGCTCTGGGGCTGTACCCTCCCTAGTGGTAGGAGGAAATGCTACCGTAGAACTTGGGTATTTTTGTGGACCCGCGAGGCCCCTATAGGTTGGTGGTTCTGCACATTTCTCGCTTAGCACATCCTTTTGAATATCTGATGAGGGCTATGGAGTCCTGCCCTAGAAGAATGCACTACCCCCAATATTGTGCATCTGATTCCAGGGGCTCGTGGAACCTAGGTTACAACCTCCTGCCCTGGACTTGCTCATTGGATTCCTTCATTCCTTAGGTGAGTTTGCAAGGACGCACAGATGCTTCTATGATGTGGAATCTCCTGCCCTCTGTCTGCTTCCACAGACCTCTGGTCTTGGAACCTGGAGAGAATGCAGCTTATGGGTGGAGCCTCCCTCCCTACACCCCCTTGCCTAATCCAGACCAGGCTCCTGGATCAAGATAGACCCCTCTCCCTGTACCTATGTCCACATGGAGGGGAAGGACACCCTATGGCAGAAGTTGCGGGGGGGGATACCTGGGAGCAAATCTTGCCCTATGTCCTTCTTGGGCAAAAAGCAGCTCAGGAAGCTGAATGTGTAAGACTGAGTGTATAAGCACAAGCAATAAAAGAGCAGATTGAAGACTTCCCTGGCGGCGCAGTGGTTAAGAATCTGCCTGCCAATGCAGGGGACGCGGGTTCGATCCCTGGTCCAGGAAGATCCCACATGCTGCAGAGCAACTAAGCCCACAAACCACAACTACTGAGCCCACATGCCGCAACTACTGAAGCCCGCGTGCCTAGAGCCCGTGCTCCGCAACAGGAGAAGCCACCGCAATGAGAAGCCTGCACACCGCAACTAAGAGTAGCCCCCGCTCGCCGCAACTAGAAAAAGCCCGGGTGCAGCAACGAAGACCCAACACAGCCCAAAAAAAGAGCAGATTGATACGTTACACTTGAAAATGTTAAAGTTTTGCTCTTGAAAGGGTACCACCAAGAAAGTTGAAAGACAACCCCTGGGATGAGAGAAAATATTTGCAAATCATATACCTGATAAGGAACTTCTATCCAGAATACATAAAGAACTCTTACAACTCAATAATAAAAAGACAAATAGCCCAGCTGAAAAAAAAAATGGGCAAGGGATTTGAATAGACGTTTTCTTCAAAGAGGATATACAAATGACCAATTAATGCATGAAGAGGTGCTCAACACCATTAGGGAAATGCAAATCAAACCCACAATGAGAGACCACTTCACGTCCACTAAGATGGCTATGATTTAAAAAACAGAGATTGCAATCCTTATATATTATAGATGGGAGTGTAGAATAGTGCAGCCACTTTGGAAAACAGCTTGGCAGTTAAAGTTACCATATGACCCAGCAATTCCACTCCTTGGTACAAATCCAAGAGAAGTGAACATACATGAACACAAGAACACATATAGGAATATTCATAGCAGCATTATTCATAAGCCCCAAAGTGGAACACCCCAAATGTCCATCAACTAATGAACGAGTGAACAAAATATGGTATTTTCATACAATGGAACATTATTTGGCCATAAAAAAGAATGACTTGCCAATACATGCTATAATATGGGTGAGCTCTGAAAACACTATGCTTGCTGAAAGAATCCAGTTATAAAAGATTACATACTGTGTGCTTCCTATTTATATGAAATGTCCAGAATAGGCAAGTCTATAAAGACAGAAAGTAGATGAGTGGTTGGCTTAGGGCTGGGAAATGGGCCGGGGGGGGGGGGGGGGGGGGGGGGGAGGAACGGGGAGTGATTGCTAATGATTCAAGATTTCTTCGGGGGATGATGAAAATGTTCTAAAATTAGATTATGATGATGATTGCACAACTGTAAATACACTCAAAACCATTGGATCCTACGTTTTAAACGGGTGAACTTAACGGTATGTAAATTATGTCTCATTAAAGCTGTTAAGAGTGAGTGTGAGTTTGTATGACAGCGTGTGTGTGTGAGTGTGTGTGTGTGTGTGTGTGTGTGTGTACCCACGCTTGGACAGGGTGGGGCGGCACGAAGTTGGCTCCCTCTGGCCCCCAAAGACCTCCCTGCTTGTGGGTTTGAAAACCGAATTATAGGTTTGGAGGCCGCACAGCAGCTCCCCTGGGCCCTCTAGGACTTTCAGGGTTCCTTAGAAAGTGGGGGGGGGATGGCTGAGGAGTGGGCAGAACCCCCCGCCGCAGGTCCAGGGGTTGCCTGGGGGGAGGGCAAACGGAGAGACTGTGGCGACCAGGAGGAAACCCCAGGCGGTCCTAGGCTCCCTCGCAGCGCCACGCCCCGGGCCCCTCTCGTCTCTGATCTCATCCAGGAGGTATTTATGGAGCACATACCCGGTGCCAGGCATTGGGCCTGCAACAGCGAGCCGGAGGGCTGTCGCCGGACCCACCGGCCTCCCTTCCCGCGCCCTCTGCCTCGGCGCGGCATTCCTCTCCAGCGCCTAGGGGCGGGGGAGGGGGGGGGCAGAACCCGGCCGCCTTACCCTCGCCCCCGCCCCCAGATTAATGAAAACCACCTGGCGGGTGAGCCGCACGCACCGCCCCCGCCCCCGGGCCCCCGCATCGTTCCCGTGAGCATCTGCGTCTAATGAGTGCCGCAGCACCGCGGCATACCAGCCCCCGGGGCTCATTAATCTCATTAGGCAATGACAAATCATCCTGGGGCTGCCCAGGCTCCCGCCCTGGGCCCTCTCCTCCAGGCGTGCACAGGCCTCTGGAGGCGTGTGTCCACACAGATCCACACGCAGGCCTGCACGCCCAGTCCCGGGCTCCTTTGACCCCTCCTGGGGGCTGTCTGCCCTGTGGCCGGCTCGATCCACGGTCTGGGGGCTTCTCACTGTGACTGGGTCACCCTGGAGTCCAGGAAAGTCTTCAGGTGGCCAGCCCTCTGCTGAATGCGTGGGAAGGATCCGGGCAGAGACGCAAGGGACCCGAGGAATGATCCATCCGCGAGTCCTTTCCGCCCGTAGACTTCATCTACACGACCGCCTGCCTAGGGCTGGGGGCTCTGGACGAATCTAGGCGGTCTGGGGCGGCCTGTGTGACATCTTGCCACTTGCAACTCTTCCGAGGAGAAGGGGACGGCCATTTACTGAGAGGCCGAGGTGTCCCCTGCTCTCTTCCTGGGTGAACTCATCTACCTCCGTGGCCACCTGTCAGGGAGCCGTGCCTTGCCCCTTGGTCCAGGTGAGAGCCTGAACAGGCACCCAGAAGGCATATGGAGGTGGAATTCAATCCCAGTCTCTTTTCACTCCAGGGTGAAGTCCTGTGCCCTTTCATCGCCTGCCCCTTCACTCCCAAAGCCTTTCCTCTGGCTAGTCTGCTGAGGGAGGCGGGACACAAAGGAGGGCTCAGAGACAGGGCCTCACACACCTCTGGGCCCTTCTGCACACTCCTGGGCTGGCCTTGAACTCTGCTGGACTGTTTGAGATTCCCCAGTTCAGCCTGCCTGCCTGATAAAGGTGTGTCTCCCCCATCCCACCTCACCCCCCAGTTCTCTGGAGCGCGGGTCCTCCCGTGGGATCATCTCAGGCACATTCCCTCTCAGGGTCCTCTCTGTGTCCCCTTCCTGGCCTCGGGGCCCTGCACTGCACAACAGGGGAGCCCCCCACTTACACCCCACCTGTTTGCAGAGGCCAGAGGGGCGCTCAGCAGGGCGGGCAATGCCGGCACTTTCTGGAGCAGCCCACATCTACTCAGTTATCAGACAGGCCGCTAACTCCCATGGGACTTGCTGCATGGACTGTGGGATGTGAAGCTGCCACAGGCTCAGCCGCCCCAGCCTGGACGGCTGAGTCCAAGAGGACAGAGAGATCAGTGTTTCCTGGCACCAACTGCACGCCAAGCCACGGCGTCTCGTTTGCAATGAATAGGCCCACAGTGCAGGGGTCATCTGGTCCACTGGTTCCCAACCCCAATGAGCATGAGAATTGCCCGCATACCTTGTAAACAATTCCCAGGCCCCTGCTGACCTGATGAATTAGCATCTTCAGGACCGGGGCCAGGACCTCTCCCTACCTCTGGGGTAGTGGGTAGTGACTGTGATGATTAGTTTTATGTGTCAGAGTATAGCCCTCGGTGACTTAATCAATCACTAATCTAGGTGCTGCTGCGGAGGTATCTTGTAGATGTGGTTACCGTCTACAGTCAGTTGACTTTAAATAAAGGAGACAACCTCTGCTAACATGGGTGGGCCTCACCCAATCAGTTGAAGGCCCGGAGAGCAAAACCCGAGGTTTCCCAGAGAAGTTCTGCCTTAAGACTGCAGCATCAGTTCCTGCCTGACTCTCCAGCCTGCTGGCTGGTCCTACAGATTTTGGATTTGCCAGTCCCCACAATCACATGAGCCATTTCCTTAAAATAAATTTCGCTGTAAAGAAATAATTTCTTGGAACTCCCTGGTGGTCCAGTGGTTAGGATTCAGCACTTTCACTGCCATGGCCCGGGTTTGATCCCTGGTCGGGGAACTAAGATCCCGCAAGCCGCGTGATGAGGCCAAAAATAATAATAATAATAATAAAGAAAGAATTTCTTTGTATATTTATATAAGGACACAGCCACGTACATCTCCTATTGGTTCTGTCTCTTTGGAGAAGCTTGACTGATACACTGGTGACCAGCCAGGCTGGAGACCCTGGGCTCCTCCAGCCCCTGCACTGCCTCTCCATCCCAGGGAAGCGAGGCCAGGATGCTGAACCCAGCACCCCTCTGCCCAGAAGCCTCCCCTCCTCTGAAACTGCGGCTGTGTCACTGGGCTTTTTGACCTTTTCCTTCTGCAGCTCTGTGGGTATTACACACACCCAAGGATCATAGAGTTTTAAATCCAGAGTGCACTTTACAAACTGCCCTGTCCCTCCACTTTTTTTTTGGTCTTAGTTCCCCGGCCAGGGGTCGAACCCGTGCCCCCTGCAAGGGAAGCGTGGAGTCCTAACCATTGGACCGCCAGGGACTCGCCCCCCCCCACTTTTAACAGATGAGGAAACTGAGGTCCCAAAGTGAGGCAGCCCTCTGACCCCACCTCCCACCACTCCCCAGTCACGCTGCCCTTCTTCTGCATCTCAAGCTCACCAGGCAGGCTGGACCCCAGGGCCTCCCCCACTGCTACTGCCTGTGCCTCTAGACAACTACCTGCCCGCCAGGTCCCTCCCTCCATCACCTCCAGCGAGGCCTTAACCTCATTACATAAAATAGCGGCCCCCATTCCAGTGCTTTCTGCCCCCCTTCCCCTGCTGCTTTGTTTTCCTCTGCAGTGTTTATGGGCTCCTGACCTACTATACATTTCTTTGCTACGTTCTGGGTCCCAACAGGGCGGGCACCTGGCCTACCGCGTTCACTCTGGATGCCCAGCACGCAACCTGGCACACGGAGGGGGCTCAAGAAACATCTCGAGAGTGAACGACTAGAGGATTCCTAACGGGGCAGGGGCTCCAGCTCAGGACCTAGAATTCTCACTCCAGTGCCCTTTCTCCTCCCTCAGCATAGGTCGTTGTTCCCGTCTCCTCTCCCACTTTGCTCTGCTTGCCTCCCGTGGTTTGAGTGCACCTGCAGGGTGCTGATCTGGCTCCCGGTGCCGTGGGGAGGGGTCCAGTTGGGTAGGCTTGCGTGGGGGGAAGGAGAAGCCCATCGTCTCATCTTCACCAGACAATCTACCCTCATGAGATTGAAGGACCACCCAGCAGACCCAGCGAGGGGGCAGACCCAGCAGATTTTTGGCAGATGAGGCGAGACGGTAAAGATGGGAAGATGTCCCAGAGGCCTCAGGAGGCTCTGGGCAGCTCTCGCTTGTGCTAAGGAGAACAGAGACGGACGCTGGGCGGTGACTGGCCCTGGTTTGGCCGGGCCAAAGGACTGTGGGCAGCTGCGGTTAGTTTTTCTCCAAAAGGTCCCAGGAGGGAGCGTCTGCTTTCTGGCAATGCAGCCCTCTAAGACCAAACCTGAGCTGAGACAGCTCCTGAGTGCTTAGCCGCTCGAGGAGGAGAATGTTGGTACCTAACGAGTCTTCTGAACAGCAGCTCGGGGGCAGCCCTTCCTCCCTTCGGAGCAGAGTCAGCGGGACCTGGTCACGGCTGACTGTGCGCACCGTGGCTGACATCGCAGGAGCCCTCCCACCCCCAACATGCCCTGATCCCACAGAACGTGCTCCACCTTTCCACGCCAAACGTGGCTGTGTCCCTTTCCACCCGCCCCCAACCCAGCCAGGCCACCAAGCTTTCCCCACAGGCGGCTTGGGGGAGAGCCTTGCCCTTCCCTCGTGAAGTGGGTGTAATAGAGACAACCTCGTAAGTTGTTGTCCTGGTTAAAGATCTACACTCCATCATGTCGGTACTGCATCTCTATTACCCTTGAACTTTCTAGCCTTCGCTGATCCCTCCTTTGGCCTTTACAGAAACCCCGACCTACTTCATTCCTATATATATGGCAAGGTCTCTGGTCTCACTGGACGGTGATCCCTTTGGCTGTTTGAGAGCAGGCGTCTGCCTTATTCGTTCGTATCCCCCATCGCTCTGATCCAAGCCTTTCAGGCAAAACGGTACTAGAGGGGGCAGGACCCTGTTGGAGGCCTTGGGAATGCCCAGCAGGTGGGAGCAGAGCTAGGAGACAGGGGCTTGGACGTGAGGGAGATGGCAAGGATCCGGCTCCAGGAGGGACGGGAGGCCCAGGGGTCCCGTGGAGGAGACAGGACCCAAAGCTGTTGTACAGGCTGTAGATCGAGAGTTGCCAACTGAAGCGGGAATCGAGAGAGGGGTTGACTCAACCCCCTCCTTTGGCACGGACTTGCCCGTGACCGAGGCAGGTCCCCAATTCTGGGAAGGAGCTTCTCTCGGGCTAGCAGGGCCCTTGCCGTCCGTCCACAGGGCAGCCGAGGGTGCTGTTGCTGATGCAGCTGTCATCCAGGGCAGTGGGGATGGAGGGAGGGGGAGAAGTGGATGTGACCCACTGTCCCCACTCTCAGCCCAGGGCTCTGGCCCCTTGGAGCTTTGTTTGTCGACTGTGTTTAGGGAAGGAGGAAAGAGGCCTCAGTCACACTAAACGCTCCCTCGGCCCTTTATGCTGGGCCCCCAGCTGGGACGGGGAGGCAGCTTCTGGACAGTGAAGGGGCTCAGCCCTCATAGCTAATTGCTCATTAAAGAGTGTTAATGAGCTTCCCACAGCCCCATCCCTGCCTGGACCAGCGCCGTGTCCCCACTTCTCTGTGCTGTGGCTGGTGAGGGAACTGGTCTCTCTCTCTCGGACCAGTCCCTCCGCCCTCCACTTCGTGGTCGAGTCCGACCGTGGGCCCTGCTGGGCCAGCAGGTCCCGGGCCCCTCAGCAGCCGGGATTCCTCACCCTCCCTGCCCCGACCTCTTGCCCGAGCACTTACAGTTTCTCCAGCAGCGGCAGTCCCAGGAAGGAGCCGTTCCGGAGCCCCGTGATCTTGTTGTTACTCAAGAGCCTGGAGGACAGGGGAGAACACAGAGGGGAGAGTGTTGCCTTCTGTGTAAGCGGCGCCCCCTGAAGCCGGGCGAGGAGCAGCCCCACCCTGGGCTCCGGGAGACCACGGGGAGGGGCCAGCGAATGGTTCGGGCAGACTGGTCAGCCCACTGAATGCCAGGTCAGATGTGTCACCTGCTCTGGGTCTCCCCACAGCCTGGATCTGACTTAGGCTCTGTACGCAGGTGAGCTGAGCAGGTGTGAAGTTGTGATGACCCGTTTTAACCTTGGAACCACAGGGCTGAGCCCACGGCACCCCCTTTCTGCCCGCCACAGCTCTGTCTCGCTCAAGCCATTGGCCCAGTTATCTGAGGACAGTGCTGGGGAGAAAGGTCTGGCAGGTAGAAGAGGAAGTCAGGCAGGTGCGAGGACCTGCCCTTCCTTGGGGTCTCCATCACTCCGGGAGCTGAGGACCACCAGAAGGGGAGCCCTCCCTCCCCTCAAGGGCCCCCAGCTCAGAGGGACGGAGTGCCCACGCGTCCCCAAGCCTGTCTATAGCCTTGACCGGAAACTGATGGATTCCTCGGCCCCGGGGGAGCCCAGGCCTCAGCCTCTGCCTCTGCCCACTCAGAGTCTTGTTTATTTACTCGTTTGTATTTGTGGAAGCAGAAAGGGGCCCCAAGCTCCTGACCCAACCCACTCTGCCCACCCACTCAGCCTTTCTCTGTCAGGCTCCCTGCTGGGAGGAGAGAGTTCCAGGCCAGCCAGAGGGCTCATCCCTTGAGTTAATTGCTTATTAAAAAGCTTTAATGAGCCTCTCAGCTCCAGCTCTCGCCTGCCCTGCGCTGAGGCAAAGGTTTTGCCATCTTTGCTCTGAATGGTGGAGAACGGACCTGGGAAGGCCAGAGGTGCTCCCCTCCAGTGAGCAGCCTCTGGGCTGGATAGTAAGGGAGAGGGCAGGGGGCGGGGACGGGGCCCGGGAGGGGCTGTCAGAGCTCTGCTGCAAAGCTTAATGGCAGTGGGTGGGTGCACAAGCCAGACTGGCAGCGAGAGGACCTCAGACGTCCGTGCTACACCACGTCCAAGGGCACATGGAAAACAGACCATGGCCGGGGCGGAGGCAAGGGTGGAAGGGGGCTTTGTGGGTCAATGGGAAGACGTGGACACCTCATCTCCTTCCTCCCTTCTCCCCTCTCCAGAGAGGCCCCTCCTCCCCTTCGGGTCCCCCCCTCACTATCCTTCCAATGGTGACATTTCCCAGCAAGGTCTCAAGGGTGACTGTGTGGAGGGTTTCAAGGGAGGGCTGGGTTTCCAAAGTGCTACACACACACACACGCACACACACGCGCACACACGCGCACACACGCGCACGCACACACGCACACACACACACATTGTCTTGATATTTCAAACAGCACATCACAGTGGTCATCACATGGATAATTGGAACTTTCTCAAACCCCTTTATTCTCATTTTATGGCTTAGGATAGTTTTATTTCACGTTACCTGTGGTGGCCAATTATAAATAATCTTGTCAGTTCTTAGGGCCTTGAATGGCCTCATTCAGGCCCTGGTGGGGCTGCGGTGGCCCCCTGGGTGGGGACAGGCTCTTGATGGTGTGAGTTTTAAATCGAAGCCCATCCCACCTCATCTGTTGCTCATTCCCTCATACACCCTCAGAGCCTGAGGTTCAGAGGTTGCATTAAATGTTGGAGAAGGCGAGAGGACCCCTCAGTATCCTTAGTAATGTCGGGAGGGGTCCTGAAACGTCAGGAAGAGGGGTGAGAAAGGGCATCTGTTTTAGCCTCCCCAAACCCCAAGGGTCTCTCCCAGGGACTGCCCCTCCCTGGATCTTGGGGAGGGGGAAGGATGGGGACGCTGATGGGGGGGCACAGGGGAGAGGTAGGGGGTATGGAAGGTTAGAGGAACAGGGGGAGCCAGGTTATCACAGCCCCGTGCACGAAGGGGGAAGCCTGAGAACATTCCCAAACTTGAGTGGAGTATGGACCTGTTAAAGGGAGGGGAAAAGTATCTTATTTCCTGCAAATATGTCTGAGGATCCCAGTTTGAGAAACACTGATTTTAGAATTGAAAATCTTACACTATGAAAATACCTTCTAGTAAAAAATTATCTCAAAATTATAGGCAAAGGGGCTTCCCTGGTGGCGCAGTGCTTAAGAATCCGCCTGCCAATACAGGAGACATGGGTTTGAGCCCTGGTCTGGGAAGATCCCACATGCCACGGAGCAACTAAGCCCGTGCGCCACAACTGCTGAGCCTGCACTCCAGAGCCCGCGAGCCACAACTACTGAGCCCGTGCGCCACATCTACTGAAGCCCGCACGCCTAGAGCCCGTGCTCTGCAACAAGAGAAGCCACTGCAATGAGAAGCCCATGCACTGCAACGAAGAGTAGCTCCCGTTCACCACAACTAGAGAACGTCCGTGCGCAGCAACGAAGACCCAACGCAGCCAAAAATAAATAAATAAAATAAATAGAAATAAAGAAAAAATTATGGGCAAAAAATGTTTTGCTCAGAGATCATTGAATTGAAAACAGAAAATTAAACAAATTCTCCAACTCCCAAATCCCCGATATTAAAACCCGGGATCCTAATTGGAGAACCCTATCCAGACAAGTCTAGTGGTAGTGTTGGTGGTATAGGTACCCCACGTTCTCCAGACTCTTTGTCCTTTAACCCTGGAACACCTTTCACATACCCCAAATTTAACCCAGAACTGGCCAACAGAAGTACAATGCCAGCTGCATACGTAATTTAGAACGTTCTAGCAGCCACATTGTTTAAAAGTTAAAAATTAAATTAATCTTAATAATATACTTTATTTACCCCAATGCACCCAAAATGTTATCATTTCAACACATAATAAATATATTATTATATATTATAAATATACATATATTATACATTATATAAATAACAAAAATTAGTAATGAGATATTTTCCCTTTTTTGGTACTAAGTCTCGGAATCTGGTGTGGATTCTCCTCTTCCAGCACAACTTACTTAATTCAGACCAGCCACATCGCAAGTACTCAGGGCCACATGGGGCTGGTTGCTTTAAGTCTTATCCCTGATTTAGTCTCCTTGTAGCCAGCACCTTCCCAGGAAGAAGTCTGGGCTGCCGGGGGGATACTCAGGTGGCCCGGAGTGGGGTGTGTGTGTGTGGGGGGGGGGCCTGGGAACAGAGCAAAGGATGGGGACCAGCCCCCAAGGCAGGTGAGGACAAGCCTCTGGTCCAGAGCAGCTCATCTCCTGGCTGGCACCCCAAGGCCCGCCTTCTCTGAGGCAGCCTCTGTTGGGCTGGGGAGGAGAGGGTACAGCAGGGTGACGCTGGGGTCAGCTGCTGCCCATGCTGCAGGCTTGGCCAGCCCAGTGTAAACTCCATCCTGGAGAGTCTTGAAATGAGATTTTTTTCTCACTGCGAGAACACATTCCTGATCGCCCACCCTCTAAGCCACTCACTAAAGCGGGGGCACCAGGCAAACAGTGCTGCTTCCTTCTCCTCCAATGGGCCCCTTCTTGCCACGTCTCCAGTTCCTGGACAGACTTCAGCAGGTATCGGTATGGTTTAGTCCCCAGATACCCAGAAATGGATCTTTTGGTCTTAACAATCTAGATCGGGCTGAGGGAATTTTACTTCAGACCTAGATTAGGGGGAGAATGGCCTCAATTATGCTGGTAGGTTCAGTCCTCTGGAGGTGAAGGCAGGGATTTGGGAGAGTGTTTGGGGCAGGTAGGAAGCTGGCAGTTACGGGGCCGCTAATGGGGTAGATGAAACACACACACACACACACACACACACACGCACACACACACACACACAAACACACACACACTCATCCAACAGGAAGAAAAATGTTCCCGCCATGCTAGGCTCTCATGGGAGGAAAACAGGCAGGGCAGCCCCATGCTTCTGTCCAGAGTCGCAGACACAACGCCAGTCTCTGCCCCCTCCTAATCGCCTCCCAAGCCCGCCCAGAGAGCCTCAGCCCCACCGGCCTCCCCCCAGCACCAGCACAGGGCGTCTGCCAGGTGGGTTTGCTTCCCAGCCATGCCTCCCATCCCTCAGACCCCAGGCCCGCCCAACCCAGCATCCTCGGCTTCTCCCTCCCTCCCGCGTCTACCACCCAACATCACATTTTCACAGGAAGGGGGGCCAGTCCCTGGGGGCCCCTGTTCTCTACCCCAGAATCTGAAATCTGGCCAAGGAGAGGGGGCACACTGAGTCCATTCCAGAACTCTCTCCCGGCTCGGGTCCTATTTTAGGGAAGAGCAGCAAACAGTTACCACTAATGAGGCTGGAGGCCACGGGAGCGAGTGGCTGGCGTCTGCAGAGGCCCTGTGGCCTCTGGGCAGCCACAGACGCTCGCCAGATCCCAGTCCGACATCAAAGCTGACCCTATAGGGGTCACGTGGGCACCGCCCCATTGGGCACGGGGCCAGCACCTGCCCGAACAAAAGGGTTCTCACATGTGCGGGGAGAGTCATACATGTCAGCCCCTCACCGACCCCCCAGCCCACCCCAACACAGAGAGGCAAGGACCACAGGCCTGGACACTATGGCCCCGTGCTCTCCAGGAATTCTGAGCCTGGAATTTAGGCCACTGCCAGGGCCCTCTGGGCTGGGAGGGACCCGTCTCCAGCACCTGCTGCTGGCACCTTGGCAGTGTCTTCGGGAGACCATCAGTGAGGGGAGGAGGGGGGTCTGCTTGCTAACACCAAAAGGGCCTCAGGCCCATTACCAGCTGCACCGTCAAGGTGAAACTGTACTCCCAGCCCCGCCTGCAGGCACAGTACCCGGGGCCTTGGAGCATTTCCAGGGCCCACAAGGGCCTCTGAAACCTAAAAAAAAAAAAAAAAATCACCACTGAAATATAAATGCTACAAACATAAATTAATGAAGACTTAGCTATAGAACTACCAAATGTCATGTTATGCCAGTTAGCAATAACTGTTCTGCTTCATAAAGCTCGTGGATGCAGTTTGGCCTGACTGATAGGACAGTGGGACCTCCAAACAGGAGACTTCCTCTGGTGCACAGGCCCTGCTTTGACACACACCTCAGGCTAAAGGTTGCCCTTCATGTGTACCTCTGGGCCACAGGCCCTGCTTTGACACACACCTCAGGTAAAGGTTGCCCTTCATGTGTACCGAGCCTGACTGCAGGGGACACAGATGCTGGAGAGGACACACAGCACCTCCACACCTCCTGCCATCCCTCCCTTGGCTGGAAGCCTGTCTGTCAGCCTCCCTCTGGTTAGGAGGGCACCCATGTGGGACATCTTTTCCCCAGACTTTAGAGAGCCATATCCTGAGACAGCCTCTGACCTCAGCCTTGAAGACGGGCTGTCCAGGCAGGGCCTGAGGTCAAGGTCAAGAGGGACAACTATTTTGCAAGGGCTCCTACACATGGGCCTTCCTTCGGTCCTTTTCTCTACCCTCTCTGCAAGGTCACAGCGTCCTGATGGTCACTAGGCAGAAACCAAGAAATTGGGGCGGGGATGGGGAGGAGTAACCTACTGGTGTTCACGGTGGGTGGTCGGTGGGCTTGGTGGGGATTTGAGGGCCCCCAGCATTGGAACTGATTCTGCTTTAATCGTTCACCCTGGGCATCCATTCATTTGGTCTTCAATCCTACGTGAACACCTGTGTGCTCGGCCTTATGGAACACATCAGTACTACAAACACAAATGAGACCTGGTGTTTACCATCTCCCACTCGTGGAAGGTGAAGGGAGATGTGTCACACTGGGTGGACTGTTTGCGTGCGTGTGTCCCCGGGGCTTGAGGAAGCTGGGAAATTACTTGCAATCCACCTTAAGCACTTCGTGCACTCACAGCCTAAAATCTCACCACTGGGGAGCCAAGCTTTCAGGTGAAGAAAGTAGGTTTCTTTAAACATACACATAAACCTGAAAGGATCTGTCTGTCATCAGTCATTTACACCTAAGTATAAATTAGTCCTTTAATCCTTCCAGCCCAGACGTTTTCCTTGGGAGCCTGGAGGCTCCTGTCCTGCTTGGTGAGCCTGTATCCAGTCTCCATGGTGAGACTGCAAGGCCCCTGAGGTCCAAGGCCAGCTCTCTCACCTCACAACAGGCACTGGCGGAATGGGTGGGTGGCTGTCTGAAGGGGCAGAGCTCCAGGGAAGGTGGGGTTGGTCCAGGACCCACGCTTTTCTCAAGTCGGGAGGCATTTTTTCCTGCCTCCACTTCCCACCAAATCCTCTGTGAAGTGATTTTGTACTTAGTGGTCCCCTAAGTACACACGTATCGTCGCGGGTGGCGCCCCTTTCCCCGGCTCACTATCCACGTGGGGGAAGCGGATTGGTTATGTCCCTGCCCTGTCCCCAGGGAGGACGGCTCTGATTGGTCAGTGTGGGACCGGGCTGACCCGGAGCAGGAGCCCTCGGGTCTGGCTAGGAGCTGTGTGACCTTGAGCAAGTCAGCCCCTCTCTGGGGGTTTTCTTCTCGGTAAAAGAAGGGTCTGGACCGAAGATTCCCACTCCGTACGTTTGATGGCTTTTCCCATCCTGGATGCCGAGTCTCCTGAAGTCTAGAGTTTCTGCTCCAACACACAGTTCCCAGCAGGCAAAGCGCCCTGGGGGAGGGGGGGCCGGGAGAGGACACAGGGAGGAGGGAGCTTCGACCTCCCCTTTGCTTTCCAGCTGGGAGACGTCTGGCCCCTCAAGCTCAGGCTGGAACTCCCTCCTGGGCCGCTCTCTGAGGCCGGTTCCCTGCTACTCCGTGACAGATTGGTCCCCTGCCCCTCACCTGGTCCCATCCATTTTACACACCCTTTGCTCCCCCAGCCCGGCTCCCCAAGCCCACCTCTCCCCACTCCCAGGGCTGGGAAAGCTGGGTCCTGGGAGGCTGCCGCGTTAGCTACACTCCACAGTGTCTCAGCTCTCCCACCCCCATCACCCAGTTCTAAAAGCAAAGGAATGTTCTGGAGTTTGGGAAGGATGGGGGGCCCCCCGGAGGAGGGAGGAAGGGGAGGAGGCAGCTTTGTCCTGTCAGTGTCTGAGCTCTAAATAGAACGGAGCGGCTGGGCTGGGGGAATGAAAATAAACAGCCCCTCTGAACAGCCCCTTCCTAGCAGTTAACCGGATTTTCCTTCTGGTTCCTCAGCCCAGGGCCATTTCCCTCCTCTCCCCTCCCCTCTTCTCTGTCTGGTCCCACGGGGGTGAAGGCTCTACCTCAGGGTGATGGGGGAGTGAGGGGTCCTGGTCCAAGCTGCGTGGCACGGGGGAACTCACCTCCCCTCTCTGGGCTTTGGCAAGGAAAGCTCACTGAATGGAAGGGCAGAGAGCAACTCAGAGGTGGCTGGAACTCTTTCTCCTTCAGGAAAGAGTTCTTATCCCAATGACTCCCATGTGACATAAACTTAGGAACCCTCGCTCCCTTTAAAAACATGACCCCAAATTTAAGGGTCAATTTACGGTGAGGTTCAAATTACACCGGTTTGCCCGTGCCTTTGGAGGAAATTCGCAGACTCACCAGGACTAGGGACTGCATCCCTCCCAACCCTAACCCAGAGGGGTGATCACAGTAGGCGGCAGGAAGGGACTTCCTTAGGGGTCAGGAGTGGCTGGGTTCTTGCATGGGTTCTGAAAAATTCAGGCCAAATAACCCATTCTGGGTCCTGGTCCCACTGGGGGCCTGAATTATAGGTCCAGGCTCTCTGGTGCAAGAAGGACTCAACCAGTGAAGCACGAAGGGCTCTGCTCTCCGCCCGGTGCTCTCCTGAGCTGGGACCCTGGGCCCCGACGTCCTGCACAAGGGGCAGCCCTCAGGGCAGGGTCCCTAACACCTCCAGGAAGGGGCTGATGAATCCTGGAACCTGGGCTGGTGGCCTCCAACTCCTCCAGTAGGTAGTCGGGGAGATTCCTTCTGAGTCCCTCCCTTCAGACCAGCGGGGGCCGGGAGCCCACATGGGGGCGCTGCAGCTGAGACCCCCCCCCTCCGCCCCTCCCCCGGCACCATGGGGAGGGTAAGGGAGAGTGTGTTGGAGTCTCCAGCCTCTTCCCTCCTTTCCTTCTTTCTCCTCGCTCCCTCCCCCTCCCCCTCCGCTCAGGCACAAAAGCTCTCTGTACACTGCCACTTCCTCTGGCTGCTGTCTCTGAGCCCAGACCTTATGAGAACCATATGGGGGAAAGAGGGTGGAAGGGAAGGGGGTGGGGAGGCCGCGCGGCCCGCCCCTCCAGCCACCATCTCCCTCCGCTAGCGCTCTGTGCAGGCGGTTGGCACACTTTGCCCCAAACTCCCCCTAAGTGGACCCCGGGGGCTGGGATGTGGGGCACTGAGAGGTGGGCCCAGTCCAGAGCTGGAGGTCCAGAGGGACGTCTGTGCTCAAGAACTGCTGGGCCAAGCACGGGGGATGGGGCTGGGAAGGGGCCTCCCCTCCCCTCCCCTCCCCCTCCCCCAGGGCTCCCAAAGACCACCACACTCTGAGCAAAGGGCCCCGGCCACCGCTAGGCACATCTGTGTGGAAACTGCCCCTTCTCCCCTATGGGGGCAGCCTACGTGGTGGGCAGCTCCCCCAGATGGGAGGCTGAGGGGATGAGGGTTTGCGGGCCCTGGGAGAATCTGGACCGAGGGACCGTCCCATGCCCGCCCCTCTCTCCACCCAGCCTTGGAATGTTCCCAGGTCAAAAGGGCCTGGGTCCTGCTGGGAAGGAACCGGGTTTTTTTAAAGCAGGCTTTGTGGCCATTGGGTCCCAAGTCCAGCTAGGTGAACAGTGAGTCTCTCACCTGAGAGGAAAACTAAACGAATCCAACCAGCTAATCCTGACGCTGGCGTCAGCTAAGCTGTGTGACTCTTGGCAAGACGTGGCCCTCTCCCCAGCTGGCCTCAGTTTGCTCAGCTGTCAGACGCTGATTTAGGGGCATCTCTAAGGCCACTTTCGGCCCAGGGGCCCAGGAATTTATGACACTGCCTGGTATCCTCCGAGGGCCTGCTCAGATGTCCTGGGAGGTCCTCATAGGAGGTTTCCTTCTAGAGTCATCCATTATCAGCCCTTTCCTGGAATTCCTTAGTATCCCCCTCACTTGAACTCCCAGAGCCCAGAACCAGAGGGCAGGCCCGTCAGCTGCTGCCAGGGTGGGCAGGGGGGTGGGGGGTGGGGTGGGGCCATTGACAGTGGTCTGCGTCTCCCTCCTCCAGCCAGGTTCTCCCTGTGCTAAGCCACCTCCACCCTGCTGCCCATGAGACCCTGTCCCTCAGGGAAGGCCCATAAAGCCTCCTGCTCTGGACAGGACGTGCCCACAGCTGCCCTGTGCACTAGGCCTTGAGAATGGGGGCTGGGGTGGGGCAGGCGGATCAGGAAGGAAGCCAAGAGTTCAGCTTTCCTGGAAAACTGCGAACGAAAATCCATTAGAGGAAAGAAAGAAAGAAAAAAAAAAAAGCCAAGCGTGGGGAGAGGGGGCCTGCAGTCTACAAAACCAGAGGGCAGAAGCCGAGATAACCGAGTGGAGGTGGAAGGGTTTTCCGTGAGGTGCACAGGGCTGTCCACAGGATTGCCCTCAACGGCTTGGAGGCTTTCTGAGCAGAGACGGAGGCTCTCTGCAGACAGGCACCTTATCTAGCACTTTCCCTGCCTGAACAGTCAGCCGGGCTTCCCAAAGCAGAGGCCTGACTCTCCCCCTACTCCCCCAGGACCCATGTGGGCCGGGTGGTGTGTGGAGGGGACTGGGAGATGGTGGTCCATTCTGGAGGAAAACAGGGGAGGCGGAGGGAGGGGAAAGCAATAACGCAAAGACTATTGGCTCAAGTCCTGTTGTTTGCACCAGGTGATGGGCAGAAAGGGGAAAGGGGACATTTGGAAAAAGAATAAATAAATAAACGAGGAAGGAGGAGGAGTTTGGGAGAGTGTGAAGGTTTTTGTGCTCATAGCCTCTTTGCTGCTGGGCTGGAGCGGCAGAAGCCCCTTCCCAGCCCATCTTTTCCTTCCTCCCTCGAGATGCTTGCTGGGTAGGGGTGGGTTTGCTGGGGGAACTGAGCCCCCAGAAGAGGATCCCTGCCAAACTTCTGCTGAAGAACTTGCGCTCTTCTTCCTTCAGAAGCCAGCTTGGGGGAGGGGTTGTAGTCAGGATGGGGATTAGGTGGAGCCTGTGGGGGGTGCCTAAGGCATATGTCTGTGGCTGCTTTTAGTCACACCCCCGGCTGATGGGCCGGCGGGCTCTCAGGGGTTGCTCCGGCCTGACCTGCCCTGTCTGTTGTTCCTGCGGAGATGTCCAGCCAGGCTGCGGGGCGGTGGGGGGGGGGGGGTTCTTTTGGAAGGTATCTTAAGCCAGGTAGGTCAGTGGCCTGGGACAAAAGAAGGGCCCTTCCTCTGGGGATGGTTTGGGATGGGAAGGTGAGCTAGCAGTCCTGCTGGCTGCCACCCTGTCCTGATATATTCTCGCCAAGAGTTGGCCCCGCTCTCTCCCTGGAGTGGCGTCGATGGGAATTAGCCGTGGCTGGAAAGCATTAGTTACCAAATCATTCTAAAATGTACTGCAAAACCACCTTTTAATGTTTTCCCTTCTTTCTGCCATCAGTATGTTAGGATTCCCTAACCCCAGCACGGGAGTGTGAGCTCTGCTGCAGGATCCAGGGCACACACGCTCCTCTCAGAACTGAATGACTGTGGCCCAGCGGGGACTCACACAGACACCAGCCCAGCCATCCCACACAGCAGGCATTTTTCTCCTCCAGAACTGAGTGGGCTGGGGAATGCCCAGGCCTGTCTGGACACTTCAACCCCAGTGGACACTCAGAGGGACCTGAAGCAGCTGCCACAGCTGCCTTCCCAGGCCATGGCTGTATCCCTGAGCTGCTGGGACGTGGGAGAGAGCAGAGACAACGCTTCCACCCCCCTAATGCACACATGCACACACCCACCCCAGCTGGGGAAAATGCAGGCCAGGCGGACAACGTCAGAGGCTGACCAGTCGTGTCCTGTCAGGAAGCGGGCAGCCTCTGAACTCACCCAACCAGAGGCGTTACTGTATTGTTCTGGACACAATCGGATAGACTGTGAGCCAGTTCCAACTCTGGGCAAGGGGCCGTGGGGAAACGTTCGCCGCTGGGGTCAGGAGGACAGGGAAGGGGAAGCGGCTTGGAGGCTGGATCCAGGACAGGAAAGGAAGGGGCTGCCGCCAGGGCCCGACCCTCCAGTCCACGGCGTGCGTGGAGCTCCAAGCACGTGGTCTGCGCAGGAAATCTCTGCGGTGGGGAGGGGTCGCTAATTCTCCTGCAGTTGCGGGGACTTCGGACCCCCATCGAGGAGGCTTGGGGTCGGGATGCGGGCGCAACGGGCTGCGCTGGTTGCCAGCGAAGTGAGGACTTAATAAGGCCCGGGCTCGAGGAGGGAAAGGGTACGACGGAAGGAGGCTGCGAGGCAGCCTCCTTCCCCTCAGCCAGGTTTCTTTCTCCGCACTCTTTTCGCGAAGAAGTCAATCGAGAAACAGCCAAAGTTCGTCTTTATATCCGAGGAGGGGAGGAAGAGGGAGGGATGCAGGATCCAGAGCAGAGCTCAATTCACAGATGCGCACGGCGGGAGAGGGGTCCTAGTGGGAATCGGGACGCCGGGGTCTCATTCACACCAGAAGTGCCTGCACCCCAAGGACAGACTTTTTCGAGCCCACCCTCCCGCCAGCGCTAGAGAGACGGGCTGCAAGCGGGGCTGGCAGGCTCCCGGCCCCGATGGGGCGCCCCCACCTGGAGGAGCCAGGCCGGCGGGATGAAGCCGGGAGACTCCTCCAGTGCGGCCAGGGACGCGTCCGCGGTGGTAACGACCACAGCCATCTACTGGGCCGCGGGCGTCGGTCTTCCCTGAGCCTTCCCCCCATCCCACCCCCCGCCGGTCCGCAACACCAGCCCTGGCTAGAAACCCAAGGGGCGCGGGCGTCCCGCCAGCGCGCATTCCCTGTCACCTGTGCAGGTGAGTGGGCGCCCGCGGTGCCTCACTTTGGGGCGCCCCCGCCCCCCAATGCTCCTTCCTCCCTCCACACCCCTGGAGCCCTAACCTTTCCCTTACTTCTCTTCAAGCCTCCCTTTTCGGCTTCTGGACTCGGGCCTGTCCTAGAGTCTGAAGTGGCACATCGACTCTGTCCCCCATTTCCCACCCCTCCCGTCTGGTCTCCTTTCGTCCCCTCGTCGGGGCTCGAGCCGGGCCGGCCAAGTAGGATACTTACAGGGTAACGGTGCTGTTAGGCAGAAGGCCGGGCTCCGGAGGCTCCGGGAGGTCCCCGCCGCCGCACACCACCCTCCTGCGCGCCGGGCTGGGGGCGCCGCCGCTTAGCCCCTTGGGCCGCTCCCCTGAGCACTTGCAGCTGCGGATAGGGACCGGGCAGCCGGGCGCGCCGCGGATCTCGGGCGCCAAAAGCAGCAGCCACTGCAGCAGCGGCAGCAGCAGGCGCGCGGGCGCCCACCGCATCCTGCGTCCCGCGGCGCCCATCAGCCCATCGCCCCGCGGGGACCGACAGCGCTGGGGCCCGTCTGCGCGCCGGCCGGAGGGATCCGGGCGTGCGAGAGGCGTGCTCAGCGGGGGCCCGGGGCGCTCGAGGGCGGAGCGGGGGGCCCTGGGCGGAGGCAAGCCCCGGGGTCCCCGCCGCCGCGCCCCGGGGGCATGTCCGGCGAGCGCCCCGGCGGGGAGGACGCGGGCGCGGCTGTCAGCGCAGCGCGGGCGGGCCCCGGCGGCGCGGCCCGACTGTCTGCGTGGTGCTCCCGGGCCGGTTGAGGCCGGGCCGCTCCTCGTCGTCTGCTCGCTCTGCGCGGGGCTGTGACCTAGCGGATCGAGCCGGGCTCCTGCCGCCGCCGCCGCTCCGTGCCATGGATGGAGGCAACTCGGCTCGGCGCCGCTCCCGCCGCCGCCAGCCCCCGCCCGCCCTCCCGAGAGGGCGCCCTCCCCTCTCCAGCTCGTCCGTCCGCGAGGCCCTAGCGCCTCCCGATGCGCAGCCAGGCCGCTGCCCTCCTCGGAGTAAGAGCGGGCCAGCCGGCTGGAGGCCCCGCGTGTCCCCTGCACCCGCCCTGAGCCTAGACTTCTCCCTCACGCCTCTCTCCCCCCACCCAGGAATCTTCCTCTCCATAACCCACCTCAGACCTCAAGGCCAACCGCCATCACTTTCCACAAAACCCTCCCTCACTCGTGCCGTCCAGCCTGCACCTCCCGATGCTTCTGGGGCTTTCATTGACCCGCGGGCTTGGCCAGAGATGCCCATGTTTTGTATTGAACTTCGTTCACCGCTCTGAGGCTGCTGAGACTCGGCTTCCCTTGACCCCCTGACCTGATGGGCCAGTCTGGAAGCCGGGGCTCACTCTCACAGCCCTGCTCCAGCCACTGCAGGAGACAAGGCGGAGGCTAAGGAGGCTCAGACCCTCTGGGTGACCTCGCCCAGCGGGGGAAGCGTGTCATTCGGCCAAGGAGGGGTCAAAGGCCGAGGCAGGCCTTCCAGATCTGGCCGCCTACCTTTTCCACATCCGTGTGTGTGTGTGTGTGTGTGTGTGTGTGTGTGTGTGTGTGTGTGTGTGTGTTTGATGGTAGGTGGGAATGAGGGGAACACAGAGGGAAAAGCAGGGATTCCCACTGGGTGTGGAAGGAGCACAGCGCTGAGTCAGGAGGGCCCGTTCTCGGCAGCACTGACAAAGGACACAGCCCCTAACATCCTGGGGTATCTAATCTCGGGGGTCAAAATGAGGCCCTGCCTGCCTGCAAGTTGTGGCCTGAGAATGAGTGAGTGATGGGGGGCACTCGGATGGGGATGAAAACTGCCTTGGGTCTTAGATGGGCTGCAGTGCAAGTTGGGAACCGGGCTGGGGACAGAGGGAACAGTGAAGTGCAGCCCAGTGTATCTGCTTCCCCAGTTTGCCCATGAAGGCGACCTTTTCTGCTGCTTAAGCCACAGCACGTTTGCTGTGGAGATGCAGGCTGCCCGGGTTGAGGGATCCCTGGGCAGGGCTCTTGTTCCCCATCCTTCACTGGGCCACCAAAGTCGTCCCTCCGGTGACTGACACCTTCTTTCTGTGCCTTTGGCCCTGCTGGGGTGTGTGGCACCTTTTCCAGCGCGGTGGCCTTTCAGCCGGGTCCCCACCCCCCTTTTCTGGGAATGCTTCTTTCCCTTGTGTGGGCGGCAGACACTGAGCCCAGACGCTGGCTTCTCCTGGCTCCACAAGTCTCTCCCAGTTGCAGGCTCTGGTTCCTTCACTTTTCAAAGATAAATAAATAGTGATTGCAAATGGAAGAAGGAAGAAGGGGACCGGCCTCCCCCAGCAGCAGCCCTCCTCAGGGCAGGCACAGGGGCTGGGCCTGCATTCCTAGGAAGGGTCCTCACAGAGCTGCGGCCCACAGGCCAGTCTGCCACCCAACCATCCTGTTCACAGGCCAGGGAAGTTCTCAAAGACAAGAGAAGAGGAGGCCTCTGGCCTGGGTCACACAGCTTCCCCGTCATTTCTTTTTTGCTAAACGAAGACACTCTAAGTACGGAAAGGAATTCCACTGAAACACCGGCTCTCTGAGGCTGAGTCAAGGCCAAATGACATTTAAGGAGGCGATGCTTCCCCACAGGTGGGAACGAGGTGCGTGGTGGAGACATTTACAAAACACTGTCCTGTCCTGCTGGTCGTCACTTTTGGTCTCTATACCCATCCAGGAAGGTGAGTGGAGCAGGGGTTACTTCCCCATTTTACAAACAAGGATGAGGAAACCAAATCGCTGAGAGATAGAGACAGGGCTGGGAACTTTTCCTCCGACTCCTTTTAAAATGCTCTCTTGTCTGAGCCACTCAAAACTTTTTGCATAAAAATCCTTCCTGGTTATCTGTTCTCAGAGGTGCAGGGTGGAATGAATAAGTGGCTACACGTTTTGAAGTTTGTTTGCAATAGAAGGATGACTCAGGCTTAATTCCCACCCTCACGACATCTGGTTAGGAAGCTTGACCCTGGCCCTGATCGCCTGTGATAAACTCTTCGTTGAATTATGGGTAAGGAACCACGATATAGGGACAGGCTGAATTAATCCTGCCTGAAGCAAGGGAGGGGGGCTTCCCAAAAGCTTTAGCCCAATCTCGCACAGAAGTGTAACCGACCTGACTCTACTAGACCATAATTGTCCCCTTAAGGGCCCCGGGGGGACTCACATCCGTTATGCTGTCTCTGAAGAAGTTGGCCTTTGCTGGGTGTTAGCTGCCAATGTCTGTCTCGCCTCCAGCTTCAAAGTTGATCCATTCCCCTTTGTCAAGGAGTGGCTGCGGGCTCTTATCCCACGACTGACCAGACCCTCCACTGGGGACAGCTGAGAGTGGAAAATGGGGCCACGGTTGGTGTCCCCTCCCTCTGCTCCCAGAGCAGAGCCGAGTTAGCACAGGACAGCCTGCACAACAGGACAGCCAGCGTCTACTGAGCGCTTGTTGCCTGCTGGGCACTTGTGACTATGTTTTACAAGAATTAGCTCATTTTGTCCTCACAACAGGGTGAGGATGGCTGTTTTAACAGACAAGAGGGGAAGAGGCACCTTAAGAGTAATTTGCCCAAGGATACACAGCTCAGAAGTGGTGGAACCAGGATTTGAACCAGGAATTCCAGATTCCAGAGTCCGGTTTTAACTGCCGTGCTCTATAATTTCTAGGGGAGGAGGGGTCTCTCAATAATCACCCCAAGAAATTCCCTCACTTCCCCTTGAGGTTTTCTCATTTTGATTCCCTGGCCCTCTCTGAGCTGAACCTTTACAGACGTCCACCCACAAACCATAGCTGGTGGTAGAAACAGGACCCCCAGCCCTAATTCTTCTAGCAGAGTCAAGGAAGGCAAAAGCTTTCCAAGGAGTTCCATTCCTCGGCTATAGAAGAAAACATTCTCTCTCGAAAGACTATGAGAGACTATAAACACGTATAGAATCAGAGCCGGCAGTAGCTAACGCTGCCCAGCTCCAGGCCCTGGTCTCTTCTCTTGGCTGTCAGGGTGCCCCCCATCCCAGGGATGTTCACATTTAATTATCAGGTTTCCCGGCTCCCTCTGTGCCTTCTCATCTTCCAGAGGCAGGATCCTAACACAGACCCAGGGTAACAGTGGATGAGCTCATGTTTCATAATTGGATCGATCATGCAAACGTGACAGCCCTCCAGAGCTCTTTTACGTTAGAAGGACACGGAGGCACAGAACCTGTGAACCCCACCCCTTTCTCCCACCTCCCCCCACCCCCATGGCTCTCCTGGGCGGTCCTCTGAGCTCTCTGTCCTCTCCTCCCTGTGGGGACTATGCTAAGCTGCCTGTCCTGTTGGAACAGTCACACTGGGCGTTCAGGGCAGAGAAATGCTCATGCCTCAACCGGAAGGAATGAATAGGAATTGTGGGAAGCTACCAAGAAAAATATTTGGACCTGCAAGGGCTTCCCTTTGGAGATCAGACTCCACCCCATACAGGGTACCTGTGTATAATTTAGACGCTCTCATAGGAGGGCGTCATAATCTCTGTCTCCATGAAAATACGACTTCCCCTTTAAGTGACATCTGCTCACATTCGCCCAGATGATGGATAACCTCCTGCACTAGGAGTGCCGTGCCTAAGAGCATGAGACTCTGAAGTTTCAAATCCTGGGCTCTCCGTTTTATGGATCACGTGACTCTGGGCAACTCACTTAATTTACCCAGGCCTCAGTTTTCTCATCTGTGAAATGGGGATAAAAAAAGAATATTTACTTCAGAGGACTGTGATGATGATGTCAGCTATATGTCAATGGTGCCTGTGTGGTATACTATAAAAATATATTTGGTCTTTGTTCCTGATCCCCAGCTCCTAAAACCCTTTGCAATTCCTGAATGACAGGAGTATCTTCTGTTCTTCATCTGGAGCCTCTCTGGGACACACCGGAGTTTCTGCTCATGAGGGTGGTACTCTTAGCCTCAGGATGGGGGCTGGTCACCAGAAAGACCTAGTGATTCCAGGGTTGGCAGTCTCAGCCCCACCCTCTGGCCTCTGGGAACAGGATGGGGGAACTGGAGATTCAACTTCATAAAAACTCTTGAACGCTGAGATTCAGAGAGCTTCTGGGGTGCTGAACAGTCACGGTGCTGGGACAGTGGCACACCCAGGATGGGCACGGGCGCTCCACGCCCCTTCTCCCCATAGCCTGTCCTATGCATCACTTCCATCTGGCTGTTCCTTAGTTGTGTCCTTTATAACGAACCAGCAAATGTGAATAAAGTGTTTTCCTGAGTTCTGTGAACCGTTCCAGCAAATTATCAAACTTGAAGAGGGGGTCATGGAAATCTTTGATTTAAAGCCAGGACGGTGACCCCGGACTTGTAAATGGCATCTGAAGTGGAGGCAGTCTTGTGGGACTGAGCCCTTAGCTTGCACGGTCTGTGCCGGGCAGTCGGTGTCAAAATCAAATTAAATTATAGGACACCCAGTAGGTGCTGGAGAATTGGAGAGTTGATTGGAGTCAGAAAACACTCCAGCCTGACACAGTCACATACTCAGTAAATGTTAGCAGGGCCTGCTGCTGTTCTGTTATTGATACCTGCTTAGTTTTGTCCTGTGTTATAGTTCACTGTTTACATATTTGAGTCTTCCACTAGGATGGAAGATCCCAGAAGAGGCTGTTATTTTCCTTATTTCTATGATTCCCAGTCAGTTTTAGTGCCCAACAAATAGAAGAGACATTTAATTAATTTGTACAACAAAGTGTTCCTGAGATCTTACTTATTTAAACAATGTTTATTGGGCATCTACTATGTGCCCGATACTGTTTCGGGCACTGAAGATACAGCAGTCAGTGCATAGAAGGTAAAGTTTGTGGTCTCATGGAGCTAACGTTATAGCAGAGGGAACCAGATAATATGTAAATAAATCAATAAATATGTATAATCTAGTGGGTGGGGATAAGACACGAAGCAAAATTAAACAGGGTAAGGGAACAAAGAATGTTGGGAGGATGGAAGCAACCTAAGTGTCCATCAACAGATGAATGGATAGAGACACACACACAGACACACATAGACACACACACACACACACACACACACACACACACACACACAATGGAATACTACTCAGCCATAAAAAAGAATAAAGTTTTGCCATTTGCAACAGCATAGATGGGCTTGGAGGGTAGTACACTAAGTGAAATAAGTCAGAGAAAGACAAACACTGTGTGATATCACTTATATGTGGAACCTAAAAAATTAAACAAACTAGTGAATATAACAAAAAAGACGCAGACTCACAGATATAAAGAACAAACTAGTGGTTACCAGTGGGGAGAGGGAAGGGGGGAGGGACAATACAGGGGTAGGGGAGTAAGAGGTACAATTATGTATAAAATAACCTACAAGGATATATTGTACAACATAGGGAATATAGCCACTATTTTACAATAACTCTAAATGGAGCATAATCTTTAAAAATTGTGAATTACTACATTGCACACCTGTAACTTATATAATATTGTACATCAATTATACTTCAATAGAAAACAAAAGAATGATGGGGAAGACCTCTGTGAGCAGGGGCTCTTGGAGAAGAATTCTGAAGGAATGAGGGAACAGGCCCATGGATTTTGGGGGACAGAGCACTCCATGCCAAGGCCATGGCAAGTGGCAGCACCGTGGGAGAGCGCCACCTGTGGTCAGTCAAGGAAGAGTCAGGGACCAGCGTGGCTGCAGCACAGGGAGCGAGAGGGAGAGAAAGAGGGCGGTGTCCCCACAGTACCCCTGACCTCGTGTCCAGATCAGGTTGGGTACTGAAGACCACAGGAAGGATGTGGATTTTATTCTGAATGAGAAGAGAAGCCTAGAGGGTTTGAAAAGAGAAGTGGTCCGATCTGAATTGGACTTCTACATCTCCTCTCTGCCTCCTGGACGGAGGATGATTCTGGCGGGAGGAGCACGGCGATTGGGAGACCACGTCCGAGGCCAGCGCGACAGTGCAGTGGACGAGGAGGTGAAAGAGGAGTGGGGGAGGCTGGGTCCTGGATGTGGGTGGAAAGCGAGTCCAGCGGGATCCCTGACACAGAGAGCGGGGTGAGAAAAATTTGTCCAGAATGACCCCTAGGTGTGTGGCTTGGGCTGTGGGAATGGAATCCCCACTAAGGAGGCTGGAGAGGACTCAGGAAGGATCAGATCTGGGGAACGAATCAAGAGTTCGGCCCATCACTGTGCTCAGAGCTGGGGGTCCAGCTTGCTGGGTCATGGAGTTGATAGTCCAGCAGGAGAGGCCGGGATGGAACAAAGCAGGACACAGATGAGTCTATAATGACACACTGTGATGACAGCCGTGAAGGCAAGGGGGCCGCTAGGGGGAATAATGGGGGTGGAAGGCCCTTAGTGTCCACTGGCGATCAGGACAGGCCTCTGAGGAGGCAGTGGCTAAGCTGCCCAGAGGATAATCAGGCCTCGGCCAGGCCAGGAAGGAGGCTGGGAGACGACAGGCCTCTGTCACTGGAGGGAGTCGGGGGGAGGCTGGGAGGGGTGAGGGCACGCCTTCTGCCCCTGCCTCTCCCTGGCCAGCCCCTGAAGCCCCGCGGTGAGCTGCCTGGCTGCTCAGAGCTCAGGACGGTTGCGTCTCTCTTGCTCCGGGTCTCCCAGGTGGATCAGGACCCAGGAGGCCTCTCGTCAGGGCACGGAGGGAGGGGCTCTTCTGTTGGGCTGGGGCGGCCATGCCCATCATGGCCTGGCTTCCCATCTGGCTCCGGGGCTCCTTGGGGTCTGTGATCTGTTCTTCTAGGACCTCCCCCCGCGACCCAGGGGCTGCTCCATCCTTTTTTCTTTTTTTGTCCCTGCCATCAGGAAACTTATATTCTTTTAAAAACAGAAGTTATACATATGCATGGCTTAAAGAAATAACAAGTATTATAAGGTTTTTTATGAAAACAGAAGGCAGTCCACTACCTTTTCCCCCATTTCCGCTTTCGCAGAGGCATCTATTTTCAACTCTTTTAGCTGACTGTATTTTAGATTTATCTCCATTATCTCTAAGTAATCTTTTTTTTTTTGCTTTGAATTTTATTTTATTTATTTTTTTATATAGCAGGTTCTTACTAGTTATCTATTATATATACATATCAGTGTGTACATGTCAATCCCAATCTCCCAATTCATCCCAGCACCACCAATCCCCTCTCCACTTTCCCCCCTTGGTGTCCATGTGTTTGTTCTCTACATCTGTGTCTCTATTTCTGCCGTTCAAGCCGATTCATCTGTACCATTTTTCTAGGCACCACATATATGCGTTAATATACGATGTTTCTTTTTCTGTTTCTGACTTAGTTCAGTCTGTATGACAGTCTCTAGATCCATCCATGTCTCTACAAATGCCCCAATTTCATTCCTTTTTATGGCTAAGTAATATTCCTTTGTATATATGTGCCACATCTTCTTTATCCATTCATCTGTCAATGGACACTTAGGTTGCTTCCATGTCCTGGCTATTGTAAATAGAGCTTCAATGAACATTGTAGTACATGACTCTATTTGAGTTATGGTTTTCTCAGGGTATGTGCCCAGTAGTGGGATTGCTGGGTCTTATGGTAATTCTATTTTTAGTTTTTTAAGGAACCTCCATACTGTTCTCCATAGTGGCTGTATCAATTTACATTCCCACCAACAGTGCAAGAGGGTTCCCTTTTCTCCACACCCTCTCCAGCATTTGTTGTTTGTAGATTTTCTGATGATGTCTCTTCTAACTGGTGTGAGGTGATATCTCATTGTAGTTTTGATTTGCATTTCTCTAATAATTAGTGATGTTGAGCAGCTTTTCATGTGCTTCTTGGCCATCTGTATGTCTTCTTTGGAGAAATGTCTATTTAGGTCTTCTGCCCATTTTTGGATTGGGTTGTTTTTTTAAATATTGAGCTGCATGAGCTGTTTATATATTTTGGAGACTAATCTTTTGTCTGTTGATTCGTTTGCAAATATTTTCTCCCATTCTGAGGGTTGTCTTTTCATCTTGTTTATGGTTTCCTTTGCTTTGCAAAAGCTTCTAAGTTTCATTAGGTCCCATTTTTTAATTTTTGTTTTTATTTCCATTACTCTAGGAGGTGAATCAAAAAAGATCTTGCTGTGATTTATGTCAAAGAGTGTTCTTCCTATATTTTCCTCTAAGAGTTTTGTAGTGTCCAATCTTACATTTAGGTCTCTAATCCATTTTGAGTTTATTTTTGTGTATGGTGTTAGGGAATGTTTTTTTTTAATTTAATTTTATTAACTTTTTTATACAGCATGTTCTTATTAGTCATCAATTTTATACACATCAGTGTATACATGTCAATCCCAATCGCCCAATTTAGGGAGTGTTCTAATTTCATTCTTTTACATGTAGCTGTCCAGTTTTCCCAGCACCACTTATTGAAGAGGCTGTCTTTTCTCCATTGTACATCCTTGCCTCCTTTGTCATAGTTTAGTTGACCATAGGTGAATGGGTTTATCTCTGGGGTTTCTATCCTGTTCCACTGATCTATATTTCTGTTTTTGTGCAAGTATCATATTGTCTTGATTACTGTAGCTTTGTAGTATAGTCTGAAGTCAGGGAGTCTGATTCCTCCAGCTCCGTTTTTTTCCCTCAAGACTGCTTTGGCTATTCGGGGTCTTTTGTGTCTCCATACAAATTTTAAGATTTTTTGTTCTAGTTCTGTAAAAGATGCCACTGGTAATTTGATAGGGATTGCACTGAATCTGTAGATTGCTTTGGGTAGTATAGTTATTTTCACAATATTGATTCTTCCAATCAAAGAACATGGTATGTCTCTCCATCTGTTTGTGTCATCTTTGATTTCTTTCATCAGTGTCTTATAGTTTTCTGAGTACAGGTCTTTTGTCTCCCTAGGTAGGTTTATTCCTAGGTATTTTATTCTTTTTGTTGCAATGGTGAATGGGATTGTTTCCTTAATTTCTCTTTCTGATTTTTGGTGTTAGTGTATAGGAATGCAAGAGATTTCTGTGCATTAATTTTGTATCCCGCAACTTTACCAAATTCATTGATTAGCTCTAGTAGTTTTCTGGTGGCATCTTTAGGATTCTCTATGTATAGTATAATGTTATCTGCAAACAGTGACAGTTTTACTTCTTCTTTTCCAATTTGTATTTCTTTTATTTCTTTTTCTTCTCTGATTGCCGTGGCTAGGACTTCCAAAACTATGTTGAATAATAGTGGCAAGAGTGGACACCCTTGTCTTGTTCCTGATCTTAGAGGAAATGCTTTCAGTTTTCCACCATTGAGAATGATGTTTGCTGTGGGTTTGTCATATATGGCCTTTATTATGTTGAGGTAGGTTCCCTTTATGCCCACTTTCTATAGAGTTTTTATCATAAATGGGTGTTGAATTTTGTCAAAAGATTTTTCTGTATCTATTGAGAAGATCATATGGTTTTTATTCTTCAATTTGTTAATATGGTGTATCACATTGATTGATTTGCGTATATTGAAGAATCCTTGCATCCCTGGGATAAATCTCACTTGATCACGGTGTATGATCCTTTTAATGTGTTGTTGGATTCTGTTTGCTAGTATTTTGTTGAGGATTTTTGCATCTATATTCATCAGTGATATTGGTCTGTCATCTTTTTTTGTAGTATCTTTCTCTGGTTTTGGTATCAGGGTGATGGTGGTCTCATAGAATGAGTTTGGGAGTGTTCCTTCCTCTGCAATTTTTTGGAAGAGTTTGGGAAGGATGGGTGTTAGCTCTTCTCTAAATGTTTGATAGAATTCACCTGTGAAGCCATGTGGTCCTGGACTTTTGTTTGTTGGAAGTTTTTTTTTTTTAATTAATTAATTAATTAATTAATTATTTTTGGGTGCGTTGGGTCTTCACTGCTGCTTGCGAGCTTTCTCTAGTTGTGGTGGGCAGGGTCTACTCTTCATTGCAGTGCATGGGCTTCTCATTGTGGTGGCTTCCCTTGTTTTGGAGCACGGGCTCTAGGCATGCAGGCTTCAGTAATTGCAGCACATGGGCTCAGTAGTTGTGGCTCAAGGGCTCTAGAGCACAGGCTCAGTAGTTGTGGCACACAGGCTTAGTTGCTCTGCGGCATGTGGGATCTTCCAGGACCAGGGCTTGAACCCGTGTCCCCTGCATTGGCAGGCGGATATTTAACCACTGCGCCACCAGGAAGCCCTGGAAGATTTTTAATTAGTTTCAATTTCATTACTTGTGATTTGTCAGTTCATATTTTCTGTTTCTTCCTGGTTCAGTCTTGGAAAGTTATGCCTTTTTTAGCATTTGTCCATTTCTTCCAGGTTGTCTATTTTATTGGCATAGAGTTGCTTGTAGTAGTCTCTTAGGACGCTTTGTATTTTTGCGGTGTCTGTTGTAACTTCTCCTTTCTCATTTCTAATTTTATTGATTTGAGTCCTCTCCCTCTTTTTCTTGATGAGCCTGGCTAAAGTTTTATCAATTTTGTTTATCTTCTCAAAGAAGCAGCTTTTAGTTTTATTGATCTTTGCTATTGTTTTCTTTGTTTCTATTTCATTTATTTTTGCTCTGATATTTATGATTTCTTTCCTTCTACTAACTTTGGGTTTTGTTTCTTCTTCTTTCTCTATTTCCTTTAGGTGTAAGGTTAGGTTGTCTACTTGAGATTTTTCTTGTTTCTTGAGGTAGGCTTGTATTGATATAAACTTCCCTCTTAGAACTGCTTCTGCTGCATCCCATAGGTTTTGGATCGTCGTGTTTTTGTTATCTATTTGTCTCTAGGTATTTTTTGATTTCCTCTTTGATTTCTTCAGTTATCTCTTGGTTATTTAGTAATGTATTGTCTAGCCTCCATGTGTTTGTATTTTTTACGTTTTTTTCCCTGTAATTGATTTCTTATCTCATAGCGTCATAGTTGGAAAAGATGCTTGATATGATTTCAATTTTCTTAAATTTACTGAGGCTTGATTTGTGACCCAAGATGTGATCTATCCTGGAGAATGTTCCATGTGCACTTGAGAAGAAAGTGTAATCTGTTGTTTTTGGATGGAATGTCCTATAAATATCAATTAAATCTATCTGGTCTATTGTGTCATTTAAAGCTTGTGTTTCCTATTAATTTTCTGTTTGGATGATCTGTCCATTGGTGTAAGTGAGGTGTTAAAGTCCTCCACTATTATTGTGTTACTGTGGATTTCCTCTTTTATAGCTGTTAGCAGTTGCCTTATGTACTCAGGTGCTCCTATGTTGGGTGCATATGTATTTATAATTGTTTTATCTTCTTCTTGGATTGATCCCTTGATCATTATGTAGTGTCCTTCCTTGTCTCTTGTAACATTCTTTAGTTTAAAGTCTATTTTACCTGATATGAGTATTGCTACTCCAGCTTTCTTTTGATTTCCATTTGCATGGGATATCTTTTTCCATCCCCTCACTTTCAGTCTGCATGTGTCCGTAGGTCTGAAGTGGGTCTCTTGTAGACAGCATATATATGGGTCTTGTTTTTGTATCCATTCAGCGAGCCTGTGTCTTTTGGTTGGAGCATTTAATCCATTCATGTTTAAGGTAATTATCGATATGTATGTTCCTATTACCATTTTCTTAATTGTTATGGGTTTGTTTTTGTATGTCCTTTTCTTCTCTTGTGTTTCCCACTTAGAGAAGTTCCTTTAGCATTTGTTGTAGAGCTGGTTTGGTGGTGCTGAATTCTCTTAGCTTTTGCTTGTCTGTAAAGCTTTTGATTTGTCCATCAAATCTGAATGAGATCCTTGTCGGGTAATCTTGGTTGTAGGTTCTTCCCTTTCATCACTTTAAGTATATCATGTCACTCCCTTCTGGCTTGTAGAGTTTCTGCTGAGAAATCAGCTGTTAACCTTATGGGAGTTCTCTTTTATGTTATTTGTTGTTTTTCTCTTGTGGCTTTCAATAATTTTTCTTTGTCTTTAATTGTTGTCAGTTTGATTACTATGTGTCTCAGTGTGTTTCTCCTTGGGTTTATCCTGCCTGGGGCTCTGCACTTCCTGGATTTGGGTGGCTATTTCCTTTCCCATGTTAGGGAAGTTTTCAACTATAATCTCTTCAAATATTTTCTCGGGTCCTTTCTCTCTCTTCTCCTTCTGGGACCCCTATAATGCAAATGTTGTTGCGTTTAATGTTGTCCCAGAGGTCTCTTAGGCTGTCTTCATTTCTTTTCATTCTTTTTTCTTTATTCTGTTCTGCAGCAGTAAATTCCACCATTCTGTCTTCCAGGTCACTTATCTGTTCTTCTGCCTCAGTTATTCTGCTATTGATTCCTTCTAGTGTATTTTTCATTTCAGTTACTGTATTGCTCACCTGTTTGTTTGTTCTTTAATTCTTCTAGGTGTTTGTTCTTTAATTCTTCTAGGTGTTTGTTAAACATTTCTTGCATCTTCTCAATCTTTGCCTCCATTCTTTTTCTGAGGTCCTGGATCATCTTCACCATCATTATTCTGAATTCTTTTTCTGGAAGGTTTCCTATCTCCACTTCATTTAGTTGTTTTTCTGGGGTTTTATCTTGTTCCTTCATCTGGTACATAGTCCTCTGCCTTTTCATTTTGTCTCTCTTTCTGTGAATGTGGTTGTCCTTTCATGGGCTGCAGAATTGTAGATATTCTTGCTTCTGCTCTGCTCCATCCATAGCCTTTTGTTTCCAGAGGCAGCCGAGAGGATGGGGCCCAGTTGCAGGCCAGCACCCCTCTCCCTGAGCCCCACTGGGGTCAGAGTATTCAGGCCCTGGAGGGAGGAGAAGCAGCTCTGGCCAAAAGAAGAGTTTGTGTGTGCGTGTGTGTGTGTGTGTGTGTGTGTGTGTGTGTGTGTGTGGCGGGAGGGCTCTCTGGTCTTCTTCCTTTCTGTGCTGTAACAGGGGTGCTCACTGGAGCAGCCTGGCTGGGCCCCAGCTCTCCGGACGCCCCTCTCACTGCACCTGCCGCACCTGCCCCCATGCACTGTGGTGGATGAGTTGCATGGATGTCAGTCTCTGGTCTCCCTGCCCCAGCACCGAGGCTCACACACCTGTGCCCATCACACCCCAGGGAGGCCTGAAGCGGCGCTGAAGAAAACAGAAGAGGAGCCAAGAGCTGCTGGAGGAGGTCGTGGGCATTATTCTGGGTGGCTGGAGAGGTGGAGGACGACCCAGACTAGCGTGGAGTGTTTGGGGTCACCCGGGGGCACTAGGCCAGGTGGAGGCTCTCCCTCTGCAAAGCATGAGGCAGGAAGCCTGAGGTCAAGGCAAACCTCAAGCATTTGTCGAGAGCTGAGCCTGCTTCCAGCCCTCACCACTATTTACAAAAATTATTTTTATCAAAGGGATACACACATATGGTGAAAAAATGAAATAGCACGGAAGAGCTTATAATGAAAAGCAAGGGCCTCTTTCCAGTCCTGCTGCCAGAGGCAGCTGTTACCCAGTCCTGCTTTTAGTTCTCTGCTCTTTGTAGGAGCAGCTGGGGCAGGAGGCCTCAGACCTGGGAGAGCATCCTTGCGTGACCGTGGGTTTGCAAATCCAGCTTTCAGGAGCTTCCCCACCCAGTGTCTGTCCTTAGATTCCCACGTCTGATGCTCTGGGCCACTGTTGCCCTCTCCCAAAACTACTGCTCCCTTCCCATGGGTCACTCCCCACCACTTGCAGCACGTGGGAAGCCCCTCCAGTCACAGGGGAGCCTCAGAGAAACGTTACTCACACACAGCCTGGCAGAGTGGATTTCCAGCTTGCTGGAAAAGTCAGTCTTTGCGTGGAACCCCAGTTCCCTGCGACAGCTGTCCTCTTGGCACCTGGCTGGCCCGTGGTGGGGCAGGGGCTGGGGGTTCTGGAACTGGCCCTTTGCCGTTTGCTTGTCACCTCCCTCTGCTTCTTTCCCCCTCTCTGTGCTTTTCTTTCTCCTTTCTTCTCCTGTCCTCTTGTACATCCAATCTCTCTTTCTCTCTGGAAGGCCAAGGTCAGGCTTCTTTGCGGGAGGTGGGCTCTATTCCCTAAGACCTGTCAGGCTGCCTTGGGGCCCCGCAAGGCCCATGGGAGGGGTGGAGGGGAGAAATGCAGTAGCAGGACCCTCGCTCTGGGCCTCCTGTCCAGGGGCTGCACTCAGAGAGCAAGGGTGTGTGGCTACAGCCTTGACGCCCAGAGTGTGTGAGCCAGTGTCTAGTTTTGGTTTCACTCTGGGCTGATTTTGCTGTTTTTGTGCCCCAGTCTCCAGCTGGGCCTTTCCTTTCAAGCTAGGGGGACTGGAAGGGAGGCTTGGGTTTCCGTGCTCGGCCAGCCTGTGAAGGGGAAGCTGCCCTTTCCACTGCCCCCATCCAGCCTCCTATGTCAGCAGGACTTGGTGAGAGACCCACGAGGGAAGCTTGCCGGGCACTCCGAGCTTTAATTGCCTGTCGGAGGGTCCCCTTCCTCCTCGGCCTCAGAGGCTCGTGTTTCATTTCTGAAGGAAGGAGGCAGTTTTCCCGACAGTCCTTATCTGCTCCGTCCATCAGCGCTCTGCCCCGATGCTCCGTGGAGATTGCAACAGACTGCAAAGCCCAGCCGGCTGGGTCCAGTGCTGGTCCCTGATGCTTCCTGAGCGCCTACGATGTGCCAGGTTCGGTCACAAGGACACCGTGAGGCCCTATTTACAGATGAGGGAACCAAGGCACCAAGGGGGTTAGTCTTTGGCCCACGGGAATTTGGCTGGCGAGGACCAGATTTGGGATTCAGACACAGACAGACGGGTGTCAGTCTTGGAGCAAGCCTCGTGGCCATGCGTGTGCGTGCGTGTGCGTGTGCGTGCTTGCGCGCACGCGCGCGCGTGTGTGTGCGCCCACAGCTCCCCGGCCCCAGCGTGGTTCCTCTGCACGTCTTCCCGCAGCTCCTCTCCCTGGGAGTATGTTCCCAAACTCACTGCATAAAATCCTTTTGATGCCCGGGTTCCTTGCAGCGGACACAGTGAGAGCCCTGTTCCCGCTTCCCCACCCCTGCCAGAGGGAGGCTCTGGGCCTCAGTTCAGAGCGCCAAACGGCACAGTGGCTGCCAAAGCGGGCCTGGACCTCACAGGTGAGCGGAGCACGCCGGGGACGGCGCCCACCTCGGCTGGGCCACGTGCTCAGTGATGGAGACAGGCCCTCGACCCGTCACACAGGCACACACAGATGCTGTGAGGCCCGGGGAGGGGAAGAACGTGGCTCTCCTGTGGACCTTCTGGTCGCAAATCTGGAACGGGAAGCGGGCCGTACCCGGGCAGAAGCCTCTTCCCGCCAGAGGGGCTGCCCTCCACCATCCGCGCGGGCCCCAAAGTCCCGGCACCCGCAGCAGCAGGCTCCTGCCCATGGATGGCTATAGCAGTAAAGCAAAGACACTCAAGAGTCCTCAGTCTCAGGGTCCTTCCCATCACCAGTGGTTTGTGGGGGAAAGGTGGGCAGGGGGATCCGAGGGAAAGATAGATGTAGGATGCAGGGAGGAAAAAAGGGAGAGCGTGAACTGGCTGGGCTCACCCAGAGGCCCCCCAATGGAGGGACACCCTCTCTTTCTGCGAGGGAGGAGGTGCCCCCTTTGGAAGGCAGCGGGAGGCAGGAAGCCAGCACTGGAGGGCAGGTCACTGTGGCTGGCGCTCCAGACACCAAACGGCTGCTGTCTGGGCACAAAGGTGTCTGTGGAGAGCCCTGGGGGGGCCTGTGGCCCAGCTGGCCAGCCCCTCCCCAGAGCCTGCCAGCCCAGCTGAGGCGTGCCGTTGGCAGGGCCCCCTCTGCAGATCTGGCTGTATCTTCCCCACACATTGAAACCATCAGGCCTGGCCCTCCGAGCAGCCTGCCTAGCCCCGTCAGCTAGAGACACTGAGCTTTCATCCAAACCAGACCTTCCCTCCTCCAGGTCCCCACTTGGGGGAAGGGGGGCAGAGAGCACAGCCCTGGAGCCAATTTCAGAACTTTTTAAACCTTTGTCCCCTATTTTGCTCTCTCTTCTGAAATGTCCACGAGGCCACCTTCCACTCTGGGTCCCCCTCACTCCACCCTCGTCCTCCAAAGGGCATTTTTGTTGCTACTGCAGAAACAGGGAGTTCGGGGGACCCCGAAGTACGGAGCAGCTCCACCAAAGCAGCAAGGGCTCTTCTGTGCCTCCAGTTCTGGAGAAGCCAAATCAAAGGCAAAGCCTGAATGCCTCTTGCTCGCGGCCAATAAAAACCTTGCTCCAGTGCCGGCTTCCTCTGCTGAAATCAGATATCCCAGCAATAAACAAGTCCGAAAGGCAGGGGAAAGCTCTTATTTTTTTCTTCTTATTAGTTTTTCTTCCTTATAAAAAACAAAAAAAAAAGCCCTCTCCTATAACAGGATGCCTGCCCCAGAAACTTGAGTGCAGAACTGTGCTCTCTCCCGCTCTGCACCCCCGACTCCAGAATCCTAACCCCCAGGCTCCTGCAGGCAAGGGCGGGGCTTTGAACACTTGAAGGCTTTGCTCAAAGGCAGGTCAAAGGGGGTTGGGGGGACAGGCCTTGCAGCCTGGGTAGCTGGCTGCCAGCTTACAGGGAGAGCTGGGTTCTCGGCCTTTGGCTGCTGGTGGCAGTCAGAAACGAGAAGTGGAGTTAGGACAAATTGGGCCCACTTTTTCCTAAGGTAATCCTTCTGAAGTCCCCTCAATGCAACGCAGGCTGTGCAAAGCCCAGCACCGTGGGGTTTTGTGTTGAGTGCACAGTTGAGAAATCCAGGCAAGGGGGGTCGTGTGGCATCAGAGGGGCTGGGAGGGCAGAGGACTTGGGGTTTTGCTTCCCCACCAGCTCGCTCCTGGGCACTCCCTCCCATGCCTGTCTGTCCCAGGGCGAGTGGTCCTCCGCATGTGGCCTGCTGAGGAGCGCCCTCTCCTAAGAGCTGACATCTCTCCCCCATCCCCACCCCCAAATAGGTTTTTAAGTGACTTTGCTGTCAGAGATGCTATTCTGTTTGTTTTTCCTTCTGACACTATCTCTCTGGAGAGTTTCTGGTCAAGAGAATTATGTCGAGGCTGCAGATTGCAAGAGAATTGCGCCTAATGGGGAACAGACAGACAAGACACCTTTCATGTCCAGCCAAGTTTTTTCTTCCCCCCTCCTCTTTCTCTCTCTCTCTCCCAACTTCTCATCTTCCCTTTTTGGCTTCAAAGTTGGCCCTAGTTTGAGTTAGTTTCTTCGGTACAGCTGGTGAATAAGGTCACACATTGATTTTATTTTGGAGATTGGCAGCTGGGTCAAGCTTAGCTCTGAAGCTGGGGAGCGGCGTGCCTCTGCTGGTGCAGGGGTAGGGGAGTCCCAGCAGGAGCGCAGTAAGCCAGCTCACGGAAAGAACCTTCGAGAAGGCCTTCGGCACTCCAAGGATGCCTTCTGCTCCTTTGTGGTCTCAAATCAGGAGCCGAAGCTTGTGTTCATTTTAAATACAAGAGTGTTGCCGAAAACACCCCTCACCTCTGTCCCCACTGCGTGCCATGTCAGCTCACTGTGCTGCAGTTGATAGAAAAAAAGAGTGTTAGTTCTGAGGTCCCCTGGGACCTTGAGGTGCTTCTAGAACTCTACCTTGTGAATCGCTGCTCAGCCACACGCAGCCCGAGTATCTACAAACTGGGTGCAAGTTGGGTGCTGCTGGGTGCGGTGGGAGCAACGCGGGTGGGAAAGAAGGACCCTCTCTTTACCTCAAACAAGCTTCTTGAGGGGGGAGCAGATTAGTAAAACATCTCGTGGACGGCTGGATTCTTTCGCTCTTAGTCACGAGGCTGATGTAATAGCATTCAACTGATTTCATGGTAAAGACAGCCGCAGTTCCCGGAGCAAATCAGTTCAATTGCACCACTGCACATCCATCCTCATAGAAGCCCTCCAGGGACTGGGGGCGAGGCCTTCCTCCTCCAGTGCTTTGGTGGGAAGCCCAGGGCCATTTCTTGTCTGAAGAACTAGGATGTCTTGGATTTTCAGAATGTCCCATTTGACCTCCTTCCTCCCGGCCCAGCCTTGGGGAACAGAATTCACTGCCCATCTAGCTCTGGGGGCAGGAGGACACAGTCCGGCACACCCTGAGCCCTGCAGCCTGTGGCACAGTTTGAATCTGTTTGGGGGGAAACAGGGTAAAAGAAGGGGAAGGCTGATTTCACTCAGGCTGCGTTTAATTCTCTCCTTCCTTCTCATCCCCTCTACTTGTGGTTTCAAAGTTTGTTCTGCATCAAGATGTGTCAGTTCTCAACAATGACTGCAGGCTGGAAAACATACATTTCTATCATGGTAAGAAGTTTCTCTCTTTTTTTTTTTTAAGAAGGTTCTCTTAAATGAAGCTTACAGGGAGTTCCCTGGCAATCCAGTGGTGGCCCGGGTTCGATCCCTGGTCAGGGAACTAAGATCCCGCGAGCTGTGTGGCACTGCCGGAAAAAAAAAGCAAAAAAAACTAAAACCAAAACCAAAAACCAAAAAAACCCTAAACTAAATGAAGCTTATAAATCTAAGAATATGCCGCTTACTAACTATTAAAGCCTGAGCCAACAGAAGAGACCAATGTGGTGTGGTGTGGTGACCAAGCTCTGGAACGGGAATCAAAGGTCTTGAGTTTATTTCTTGTCCTGCCACCAACCCACTCTGACCTCAGGCAAGGAGCACACTGAACCTTCTCTGGGCCTCCGAGCCGTCTGCGAAGGGACACCGGCCAACAGCCTAAATCACCCTACCTGCTGCCGTGAGGGCAAAACAAGCGGATGTAGGGGATGGTGCTTTATGTGCCATGAATGATTAAAAAAGCGGGGAGAGGAGTACAGTTGGACTATAAAGACGTTGCTTTATTAAGAGGTGCAATGAGTCTGGGAGGAACTTCCAGAGGACAGAGCCTTGATGGGTTACTGGGAGGCTCTGAGTGGCACCAAGCAGAGCGGGGCCCAGGAGGTTGACAGTATCGTCACAGAGACGGGCTGCCTGGGTGGGTCCGACCCAGGACAGCGTGCTGTTGTCACTCCGGAAACATGCTGTGGATACTGTCACGGCTTTGATGCAAATCTGTGAGTACTCATGCCCGGCCCGTGTAACAAAAGACAAAGTCACAACTTTGCTGTTTTCTCTCCGCAAAAGGTCCCGGCCTGTGGTGGGCATACCGGACAGACATACTTTGGTTTCCTTTCCTGATCTGGGTTTGAGTCCGTCTCTCCGGGCTCCCCTGCTTCATTGTTCTTGATTTCCAGGCACAAGCCAGAGGGCTGTCTTGCTCAGACCCGTTTCTCACCCAAAGGTTCCACAGCCACCCTCAGGACCCTCAGCCGAATTCGAAAAGAAACGCTGTATCTGGAAGAACCTGTGACTCTGCAAGAGTCGGCCATATCACTTGGGAGAATCGTGTCCTCCCTGCCTTCTGTTTCTGCCTTAAAAGAAGGGGTGACAGGGGGCAGCGTCTGACTGGAGAACCGGGAGGGCAGCCTGGAGGAGGTGGCGGATGCTGTGAGCAGTGGGCGGGGCGCACTCTTGGGCTCCCGGGCCCCCTACCCTGTACCCACTCCCAGGCAAATTTGAAAAAAAAAATAAGGGGTGAGACTTCGGATGACAGCCTCTTCTAGAGTAGTCTGGGGTCAGTGGCGCGCCAAAGCTCGCCCCTCAGGTTAGCCAATGTCGCCACCTAGAGGCAGTTTTAAGATTTTCTTACAGCAAGAGGCAACCTCTTTATTCTTGCAGTTCCTGAAATGCCAACATTTCACTTTCTTGCTCTTAGAAGTTCAGAATCCCTCTTTCATCCGCAGTCTGGCTTTGGCTGTATCTGTGACCCACAGGAAGCCCTTCTCCAAAGCTGTACGATGCCAGTGACGGGCACAGTGGCTTCCTATCGGGTCCAAGGCCCCCCTCCTGTTATACTCACTCACTACACCAGATGGAGAAAATAAATCTTTTAATCGCTTTGTAATTGGCATAGATGGCATAATTCAAACTCACATTTTTATTTAATAGACTGAAATATCACACTATAGCTTTGATTGAAACAGTACAGGAATCATAATGGTTTAAGTTTTACAAAATTTCATTTCGGCAGGAGCTTAATGGAAGTTGTTTCATAAAATTAGAGACTGGGGCTTGAATAAGTAAGAAAAACCCACCTAGAAAACAAACAACGACCCAGACTACAGTTGTCTGTTGTGACTATCCGAGAATTGTGCTTTCTGGGTTTTGAAGAGCTAGCTAGTCCATTAACGTCAAGACTTGCAAAATTCTGCCTTATAAACATGGTTGGGAGGGGAGGCTATAAATATGCCTAAAAAGTGCTCCCAGGAACAGGAACCTCAAAGCCAGGCTTTGTTGAAACTGTGAGCCTGAACTGGCTTTGAGGGAATCTTTCATATCTGGGGAGCTATGAGATAAGAAATCATCATAACGGGGACTATGGTGGCGGAAAAATCGTATCATTTGATGGTCATCACCGTAGGGCCCAGGGCAAAAGCTCAAAGTCCTGTCTCTGGAGGAAGACGTTAGAAAGGCCCAAGGACCGCTTATGTTAGTTGCCCTGTAATTTTCAGGGTCAGCACCACACGGTGGCTGAGGACACAGCTCTCATCAGCCACAATGTGGGTCTGGAGGACTAACTCAAGGCAGGTCCTGAAGTTACCTGTACTGCCATTCCAGAGTGGAGACCGACGCTTACTGGCTGGGGTGGAGACTGGGGGCAGAAACCACGCTGCTCCAGAGCAGCAGAGATGGCTACTCAGTGGGGTCTGTACGGAGTTGGTAACAGGGAACTTTCTATTGAAGTGGACGACAAGTGAGAATCCCTCTGACTTTGGTGATTATAGGCATCGACAGTCAGCAAGTTTGAACCTGGGAAAGGCATTCATGGGTTGGTTGGTGCTCCTGGGCAATGTTCAAGCCTGAACTCAACTCCTGACTAGTGCCCAGGTACCTGTTCTGCAGAAAAGTCTGGATTCCTCAAATCCAATCCAAAGTCACTGCTTGAAGTGAGCTTCCTGCGTCAGACACTAAGTCAGATGGTTTCCATCGACGCACATAATGGTCGGCGTGCTCTTTCCAGGTCCCGAGGAGGGTGTGGTCGTGCTGTGACGTGGGGCACGTGGAAGCGAAAGCCCAGAGTAGTGTGTAGTCAGTCTTCCTGGACCCGGCCCTTGGGCTGGGCCGCTGCTCAGTGTGCCCGGGCCACCTCCGCCGCCGGGGCCTTCAGCTCTGCTGCAGCCTTGTCGGGGGCAGCTTTCTTGGAGTAATCTCGCTCTCCAAAAATGGTGCTTCCTATTCGGACATTCGTAGATCCCACTTCAATCTGTGGGAAAGGAGTACCGAGGGCTGAGTTTAATGTAATGAAACGCAGCAGACGCTGAAGCTGCGCCTCATCTGAGGGGCTTCTCGGAAGGACAACGATGACGCAGCTGCAGAGGACTATGGGGCAGTGGTTCACCAGGAGAGGGTGTTTAAGAAATAAGTAAGGGGACTTCCCTGGTGGTCCAGCGGTTAGGACTCCGTGCTTCCACTGCAGGGGGCCGGGTTCGATCCCTGCTCAGGGGCCTAAGATGTTGCAAGCTACGTGGCGCGGCTTAGATCCTCCTGAGCACAGGATCTAATTCCATTTTACTTATAAACACAAAGTATTTTTGCATTGCTTTAGTTATTCTATTTTCCACACGAGCTCCTACTGTATACCTGGAGGAAAGTTTATAGTGTGATTTTTGGAACACTTATCAAGTTATTCACTGCCCCAGAAGATCACGTATGTGAGCTGTTAATACAGCACACCTGTCAGAACGTACTTAGAGCTGCTGCCATCGTGGTGAATCTACACGCACGACGAGGCATCAGACTACTTCGTCATGACTTACTGTCATGTAGCCACGCCCAAGCATGAACACAGTGAAATGCCTTTTTAAGAAGCTGTAGTTTAATTTCTTCTTATTTTCCTTTAGATTCCACTTAGGGAATTAATTTAAAAAATTATGTGTGGGGCTATAATTCCTATACACTTCATTTCAAAAAAGAAGCGGCTGGGGATGCTAGTATAGGTGAGAGCCAGCACTCCTGGGCACCTAACGCTACAACGAGGTTTTTCTGTAGCAAAAACACATTGTTGCTGGGGGCCTTTGGACCCGAACTTGAGGCACTGAGGGCGCCGGGGAGGACACTCACCGCATGCTGGAAGTCCATGGACATGCCCATGCTCAGCTCCACCTGGTCGGCAGGAATGCTCAGCTTCCTGCACAGCTCCTCCCGGAGGGACAGTAACACCTGACAGAGAGACGAGTGTGACATCCATTTATCCCTGCCTTCTCCGAGGATGCCTGAAAGCGGCTGAATCTCAACATCTCTGACAGAGATTCTTTATTCCTCATGGTTTCAAGGCCTGTTAAAATTGCTGGAAGTGGACTTCCCTGGTGGCGCAGAGGTTAAGCAACCGCCTGCCAATGCAGGGGACACGGGTTCGATCCCTGGTCCGGGAGGATCCCATGTGCTGCGGAGCAACTAAGCCCGCGCACCACAACTACTGAAGCCCGTGCGCCTAGAGCCCATGCTCCGCAACAAGAGAAGCCACGGCAATGAGAAGCCCGCGCACCGCAACGAAGAGTAGCCCCCGCTCACCACAACTAGGGAAAGCCCGCACGCAGCAATGAAGGCCCCATGCAGCCAAAAATAAATAAATAAAATAAAATTTTTTAAAAAGATAGAAAAAAATGTTTTAAAAAAATTGCCAGAAGTTACTGAAAGGTTTTTTTTTTTTAGCAAATTCTCCTCCTTTTCAAGAAAGCTGTCAGTCGTTGGGGAGGAAGTCAGAGCTCATTTTCTCTAAAGACCGTGTCAGGCAGGTTCACACTGAGCCGAGAAGGGTCTCTGGAGGTTTGGGGACCTGTTCTGTGTCCCGTATGAGGAGAGTTCCAGAAGAGGGTAATCATATAACATGACAGGCAACGCCCGGGATGTCTGTGGAGTTGACGGCAGCAGCCAGCCCTGCTCCAGCACCTCACCGGATGCTTGATTGGCACGTGAGCAGCGCCCCACCCCGGGCCCCGAGTACCTGGAAGTCTGGGTTCGGTCCTCGACTAAGATCGTGCCCGAAGCTCCCGATGGTCATCAGCCCCACGAACTCCAGGCTGGGGCACTTGGCGCTTATGTGTTCCACCACGGCCACCATCTCTGCAGGGGGCAGGCCGTGTTTGCCTTCACAAAAAGAAACAGAAGACACGTAGAACATACCAAGATGTTCCAGGAAGCCAGAGGAGAGCCCCTTCTCACCCCTTCCTTATGACGGAGGAGGTGGCTCTCAGACAAGAGGACTTCTTGGAAGAACTTGTCCTCAAGACCAAAAGAGTGACTTTACATTGAGGTCTCCGTGTGTGTTACTCCCCTTCTGACCTGGTTCTGAGTTTCTCAAGGGAAGAGCTCTAAACTGGATTCTCTTTATTCTATCTCAGCATCTGAGAACAGCTAGAGTAGAAGGAAAAGAAAGAACACTGCTTTTCTTGAAACACCAAGAAGATTCACATCGCCAAAATGCCAGATTAACCCGAGAATTATTTTTCCAAATCTGGTATTTCTACCGTTTTATTAATTTATTAGAATTGTAAAAAAATAAAAAATGAAGTATATATTACATAGTTTTGACTATAACTTGCAAAATTTAACTGAACTCGCTAATTAACAAGCAGAGGAGGAGTCTGCAGCAAATGATTATTTGTTACACAGTTATGAGGATGGATACTGTCCTTCTCTAATTTAACAAATGGAGATGGTAACATCCACCAATCTTTAATTGGGGCAAAGGACAGCCACTGATCAGGAAATGACGTAACAGACTTGATCTGGAGTCAATTTCAGATTTACCCATATTGATAATGTATTGTAGAATCTAGGTACATGTACATATAACGATAATTGTTAAAATTTACTGAACACTTCTGTGCCAGGCACATGTGCCAAGTCCTTAGAGCTTTTCATTAAATGCAGTAACTGGATGAAGTAAGTACTCTTACTTTCTCCATTCTAAAGAGGGGGAGACTGAGGCACCGGGAAACCAAGTACCTTTCCCAAGGTCACACAACCAGGAAATGTGGAACTGGGATGTGGATCCAGGTAGCCTGACTCTAGGCCCCATGCTTGTTCCTTCAGCCTAAGCTTTGTAGGCAAATGACTGGTCTGTAAACACTTATTCTTAACAAAGAGCTAACAGGTAAGACGCTCAGGGCTCTATAGCAACAGCTTTACCTCCATTTCCACGTTCAAGCCTCACAACACCCTTGGGAGTACTGCCCTGCTTGCACTGCCAGATAAGGCAGTGAAGCGTGGAGAGGTTAGGTACGTTACTCAAGGTTACAACGCTGCAAGTGGTGGAGCTCAGACTCCAGGTCTGTCTGATTTCAGAGCCCAGGTTCTGTTTACTATTTTACATTGTTAACCCAAGCCCCATAAACATATTCACTGATTGGTACTCAGTGGTATTTCTTCGATTTTCTCCTAATGTAACATTAAATAGTTTTGTTAGGTCCTGAGAAGTATTATACATGTAAAACTGCAATCTCTTTCAGGAGGGATGGTGACCTCTGAGAATTTTCAGGATCAAAGTCACAATGCCCTTCTCGATTCCCCTTGCCCACCTCCTCAAAAATTAGGAAATAACAAACCATGATGTATTAAAGAATTACACGTGGACAGGTTTGGATGTCACTGTGACGAGACCCTACATACAACAGTTTCCTTAAAGGCCTGTGACTTCTTTCTGTAACCTTAGGTATCAGATGCTTAGGCCTGCCATTCTTCCTGAGGTACAACCATCCTAAGGGGAGAAAAGTCTGCAGTCCAGGTCTGGTCACTTACTCTCCTCTCCGCTGGTGTTAATCTGGACCATAACCTTTAACCTTTCGGGAGAACCTTTTTTCTGCCACGCACTGTTCACTTTGTCTGCCAGCTTCACAGAATCCACTGTTTCCAGCATGAAGAGATTGGGGACAGCTGTAACGAGAAAGAGGCCAGGTCATTCTTCACTCACCTGACCGCAGCAAGCAACACACCACAAAGCTTTTCTTGGTAGACAGGAAAATAATTTCCCAGGAAGAGGACAGTTAAGTCTCAGTTCTGCTAAGACTTACGTGACAGTTTACTAGATATTAAGTTCGAATGTCAGCCCATTGCTGTCTAATCGGAAAATACGAATAAGGAAAGGGAGGTGATGATGTGCTACAATCAGGTGGCAGACTAATAGTTTATAAATTAGGAGTTTGGGAGTAACATATACACACTACTATATATAAAACAGATAACCAACAAGGACCTACTGTATAGCACAGGGAACTATACTCAACATTTTGCAATAACCTATATGGGAAAAGAATCTGAAAAAGAATCTATCTATCTATCTATCTATCTATCTATCTATCTTAATTACTTTGCTTTACATCTGAAACTAACACAACATTGAAAATCAACTATACTTAGGGACTTCCCTGGTGGTCCAGTGGTTAAGAATCCACTTTCCAATGCAGGGGACGTGAGTTCGATCCCTGGTTAGGGAACTAAGATACCACATGCCGTGGGGCAACTAAGCCCACACGCCGCAACTACTGAGCCCGTGCGCCACAACCAGAGAGCTCGTGTGCTGCAACTACAGAGCCCACGTGCTCTGGAGCCTGCACGTCACAACTACAGAGCCCACGTGCCACAACTAGAGGGCCTGCATGCCACAACTAGAGAGAAGCCCACACACTGCAACTAAGACCTGATGCAGCCAAAAATAAATAAATAAATATTAAAAAAAAGAAAATAAACTATACTTCAATAAAAGAAATAAGAATTAAAAAAACAATAAACAGTGAAAAAAAAAAGAAGCTGGTAATTGTAGAGATTCTGAATGGCAGATTTGATCTGATTAAATCTCAGTTCAAACTGAGAGAAACAGGCCAAGATAACAATAAGGAAAGGTTAAAGAGTGAAAGCTAAAGTGCTCCCTGGGCCTGATATCTCCATGTCTTTAAACTTCCTGGGATGGGGATGCTCTTATTCAACAAGGACATCAGAATGACCACTGACAGCTAAGGGAGATACCAACTCCCTTCAAAACCAACTTCTTTCCCAAAGATGCACTGAGTCTTGCCTCAGGTAAAAAACAACAAGACAGAAGCAACATCAGCAGCTTACGTTTATTAAACACTGAAATCCTCCAGGTAATATGCTAATCACCTTATTTGCATTCTTTTTTTTAAAAATTGAAGTATAGTTGATTTACAATATTGTGTTAGTTTCAGGTATAGAGCAAAGTGATTCAGTTACATATATTCTGATTTTTTTCCCATAAAAGTTATTACAAGATACTGAATATAGTTCCCTGTGCTACGCAGTAGGACCTTGTTGTTTATCTATTTTATACATAGTGGTGTGTATCTGTTAATCCCACACTCCTGATTTATCCCTCCCCCAACCCCTTTCCCCTTTGGTAGTCATAAGTTTGTTTCCTGTCTGTGAGTCTGATGCTGTTTTGTAAATAAGTTCATTTTGTACCTTTTTTTTTTTTAGATTCCACATATAAGTGATAGCATATATCTGTCTTTCTCAGCCTTACTTCACTTAGTATGATAATCTCTAGGTCCATCTATGTTGCTGCAAATGGCAGAATTTCATTCATTTTTATGGCTGAGTAATATTCCATTGTGTATATGTACCACATCTTCTTTATCCATTCATCTGTTGATGGACACTCAGGATGCTTCCATGTTCTGGCTATTGTAAACAGTGCTGCTATGAATACTGGGGTGCTTGTATCTTTTCGAATTAGAGTTTTCATCTTTTCTGGATATATGCGCAGGAGTGGGATTGCTGGATCATATGTCAGTTCTATTTTTAGTTTAAGGAACCTCCATCCTGTTCTCCCTATTAGCTATATCCGTATTAGCTATATCAATTTACATTTCCAGAAAAGGAGGTTTCCCTTTTCTCCACACCCTCTCCAGCATTTATTATTTGTATAATTTTTGATGATGGCCATTCTGAATATGTTTAAGACCATGATTCTTGTGATGGTTTCATAAGTGCAAACATATGTCAAAACTTATCAAATTAAATATGTGCAATTTATTGTATGTCAATTATACTTCAATAAGGCTGTTTTAAAAAATAAATACAGGTTACTTTAATTTTGACACCTTGAGAGAAATAAGTATGCAGTTATTCAGGAAGATCTCCACCTGTCATTTTCATGCAGTTAAGTCTTTCTATAGTTAATTCTTAATTTTACTTTATTTACTGTATGTTACTGTATATTGTATTTTATTATTATATACTTTACTTGTAGTATTGTACATTATTGCATTTTATTTACTGTAGCCTTTCATTTAAAGCAAAAAGGACAAAAGTGTCTCCTTTGCCAGCTGAAAAATTTTATGGGCTTTAATTCCTTATAATTTATTTCAAAGACCACAAAAAAATACCTAATGTGAGGTAGGGTAGGTTTCCAAGTATATATTACCCAGTCAATTGTGAGTTCATTCTTTTCTTACATGATGTTTTCCCTTATATTAAGAACGAAGATTTCCTAATGCCATCTGCAGCAACACAGATGCAACTAGAGATGATTATACTGAGTGAAGTAAGTCAGAAAGACAAATACCATATGATATCACTTATGTGTGGAATCTAAAATATGGCACAAATGAACCTATCTACAAAACAGAAACAGACTCACAGACACAGAGAACAGACTTGTGGTTGCCAAGGGGGGCGGGGGAGGGAGAGGGACAGACTGGGAGTTTGGGGTTAGTAGATGCAAACTATTATATATAGAATGGATAAGCAACAAGGTCCTACTGTAGAGCACAGGGAACTATATTCAACATCCTGTAATAAGCCATAATGGAAAAGAATATAAAAAGAGAATGCATATGTGTGTATAACTGAGTCACTTTGCTGCACAGCAGAGATGGGCACAACATTGTAAATCAGCTATACTTCAATCGAAAAAAAAAAATTGAAAAAGGAACTAAGATTTCTTTCCCCAAAGAAACTCCAAAGCACAAATGGTGAATCAGGAATACTCTAAAATCTTCTCTCTTCCACAGAAGGTACCGTAAGTGATACAATGATGAAAAAATTGTGTCTTCATATTTAGAGTTTTATCTTACCCATCAACTTGTTGACATTTTGTTTCTGTAGATGGCCAATGAAGTGCCATTTGATCTCAGGACACGAAGACAGAATCTGAAGAGAAAGAGGTGATCGTGTTTGACTTAGACTGTGCGGAGGCCTTGCCCGCCCACATACCTTGCACGCTGCCTTCTGACCTTTCCCCTCTATGCAATAAACCACTACTGTCATCTTCCGTCAGGCTCCTAAGGATACTTAGAGAAAACCTGAAGGCTTCTGTTCTATTTCTCTTCCTTGTTCCCATCAACTCTCTCCTTCTTTCAGATATTGCCCATTAAGAATAAACTGATTAAAGCTTTCAAATCTCAAAAGGATCCAAGATTACAGCAAGCTCCTAAAAATCACCATTTTCAAAAAGCCACAAAGGAGAAAACTATGATCTTAAGAAAGAAAGAAAATCTAGATGAGAAATGTTTAGGGCTCAAGGTTAACGCAGACATTTCTACCGCCAGCCCGACCTCCGGCTCTAAAACTCAACCACCGACGTGGGTCTAAATTTCAACTGAACAGCCAAGACTGAGATACAAACTAAAGAATTCAGATTCCACTTACTTTAGGATTTGATGCTTTTTCAAGCAGTTCCTGAACCTAGAGGGTAAAAACAGAACAAGTCAGAAGCCTGGCATACGTGACTCTTCCGAGGGCAGTGTGGAAAAGGGTTCTTACATAGTTCTCCCCGAAAGTGCGCTGCCCGTGACTGTAGGCCTCGATCACCATGTCTGCAGGTTTGGTTTTGCTGACCGCTACTAGCCGGGGCTGGATGGCTGGGAGTTCCTGCCAAGAGGAAAAGACCCAGATGAATCAAAGGTTGGAAATATTATCCCAATAAGCCCTGTAGGACATCCTGTAGAAGAGACTGGCAGAGATCTTTAACTTGGCATTCTGGAAGATCCATTTTTCCAATACTGCAGGGAGATCAGTGTCAAATGATGTTGATCAAACGTCTTTTGTATGCGTGGCATCTAACTCTAATACGCTAGCTACCTTAACATCTAGCAGAGGACCTTTCTCTCTCAGGAGAGCTGGGCAGGTAACTAAGAGCAGGATTTCCGTAGAGCCTGGTCTTTGACCGACAGTATCAGCATCACCTGGGTCCTGCTCCAGACCCACTGGATCTGAATCTCAGTCTGGAGTCTGCGAATCTCCTTTAAATCAAGCTCTCTGGATGAGTCTCTTGCATGCCAAGGTTGGAGGTTTAAGAATCACTTTGTCAAGAGAAGGCATTGCTCTCTGACTAGAAGGGAGGCCGCTTCTGGCTTCTGAAACCCCGAGGTCAACAGTCTTGGAAACTCATCTGGGTCCTGGTGTAATTATCAGTATTACCCACAGGCACTCTCAAAAGCAGCCTGCTTAGGGCAACTCTGTAACTTATTGTACCATCTAATCAAGAACCAGCGGCAGAACTGAGCCAAGGACACAGAAGGCTCTGGACTCAGGATTAGACCTAGCTGACCCCCCTGTCATGGCCATTACATAAAGAGTGGCTTCCCTGGACTCTGCTATAACCAAATCCACACAGGGAAGAGATTCACCTATCCCCATATGGCTCAGTTTTCATGTACCCCATCACCCTCTGGAATTTTTACAGAATCACAGAGTTCTCAAAGGGCCTGAAAAGTTACAATGATTAGCAAAGAGTTTTCCCTTCCTTCTGAGGGCTGCACTGCCAACCTTTGGAGACCATGTCATAACTCCTAGGACTGTGCGGATGAATTGACAGTTTCTAGAGAAAAAAGTGGAATAGGCAGCCCACCTGCCTGAGAGTTATACTGGGAGCACCCCTAGCGTGATTATTTATTAGGGGAATCTCTAGCTTTTTCTTGGAGAATCACAAAAAAATTAATGCTGGAAGGGAGCTTAGAGCTTTCCATTGCCTGTACATATGAGGAAACTGACAGCCCGAACCGTTAAGTGACTTGTTCAAGGTAACGTCTAAGTAACAGCCAAGTAAAGGCTACACTAATACAGGTCTTCTGTCTCCAGGCCAGCATTCTCAGCTCTAACACCATAAATGCTTGATCTGAGAAAACTTTGACCTCTCTATTCAAGCCTGTCTTACTCCACATAATTCAGCTTAAACTCGCACTGAGGGGGGAAGATACTGACCTTTGGTTTAGTGAACTTCCAACAGGAGAGGAAATATATATAAAGAAAAAAAAAAAAAATCTCCCCGTAAACTGCTTCGGATTGGAGGTCAATTTCCTCCTGCCCCAAACGCGCAAGTGCAGCTCTGGTGCCTCCCTCCCAAGTCGGGCCAATCCACCCTGTCCTGCGCCAGCGAGGGGGGTGGGGGGACTGACATTTACTGAGCATCTACTAGCTGAGACGCTGCCACACACGTGATCTCCGGCAGACCTGGCCTCCTTTGGCTGCTCTGGTAGTGGTCGTCTTCTCCTGCAGCCTCTGGGCACAGGCCTGGCCCCTCTCCCATCCGCCAAGGCTGCTGACCCCTAACACGAAGCGGGATGGAGAATGATCGCGCTGCCTGGAGACTGGTCATTTTCCCGGGATACCGACACCTTCTGCTCCGACCAAGCCAACCTCCAGAAAACCTGACGTAAGCTGAGGAACCCCTTTGCTAGCCTTTTGGGGGCTCTGCAACCCGCGCCAATGCCAAGGCGGCGAGCAGGTCCCGCCCCTCCGGGAGACCCCTCTGCGTCACTGTGACGACCCATTCACACGCAGGTGTTTCCCCCCCACCCCGCCTCAAAGCGGCCGCCCACCGTCACCGCGCGGTCCCCTTCCTCACCCGCGGCCGCCGCGTCACCGCCTGCTGCACGCGCTCGTTCACCGCCCTCAGGGCGAAGCCGACCCCTAGCTCCGCGGACATGCTGCCAGCTCTCCACATCCCCCAGGGCCTAACGTCCAGCCCGGACCCCCGCTCCCCAGGCGGAGACCCCTTCCGGTCCCGCCCAGCTCACGTCTCCTTGTGCCCAATCACCGCTCACCACCGAGTCGTCTCAGCCAATCGCCAGCACGGGGCGGGACGGGGACGGTGCGGCTGGCGGCCCCGGCCCCGGCCCCTCGGCGGCGCCATCTTGGGAAGGTCGCCGAGGAAGCCCGGCGGGGCTCCTGGGTGCGGACCCGCTGCTGGCGTAGTTCCCGGGCCGGGAGGAAAAACGAGGGGCGGGCCTTCTGCGTCCGCCGTCTCTGCCGCCCCCGCGGAACCGAAGGGACGCAGAAAACGTGGCCTATGCCCGAGGTCCTCTTCCCGGGGTCCTTTGCTAGCGGATCAGAAGGAGGAGCTGCTGGGGCGGGAGACATGCCTTTTATCTCAGATGATTCTCGGGAGGAACCATTAAGAGATATAAAAGAAAACTGCAAAGAACATGGCAGGATTCAAATGTACGGTTATTTTCCTCTGGTCATCCTTTAGCCCAGTACTGCCCAGTGTAAGACACATATGTAATTTAAAGTTTTCTAATAGGCACATTAAAAAATATACATTTTATATAGCCCAATATATCCAGAGTAAGGTTTCAATATGTAACCAATAGAAAAACTTAATGAGATCTTTGAATTCTTATTGTATTGATACTTAATTTACAAAACCCGGTGTGTAGTTTGGACGACAAGCCTCAACTCAGACTGTCCACGCCGCAGTCCCCCCGGTGGCAGGTGCCGCCTTCTGGGAGGAGAGCACAGGCAGCTTTAGACAGTCCAGCCTGGGCTCCGCACACATTCAGCCCAGTTCTTGAGTCTCCTATGTGTGTAGCTCTGGGCCATATGAAGATCACAAACAGGATGAGGGGCGCAGTAGTAGCTTCCCTAGTGGCGCAGTGGTTGGGAATCTGCCTGCCAATGCAGGGGACACGGGTTCGAGCCCTGGTCTGGGAAGATCCCACATGCCGCGGAGCAATTAGGCCCGTGAACCACAACTACTGAGCCTGTGCGTCTGGAGCCTGGGCTCGGCAATTAGGGAGGCCCGCGCACCGCGATGAAGAGTGGCCCCTGCTTGCCGCAACTAAAGAAAGCCCTCGCGCAGAAACGAAGACCCAAGACAGCCATAAATAAATAAACAAATAAATAAATTTAAAAAAAGATTAGCGCAGTAAAATACTAAGTTTAATAGTCGGATGGTGAAATGGTAGGTGCTGAGGCAAAGTAGAGATGGATTTTGTTGCAGAAAACATTCTTGGCTGTACTGCTGTACTGTTGACAGACTCTCAAGCATTAATTCAGCTTCATGAATGAGATGCTGTTACGTTGGAGAAAGGGCTAAAGTTTGCTCTCCATGTTGTCTTGAGGTGACTGGGCTTCGAGCCTTCTGGAAAGAAAGGGCAACGTTCGTACTTTCTTCTCTCACCGTCTTCCCAGACCCTGGGAACTGAGACAGAATTTCACATGTCTGCCCTGGGAAAATCACTTTGAGCAGAACCTAGGGTCTTTGTCATGAAGGACTTCTTTTGGGGAAGTTTCCATCTACCACGAACACAAAACTGGGTTATCTGTAAACTAGGGTTGCAGTAATTGTGTTCAAGTAAAATGTCTCTGGACTTGATAATTTCTACTCCTGCCAAAGTGATAAAGATTAAAAAATGACTAGACTAGCCCTTCATGGTGTGAATATACTAATAGATGCTTGTGGTAGAGGTGCAAGGTTGGAAGGTGCTAGCCGGCAGTCAGTGGTGGAAGGAACAAAGGGATCATGGTGAAGGGCTGTATAGCGGAAGGATTGGGTGAGCATGACATACTTAAACGGATACGCTATATAGAAAACATTTTAAAGACCATAAATACTTAACAGAACTAAGGGATGTATAATCCAGGTGATAGCTCACTATGACAATAAGTAGAAGTAACTTCATTTAATAAGTCAGGTCATTTCTTTGAATTACAAGGTCAACCTCCCACCCCAATGGTGTGAGTGTGGCTCCCCAAAAAGTATCAGAAGAGTGATTTAAGCTTTCAAGTTAATAAGGATAGTGGCGGCAAGATTGGGTGGTGGTGGGCATAGGACTGACACAAGTTGAATCTTGGTTTCATCACTAAACTGTGTAACTGAACTTCTCAGTTTTTCATTTATAAAATGGAGTCCGTCAACATCTCCTTCAGACTTGCAGTAAGGATCAATCAAGGTAGCATGTGACACACACTTAGCAGAGTGCTCCCCAAAGCAAGTGTTCAGTGAACACTAGTCCCTCCACTAGTCAACATTTATTGAGACGTTTTCTCTGTAAAGGAACCAGGGGAGACCAAGATGAGTAGGACAGGATTTATTGTGGATTCACTTCTAAGATACTTTTCATCTCTAACATTTTTTGACCTTATAAAAACGGAAATAAAGGCAAAAAGATCATGGGGACCCCAGTCTCATTATGATTTCCCATTTTCCAATTTTTTTTTTTAGCGTCTTAGCTGTACTTTTGAATGAATTTTATTCCACTTTTTCCTCCTTATTTTCATTTTTAGTTTCTTCCTCTTCCTGGGACATCAACCATCTAATTTAACCTTTCATCCTTCCATACTACTTAATCCTTGAAAAATGCAAGTCTGAAATCACCTCATCCCTAGTAATTGTCTTTAAATTGCTCCAACAGTTTGCAAGGACAAAGAAGAAAAGAGATTAGAAAGCCAAATACCCAGAGGAACCGGTTTCACAAACAATTTTATAAATATCTAGTATACTTACCATAAATGCCATCAAACTTTTAAAATATACACCTCTGTAGTCTAAGGCCCTGAATTATGAGAAAAACATTTATGGATTTAAAAATTATTTCCTTTAGGGAATCCCCTGGCCGTCCAGTGGTTAGGACTCTGCACTTTCACTGCCAAGGGCGTGGGTTTCATCCTTGTCGGGATTAAGATCCCACATGCTGCGCGGTGTGGCCAAAAATAAAAGTTTCCTTTTGAGTTTACTGTGATTCTTTCAGGGGGATTAAAAAAAAAAGATAAAATAATAAAAAATTACTGTTGCCTGGTTACTTGGCTCTGAAGAGAAATGGAAAAATAATGCCCATGTTCCAGTTTAAATGAATTCAGGTAGAGAAGCCATGTCAGCAATCCCTCAGCAAACATACTGTCACATTTGGCTTTTGAAATGTCAATATAGATTCTAGAACCCTAGACCTGGTGAGGACCTTTAGAGATCATTTGATACTTCATATAGAGAGGATGACATTTAAACCATCCCAAACAGCACAGAATCTCCCCAAGACCATCAGAGAAGAAAATGTTATCTGTGATAATCCCTGGATTTATTTTCTATTTGCAGATAACCACTTCTCCCTATTTCAAATTTTAGCCAGTCTTAAAGAAAAATCTTTCAAAATGCTCTATTCTGCGAGCCCATTTCCTCTTCTTTGGTCTCTGAGGAGCTAGACTATCTAGCTGACCATGATGCAACCTTTTTTTTTTTTTGGCTGTGCCATGAGGCGAGCGGGATCTTGGTTCCCTGACCAGGGATCGAACCCGTGCCCGCTGCAGTGGAAGTGTGGAGTCTTAAGCACTGGACCACCAGGAAAAACCCGCAACTTTTTAAAAAAATTGAAGTATAGTTGATGGACAATATTATACGTTACAGGTGCACAATATAGTGATTCACAGTTTTTAAAGGTTATGCTCCATTTATGGCTATTTTAAAATATTGGATATAGTCCCTGTGTTGTACAATCATGCAAGTTTTATAAAAGTGAAGTTGCTGAACTCCCCTTCTGCCTTTTCTGGGGTCAACCCATGAGATTTAGCTTTTAACTACTTTTTTTCTTTTGGTTTTAACATTTTTTCTTTCTAGCCTCTACAAGTCTTTTTTTATTTTAATTGGAGCCCAGAAGTGGGCAATTAATTTCAACAGGGCCAAACTGGCTAATTTTCTACCTGTCTACTGCATTGCTGGAAGTACGAATTCTCAATACTGCGTCTGCTGAATTGCAGTGTTGTTCCTTTCTTCCTCTATGTGCTATCCTACCTGTAATCTTATTCCATGTTATCACATCTGTTTGATTTCCCACTTAGTTACCTGTGTGTTTTCTAGCCTGTTTTTCCAGATGACTGAAAATAAGTTATTTTTGAACCCTTATGCACCGTGCTAACCCCTTCACATGCGTTTCATTTCACAATGCGTTTTCATTTCATCCACTCAACCCATTTTATAGATGAAGAAACTGAGGCTCAGACAGGTTAAAGAATTTATTCAAGACCATACATCTAAGAAGTGGTAGAGAAGGGATTTGAATCTTGGCAGTCTAACTCTAGAAACTACATTCTTAATTTACCTATTCAATTGTAAATCCATAGTATTTGTGTTGGGCTCTCCAACCAACAGAGAAAGTTTGGGAGCACCATGGAAAAACCTGAGAAAGCATGGGCTAGGGTTGCCAGATTTAGCAAATAAAAATACAGTTGATCCTTGAACAATGCAGGTGTTAGAGGCACTGACCCCGGCTGGCATCGACGAAAATCTGCCTATAACTTTATAGCAGGCCCTCGTATCTGTGGTTCTGCACCTGCGAAGGCAACCAACCGCAGATTGAATTGTCCTGTAGTGTGCGTTTATTGAAAAAAATCCGTGTAAGAGCGGACCCGTGCTGTTCAAGGGTCAACTGTTCAGGATGCTCAGTTAAATGTGAATTTCATATAAACAACGAATACCTTTTTAGTATGTCTCATGCAATATTTGGGACATACTTATACTAAAAATTACTCGTTATTTATATGAAAATCACATCTAACGGGGCATCCTGTATTTTATTCGGCAACTCTAGGCTGGGCATATTTCCCAGACAGAGACTGCGACTTTCCTACCGAATTGATATCAAAATATATTTTGGGTCAGTTGAAAGTACCTCTGCTCTTTGGGAGCAGAATTGCAGCAGTGTTTGGAGTATTTTACGATAAATCTCCGTAGCACCTACCAAGAATTATGCCATTTTCACGAATAAGCTGTTTATTATTTCTACATTGATAATGGGAATAGATATTCATCTGAATATATTTTTGGGGCTCGACTTAACTCACTAGGCAGAAATGTTTTATCTCTTTATATCACCTAATCTAATATTAGCTATTGCTAAATTTCACTGTAATAAAAAAATACAAAGACTCATTTTATTTAGCAAGACTGAAAATAAAACTAAGACATCAAATCACACCTTTAGAGTTGTCTAAAACAGTTCTTCCATCTATCAGCCCAAGGCAATTAATCCAGCATATCATTTGTAGAGTGATTAATATAACAACAATCATTTCTCAGTTTCAAAGGGGGTCATTCAGTCCTCGGGGCTCTTTGCAAGTAGAATTAGTTTTGACTATTCAATCACCAGCTTGCACAAAAGCAGAAATAGAGAGGAATGGAAATACAAACACAAAATGATTGGCTATTACCTCTTTTAGAAGGAAACACCAGAAATAGTGGCTAGAACCCTACTGAATAGAACTAAAGAAGCAGTGGTTAAGTCCATAGAGGCAGAGTGACCCCTAGTCAGGATACAACTTATCCTCGATCAAACTTAAATAGGTAGTCAATAAATATGAAGCTCTTACTTTCACTGTTTATAAATGGTGAAGTTATCTGTGTTGAAAGATAGAGACTCATAGAAACTGCAACAGATCATTTATAAAACATCTACTTTTTTCGGATCAATATAGTCGGCCCTTTGTATCTGTGGATGTGGAACCCGCGGATACAGAGGCAGCTATACTAGGCCATTTTATATAAGGGACTTGAGCATCCACGGATTTTGGTATGGGGTCGGGGGGAGTGTCCCGGAACCAGTCCCCTGCAGATGCCGAGGGATGACTATATTGCTAAAATTCTTTCAGTGATTTTTTTCCCTCTCTCAACTTAATATGATCGCAGATCCCTCCGAATTTATTTTAGTCATATAAAAATTAACAAACTGTGGCTTCCTTTCAAATATTCTGTCCTGATATTAAAAAAAGTGATTAAAAACAGTACTGAATATAGATCACTTCTGCAAAGTTTAATGAGTGAGAAACATTCAACCAAGGTGATTTTTCCTTGGAAAGTCCTACAAAAACTGACTTTTATAAACAGTTCCTTATTTTGATAGAGGTTCCATTTATCAATAGCAGCCATGACTTTACTGCCTACAGAATTGCAGGCTGTCACAGTTTACATGTTTAGAATTCAAATGTTTTCAGATCAGGTTTTCTAGTAAGTGTTACAGAAACGAAGTCACACAGACAGACTGGTTAGTTGTCTCAAGCTAAGAAAACAGCCCATTTCCATGATTTTCCTATTCAGGCAGGTACAGACAACATTGGAGTTAAACGAATGGGTACTACAACAGTTACATTTTTTGCTTAAAGAAGAAGTGACATTGACATTGAAGGGGGGCAGGTGTAGCAGGACTTCACCGAGGCTCCTTTGTGATCTAGTGCAAGGGACAAGCCATCACAGGATGCTAGTATTAGAGAGAAGTTCCGGTTAAGAATCTGAGCAAGCTTGCTATTCAGAGAGGCTGAGATGTCCTCGCTGCGTATTCCACTGGAGAGAAGTAGTGTTTTCTGAGGCTTAGGCAGCAGGTCTCAGAGCAGAGGAGCCGACAAATATGTAAATCAGGGATGCTGGATGTGACATGGTACTCCTAACAAGTGATTAATGGCACTGAAGTGGGAGGAGGGTGAGTGTATCTTAAGGATGGATACCTTATGCTGGTCTTAGACTAACTGCCTTCTGCAAGGCCTTCTGAGCACATTAAAATCCATCACTCCCAGGAACATCTGGCTGCCTGCACAAAGTGTGACCAGGAATGGTGGTTTGAGAATTCTAAGTCCCACAACTTAGAACAGAGAAGGGCAACATTTAAATTAAGAGGGATTAACCCTCTGTGTACTCCTAGGCCGGCTGAACGCTCCCCCAACTCCCGAAGAGCCTGGTGCTACTTAGAAGCAAGGTAGCCCGACTTTTGGGGCCATTCGATTAATCAGAAGTCTGGGTGTGGGATCAAAAATGAGATGGAAATCTGTGCCAGAAAGTATCATTTGTAGTTTCACCGAGAAAAGAGGGGTACAGTGGGAGTTCTTCTTGGAGGGGGGCAGCTAATAACAAATCCTCAGCCAGGGCTTGTCGTGGACGATACCAACAGGCTTGCAAGTTCACTCCAGACAGCTGCCCTCCACTTAGCGACCTGGTACACACTCCTGCCCCCAACTCCAACTTCAGGACACAAGAAAACCTTTTTTTCATGTTTGTGTTCCCCCCATCCAAATCTCCCAATTAGTAATGAAAAAACATTTGAGTGGATTCTGATGCAGTCCTGACCCAGGGACTAGGGCATGAACTCGCACCCACACAGCTGTCTCTGGAGATTTAACACTCGGTGTGACCCCTGGAGCCCTGGATTTAAAGACACCGGCCGCTTAGCGCACGGGCTCCCCCTTATCACTACATCAGACAGACCCCAGCACGAGTCACAGGCACTGAGATTGGGGAATCTTTGGGACGAGCCCTTCTTCCTCCCCCAGAGGAGGTCTTCAACCGTAGGATCCCCACAGCAATGAAAAGACACTTGATCTCAAGGAACGCGCACAGTTTGCCAAGCAGGTACCACAGTGGCTAACAGATAGCACGGTCCCACTTCAGCAGCTTTGAAGACACCTGAGTTCTTCATTCCTGTCTTCTTGATGCTGAGTGGAACCAACGAACAGGTTAAGAGGAGAAAAAAACCAAATCACAGAATAGGTGAAAAGTTTTAAAAAGAATTGTGTGGTGGCGGCCAAACCCTGACCCTGGAAATGTGGTCGGAAGCCACCACGCTTTCAGCCCCGGGGCAAGGAGGGTGGTGTGTAGAAAAGCCTGCAAAACCTATAGCACCAGCTCTTCCTTACCAGGGCTCCAGAGAGCGGGCCTCGGCAGTAACCCATGGGCTCACGGCCAGGAGCGCCGGGAAAGCCAACATCCATCGCAGCCGTTTCTCCACAGCTCTGCTGGCAAACTTACAAGCACGTATTTGCTCGGCAGCTGGGCCTCACCCACGGGCATCTCCCACCTTGGAGGCAGGTAGAGAACACTGGACTGCCTTTCCCCAAATAAGGGCAGTCCGATCGGAGGCGACACCCTGCATTTCTCCCACTCCTTATTAATAGCATCCCTAATTAAGCCAGCTTCAAAAGGGCGAAAATCAGTGCCTGGAGCTCAAAGGGCTAGCCCACGGTTTCCAAATCTTAACAGAAGCCACGTAACCTACTTACCTGAAGAAAACCCCAATTCATCAGTCCCTACCCCCGCTTCCCAGGAAGGGGAATAGGTTTAAGTCCGTTTCTTCTTTTTTCACCACAGTACGTGGAAGAGAGTCAAAGAAGGTAGTGTGGAAGGGAGGGCTGGTTCATCATTAAAAAATAAAGATCTCTTTGAGGGTCATGTGCGGCTGGGGACAAATATTCAGTTCTCCTCCGCGTCTGCCTCCGAGGGCTCCTCTTCTAAGCCAAAGCTCGGCTTGTCAGCTAGCGCCTCCAAGTGCTTGCCCAGGCTGCCCGCAGCGTCCACGAACATGTCAGGGATGTCTTTGCCAAAGTAAATCTTGCTGTTGGAAGCGATGGCCTTGTACTTCATCAGCTGCAAATACTCAGGGGTCAGCTTCAGCTGGAAGAAAAATGAGGAAGGAAGACTCTGATGGGGCCAGATTAGGGAAAGTCTGGGCGGCATCCCTTTACTTTCGCGAGGAGAGGGTCTCCGTGAGAACCACGCCCCCTGCGCCTCTTCCTGGTCTCAATGTTGCGTTAGTAACCGCGAAACCCCTTCTCTGGGAGAGAGTAATCTCAGGTCCTCAAGGTGAGAACTGCGAGAGTTTCAGGAGTTTCTCTGTTTACCAGCAAAATCAGACTTCTCTCAGGGTCCAGCTAAGGGAAAGGGAAGGCGCTGGCCCACACGGCCCAAGAGTCCTCGCTCGCGACCACGAGGGGCTGGGGCAGGCGCCATGTTCTCACAAGCACCCGGCTACTCTCAAGCCGGGCACACGCCCTCTGGCGGCCGGGCGGCGCTGGGTCTTTACCTTATTCGCTTCGGCTATTTTCATGGCAGTGTAGCACTCGGCGTCCGCCTTGGCCTTCTCCCGGGCCAGAAACGCCGCATCTTAAGAGAAGAACGCAGTGAAGTGAAGGGCAGAGGCTATCGGAAGGCTAGTCCCCGCCACTTTCCCCGACTGCCTCCCTGACCCTGGGCACACTGCTCTGGCTTCTCTGTGCTCTGATTTCCTCATTTATGAAACTGGGGAAAAGGCATTTTTCTCCTGTTTCACAAGTGGTTGTGAAAATCGACCAAGATGAAGGAGTGCTCTGACAGCATCTCCCGGTGGTGGGGCCTAGCTAACTCTGAGTAAGTCTGCCGCTGTACCCGACAGTGTCTTTTCTGACAGCATCGTGGAGACACGTCCTCTTTCTAGCCGCTTACTCCTCTGTGGCCTGTGAGGAGAGGGACGGGACCCGCCTGAACCTCCTGTCTCCGAGCTCTCCACCCCGGCGCTCTCCCCTCCTAGTACACAGCAAGACCAAGGGAAGCCCGAAGAAGGCTCTGGATACGGCCCGAGGTGGATCTGCCCTGAAACCGACTACCATAAACAAAACAGCTCAGCCCCTCTCCAACTTCAGCTGCCTTTTCATTTCCATCAATCATTTCAGAAAGGCTCCAATTAGCAGCGCTTAAGCTGGCACAACTTGAAGGGCATGACATGCCATGGTCTAGACTAACACCTGTTTGGACTAAGACACATTTAAACTTCTACTTTGCAATCTGCTTCCTTAATCTGCTCAGACCAGCTTTCGGTCAAGCTGACGCAAAATTTTTGATATTTACTCCCTGGCCTTGGGAATGAGGCCAGCCTTGCACGAGCAACAGCTGTAGCAAAAGCCTGGGAAGCAAGCGGGGACTGGGGGTGGGTTCTTACTGCACAGCCTCAGCAAGGCCCTGGGTGGTGGAAGCCTGCAGGCTGGCTGGGGTGCATGCGGCCAACTCGACTGGCCTTAGCGCCTGGTGACCTGCGTTTATAATAAAAATGTGCTGTTCGGCTAAGAGCTCCCCAGTGAGGAGCCGCTGATCCGTAAAGGCCTAACTGGCTCCTCCACGGGCACCTGCAAAGCCTGAGAGGCCCCATCGTGAGTACTACTGGACACAGCACTGTGCAGCCTGAAGCTGGGCCCTGAGGTCTTGTTTTTGGCCTAGAATTTGCTTGATATAAAGGCACCACACGGAGGAGAAGGTGGGTGGTGGGAATGAGGTGAGAGCTGAGGGGCAGGGGACTGAAGGTGAGTGAGATTCAGAGAAGCTGGCAAAGACAACACCTCTCTCCAGCTCGTGGTGTCGGTATTGAAAGGTGTCTTCTTCACACCCAGCTTAACATCCACAGGGACCCTGAGAGGCCAAAACCACGGTGTTCACGGGCTTCTGAGGAGGGGGGCGGGTAAGGCAGGGGGGAGAGAGCTGCTGTCTGGACCTAGCTTCTTGGTTTACTTCCAATGCCAGACTGTGAGCCCAAGACAGCAGGGACCACGTGACCTCCCTTTTTCTTAAGCCTGGCAGAAGAGTCCTGGTGGCACCCAACTAAAATCTGATGAATGACTGAATCTCTCTGAAGTGGAAAATTAATGCCAGCCTGGACCGAATCTCCCCAAAACTCAAGTCAGAGCACAGAGAACAAGGGATGTTCCAAAGAAACCATAACATCTGAGCACAGAGATTACAGAGCAGAGGAAATGACCCCCCCCCCGGCCACAGAGCGGGGTTTGAGGAAAAGGCAGGCGGGAATCTCTCGCTCACCTTCGATTTCCGAAATCCTCTTCTCCGTCTCCTTCTCCATCACCTTCTGCCCATAGGTGATTTCTGCCACCTGAGCCACTTTCTCTGCCTCTGTATTAATGAAGTTGAGAAAGGCTTAGAGCCCCGATACTTCCAGAGTTTGACGGCATTGCACCTTTCACCTGATCTGAGGCCCTGATGCAGGGCAGCGGGTGGGCTCGGGTGAAGGGCCACTGGCCCAGAGGCAGCCATGGCAGGCTCCCTCTCCCAAGTCACAGGATATTTCTCCCAAAGGAATGTTTTAAGGGTTGAGGTACAGGTTTCCTCCTGCCACTGCACTTTAGGAAGTGGCCAGGGCTGTGGCTGGTCGTCTGGTGCAGTGGTAAAGAAGCCGGGTTCAGGGGCAGAGTCCCTGGATTTGAACCCCGTTTCCATCACTTCTCTGCCATGGGACCGTGGGCAGCAATCTAGCCTCCGTGTGCTTCAGCTCAGTGAGAGGAGGTTAAGGATGCTGCCTTCCTCACCCGGCAGGGGTGGGTGTGTGAGGAGCGAGATGATTCACCCGCGAGCATTTAGAAAAGCCCACGGCTCGTAGTAAGGGCCCAGTCGGTGTTATTATTATTGTGAATGAGGAATTAACTGGAAGGGCTCCTTTCATTTAAGAGACGTGTGGAAACTCAGAACTCATGATCCCTGGCTGTGATCTGACAATTTCAGCTGTTTCCGGGGGATGCAGGCCGACCCCGCGTGTGGCAGGGCTTCGGAGGACCGAGCCCCAGGCTTCCTGAATCTCTCCACCCTCCCCAGCCTCTCTGCTCTGAAAGGGGACCCCACAAGCACAGTCAGACCAATGAGGGCCTTCTTCCGCTCTGTCTCGGCTTCCTTCTCTACCACCTTCTGCTTCTGGGCTGCAATCAGAAGCTTCGTCTTCTCGCTTTCCCTGAAGGGGAGAAAAATGCACAGCTGTGAGGCCGCTGGGGACCAGCTTCTGCGGAGATTCACTGCGCCCTGGAGAAGACAAGCCGCCCCCGCCCCGGGGGACGCCAGCTGTCATTCCTTCCTCTCTCCTGGCAGGCTCTGTAACGTCCCAGGTGAAAGCGGCTCTGCTGCAGGCAGTAACATGGCTTGCCTTCTCCTCCAAAACTCATTGGTAGGAAATAAAGCATAACTGACTTCAGTAAAAGGCACCTGCCTGCCCACGCAATCGCCGCTCCCCGTCTTCTTCGGCACGAGCCGTGAAATGCCACACGCCTCCCCCCGCTCCCGCCCCGGCCCTCTGAAGAGCGTCCCTGCTCTGTCATTGCGGAGCCCAGGTGAGCGTCCTGACATGCCTGCCCCATCTTCCAGGGTGGTGCGCTGTTACAAATACTCAAGAGGGGATGCCTGGCCCGGCGTCGATCAACCCCGGGATGGGATGAACGGGAGGCAGGGGAGAGCGGTGGTTACAGCTGGGGCACCGGGCACACTCACATCAGCTCGTAGTTCCTGCGGATGGCTTCAGGTATGTTGGGCTTTGTCACCCGCACAGCCTGGAGAGGAATAAAAACAGCACCTGATGGGGAGGTGAGGGGCTGAGGGACCAGCTCCCACCGGTCCTTGATCTTCCTGCACAGACAGGACATCCTCTGGAAGAGGGGATGCACCTTCCTCGGGGGTCGGCGGGCGATGGCAGGGCTCCCACCAGGGCGGTGCTTACTTGGATGACGAGCCCGGGGGCCATGGAGGTCAGGTCCTGTTGCAAAGCCAGTTTGAGATTTTCATCAATCTGATCTGGAATCAAGACAGATAGAAGGAGCTGTTACACTTTTCAGGCGGGGAGGAGGGAAGTACGGTGGTAGAGTGCAAGGCAAGACACCAGCTCACGAATGCACCTGACAGGCAAAAGGTCTTCCCAAGGCAGAGCGCTCATCAGGGCCCGGATGTCTAAAGACACCCTGCAAGGCTCTCACAGCGGGAGGCCCACTCGGTCCTCTATGTGAGCCAGCCGTGAGCGTGTCCTTTCCCTGGGGCCTCAAGAAGACATCAGCCTCGCCCAGAAGGGAGCTAAGCTTTAAAAGGACAAACAACTCGAGCACATGTTTTGAGTCAGGCAGCAGCCTTTCCCTAGAAACAGCAGCAACAGAAGGTGGCCGCCTGGCTTTCACGAAGAAGGAAGGTGGAATGGCCAAGTTAGGTATTTTGAAAAAGCCAAGCACATTAAATCTAGTAATTTTAGAGGTTTCTAAAAGAAAAACAGACTCTGATGTCAAGGAAAGCCCCAAGGAAGACTAATTCCATTAGGAACTCCATCAAATAACACAAGGAGAAGAATGACAATTTACAGCTCTGGAAACGAGCCCAAGTGGTCTGATGTGTTGTTTGCTTTGGTCCTGATTCTCTGTCTGAAACATGACACGTGAGTCACTTCACGGACAAGGGTTGGAAGAGCTGTAACCAACTGTCCCTCTAGCTGTGGCCCTAGAACAGCGGCGCCCAGGCTGCCTGCTCTGACCTGGGCCTTCCCTGCCCTGCCCCCCGCCCATGGGATCCTCAGTAAGATCCTGGAAGAGCACTGAGAAAAGGACCCACGAAACCAGGCTGGGACATCTTCACGGAACCATCTTCCTACTGTCAGCTGCCATCTGCTTTAAGTGGCCATTCGTGATCCAGGAGCCTTTGAGGAACAGTAAGTCTAACTCCTTGCCTGTTATAGATGGTCAAACTGAGGCCCACTGAGGTTCAGTGATGTGCTCAAGCTAGTCAGGACCCAAAATAAAGAACTTGTTTAATTATTATGCTTTGGTTGTTAGGGTTGAGAACGTACTTTCTTCAACTGTCATATCGCTAAGCAAGGGGTTTTAATACTTCTACATATCAGATACGTTCCCAGCAGCCTCTCAGCACTGAGAGAGAAATGCCCATAAGGGCAGCACCTCCCACCTGACATGGGTCTAACAATTTGACGGCTAGAGATAAACATTACATGCCACATTTTCTATTTTAAATAGGAGACCGACCAAACTTTAAGGGAGATGCCCTATACCCTCCATAAGTTAATAACACAGTTGTTTATCAGATTAAATTCTGTCTGAGTCAAGGCAGAAAATTGTGACCCGGGGCTAGTAATTTTCTAGGAAAATCTGGAAGAAATGTTTTGCATGGTGGTTTACTACCAAAGTAACACCAGTACTAAGTTGTTTATAGGTGATGGTTATGCTGACAGATGCAGATTAAGTTATGTTATTACGTGAACACAAAGAGGGTCTTCAGACAAACTTCTTAACAAGTACTGGATAACATTTTAATAAAACAGGCAAAGAGGATGCATCAGAGCAAGCAGTGATAAAAACTGCAGTCAAGCTGAAAGTCAGGGCTATGCGTCCTGAGAGGAGGGGACCAGAGAAAAACTTTCCAACTTCAGGGAACAGGATTAGAGACTTGAGTTTCTCCTTTGCAGATGCAAATGGATTCTAAACAAAACAGTGCTTGCTGGCAAGAATGATGTTAAAAGATATTTCAAAGCAAACACACTTCCCTAGCTCCTCTGTACAAGAAGTTTTACTTTACTAGGACGCCAAGTTCATCTGCAAGATAGTGAGTTCTCTAATGCAGAATAATTTCACATTTTAATTCCCTCTACATGGAAATTAGAGCTCTTCTGTCTTTTGTTGTTTCAAATGCTTTGGAACGTTCATTTAATGGCACAAGTTCTAAAACAATGGCTAGAGAGAAAACTAAGATATTTTATGAAATTATATCAGTTTGAGGTTAAAAAAAAATCAACAGCAGATTTACTGAACTGTTCTTAACAGCACACTGAATCCAAACCCCACAAGAGAATCCAAAGCCTATAAAGTGAATTTAGATTCATTTTCTTCTGCAGAAAAGTCAAAAGTGCTTCTGATGATTTCCCAAATCTGAAACAGTGCAAAAGGCTGTTTGCTTAATTAAGACGACTGGTGTCGCCAACGATTCCGCCTCTGTCTACTCTACAGAATGTTCTCACTCAGGGTCCTTTTAATGAAGATTCCTGGGAAAAATCACTGTCCAGTCCTGATGTCAAGAATAGCTGTTACCACTGATTGCAAAGTTCATTTGCTTTTATTTTTTAATACATTTATTTATTTTATTTTTGGCTGTGTTGGGTCTTCGTTGCTGCGCGCGGGCTTTCTCTAGTTGCGGTGAGCGGGGGCTACTCGTTTTTTTTTTTTTTTTTTTTTGCAATACACGGGCCTCTCACTGTTGTGGTCTCTCCCGTTGCGGAGCACAGGCTCCCGACGCGCAGGCTCAGCAGCCATGGCTCACGGGCCCAGCCACTCCGCGGCATGTGGGATCTTCCCGGACCGGGGCACAAACCCGTGTCCCCTGCATTAGCAGGTGGACTCTCAACCACTGCACCACCAGGGAAGCCCGGGGGCTACTCTTTGTCGTGGTGCGCGGGCTTCTCATTGCAGTGGCTTCTCTTGTTGCAGAGGACGGGCTCTGGGCGCGCGGGCTTCAGTAGTTGCGATGTGTGTGCCCAGTAGCTGTGGCACGTGGGCTCAGGAGTTGTGGCTCGCGGGCTCTAGAGCGCAGGCTCAGTAGTTGTGGAGCACGGGCTTAGTTGCTCCGCGGCATATGGGATTTTCCCGGCCCAGGGCTCAAACCCGTGTCCCCTGCATTGGCAGGCGGATTCTTAACCACTGCGCCACCAGGGAAGTCCCACGTGGGTCCTTTCTGTTCTAAGCGTTTCCCTATTCCTCTCTACAGGTATAGGGTAAAAACAACAACCCAAACTCACAGAGGTTCTAGGAACTGTAAGTAGCTATGGTCCTTGTCCCACTTCTAGAATTAAACGTGACCCTTGCTGTTCTCATCACTTGGTCCTGGTGCCCTTCATCCAGGGTGGCATGGATGAAGCCAGAAGCCAGGGGAGGGAGGTCTGAGCTTCAGCTCTGCTACTAGCCAGCTCTGGCACTTTCTCCCTTTGGGCCTTAGTACCCTTATCTTGAAAGGAGGATGCTGGGTAATCTCTAAGGTTCTACTAGAACTGACCCCTCTTCATTACAAAACGATGCTTAGGGACAGTGGGAACACACTTCCATCCCAGGCCTCTGATTCAGCGCAGGAGCGAGTCCTCGCATCCACCATTACTCCTGTGCCCAACGCTCAACCGCTCTCGCGAGCTTCCTCCACCGGCATCAGCGTTTCCCAGGAGCGCCCTGTGTGACCGCCCGCTTCCCGGGCACTGGATCTTCAACACTGCCGGGCCTTTGGTACCCATCCCGCCCTGTGGGCAGCTCAGAAGTAGGCAGCGGGGAAGCAGGGCTGCTTGAGCAGGTGATCATCCCAAGAGGCTTTCTTACCGAAGAGCTCGATGTAGACCTCCTGAAGCGTGTGGACACTGCAGAACTGGTTCAGCTCGTGGTGGATCTTGTTGAAGATGAGCGCCTTGTCGTAGTCGGCAGTGTAGTTCTTCACTATATCATACACTGGGAGGAAGGAGAGATTCAGGATGAGGACGGGCGGGACTCACCACATCCCCGGACACAGCGGCTGTCCCTTCCCGGGGCGCTGCTGCAGACACAGGGCAGGCGTGGGGCCGGTGGTGGGGCGGGGGGAGTGGGCTGCAGGGGAGGGGCTGGGCTGGGGGAGGGGCACGGCAAGCACACACCTGCGTGTGGGACCAGGAAGTTCACCACCTCGATTCTGTCGAAGTAGATCATCACGCCACCGCTGTCGGAAGAGGGACGGACACAGCAGTCAAGGCTAAGCTCTGGAATATGGTGCCTCTCCTAGGGGGTGGCGGGAGGTGTGTGACTTGACAGGAAAAGAGGAGAGTTTACGGGGGTGGGGTGGGGTGGGGGGGCGGTGAGAGGTCAGAGGCAGGAGGCTCTCCAGGCAGGAGTCCTTCCGAGCTGCTAGCGAGAACGCAATCTCGTGAGAAATCACACCTAAAAATACCTCCGCGAAGAAAAAAACGAAACTTTGGCGGTAAGACAAGAGTAGTTCATCTCCTTTTAATCTGCAGTGCCTTTTGATTAAAGCAATCAATCGAAAGGAAGAGACTAAAGAAGGTAACGGAGTTCTCAGAACTTAAAAATGTGGGGTTTTATGGTCACTGTTTCTCACTTTGTTTTCACCATCACTTTAGTTCAGCCCTCCCCGCCCCGACATTCATTAGAAAACAATTTCAAACATACAGAAAAGCTGAAAGAATAGTACAACTAACACTCATATATCAACACCTAAATTTAACAATTGTTAACATTTTACCTATCGATTGATCTACTTTTTTTTTTTTTTTGCTGAACATTTCAAAGCAAGCTGCGGCCAGGATACCTTAGCCCTTAACACCTGTCAAGCATCAATCTCCTAAGAATAATGACAGTCTCCTACAGAGTCACAATACCATTCCCAAACCTAAGGAAATTAGCAATAATTCCTTACCATCTAATACCCAGTCTTTCTCCAGATTTCCCCAGAAGTTCCTGTCATGGACTGAATTGTGTGCTCTCCAAAATCCATATGCTGAAACTCTAATCCCCAATGCGACTGTATTTGGAAGCAGGGCCTTTACACGGGTAATTAAGGTTAAATGAGGTTATAATGGTGGGGCCCTGATCTGACTGGACTGGTAAAGGAAAGAAGAAAAAGACACCAGAGATCTTTCTCTCTCTCCACACGTGCATAGAGGAAAGGCCACGTGAGGACACAGCAAAGCAGCCACTTGCAGGCCAGGAACCAACCTTGCTGCCACCTTGACCTTGGACTTTGAGCTTCTAGAACCGTGAGAAAATAAGTGGCTGTTGTTTAAGCCACCCAGTCTGCGGCATTCTGTTACGGCAGCCCAAAATGACTAACGCAGTTTCTGTAACGTCTTTAATAGCTGTTATTTTGGAACCAAGTTCTAAGCAAGGTTCACCATTACATTTGCTTATATCTTTACGTCTCCTTTTTGACCCGAGGCCCCTCCAAATACAATGACTTTGTGATGAAATAGGGCCAGTCATTCTGTGGGATGTTCTGATTCTGTGTTTGTCCGAGTGTTTCCTTATGGTGTGGTTTACTTTGTTACTCTGTCCCTGTTCAGACCTTCCTGACTTTTCAACCGGACCACCATATTGGTTTTCTCCTTGAATTTCCGGCCCCTGAGTTCTCCCCCTACCACCTTTCCAACATTCTCCATAGCTAGTTCTGCTGAAGTTATCTTCCTCTAGCAAGTTATTTGTGTGCTAAAAGCCTTTATCATGGCATTCGAGGCCCTTCCAAACTTGTCTCCCTTCTGTGATTTGCTCTACTGCACTCCACCACCTACTCAACTCAGAACATAGGGGGCTTGGGGGCAGAGAACTTGGTGAAACCACCGAGTGGTACGTCCCTTTTCACTGTCTCTTACTGTAGCCAGCCAGATGGCCTTGCCTCTTATTTGGGCTTCACAGCTTTATTCTGGGCACCTTACCTTGTCCCACAAGGTACGTTCTTCACCTCATCTGTCTGGAGTGTGGTCTGGAATTAGGGGAGACATAAGATGCTGTAAGGTGAGCAGTGACAAACAAAGTGAGTTCTTTTGGGAAACCCAAACAGCCTTTGCCTTGAATACTTATTTGGGTTAAACTTGGCCTCTGTGAAATGTGAATACCCCCATGAATGCTCCTCACTTACAGAGTGCGAGACTAAACCAAGCAAAGGTACCCACCCCGCTTCCCTGTAAATGAACCACCACATGCACAAGCTGAGCAATGATGGTTTAGTGAAAAAGACCCTGGTTAGGAGTCCTAAGACCCGTGCTTACTTCCGTTTCTTCCATTTACTAGTCTTGAAACAGCAGATTCTTTATTTAACCTCATAGCCTCTAAAACCTGCTCGGCCCATTCTCAGGATTACTGTGAGACTCAAATGAGATACTGTGCACGGAATGCACTTTGAAAACCATCAAGCACAGTAAATGGCAGAAGAAACCTACAGGGCAGATGCTGATGAGGCATCCCAGGATATTTCCCTGGGATAGTTTAAAAGTCATTCTCTGAATCTTCTTATTCCTCTTAGCTGGACATACTTCAAAGATGACTAGACTAACTTAGCCTGGCTTTGGGTCTGTCATAACTAATCCTACACCTATTTTAGATGTCGTTTCCCTTCTCCAAGTTCACCCCCCCCCAATTATGTTCACATCTCTGAAATTCAAAAAAGAACCAGCAAAATTACCATGTTTTATTTCCATCTATCTTGGTAGCCTGTGGTTTAAAACACACAGATGCACAAACATCCTATTTTTCCTTCTGTGTATTCAGAAGAGATTCTTCTCTGGTTTTGTCTTGAAGTGAAGCCATAGTTCCCAGCTGGGAATGACAGGCCAAGGCAATGACCCCGTTCAGCTATTTCAACAATCAAGTAAAACTCCAGAAGTAAGTGGCTCATGGAGCCTCATACTTTATATTATATATAGGACTTATTCTTAAGTGATTCCTTGAAAAGGCATTATACTCATCCACTCATCCAATGGCTAAGTCATTCCAAATCACGCACTAATCACCACCCAAGTCTGCAGTCGTCCAACCCTGCCCCACAAGCCGAGTATACCTGCACAGACTTATAGGATGTGATGAATGGGAGCATGAGATGGAAGCCAGGGCCGCTGGTGGAAGTCAGCAGGGCACCGCCTCTGCAGAGGAGGGAGAGAGAGGCAGGCTTGGTTTAGCAAAGGGGTGTCTGTTACATCAATACTGTTTGGGCCCACTTTCTCTGCAGCCCCATAAACATTTAATATAGAGTGACATGTGCCAGAGCCATGCCCACAGATCCCTGTCTTTCTCTCAGCTTGACCCTAATATTCTAGGAAGCCTGATGCTAAAACCTACAACCGCTATTCATGCTTTTGCAGTGAGAAAAACGGGCACACAGACAAAGTGGAATAAAGACAGCAGAATCCTTGGCTATACTTGAGATAAGAGAGGAGAGCTGTTTTGTTGTATCTGTCGGGCTTGTGGCGATCCACAAGGGCAGTTAAATCCGGGAATATAGTGACCAATTAATGGTACTAGTGTTGGAGCCCAGTGACACAAAGAACCAAAAGGATAATTTTAAGTACACTTGATAAACCATCTAAATATTTTTTTGGCAGTACAGTTACTTTTCTAATCAAGTTATATGTAAATGGTAATAAAATTAAAAGCCATTTTGGGGGACATAGAAACAGATGGTGGGAAGAAATAATTAAAGGGAGAGGGGAACCCAGTCAGACTTCTAGAACTCGCTACTGGCATCCAGAGAAAAAGCATTACGGGGTACATATAAGAAGGGGCTCATAAAGACTTACAGCACATAACTTGGTTATGGAGGTGACTCAAAGGAAAGCAACCCAAGATTTATATTAAATGCTTTTTTGCTTTATATTAAGTCACAGATACATTTTTTTTAAAAAGAGCAATAAAAATAAAGTGACATAATGGGTTATTGTAAGAACCACTATCCTAGAGCTTGCCTTGATGGATACAAGTCAACCTGCAGGCTCTTCCATTCTTCCTGAAATGTTAATTTTAAAGAGTAGGTCCACATGACATCTCCTCAGGTTGCCATCAAGAACCGGTACTCGTCAGAGGCAAGCTTGTGGCACCGAGACGCCCAGAGGCAAGTAGGAGAAAACAGTGTTTCAGAGATGATCTTCAAGGAGCATGATTGCCTTTAGGTTTTCTCTCTAAATCTCTCTACACGTTTATCGATTATCATCCATAGCATCAGACTACTAGGTTTTATATTTACATTTATATATGTATTTACGTGTGTGTATTCCCCTCCCCACGGTCACTGACACGAAAGCTCAATCTAAAAGACTCCCCTATTCAACAAAATGTAAACACAGTTGGTCAGCAGAATCTGTTAAACATTGACTAGGAAAGCCAGTCGTTGAACAGGAAGTTGCAAGCTACGCCGTGTCACTGCCTTACCTGTAATACACCCCAATATGTCCCTCTTCTATCTTGTGCACAGCTGAGAAGAGAGATGCACACAAGAAACTGGCAGCCACAGCCAAAACTGCTCCCAACTGAGCCATCAGTGAGCGTTCACCCTGGGGGAAAAGATACAGCAAGACGTGTGCGCTCTGACTTGCGGGAGAAAAGCTCTGACAGCGAGAGCACCTCCCCAAGCCGAGCTCCAGAAAGTGGCTCACGTCCAGCCTGTAGTAGTATGAACACAAGGCTAGATCTACAACTCTCTTCCTCCTTGCTCTCACTTGGCACCACCATTCCTTAACTGGCTCCAGATACAGCCGTGGCCCAAGGGAGAACCAGTGCCAATTGGGCAGCGTTCAGGACACAGCCTTCCCTTCCTGTGAACACGAACGGCCTGTCACCGGAGCCACTCATATTAGTAAAAGGGAAGCGAGGCAGCTGCAGTACGTTGGCCCAAATTACAGAGGATGTCAGATGACAGGCAGTTGTGGCTGTGTAATTCTGGTCAGAGCCTCCCAGTCCTTAATTGCCTGCCACTTCAAAGGAAACCATTATTTACTCCTTTCAGAGGCTGGAGCGACACAGACAGCATGCGAGCCGAGTTCCATGGCGGGATTCTCTGGCCTTTCATCCACCTTCCCCGTTATTCCTTTGGCCCTAAACAATATAGGTATCTAAGCAGCACTGAAGCCACACTCCCTCCCATATGCTTGACTAGCACTTTGCAACTGACAGGTTCCCCAAGCCCATGGTTAGAGGGGAAAGGGGGTTCCCCAGGCTGGGTAGACTCTGGGGCTCCTGGGTTCAACTGTATTCGGGCACCAGGACGCGAAGGAGTTGGCATCCAGAGACTCATTTCCTGAACACTGAATGATCTGGAAAAACTACGGTAACTGTCAGCGAGGTTCCCAATCGGGCGCGCCTGGGCCCACGCGTCCAGCGCGTGGATTTCTGTCTCCCGGGTCTAACTTAACTTGGGCGCAGACGTCTGCGAGGCGCTTATTTCACCGTGCGGCCTCCAGCTACCGATCTGCAGCTGCGTCCTATGTGCAAAAACCCTTTCCTCCCCGAAGTCACCCCCGCCCCACCTCGCGCTCCTTCCCTGCCCTCTTCTGAGAGAGGGTCGCGAGTCCCAGGAGCCCTGGTTCGGGGCTGGAGGCTCCAAGAGCCTCCGCTCCGTCCCGCCTAGAGGCTCGCGGGGAAGGGACGGGACAGAAAGGGGTTGCTTTCCCGCTCCCGAGGGAGAAAGGATGCTGTGCTGGGGGCCGGGGGGAACCGTCGATCAGCTCCTGCCGGGAGCCTCACCGAGGCCCAAACGCGCGCGCTAAGGGGCGGGGGCCGCGTACCAGGCTGTCCCTCCAGGCGCTCCGTACTCGTCCGAACCCCTGTGCAACCGCAGAAATCGCCACACCTCTCCGCACGCTACTTCCTTCCGGGCCCGTCGCTTCGATGACGCCATTAGTTCACGCGAGAAGACCACGCCCCTTCTCTCCCTAGTTCGCCAGTGCCTCTCCCGCGCCCCGAGCGGGGGGGGGTGGCCGCGGGTGGCCGCCAGGAGGCGCCCGCGACGCGGTCCGGGCGGTCAGGACCGCGGTCTGGGATTTCCGGGATGGGGGTGGTGCGGGCGCCTGGAGAGTGACCCCGGGGACGAGGCGAGTGGCGGCGGGTGCTCAGACTGACGTGTCACTGTCCGAGGATTTGACTTTGGAGTTTGCTCCGGATTCCCCTCCACGTTAGGTCAAGCCTGTTGTTTTGTTTTGTTTTGCTTTTTTTCGGGGCAGGTACCAGCGACTTGCAAGCCTTCTAGCCCTCTGTTCCGCTTTCCTGTAGCACCGCTGAATGAAACATCCTTTAAATGTGCAGATTAGCACCATTACGTAACTAATCAACAGTTTCTACTTTGAATTGCCCTTTATGCTTTTCTACGAGCTTTAGCCTTTGAGGTCCCTACAGCACCGTAAAGTAGATTAAGAAGGAATTATCTCAATTTTAGTGAACGAAATCTAGGTTCAGTGAGGTGCGAGGGTAGCAGTGGATGAAAGCCTGCTTTGCTCTTCCTTAACGTCAGGAGTTTAACTGCCTCGTAACTGATGCCACTCCGCACAGGGGCTCGTGCTTGTCAGTGTCTCCCCGCTAGACTGTAAGTTCCCTGAGGGTGGGGACTGCGTCTTCCTCAGCATCCCGGGCCCTTAAGTGCCCAGTAAAAACAGACCGCAGCACGGTGGCCGAGAACCAGCATCCAGACCTTGTGTCTCCCAGTCCGCAGCCTTCACTGGTCCGCAGCATCACACTAGGGCATTTCTAATTCAGCCACTGAAGTTACTGTGTTCGCAGAAGAGAGTCCACTTAATTACAGCCTTCGGTACTTGGAAAGCGTTTACACGGGGAAGATGGCAAGCTGGTGGTGCTGGACAGACTGAGGACACTGGAAAAGGAAAGTGTAGGTTTTCCAGGCATGGAACTGGCCCATTTCCAACCCCCTCCCCATCTCCTGGGGGTTTGCTCTGGGTGAGTTTGTGTTGAGATAGTTCATTATATGTTAAGCCCACAAGTGGGCGCTGCCGGGGAGCTCTGTGCCCACCTCCATAAAAGAAGGTTTCTCCTCTCCCCACCCTGTCACTGCAAATCTCCCCCTCCCCCAACACACGCATTGTGCGCACAAACTTGACCCATTTCCTGATTGATCCTATCAGAACCTGAGAGCTTTTTCTCCGCATGTTCAGTGATAGAACTGGGCCCGACACACTTAATAAAGGTTTCTTTAATAGTTCACACTTAGTAAATGTTTACTCAATAGTTGAGTGAATGAATAAGAGAAATGGAAATATTGGGGTTTATCAGCCCAAGGAATGGGGCTTAGCGTGCAGATAAAGGAATTAAATTAGTTGTCATTTAAGAATTTCCTGACTATTAAACTTTGAAATAAACTATGAACGGAAGTGGTGGGATTTCGTTCTCAGGAGGCTTTTTACCAGGTGTCTGTTGTTTAGTTATGGCCCTGCCTAGAGCCATAACTAAATGATAATCTAACATTTCTGAAAACTCTTTCCTTAAGAGACCCGTGATTGTCATGACTCAATATCCAAAATTACCCCGGAGGTAAGTCTGTGATGATTTGTTTAACAAAAGTCAAACAAATGTGTTTAAAAATCCATTTTAAAAAAACTTGCAGGGCTTCCCTGGTGGCGAAGTGGTTAGGAATCCACCTGCCAATTCAGGGGACACGGGTTCGAGCCCTGGTCTGGGAAGATCCCACATGCCGCGGAGCAGCTAAGCCCGTGCGCCACAACTACTGAAGCCTGTGCACATAGAGCCCGTGCTCTGCAGCAAGAGAAGCCACGGCAATGAGAAGCCCGTGCACCGCAACGAAGAGTAGCCCTCGCTCACCATAACTAGAGAAAGCCCGCGCGCAGCAACGAAGACCCAACACAGCCAAAAATAAAACAAATAAAATAAATAAATTTATAAAAAGCTTGCAGTAGAGAGTAGTGGTTAAGTGCAGATACCCCATGGTCAGATTGCATGGATTTAAATCCTGGGCCATCACCTGGGCCCCCCAGCCTCTTATTAGCTGTGTGACCTTGGGAAAAAGACTTTATCTGTGCCTCAGTTTCTTCATCTGTAAAATGGGGATCATGGTATGAACTTTATAGGACTGTTGTGAGGATTAAATGACAAACCAAGAAAATGATGTACAACAACGTTTGGCACATTTTTTTTTATTTTGCGGTACGCAGGCCTCTCACCGTTGTGGCCTCTCCTGTTGCGGAGCACAGGCTCCAGACGCGCAGGCTCAGTGGCCATGGCCCACGGGCCCAGCCGCTCCGCGGCATGTGGGATCCTCCGGGACCAGGGCACGAACTCGCATCCCCTGCATCGGCAGGTGGACTCTCAACCACTGCGCCACCAGGGAAGCCCAATCTTTGGCACATTTTAAGTGTTCAATAAGCTTTAGCTGTTGCTGTTTTAAATAGGGAATTCCATTAATGTGTTCTTGCCCTTTTGTGGATTCCAGTTATTAATGTGACGGAAGGTGAGAGAACGATGAGCTGTAAGTTGCATGGTTTTGAGTCGTAACCAGATGAAGGCTTATCAGAGGAAGAGATGTGAGACTCCAAAACGACACCCCCACAGATTTCATAAAGCGTTACTGAATGTTTTCCATGTACCAGGCCCTGTGCCTTTCTCATTTTGTAGAATTTTCAGCTCAGCTCTTTGAGTTCAGCTCCATTTTAGGGAGGAAATTGAAGCTTACAGAAGTTAAGGGATTGTCCAAGATCACAAAGCTTGTAAGTTGCTAAGGCAGAATTCAAATGACCCCAAGTCTCTTTCTTCATTATAGTAAATGAATTAGAGAATGATGATGCAACTTAAAACACATACACACACACACTTACCACATTTATTTCATATGTAACCTTTCAGGAATGTAGATCAGTGGTCAGAAGTTGCAAAACTTTAAATTGGGCTGGTTCATTTTGCAGTTGGAAGTTGAAACAGGATTTAAAAAAAATATTCCCGCCACAGCCATCCGCATCTCCCAATCTCTGGATTGCTGTTTAGTCCTCCAACAAACTAATTGTTGGTGAGGGTGTCACTCCAATGCTGAAAGAGACCCCTTCTTTCACATTTAGAGCCCTTTTCATCAACAACCATGTTAGCCCCAAAGGAGTCAGGCAACTCTTAAAATCTTTGGCTTCAGTTCATTTGTATCACAAGAGTGGAAGATGGTGGAAAAAGTTTTTGTTTGATTTTGATTTTTCTTCTTTACTTAATGCCCTACACAGAGAATAGAGGTCATCATTTAGGACATTTGATCCCAGTAAGATTTTGGTGAGCTTGGTGGGGAAGAGAAGTAAAGAACTGTATCCTTAATTATTGAGGGTTACTCAGAATTTTTCCAGCTGGCAAACCTAGGACTGGTGCCTTGTAACAACACAAGGATATTTACTTGGGGCTAATGATGTTTCTTGAAGAGAGTTCTGTAAAGGGATCAAAGAGGGATCATGAAAACAAAATTGAGTTGGAAATCAGTTGGAAGTCCCTAGAGATCATTTTGTGATTATATGTTTGTACAGCTTTGTTGAGGAATAATTGACATACAATAAAAAGCACATAAAGTGCACAAGTTGATAAGTTTTGCCATCCATATATATCTGTGAAACCATGACCACAGTCGAGATAACGAACACATGCATCGTGCCCCCAAACTTCCTCATGCCCCTGTGTAATCTTTCCCTCCAAGTCCTCTCTGTGACCCCCACTCCCTAATTCCCAAGCAACAACTTGTCTGCTTGTCATTCTAGCTTACTTTGCATTTGTAGAATTTTATATAAATGGAATCATGCAGTATTTACTCTTTTGGGGGGAGGGGGTTGTCTGGCTTTTATTTTTTTACCCAGAATGATTATTTGGCGAGTCATCTATGTTGTTGAATAGAGTTCATTCCTTTTCATTGCTGTGTAATATTCCGTTGTACAGCTGTACAACAATTTGTTTCACCTGCTCAGCTGTTGATGGACATATACACTGTTGGCTGTGATTTTAATCCAACCCTTTTATTTCACTCATGCAAAAACAGAGGGCAAAGGGGAGGAAGTCTTCAGAGAGGGGGCTTGGTCAAGGTCCACACTGCATTTGGGGAGTGATGAGGAAGCAGCCAGCTACCCTGAGAAGCTATGCCAGGGGGCCTGGTGGTGTGAGGTGTGGCTTGGTTTGGTTTGCCTGGGATGCCCCTTCACTTGAATCCATAACAATATTAGGAATTATAAAAAAGATTGTATGGCATTTTGTCTGTGTGTATGTATCCATACATCTCTCTAGATCATTGATAGACTCCTTTCTGCCATACCCGCCTGGTTTTCCTCCTCCATGTCAGAATGTTCCTTCTGTAGTCTCCATCGTGAGTGCATCCTCACTGATTCCCCAGAACTCTCTCCTTGAACCCCTGCTCTTCCCTTCTCCTTCTGGAGGGTCTCTTGTGTTCTCAGTCTTCTAATTATGGGGTTGTTGATGACTCCCCCAAATGCATATTGATAGCCGTGAGTTACACACTAGCATGCCATCTCATTAGATGTCGGATGGAGGGAAACCAATTGTATCTCAGCCTGAACTCGAGGTTTCCCTCCAACATGCTCCTTCGTTAAAGGTATCACCATGTACTCAACCAACCAAGCCAGACGCTCTGCCTCTATCTTGATCTGCCCCATCCATTTAGCTATGAAGTTCTGGTTACTCCTTGACCCTGTGCCCTCTTCTCTGTGCATTGCCCTCGTTCCGGCTTCATCACTTCTCACTTGGATTGTTGTAAGAATCTAATGTTCGTGACCTTCTCACTCCACCTTTTAGCTTAAATCAGTGCCCCATGTGTTCTTAAAAACCCAATCATAGGTTTCCTAGAGAAAAAAGATTCAAATCTCTTAATGATGTGATCCCCTACCTACCCCTCCAGCTTTTTTTTTTGTTGTTGTGATACTCGGGCCTCTCACTGCTGTGGCCTCTCCCGTTGTGGAACACAGCCTCCGGACATGCAGGCTCAGCGGCCATGGCTTACGGGCCCAGCCGCTCCGCAGCATGTGGGATTTTCCCGGACCAGGGCACGAACCCGTGTCCCCTGCATTGGCAGGCGGACGCTCAACCATTGCGCCACTAGGGAAACCCACCCCTCCAGCTTTCATTCTGCTTTTTGGGTTTTAATAGACCAACTCTTACTCATCCTTCAAGACCCTTCTAAGTGCTTCTCCTCTCTGTTTCCATAGTATCCCGAGCCTTCTTCCTGTGTGGCACTCACTCTAACATACTGAAATAGGCTGGTTGTATGTCAGTACTTCTCCTAAGAATGTATGCTCCTGGAGGGCAGGGGTTTCATTTTATTTACCTTTGTGTCGCCCACCCCAGGGGTGCTAAATTATTCCTAGCACATAATCAGCACTCTCTAAGTGTTTGTTGAATAACATAATAAATTACATTAGCTCATTTGATCCTCATAATAGTCCATGAGGATAGTTTCACAATCAGCCCATTTTACAGATGAGGGCATGCAGGTTAGAGGGTTAAGTCACTTCCTCAAGGTCATGGGCAGATCCCTCTGATGGTCAACGCAACGTACTTCCTCCCTCTATTTGTGAATTTGGAACATGTCAGTGTATCAGGAGAGAAATTTAGTTCAATTCAACAAACATTTTATTGACTATCTACTAGCTGTACGTCACAATCCTAAGTGATGAAAGCACAGAAGAAGGGGGAGACCACTTACACCTGTTAAGGTTCCACAGCTGGGTTTCTTAACCTTTCCACTAGGACGTTTTAGGCTGGATAATTCTTTGTTTTTGTTCGTTTGTTGCTCTGCTGTTGCGGGCGGTCCTGTGCATTTTGCAGGATGTTTAGCAGCGTCTCTGGCCTTTACCCCTTGATGCCAGTGGCAATCCTTTCCCCTCCCCTGCCAGTTGTCAGAACTAAATATATCTCCAGACGTTGCCAAATGTCCCCTGGTGTGTGTGTGTGTGTGTGTGGTGACAAAGTTGTCCCCAGCTGAGAACAACTGTTGTATAGCAAGACTTAAAAAAGGGGGGGGGGGATTGAGAACGAGACAGCAAGCTCTCCAGGCATCCCAAAGTGTGATGGATGTTGTATCCAGGACGTGCTGTTCAGGCTGAGAGAACCAGGGGAGTAGAGAATGGGGTAGATGCTGTGAGTGTGGATGAATGAAAGCAGAGCCCAGGAGGGGTTCTGGAGGAAGATGGAAGATGGGGGGGGGGGAGGTTATTGCTGGTGGGTCCTGGAGAAGCTTTGCGGATAAAAACCCCTGGCTGTGGGACAGGAGAGGCAGAAACATTTGTGTATATGTTTGGAATGTAGATCTCAGCTCATCCTCCTGAAATGACCTCCAATGACTTGTTCTTGAGAAGATCAGACATGGGGAGAGGCCGGGCTGTAAATCCTGGAGGGGAGAACTTTAATGCCACTTAGAAATCAGGCCTGAGACACCCATAATGTTTGTCAGTTCACATTTTAGTGTTCTTGAGTAAGTGTGCAGGGTGTGGGGGATGAAATATGGCAGGTACTTGATTTAAAAAGCCTGCCCAGATTTAATGTCCTGATAAAATGTATTAAATCTTTTAAGGTTTTAATGAATCTAGTATGCGTTTCATAAATCAAGAACTCTGCTAAGCCATCTCCTGGTTTAATAAGAGTAAACTGGAAAATTGCTCTGAGCAGAAGCAAAATACATTTACATCACATCGAAAAATAATAGATTTTTAAGCTGAGGGGGGTCTTTCTGGGCCTTTTAAGCTGTTTGCTTATTACATTGGTCCGACTCCTTCAAATATTAAACCCCAGGCAAACACGTGCTAAACCGTATCAAGATACGAACCCGCACGAAGGTAAAGATTATTTGGAAGAGAGCAGAAAACAAAGCCGGTATTTCCTGACTCAGAGACCTTGGACCAAGTTGGTTTTTGCACTGAAACCTGGCTTTGTGTAACTAGGCTTAAGGTGGTGGTTAAAAATCATTAGTAACTGTTATTAAACCTCCCTTCCTAAATTCCCTCACTCCTCCACCCTCACCCCCTCAACATATTTGCTGGACTCAAGTGGTGAGTGTGGAACAAACACACTTCTCGGGTTTTACAGCTGTTGGGGGAATGGCTTGTGAAGGTCGCTGTTCAGATTATCTAGAGCAGGCATCAGAAGCCTCTTCCCCTTGTCTTCAGCCTAAACTCCCTAAGGTTTGCTTTTGTTCCTTTCCCTTCCTTTTTTTCCACCAGTGCCCCCAATGCCACGGCTCCAGCTCCTGCAGGGGTGGGGAGAGGGCTCTTAGGGGAGTGGGTGTAACAGATGGGTCTCTCTGAGCAGGCTGGGGATGGGAAACCCCTGGTACCAGCTTCCTTTGTGGATGGGGCAGGTTCTGGGTGAGATGGTGCTTCAGGGCCTTGGGGGGAGGTGGTATTGGAAGAATGAAGTGGGGCTGGTGGGGCTGGAACATTCCAGCGCACAAAAGCTGGCAGGGCTTGTGAGCTCTGCAGGGGAGGGAGCCGGCCCCATAAGGCTCAGCGAGGAGAAGCCTGTCCAACCTCATTAGCTGTCACAGGCAACAATACTGATCTGGCAATAAAGGCGATTCCAAACCTGTTGGTCATTAATCACCCGCCTGACAGTTGCGAATGGAAGTGGAAAAACCTCTCCCCCCCCCTCCCCTCCCCCTCCTCCCCTGGCCCAGCTCTGGGGTTTCGAGTTACCTCTCGGTATATATGGGGTTCGCTGCTGGGGGCTAGTCTCTTCCCCCTTCACTTTTCAAGAGGCCGCGTTCAGCGTGGACAGGCCACAGGTTGGCCAGAGCAGATTCCAGCACAGGGACCAGGGGACGAGAAGGTGCCAGGAGGCGCCCGCGAGGTCGGCCCCCTGGGATCCAGGCTGGGACTTGGCCAGCGCGAGCGTGGGGTTGGGGAGACTTGTCAGCGCCCCAGCCTCGTCTTTATACACCCTCCCCCTCACTCTCTGCACCCCATCTCTCCCTCCTTCAGCTACCAAGTGCCAACATATTTCCCTTTCTGTTCCTCTCCTACTCTTCCCATCCCCTACCGGAGCCCCCCCTCCCGCCCCCACATCTCTCCTAAGCAGATCTCAGCTCGGGAAAAGCTTTCATCTCAATCCTTTACTCCCTGCTCCGAATGTAAGCCCCGTATCCTTTCCCACAGGCACATGTACTGTCAGCCTCATCCCTAACCGTAACATTTGGCGACAGGCGACTTTGGGTGACAGTGGTAGTTTGCGTGTGGGAGGCGCAGGCAGTGGGTAGAGTGGGAGGGCGGGCCGGTCTGCACTGGCGCCCCCTGAAGGCAGCTCGCGGGAAGTGCAGCTGGGTCTCCTGGTCCGCAGAGGCAAGGAGGGACCAGCGGAGAAAGGTGACGCACCAGTCCAGGCGAGATCTCGCTGGCTCTTCAAGTTACTGGCCTGCTCTTCAATGCACTTGAGCCATGTGACCTTTTAGAGCGAGAAGGTGCAACTTAACTTCTGCTCCATTTCAGAGGATGTGGAGAGAAGAGCGGCGCTTAGAATTAGCCAGGAATTTCGGAAATGGTAGCCTGACTGTAATTTGCATACTTCTTTTGGCTCTTTGGATGGGCAGGCATAAGAGAGAGTCAACCGAATGCTAAAACCTAGCACGGGGAGAAATTGTAACATAAAATTTCGAGTGGTCTAAACGGATCCTCTAGTTTCCCCGAACTTTTCTGAATCCCGCGGGTGCAGATTGACCGTAGCCTGGCCCGCGTTAGCTGGTGCTGTCTGTTCGCCCCATGGCAGAGAATAGGAGCGTCTGTCTCTAGCTGATCCATCCAGACTCCTCTGACCAAGATGAATTCCCATGACCGACTCGTAGGAACAAAATGGAAAAGGACAGCTTTTTAGGTCTGTTTTGTAATTTTCTTTCCATTCCTTTTTCTTTTACTTCCTTCTGTTTTTTCCTAATACTATGGTTGTTCTTACCTCTACCTACACATTAGAAACACTTGGGGAGCTTTTAAAAAATAGTGATGCTTAAGCCACATTCCCTGATACTCTTATCGATAAGATTGGTCTCGGGTAGGGGTCCCCACATGGCGATACCTTCAGGTGATTCAAATCTCGGGTGGGCTGAGAACTATGGGTGTAATATCTTTACACCCATCACGTCAATTCCCACCACGGTATCTTTGCTTTTGAGTTTTCTCTGCCTGGAATGCCCCCCTCTTTTCTGTCTGCCTGTTGACGGACCAACTGTGCCACTCATGTCAATTGCTTCTACTGCACAGTACAGTCTTATTAAAAAGAGGGAAGAAGCAGAAGATGTGATCCTGAACTGGGGACATTTTTAGAACATAGTGTTTCTATTTAAAGACTAAATGGTCTGATACCTGATGTAGGTGCTATCGGAGCTCAGAAGAGAGAGAAGTCAGGGAGGGCTGGAGCAATTGCGGAAAGTTGTGTGGAGGAAGGGGCTGGGCTGAGTGTTGATAGGTGGTGGGGTTTGGGGAAGGGGGCAGGGAGGATAGAGGACTTCAGGCAGAGGGATGACATGAGCATATGAGTAGAGGCTGAAATGATTGGGGTATGTGCTGGGGACAAGAAGAAGATTTGCTTGGCTAGATAGAAAGCTCAGCCCTTCCCCCTCCTTCAGCCTTGCACACATCCCTGCCACACTTCCTACAGCTTCACTATGGATTCCACACCATCGTCAGTGGTTTTGTACTGTCGGTCACTTTCATGTGTGTGTCTCTAGGTCTCACCATCAGATTTGTAAGCAACTGGACACAGGGACTATACTTTATATAAGTTGGGACCTATCATTCAATTCAATTCAATTCAGTTCAATTCAACATCTATTTACCGAGTGCCAGCTCTGTGTCAGTTCTAGGCTTTTGGGATTCAATCAAACAGACAAAGACACTGGCCCTTCTGAGCCTGGATTCTAGCCAGGGGATACAGACAACAATAAACACTATAAATAATATATCGATAAATTATATAGTCTAGTAGAAGTACCACAGATAAAAGAAAAAGGAGAACGGGGTAAGGGGTATCAGGAGTGAGTGTGTGTAGGTGAGTGTGCATGTGTGTCTGTGTGTGCATATAGAGTTATTGAATGGAAGATATTAAATACAAGGCATTATTATATTTTTTTAAAATAATTTTATTTATTTATTTATTTTTGGTGGCACTGGGTCTTCAATGCTGCGTGCGTGCCTTCTCTAGCTGAGGTGAGCGGGGGCTACTCTTCATTGAGGTGCACGGGCTTCTCACTGCGGTGGCTTCTCTTGTTGCGGAGCATGGGCTCTAGGCACGCGGGCTTCAGTAGTTGTGGCACGCGGGCTCAGTAGTTGTGGCTCGTGGGCTCTAGAGAGCAGGCTCAGTAGTTGTGGTGCACTGGCTTAGTTGCTCCGCGGCATGTGGGATCTCCCTGGACCAGGGCTCGAACCTGTGTCCCCTGAATTGGCAGGCGGATTCTTAACCACTGTGCCACCAGGGAAATCCCCAAGGCATTATTAATAGAGGTATTAAATACAAGGTGTTGTTAATGGAGGTATTAAATACAAGGCGAAATGAGGTCTCATTGAGAAGGTGAGAACTGAAAAAAGACTTGAAGGAAATGAGGCATTTGCCCAAGTGGATCTCTGGGAGAAAAGATCTTTAGACAGAGAAAAGATTTCTAGAACAAAGCTGCTACGTTGTGGCATGCCTGGCCTTTTGAGGAGCAGCAAGGCGGCCATGTGGATGGAGCCCAGTGACAGAGGAGACAGCGGTGCAAGAGGAGGCCAGAGAGGGAGCAGGGAGCTGGACCACATCAGGTCTCAGAGCCACCCTATGGACTTTGGCCTCTACTCTTAGTAAGACGGGAGCCCTTGCAGAGTTTCAAGCAGATGAGTGACATGATCTGAGTGATGGTTTTAAAAGACCTCTTGGGCTGCTGGATTGAGAACAGCCGATGGGGGTTGGGGGTAGAAGCCAGGAAGTCCATCATGAGATCAGGTTTTACAGACACAGCTGAGCTCATGCAAGTCAGTGAAAGAGGACATTCAAAGCGTTCACATGGGAAGGGGGCACATTATTCCTATGTGCGATTAAGAGCATCATTATAAGATGCCCGTTATTTAAATTCTTGACCTGACTGAATAAGCCTGACCATCCAGCTTGGCTTCAAGGGACATTTCTGTCCCCTAATCAACACACAGCTTCGTCATTGCCAATAAAGTATGTGACGGGCTTTGACGACGGTTTTTAAAGAGTTCCAAAGAGTTTCGAGAAAGGTAAGAGAATAGAATAAATGTATGTCATTCCAAATTAACCATTTTGAGTGGGTCAGGGTTGATTTTGATGTCTAAGTCCTAAGTCTGTTAAAAAATTCTGTTACTTTATAGTATTGCTTCTGTATTCCCCCTTCTCCTGAGCAGAGGGTTGGCACTCAGCACACAGTACGCTCAGTCAGGACTTGGGGAATGGAGTTAAGCTTTGGGCATGCTGGTATGTGCTCGTTTGCAAGGCAGTATTAAAAATTCCATTTGAATTTCCAAATCCAGCTAATTTTAAGGGGGCAAACTATTTTTTTCCCCTTAAGAGAAGTGAGACATGCATATTTGAAAGAGGTTCTTTACCTTCCCCCGCTGAGAAGCAAAGGTGACCAGTTTTTGTTCAGTTTCTTACAGGTCCATTTAAATGAACACGCAGCTAGGAGGGTAATCAGGCTGTCACCTAGTCAGCAGCATCGTTGAGTGGCTTCTCTGAGGGTTAGTCACCGAGAAAGGATACAAAAGAAATAAAAACCGTCAACTTTGCCCTCATGTTTCTCCCAATCTGTCCAGGAAACCACGAACCATGAAGACAACGGGACATTTACAAAGACACAGGCTGGTGGGCCATTCCAGGAAGGGAGATTCCTTATTGCCAAATGCGTGTGTATCATTGTAAACTCCTCAATGTAGTGTAACATTGGTGATCCTTGTTCCCACGATAATCCTCTGAAATAAAATCAGTGTTACACTGAAAAGAACCCTCGAGATTATCCATTTTATCCAGTCCCCTCCCTCTGTGAGCAGGAAATCGAGGCACAGGTATCTGAAGTGCTTCACCCCGGGCCACTCAGGGAGCAGGGGAGCTAGAACTAGGTCTCTGGGCTCCCAGTTCTTTCCTACAAGTTCAGAGTGGGGTCAGCCTCCAGGATCAAGGTCACAGGAGCATTTAGTGAGGCTGGGGGAAGCCTGATTTGGCAGGAGGAGAAAGAACAGGGCATCTAGGGGAAAAAGTCCATATACCCGTCTGTCATTTCAAAGAGGAGGGACCGGGCTTCCCTGGTGGCGCAGTGGTTGAGAGTCCGCCTGCCGATGCAGGGGACGCGGCTTCGTGCCCCGGTCCGGGAAGATCCCACATGCCGCGGAGCGGCTGGGCCCGTGAGCCATGGCCGCTGCGCCTGCGCATCCGGAGCCTGTGCTCCGCAACGGGAGAGGCCACAGCAGTGAGAGGCGTATATCGCAAAAAAAAAAAAAAAAAAAAGAGGAGGGACCAAGGCAGGGCAGATGTGCTGGTTCATCTAAGGGGTTTGGAAGGTGGGGTCACAGCAGGGGGACCCCTAGGCCCAGAGTCACAAGAAAAAAAAACATTAGCTTTTGATTATTATTTTCTGAGGCTGACCCTCCCACTGCTAGGGTGGCTGGAGCAGGGCGGTCGGGGAGGTTAGGAATGCCTGACGGAGTGAAGGCCGGCCAGGTGGCCTCAGTGATGAACGGAATTCCTCAGCATGGGGCATTTCTGTCCCAACCCCTGGGCTGGAGCAAAGACCCCAGACCCGGGACACTCACAGGAGAGTCCCCTGCTCCTGTGACCCACTCCCTTCAGTCCCCAGGGGGGATCAGCCGGAAGTGAACCCTGCAAAGCCACCTGGCCGGGGCCTTCCCGTTGTAGCAAAGCAAAACCGAGTCGGGCCGGCCGTCCAGCTGGGTCCGTGCTCCACATGGAAGAAAGCAACAGGCCCCACACTGATGATTCTCTGCAGCGTTCCGGCCGTGGTTCACAGGGCCCCAGGGAGTGAGACGGGGACCATGTGGGGAGCCCGTGTCTCCTTTGTGGTGAGCAGCCCTGTGGGCAAATGTCAGGGGACTTGCAGACACCAGGCCCTTGGGTCAAGCCTGCTTCTGCCTGTGGTTTCCTGGGCAGGGCATTTAGGGCAGTGCTCCTCAAACTTGACTGTGCAGCAGAGCCCTAGGGATCTAGTTCAAATGAGGACTTAGAGCCACAGGTCTGGGCTGGGGCCGGAGATTCTGCATTTCTAACAGGCTCGCAGCCCATGGCGATGCTTCTGGTCTTATGCCCACACTTGGAGGAACGAGGCTTTAAAGGGGAATTCAACTTTTTGAAACCCTCACCTGGAGAACGGCCTTCCCAGCTCTTTCCCCCTGAGGGCTGCCATCTTTCAGACCGCTTTGCATATTCCCTGCCTTTTCTAGACATTTCCAGCCCCTCCTCTGAACCCACCTCTGCTCTGAATGACGGTGGCACTGAGTATCAGTGCTGCTCACCTGGCCTCAGCATTGCTGTCCAGGCTGTCCTTCTCTATCTACTTGTTGTTTCCCCAACTTGATTGCCAGCTACCTGGGTTTCCCCTCCCTCCCTCTGTCCCGGTAAGGCCGGGATTCCGTGGATACGGATTCCTTGAATTGATCTCCTCTCCTGTGCCCTCTGACACCTTGCTCAGTGGGCCCCGAGAGTCCTTGCTGGGCACCGTCTTTCTGTCCCTGTTGCCCGGGACTCTGTTTCTAGAACAATAGGCTGGATTCTGTTCCTCTCCTAAGAGAGGGTTGAGTTCCGCAATGGGGGGCAGAGTTCTCTCTTGGCAGCGGAGGGCTGGCCCAGTCAGGCGGCCAAGGGACCATTGATCTGAGTTCCGTGAAAAAGTGGCTTCTCAGGAGCCCTGGATCCTGGCCCACTTCTAGACAACTTCTTCATTCAATGCACTCTCATGTGCTTTAACTTCACAAACATGCCGGTTTCCCAGCTGCCCCTGAGAGACAGCGGTGGTGGTGGTGACCACAGCAGGGGTCAGATGGTGTGGCCAGTGCGGAGGGCGGGCTGGAGGGTATCGCTGTGTCCGAGACCTTTCCGTTGGGGTTGATATTGCGGGTCTGCAGATACGGTTACATGGACTCTCTCCCCAACTCGTGGGACAACACGGTGACACATGTTAAAATATAGACGTGTGCGTAGGGCGAATTCACACATAGACATCTCACCTCTTTCTTCTGCCCTTTATACCTCCCTCTCTCTTTCGCGCGCACACACACACACACACACACACACACACACACACACACACACAAACACTTAACCAATTAAGTCCGTCGAGTGCTATTTGAGGATGGTGGTGTGGAATTGTGCTGGAGTCGTGTCCGGCATCATTAAATGTCAGCATTAACAATACGGCACTTGGCAATCACGGCCGCTCTGTGGCTGTTGGTCATTAATCACCATCTGACAGTCCTGAATTGGAAACGAGGAGCCTGTTCACATGTGCTCCGTGTGCCCAGTTACCCTCTCGGTAATCAGTCTCGGAAAACTTTTCTTCGACTCCCTGCCTGTGAGGGCCTCTGTCCTGGTGAGGGGGCGGGGGTCCTCAGGCTGAGTCCCTCCTCCCCTGTGCTGCAGAAAGAAGCCCAGGTCTAAAAAAATAGGGGAAAGAGGAGCGTATTTTTTTTGGCCTACCCTTTCCCTCCTAGGGCTGTTTTATGTAGCCTTGTTTTTCTATTCTGGCCCAATGGCCAGGAAAATTCTTTTTCTCCCTGAAGAAATTCTGCAAGACAGCAGGGAGCTCGGTTCTGTTTCAGAAGCTGGTGGGGTAAGTTTGTCAAGTGCGTCCTCAGGTGTGGACCTGTGTCTGCTAGCTGGGGGACTTGACTAATTTCAGGGATCGCTTCCAGGAATGTGGGTCTGAACTTCCACTGGTCTTCTGGGTCCCTTTGCCGAACAGAGAGGAAGGACTATTTCTCCTTGGGGTCCAATCTCAGCACCTCTCTATAGCCGTATTAATTCATTCATTTATTCCAGAACTATCTCCTGAGGGCCCGTTGGACTGGACACTGGGGCTGCAGCGATGGACACAGGCCCAGGTCCCTCCCTCGTGGTGGTGGCTTTGAGTGGGTGGGACGAGGGTCAGAGAGAGAAGCTGTGTTGCCCCAGGCTTGCTCTCTGAAGGGGAGTCCTCTTCCTCTGCACCCTTGGTACGTGTGCTGCTCAGCTGCCAGCTCTTCCAAGGGGCACGAGCATGTGGGAGAACGGTCATTTCCAGAAGCTTTCCTGACCTGACTCCTTCACCCCTCTGATGTCTCATGCCCTGCAGACCCTGCCCTCTGCCTACCCGGGTGGAGGCTGTCCCCGAACAGGTGAGCACTGCTGTCTGTCTCCAGAGGGTTGACTTCTCCCTCCATCCCTTTCACGCGCACATTTTATAATGTTTTTACGGGACTTTGTCCTTTAACTCCAAGGAATGAGTTGAGTGGGGGGATTTCAGCCACCCCTGTGAGTTGGTAGAGGACACAGGCCACTGACAGCTCCGTCCTCAAGTGCATCTCCTCTGCCTACCTCAAGAGTTTGCCACTCCAGCCAGAGTCCCCAGGGTGACCGCCTCACCCCCGGGACCACCCCTCCTGCTCTGCACTGATGAGAAGGAAAGGCTTCTGGAACAGCTGGTCACTGGGCATCGCTGGAGGGCATGCCTTCTTTCTCTCTTCCCTGGTGGCTCTGTCTTTTGTCCCTCCTCTGAGTTTCACCCCCGGGTCTTTTCTCTCACCCAACTAAGGACTTCAGTTCAAAGACATTGACATATTTTAGCCCTTTCGCTGTTTTCCAATTAAGTAGAATTCAGCAAACTTCCACTGACTGTCCACCACGTACCTGGCGCTGTCCCAGGCACGCAGGGGACACGAAGATGAATAAAAGATCCTTCTCGCCTTTAAGGAATTTATGGGCGGGTGAAGGGCAACAAGGGGTCCTCACATAGAGAAGGACTAGACAGAAGATAAAATAAGGGGCTCAAGGGATTCAGAGAGAGGGAAAACCACAAGTGGTCATGGTAAAAAGACCAGTGAACTTGTGAGGAGTGAGAAGGAAGAACTTGATGGACTGGTCTCTGTGGACCACTTAGTGATGGACTTGAACGTGGGGTTACAGGTTTGACCTTGGGTACATAAGGCCTATGAGTTTCCAAGAGTTAGAAACACACCCTTGCGTATTTCATTAAAAATGTATCTTTCAGGAAGAGAGAAGGCTGAGGTTGCCCTCAAGCTTCACACTCCCGGCAAGAACCCTGGAATTATAGGTTGATTTGAGTGATCACCAGTTTAATTTTTGTCTCCATCAGCAGCTGTCCTCGCCACAGCTCCGGGAGCTGGAAGAACCTCCAAGCTCTGTCCCAGGGTGTCCCTGTGACTCCCTGGACAGGTCCCGGCAGCACCGGATCTTCCTTCATCTCCCTCTGGCTCGTGCTGGTTTGTAGCCCTGCCTTGCTTCTGTGGCTGGCGGTCCCTGGATGGTGATGCTCTCTCTCCGCACCCTCGGTGGCATCCCTTCTCCTCCCAGCTCGTCCCGCTCCGGGTCCTTCCAGGGCTCAGGCTGAATTTTTGTCCTTCTCTGGAGGCACAGCTCCAAGGGAAAGTTCCTTCATGACGGGAGAATCCGGCCGCCGTTCGGGTGTGGATTTCCCAGCCTGAGACACAGTCCCCCCTCACCTGCTTGATCCCACTCATCCTTCAGGCTTGGCTGCAAAGGCCACGTAACCAGAGATTCTCCCTGACCTTAGTTCTAAACGATGGTTCCTTGTTCCCCGCCGTGTACGCGCTGTGAAACAATTTCTGTCATTGCTGCTACCGCAGTTTTTAATTATATATTGGTTTGTTTAGTTTTTCCCTCCGTATTAGTCTGCAAGCTTTATGAAGGCAGGCGCTGAGTGTCTTTTTGCCCACGATCGTATGCCTGGAGTCTAGCCCCATGCCTGGTGTGCAGTAGCTGCTCAGGAGATGTTGTGGAATGCGTGAGCTGTGTCCATCTGGTGGCTGGATGATCTCAGAGCTGGTTGGGCATTTACCCGGTGGCCTGGGGATAGGTAGACTATGGGACTTCTCTCTCTTTTTCAGAAGGAAAGGGAAAGCAGAAAATGGGGAGTGAGTAGCCATGAAAAAGAATGAAATGATGCCATTTGCAGCGACATGGGAGGACCTAGAGATGATCGTACTGAGTGAAGTAAGTCAGACAGAGAAAGACAAATATCTGAGGAATCTAAAAAGAAACAATACAAGTCAACTTATTTACAAAACAGAAACAGACTCACAGACCTGGAAAACAAACTTATGGTTACCAAAGGGGAAGGAGGGAAAGGGTAAATTGGAAGTTTGGGATTAACAGATACAAGCTACTATATATAAAATAGATAAACTACTAGGACCTACTGTATAGCACAGGGAACTCTATTCAATATCTTGTAATAACCTGTAATGAAAAAGAATCTGAAAAAGAATATGTATATTCTGAATCACTTTGCTGTACACCTGAAGCTAGCACAACATTGTAAAGCAACTATATTTCAATTAAAAAAATGGGGAGTGGGCTTCCCTGGTGGCGCAGTAGTTGAGAGTCCGCCTGCCGATGCAGGGGACACGGGTTCGTGCCCCGGTCCGGGAAGATCCCACATGCCGTGGAGCGGCTGGGCCCGTGAGCCATGGCCGCTGCGCCTGCGCATCCGGAGCCTGTGCTCCACAACGGGAGAGGCCACAACAGTGAGAGGCCCGCGTACGGCAAAAAAAAAAAAAAAGGGAGGGAGTGAGAGAGTAGGCATGGCGTGGCATTCTTGGGTGCCCTCCCTCATGGTCTGGCCCTGTGGAAGGTGCTTAGCCTGCCCCACAAGAGATCCTGAGTGACAGCCCTGGTTCCAGGGACCAGCTTCTCCTCTGGTGGAGTCCCCAGACCTAGGAGCCTGTTTGAAAAAGAAATAAATGGATGTTCCAGAAAGAACCAAACAGCCCATTCCCAATCCCAGCTGCCCACCACCAGCCTGTTCCTGAAGGATTCTGCGCTTGGAAATCCCACAGAAGTTTCGGGGACCCTTCTCTTCCCTGACGCGTGGAGGAGCCAGAGTCTGCTGGGGAGACAGGAGAGCAGAAGAAGAGGGAAGAAAATAGAGTTTAGAGCGGGGCTGGCCTGAGGTGAGTGGCAAAGGGGGAGCACTAGTGTTATGGGGAGTGAGAGCACACCCCACCTCCTCTTTCCTGACTTTCAAGGGGTCTCCTCTCTGAGTGGGCTTGAGGATGTGAGAGCTGGAGGAGACAGGGGAGTGGACGAGGTCCTCGAGGCACGAGGGATGGAGGGGAGGCTCTTGACCTCAATGGTGGTCCTCAACCACCAGGTACCAGGGCTGGTACCACCCCCAGGGGCGCTGCGATTGTAGAGGATATTTTGGGGTCGTCTCCACGACTGGGGAGGAGCTACCAGCAAGTAGTGCCTTGAGACCAAGGATGCTAAACCTTCTGCCCTGCGTGGGAGAGTCCTGCCCAATAAAGAATTGTCTTGTTCCAAATGTCCCCTCCGTGCAACACTGAAATGAGAGAAAAATAAGGCCTTTGATGCTCGACTCTCTGGGGTGTAAGATGCCCCATGGCTTCTGTCCCCAGAGCTCCTGAGATCCATGGGAAAAAAGTAGACAGGCCCACGCTTGACCATGGGGGCGTGTGACACGGCGCTCAAGGAGAACTTGGGTCACTGCCTCTTCACCCCCTCTCGGTGCCCCCTCCGCGCCCCATAGGCCTGCAAAGCTCCCCAGCGGGCCCTGCGCGCCCAGCCAGGCCTCACCGAGCTGCGAGCTCTGACTTTTTTCCATCTGCCGGGCTGCTTCAGCATGGGCCGGAGAGATGCGGGGCCGGAGGTGGGTGTGGGCGGAGGTGAGGCGTGGTGGGGGGGATGTCTGAGGGTTCGGGGAAAGGCTTTTTGGGGGGTGTTGCTGGAAGGGAGCAGTGCTGGGGGAAGTCGACGGCCACAGGCTCTGGCCTGTCGGGAGGACGGCTGTTGGCACCCGGAGAAATCCATCCAGCGGAGCCAACCCTCATTAATCATCTGGGCGGCTGGACTGCCAGCTCCTTTCAAGATCTTTCAAGAAGGGTTTTCACCCAAAATAGAGTTGAAAATGTGCTGGGCCCTACTCAGAATCTCATCAGTCTGGGCATTATGGAAAGTGGCGGGCGGGCCATGACGGACAAGGCGTACTCTGTTCCAGGGGTCCTGACTCCTAAAGCCTGTCATATCAAGCGCCTCATCAGATTTGACAGCTCCATTTGTACCTACAGAATAGATAAAAGGGGCTGTTCATTGACACAAATGGAGGGGGAGGGGTGGGGAGGACGAGAGGGGAAGGGGGCAGGGCGCACGCGCACGTGTGTGTGTGTGTGTGTGTGTGTGTGTGTGTGTGTGTGTGGTGGGGGAGGAATGGCATCGGGGAGGGATGGGGTGGGGGGGTGATGGTTGGGGCCAAGGGGTGCCAAGAAGGATGCTTCCAAGAACAGTTCCTCCTCCAGTGCCCCCAGAGAAGGGTGCGGGGTCAGGGGAGACAGGTGAGGCTCAGGTTGGGGATGACGCGGGTGACCCCACCGGTCAGGGTCATCGTCAAGAGGCTCCCCAGCCCCTCTCTGTGCTCTGGGCCCCGAGGCTGTAAGTGGATCCAGGAAGGTGGGCTTGGAGCAGGAGAGCCTGGGGTGGGTGGCTGTCAAAAAGGTGACCCGGGCCAGCAAGTGGGAGGCATGTCTCAGTTCTGAGCCCGAGCTGAAGTTTGCAAAGAGCCTTTCTTTCCTCCTGCTGCAGCCCCTTCACTGGACTGTATCTGTACTGAGGCCATCGCCCCTTGGAGTAGGCTGCTGGGTGACCACACTCATGCTAGTGGCCCCAAGCAAAGACTCCCTTAAATTACGTTTGTAAGTGCCTTCCTGTTCCCAGCAGATGGCAGCTGGTTGGCGTGGGCTGGACGACGTCCTCAATACACCTTGCAAACTCCAGCTTTGGCTTTGCTCAGGCCGCCCCACTGGCCTGGAAGTCCCCTCCTTCTTCCTCCGGGGGCTGAGTGAACAAGTGAGTCCTCCCAGCTCCTGGGCTGCTCCAAACGCCTGGCACTCTTCGCAGCTCCCGTTCATTTGTTAATGTCATACGTTATTTCATGTTATTGATATGTGTTTGTCCTGGTTCTCCTACTAGATTGCAAACAGTTGGATGTGCGGGCTCATGTCTTATGCATCTTCTGTCCTCTGATAGCATTTAGAGAACTTCTCAGGTTCTCCAGAAATATCTCCACAGGAGATTCTACAAGGCTCAGTCGTGACTTCAGGAAGTGAGTCTGGGATCAGGGGATTTAATGTCCCTTTCTGACCCATGGTCTTTAGAGGAGAGGGTCAGAGGTCAGCAAGGCTCTGCCTATCCTGCCCCCACCCACCTGGGGCCTTTGGAGGACTCAGACAAACGCCCCCTTCCCAGCTAATGCAGCCCAGGCCAGGTGTCATGGGTGGCCGTGGAGCTCCCTCATGCTCCCTTGGCCGGATGGCTCTGGTGGCAGGAATATAGGTTTTTGGAATCGGATAGATTTGGTAGGGATCTTGCCTCTAATGCTTACCGACTTTGTGACATTGGGCAAAATGTGTTCAAGAGTAGACTTACTGCAGGGAATGGATGCCAGGATTAAATAAAACCTTGTATGGAACTACTTAGCGCAGTGTCTAGCATACAGCAAGCACTCAGTAAATGTTAGAGAAGGAAGAAGGCCACGTCTGGTCCTGTTGCCCAGACCTTTTCCTTTGAACATAAGCGGACATCCTGTTGATGGTACCTGTTTGTTGGTGACCATTGATCATTATCACGTTGAATCAATCCTTAGCTTTTTGTAAGTTTCACAGATGGAAGCTTTGCTAGGGTCCAATACATAGAAGGTCCCTACCCTTCCTATAAGGAGGAGGTGTTAATATGCTGCCTCAGGACTACAGGCTATGCGGAAGGTCACGAACCTCTTTGAACTTCAGGGTCTCAGAGCCCTGGGATGTCTGTCCCAACAGGAGTGAGGTCAGCCGTGTCTGGCTAAAGCGTTCCATCCCCGCGCCTGTTTCCTACGGTTTCAAATGTAAACTTCCTCCAGGTGAACAGGGCTCTGTGGGTTTGGAAGGGCTTCTGTTTGGGAAGGTCCGAGGAAGCAGGATGGAGGTGGGCTGGAGTGAAGGAGAGCTGGGTTCTGTCCTGGCTTCTCTCTGACCTACCGTGTGGCCCTTGGCAGTCACCACGTGCCTTCATCTTGCTACAAACTCAGTTTCGCCCTGAGCATGGGGAGGGCAAGATGGAAGCCGTCAGAGCACCCAGACAACGCCTGTGGGGGACCACCCTCCAGCTCCCCTCTCCTTCTGTGCACAAGGGAGGGTCAACATCTTGCACTTAGGAGGGGCCGTGTGACCAGTTCCAGCCAGAGGATTATGAGCATAGGTGACATGTATCACTTTTGGCCTGAGCTGTGTTCATGCAGGACCTCCAGCTCTCCCCCTGCTGTGACCACTGAGGATGTCAGGAGTCCTGATTAGTTATGTGCAACACCGTGATGCTTTCTGAGGTGTCGTCTTGGTTAGACTGAACGAGAGTCCAGGGTATTTAATCAAACTCTGCTTCTGGGAAGGAACTTTGTGGATGTGATTGAAGTCCTTAATCACTTGGCTTTAAGTGGCTCAAAAGGGAGATGATCCAGGGTGGGCCTGACCTAATCAGGTGAGCCCTTTCAAAGAGGCTTCCCTGAGCTCAGAGACTCCAAAGGGCTCATGCCAGTAGAGTTTCAGCCTGCTGTGGTCTTCTCTTCTTGCCTGTCTCCTTACGGACTTCCAACGTGCTTAGCTAGCCACCACGATTGTGTAAGCCAACACCTTACAATAAATGCCTCACTACATTATTGGTTCTGCTTCTCTGGTCAAATCCGGATTGATACAGAGATCCCTGTCAGCCCACGATGGAGATGTAGTGTAAGTGAAAAACAAGATTTTGTTGTGTTAAGCTTCTGAGATTTCAGGGTTAATTTGTTACTGTAGCATAATCTAGCCTATACTGACTATTGCAACAGCATTAGTAAGCCCTTAGTCCATCATATCTTAATTAGCTTATACATCTATCTCCTAGTAGACTGAAGCTCCTTGAGGCAAGGGCCAGGGTCACTCTCACCTTTTTAGTGCCCAGAGGAGACAATTGTACCTGGTATGCAGGGGACATTCTGTAATGTTTAACAAATGAGTCAAACCCACTGTACTCAGAGGCATCTCAGCTCTTGGAAGGAAGGACCTAGGTACCTTCAACTGCATGGTGTCCAGCAAGGTCCCAACACATGTAGGCACACTGGCCAAGACATTCTGATGGGACAGTTCCCCTGATTCTATCCATTTGCAGCATCTAAACCCACCTGGATACGAAGTCGGAAGCTACTGACTCAGTGCAAAGAATTTTATAGTCAGGACTGTGTTGGAATCCTGGTTCCACAGCTCTTTAACTGTGAAATTGTGAGCAATTTCCCTAACCTCTCCAAGTTCCAGTTTTCTCATCAGCATGAACTGGAGGTTTGTTGTAAATATTAAATGCCCAGCACATATTATTATATTTAACTGCCGTGGTGCACACAAAATGATTCTCCTAGAGATGCTCTAGGGGATGCCTGGCTTATTGTATACTTGTTTGGTGCTGCCTGTATTTGAAGTTGTAAGCTGTAAGTAAGAAGGATAAGCATGGCGGCGTAGTCATGCTAGTTCCTTTTATGGACAAACCTGTATATAACTCATCCCCCGCCCAGCCCCCCACCCCTCCACAAGAATTCACACATCCACAAACCCAGGAAAACAAATAGGATGTGGGGAACGTGCAGTGACATTTTCCAAATGACTGTTTCCATTCGAAAATCTGGCTCTGATTTAAACTCCAGGAGGATCATTTTATTTTATGTTCCAAAGAGCTATGGAGATCGCCACTGCCCACTCAGAGCAAAGGTCCCCCCACTGTGGTTTGATTTTTATCTGCCTTTCATTTCTTCCCTCACCAGTCCCATTTTCCAAAAGCAATTGGATGGAGGCTGTGAAAAATGGAATTTTTGTAGACCTTGGTTTAACCTCATATTATTTAAAATAATAATGTCTGACCCACTTAATTACCAAGCAGTCGCTGAAATACCGGCATCACCCTATTCTCAGCATTTCATCAAATGAAAAAAATATATATATATTTTTGCGGTACGCGGGCCTCTCACTGCTGTGGCCTCTCCCGTTGCGGAGCACAGGCTCTGGACATGCAGCCTCAGCGGCCATGGCTCACGGGCCCAGCCGCTCCGCGGCATGTGGGACCTTCCCGGACCGGGGCACGAACCCACGTCCCCCGCATCGGCAGGCGGACCCTCAACCACTGCGCCACCAGGGAAGCCCTGAAAAAATATTTTAATGCTTCATTCTTTTGGGCCCAGTTCCCTGGATGGAAAGTCCACATTACAACATTCTTCTTGTGGACCTTCCATCACTGAGGTAAAGTCACGAGGTTCCTTTTTCTGGGTCTTCCACTTCTACTGTCCTGATGGGAACTTCAGTATTGCATTAGACTGGGAACCAGTGTCACAGCAACCTGCCCAACTCTGACCACCATGCTTCACCCTTTAAACATTTTATAAACTCATAGAATATTCCAGTTAGAAAGGGCTTAGATGTAAAGAAAAGGGAACACCTGTACACTTTTAGTGGGAATTAAATTGGTGCAGCCACTATGGAACACAGTATGGAGGCTGGTCATAAAACTAAAAATAGAACTACCATATGACCCAGCAATTCCACTCTTGGGCATATAGCCAAAGAAAATGAAAACACTGATTCAAAAAGATACATGCATCCCAATGTTTGTAGCAGCATTATTTACAGCAGTCAAGATATGGAAACAACCTAAGTGTCCATCAACAGACAAATGGATAAAGAAGATGTGGTATATATATATATATATATATATATATATATATATAATAGAATACTACTCAGCCATAAAAAGAACAAAATTCTGTCCCTTGCAACAATGCGGATGGACCTGGATGGTATTACGCTTAGTGAAATAAGTCAGAGAAAGACAAATACTCTGTGTTATCACTTACATGTGGAGTCTAAAAAAATAAAACAAATGAATGTATATAACAAAACAGAAACAGACTCACAGACATAGAGAACAAACTAGTGATTACCAGTGGGGAGAGGGAAGGGGGGCAAGATAGGGGTAGGGGATTAAGGAATACAAACTGCTATGTATAAAATAGATAAGGTACAAGGATATATTGTACAATATGGGGAAATATAGCCAATATTTTTAATAACTTTAAATGGAGTATAATCTATAAAAATATTGAATTGCTATGTTGTATACCAGAAACTAATATTGTAAATCAACTATACTTCAGTTAAAAAAAAAATAAAATGCTTCACGTGAAAAAAAAGGGGCTTAAAAATTACAAGGTGTCACAACTTCATTTCAGAAATGGGAAAAAAAGAGACTCAGAGAGAGAAAGTGA